>NC_138759.1:91901174-92501174 GCF_965113315.1 Podarcis vaucheri
GCTAACAATCTCCTTTCCCTACCGCTCTTAACCACTACACCACAAGGTGAAACAGCTCTGAGTCTGACCTGAAATTATGTTGTTGCCTCTGGAAATGGCTTTACTGTCACAGGAAAAAAAGCAGGGTTCAAGCCAATATTTTTTCAGACAAGTTTTTTTGACAATCTCCCCCCCCCCAGTTCCTCCTGAACAGCTGGGATCCTGGCTGCCCCAGTTCTACCATCCATAAATTTTGGGTGCAAACTGTGCATCCAGATTTAATTTTTTAAAATTTCTCTTCTAAAAGAGTTTTCTAATAAAGCTGTTGGAGAATTTCACCTCCCCTCTGAGAGTATATTTGGTAAAATGTCCCTATCCCATTTTGGTACCCACTAATAGTGTAGAGAGTTTTGGGAGACCATTATTACTCATCTCTAGATAATGTGAGTTGGTGCTCAGTGTGGGTTGTCCAGATTATGAAATTAGTGCCTACTATGTTGAGGTACCATCCTGTCAGTTGTGCTATGTGAGCTATATAATGTGAGAAGTTGCTTGAAAAAGCCATGCAGGGCTTAGCCATGCAGAAACTAGGGCTGGATCTACACTGACCTTTTAAACATCATTATAACGATAGTAGATATATTGTTCTAAAATGCCACAGGGTATACTGGTAAATTGAAAATGTTCCTAGCTTGTTTCTTCTGCAACAACACAATTTCCCTTTCTGCTGGTTCCTGGTTGCTCTGCAGCACCCTCTGGTGTCACATTTTAATAATGCATTATTAACGTTACAAGCTGTAAATGTAATGTGACCATTACATTTTGAAAATCCTTCCTTAATTCTTCCTTAATGTTATAAACCATGAGTGCAGATCAGCTCAATGTCTGGTGGACCCAATGCTACCATGGATACATATGCATTTGTCTTAAGATGCATACATGGAAGGCTAAGGCTGACATGCCAGGAAATTGCATGATAACATAGCATGCAATTTTTAAAAAGCCTACTTTCAGTGTTTATTTTTAGCTGCTTGAGATAAGCAAAGGGAGTGTAAGCTTAAACAAGCTGTGTCATTTTGCATCACATTGTTACTTAGATTTCTTAGCTTATATTATAGCCAACTCTTATCTTCAAGCCAACCATTTAAATAGAATATTGTGGAGAAAGAACCTGTAATTTAGCCTGGCTTTTGCTTAGCTTGTGAGATGCAGAATGTTTCTGAGCTCTGAAAATGCACCAAATTCTAATCAACAAAAGTCATCATGGTTATTTTTTGTAATTGCTCCCTACATCAGCTTATTTTCATAACAAAACATTTGACTTTGTGCGGGAACAGATGTATTTGTGGCTATTTGCGCTGAAATACCCAAACATTACAGTAAAGCAGCAATTTACAGTTGGCTGACTGTGTCTCATCCTTAGCAGACAATTAGTGAACAATGAAGAACTCATTATCTTCTTATTTCATTACAGTAAAGAAAACAAACAATTAAAATCAGTGGTGTAAAAAAAATATAATCCGTCCCCAAACAAACAAACATCTTGACTTTCCAGAAGCAGTGGTGCATCTGCCATTTCTGAAGCAGCAGGTTTATGAAACACAGCAAATGAGCAAAACAAATGTGCTGAAATGAATGTGTCTCTTTCCTGAATGCTTTTTCCTTTGACTCTGATGCAATGAAGACTGCAAGAAATCTGAAAAGAACTACAAATGCAGGGAAGGTTTGTGTTTAGTTTCTGAAATGGGGAATTCTGGGCCTCCAAGTTTTCTAGACTTGCCAACAAATCTTTTCAAATTGGAATTTGGGGTTCCACATTGTGCTTAAGTCACTTCCAACTCTTGACCCAAAGTTTCCGGTGAGCATTTTGAAATCAGCCATGATTTTGATGAATCACAAGCTGTGATCACATAAAAGAGCTTTGCACATTCCAGGTTCTTTATGCCAGAATATCTGTATCACTACAATGATTTAAACTTTTTGCACCAAAACTGTATCTCTTCCTGGGATATTTTAAATTTACCATGCCACATATTCTAATTCTGACAAGCAAAGCTGTGGAAGCCGCATCGGACGTTTGCCTTCTAAAAAACGTTTGCAAACCGTAACACTAACTTCTGGGTGTGCGGCATTCGGAAGCCAGTTTGTTCGGGAGCCAAGCCGTTTGACAACCAAGGTACCACTGTATATGTGTATTGGACAGGGCTTCTTCCCATCCAGAACTCACCAGAACTCTGTTCCAGCATCTCTTAGGTGGGCATCATTGCCATTCTAAGAGAACGAGGGAGATGTTTGTGGTGAGTTCCAGCACCTCTTTTTCTAGAAAAAAGAGCACTGGTATTGGGAGACAACTTATTGTATTAAAAAAGTACTCTGCATGAAATCAGTTCTTCATTATTACTTTGCATAAAGCATAGATTTGCACTAAGATTGGTTTGGAGGCTAAGCTGTAGAACTGTGTTTCAGATTAAGCCAACCAGTAGGGTTGAAGGCAACCAGTATGGTTCATCACAGAAGATGTAGTGCATTGTGTGGGACCAGTTTTGAGATACATCCCGGCACCGCCCTCTGCTTTGTCACCGCAGCTGGCCAATGAGCCCTTTGCTTGACCACTTAGCAGCCTGCTTCTGTGGTCTACCTGCTGCTATCACCCTCCACTTGCCCACCTTGCAGCTTTTCAATACAGTATTTCAACTCAGGAGACACTTCCCACTGCTAAGGGGGCTATTATGCCCACCTAACAAGGCTGTCTTCCAGTCACTCAGCCACCTGCTGCTGCTCTGCTTGCCTACATCTCTGTGTTCCAGAGTAGCACTTAGTGTCTTAGTTCTTTGACTAAGCTGCCTGGGACATGGAGTAGGACCCTTCAGATTATTATTTTCAAAGAAATCTTCATGGAACAGGCTAAACAGGAACATGAGAATTGATAGGATTGAGCACTCAATTGACTGTACAGGCTTTAAAAAATGGTTCAGAAAAGTAAACTTCAAAGATGACTAGGACAAAAAAACCTCATATTTTGCAGCATTATTATTCTCATGAGGGGCTGCCCTGTCTCTAAATTTAACGTAACTAGTGAAAAAGCAGAAAAGGTAGAGCCATTTAGCTTTCCTACTGCAAGTCAATAGGAGGACTGAAGTTTTGGATTTCTGAATTTTGATTGGATCTGAATTGGTTCTGAATCAGTCTGAACCATTGGTTGGATGGGGGAGGGGAGGCCTTGCATATCCCTGCCCGTTACTCCTTAAAAAATTGTAGGAAGGAAGAAGAGACAATATTACTTTTTATTTTCCATTATATTAGGCATGCTTAATCATCTGCACAGGACAGTTTTCCCTAACCTGGAGCCATCCTGACATTTTGAATGGCAATGTCCACCATCCCTGACTATTTACAATTCTAGCTGTGATTGACGGGAGTTGTCATCCAAGAGATCTGGACGGTGTTGGGTTGCAGAAGGCTAGTGTAGGTAGTCATAAACGTGTATTTCTGGGGAAGTGTTTGACCCAAGAAACCCTTAAACCAGTAGAAAAAGTTTCCCTGACCAAGGGGGCATTTTGACTTGGGTTTAAAGAACAACATGTCAAATAACTTTTGTTGTTGTTGCCTGAACTTATTACTGTTGGTCTGAACTCAAAAAGTACAACGCAGCTAAGAAAGAGAACAATGTTCAGCAAAATACACCTTAAAAATAGAGGATGTAGCTGGAGAGAAAGCAAACACCATATAAAGAAATCTGGATATATATACCACCAGGAACTTTTACCTACAAGGTTCAAACAAAGAAAAAAGGGGTCATTCATCAAAATACTTTCCTCCGCAAATGAAAGTCTTGCCAGGGGGCCATCGACAAGCCTTTGCTCTGAAAGAGCAGGAGGGAAAAACATTTCCAGCAAAGGTAGAAAAACAAAAGCCAACACTTCAAAGCACCCACTCCAATACCTCCATCACAAAGAGTCACACCAAAAGAGGTAAAATAGATGAGCACACAGCTGTAGATATCAAGAGTGAGAAAACTGCTATGAAGGGAAAAGCTCCGGCCACACCAAAATACAGGTTTCCCAGCTGAACTACATGGAGCATGTGTTCCTTCATTAAACTTTAAAAATGGAGGGGGGGTTCTTATTTACAAGAGTCAGTAGGTTCAAAGTAAATTTGCCTGTTACAAAGGACAAGAATAACACAACATGTTGAATTTATTCAAAACAATTGACCCATCCATACAAGGACTTGTACCTGTGCAATCAGAGGACTTCCCCAACCCATCTGTTCTAGGATTTCCCCCAACCCTCCAGAGAAGACCCAGCATGCATTTGATCTATAACTGTGCCATTTCCTGCCATGATCAGGAAGTCACTTGGGTTATTCTGAGCTGCATCACCAGTAAAATCAAACCTAGTTGCAGCCCCAATTAAATAATCAGTGGTGCAACAAGGTCTTGCACCTCCCACACACCTATGAACCTTCAAATCTTCTCCCTCTGCCACCAGTCATTCACCTACCTGTGAAGTCTCTGGCAGTAATTGGCACAGGTGATGTGACTAGATAGGATCTGGGCTGGTGGAAGTCCTAAGACTGGATGGATGAAAGAAGCCAGGGAAGAAGGTATAATCCAAGAGAATGAAAGGATGACAAGAAAGCAAAAGTCAGGAGTTTGAGTGGGGGAAAGAAAACTGCATGAGAGAATGCGCAGAGAGTGAAGGTGAGCATGCATTGCTGAGAGGTTAAAATCCGCATATTGATTTTACTCCAAGTAACCAAACCTTGGGCCATGGGCTTCTATATAACAAACAATGATCTCATTGGAAAAGTGAAATGCCCAGACTAAGCATAACAAGTAAGACTCAAGGAGGATTTTATTAGGACCACATCTCTAAGCAAACTGACCTAATTCTCACCTCCTAGATTAATACATAATTATCTGTTGGATTTTTGTACTTCTCCAAATGCTGCAATACAGTTGTCAATTTAATGCGTAAAAAAGGAAGTTTTAGAATAAAATGCATTTAGAAACATACTTTGTGGAAATGGTATGGGAAATTCTGCAAGCTCCTATATACCCTGAGAATATTTTCCCCTTTATTGCTGACTGCTTTATAAATCACTTTATTTCCATAATATGAGGGGGGAAACAGAGGAAGGGGAGGGGAAACTCATAATGAGCTTATATTTGTTTCTTCCAATTTAAGGAAATGAAACGGAACAATCAAAAGTCACACAATGCCATTGCTTCCAATCACCTCTTCCCGTCCCTCTAGGGGATATATTTATTGCATATTTTGATGGCTACAATCAGGAAGCTGGTGATGAGTCTATCAAATAATAATGTAACCACCGAGTTCATTTATGAAACTTCACAAGGACCAGCCGTGAAGTGTAAATAGGAAAATCGCTATCTCCAGACGCCCGGAATGATAATTGCAGTGACAGTTGCCGCAAAGGCAGCCCCAGTGTTTTGGCAAAAATAAATGAAAGGCAGGTTTCTCTCAGAAGATAAACATCCGGTTGTAGTTCTGGAAAGATAAAGCCAACGATGTGAGTATTTAGCAAATGTGTTGCTTATCACTCAGGTAGCTAGGAGGGAAGGAGAGGAATTAAGAAATCAAGCCCCAAAGAGGAATGAACGTTGAACGCCGATAAAAAATATTGATACAAGTTAATCGTGCGGATGTGCTGGTGTCTTCTCAGTGTGAATTGTAGCTCAAATGACTCTGTAAATTAACTGCCCTAGATTGTGAAATAACACTTGCTTAACATTCTGTGCCCCGTCCCTCATGTGGATATTAGCTGCACTCAGCATTCATGACTTATATTTGTATTATGTTTTGCTCCTCGTAAACATCTCTCTCTCTCTCGTTGTGAACCCGTCCTATCATTTCATCAGGAAATGGAATGGAGAAGAAGAAAATTTCATTACAAGTGCTGCAGCTTTGGAGATGAACTGTAGATGACTCTCATTTACCCTCCTACCCTGTTTTCGACTGAGATGAGTTTGGAAATGGAAGCATTTAGGGGGCTTCTTTTAAGAGTAATGGCATGTCGAATAATATAAAGTACCAGTTATTGCCAATCTCACTTATAGGAGATTGTATTTTCTATCAGCCCAAACATTTGTCCCAACTTCATTTGTTACTGTGGCACTCACTGATATTCTGTTTCAGTAGTTGTAGTGAGAAGTTCATAAAGGCTGGATGTTTAAGTCTCTCTGGAGGTCTACTTGTGACAGAGACTGTGGTTCTCAGGCAGGATGTAGCTATAGAACCTTGTCTAAAACAGCAGCTGATGCTTATGGTGGAGTGTTAGAATATCCAGCCTCAATGCACAAGTACTCATTCATCCCAGAACATCCACATACTCATTTATTCCTCTGTATTTGTTCTCATATTTCTACCCACCTTTGGCCAACTGAGTCCTAAAATGGCTTACAGAAGAAACAAATAGTGGATAACGGCTCTCTGTAAAACAAAACAAAACAAAACAATTTGATACAAATCTATTGCAGGCATAGGCAAACTTGGCCCGCCAGATGTTTTGGGACTACAACTCCCATCATCCCTAGCTAACAGAACCAGTGGTCAGGGATGATGGGGATTGTAGTCCCAAAACATCTGGAGGGCCTAGTTTGCCTATGCCTGATCTATTGCATTGATAGTCAGTGTGTTGCCTTCCAGATGTTGCTGGATTACAACTCCCATCAGCCCAGATAAACTGGACTACAATTCCCATTAATATTCAAGGGTGATGGGAGTTGTGGTCCAATAACATCAGAAGGGAACCAGGCATATCTGTATTTAGATTTCCCATTATAGTGAATGGGGGAGGATACAGTGACTCCTTTTATATAGAGTGGCTCAGAAGCTGAACGGCAGATCTAAGTAGATAGTGGGCAGAGCAACTCAAAAATGTATCAGAATTTTTTAAAAGGCACAGATACACATGTGTTCTTGAGGCCTGAACACATCTCTACTAAACATCCACCGATCTACTTGTGCACTCTCTTTCACACACCAGTAACTTTGCTGGATTGCAAGATAGAAGCATAGAATACTCTTGGACAGTGTGGCAAATGGACTGCTGGTCTTGGACAAAGGAAACTGAGGCTCAAATTCCCACTGAACCATGAAGCTCCGTTGGCCAGTATCTCTCAGTCTAACCTATTTCGCTTGGTTGCTAGGATAAAATGGGGATAAGAAGAAATATTTTTGCTGACCTGAGCTCCTTGGAAAACTGCATGATAAACACATTATCGCTTTCCTTGCTTCCCTCTTGAGAAAATGGTCAGTATGAAGTACTTGGTGAGGTGTCACATCGAAAGAACAAGAGTGAAGAACCCATTTAAGAAAATACTATTACACTATCTGCATCATACGTCTAAAGCACTATCATACCACTTTAACAACCAGAGACTGCCCCCAAATAGATATTAAAAATTGTTGCTATTATTGCTATTCCCTGTAGCTTTTTTGTTTTGTTTTTTCGTACTGCATCAGATATGAGAACAGAATAACGTGTCAGATGCCAGTAGAAAATTTATTCTTTTTTTTAAAAAAAATAACAAGACCATCCTCTGGAGAGATGCAAAGCCAATCCTGCCCCACCCATTGGTAATTCATGACATGTCTAATTTAGATCCACAAACATAAGGCAGATTCTGAACATAAGTGATCAAAAGAAAATCTATGAGGAACCAATAATAGAAATATGTTCAGTGGAAATAGCAGATTAGATTGACAGTTGAGTAAATAACAAATGGTTCTGGCCATTTTCATTATGAGCTGAAGCTACATTGGGCGTCAAGTCTAGGGTCCTGCACTGCTCACAGCCCTGGAGGAACCCACAAACACACTTGTATACAGTGGCAGATAACAAGGGGGGCAGAAAGCAGGCAGTTCGTTATTATGTGGCATGGACATGAACATCTGCCTTCTTTGGTGCTCCAGGATCCTGTCCCTTGTTGAAGGGATAAAGCCAGATCCTGTCTGCCAGGTGGCTTTTGCAACACCATGGGAGGAGTGAGGAGGAAGCGCACCAGAATCAGTCAGATCTTTGTCTCATTCGCTGCTCTGTCAGTAGCACCAGACCAATACTTCTTGTCTCCTCCAGGTTTGCTTGGCAAGCTTTTTGTTGCTGTTGTCAAGTCCAACCAGAGAGACCAAGTCATAGACATCTTGAGCCACAACCCCAGCCACAGTGTGCTGGGCTTTAGAGTAGAGGGGAGGGATAAATTTGGTTCAGTCCACATGTTAATGGAGACATACGTAATTCTCACTGCATGAAATGATAAGCCACTTTGGGTTGCCCTGACATATTTAATAAATAATAATATATTAACCAAAACGCAGCTAATCTACAAAATGTGCACATCTGAATTTTGCGACACAGCTCTCCAATCAAAGGGTGGGTACAAAAGATTATACTGGGGAAAGATTTTTTTTAGTGGAAATAACATTCAAACTGTATCACATTAGGGGAAATTGCTTGCCAAAAATGTGTGTATTACTGTATACTAAAATGCTACTAAATTTTCATGAGGGCTTCTTTAAGTTAAACAAAAAACAAATTGTAAACTAATGTGGAAATGTGGAGAACTTAAGATCTGAAAAATGACAGGTTTGTCTATCCCTAGTTGAAAGTCATGCTTGTGCACTGGAAAAGGAGATGCACAAGGCTGTCCACCCAAGAACTCCATGCTGGTAACTTTTTATCTCCCAGGAACTGCCCCCCACCTTAGCTGTTAATTGTTTTTGCTGAGTTTCTCCGCTCTGCTGCCTAGCCCTCTACTGGCTCATTGCTGCAATTAACATCACAATTATGCTCAATTTCACTGAGAGTTCTCCTTTTGCAAGGAAACAAAACTTAAAGTCCATCCGTGGCTTCCGGGAGCCTTACCAGAGTAGGGAGGAAACCCTCCTCTTCCGCCATCAGTCCTTTCTCCCTTAGCAGCCACAATATGTCTTTTTCCCCCCTTTGCATTTAATCCACCATTAATGAGCAATCAGAAGTCTGTCCCACTGTGTTCAGTGAGATTTGCTCTATCTCCAGAGCAGCTGTCAAGCCAGCACCTCCCATATAATGGGTGATGCTGTACATAAGCCTAGCTGGGGCAGGTTACCCAAGGAGCCATTAAGAGTTTAACTGGCCCTATGTAACTGTTGTTACAGGCTTGATTCTTATATCTGAGCAACTTGTCATTTAAATAGCCATGCAGAATACCTCAGCTCCTTGTCGGTCTGCTCCAGAACCTGATCATCAGCCCATCTTTAACTATGTTTGTCACAGAATTCTACTCAATATTGATCCAGAGCAGATTCCAGTGGATAGTTAGCAGAGTAAGAACTTAAACACGTTGCAGGATTGCCGAAAATAGACCAGAGAAAATTGTATTTCATCCAGCAGAGCTTTACTGCTGCTGAAGGCAAATGACCATAATGTTCACAAATCCAATACATTCAGGACTGGCACTGTCCATAAGAAATCCAGTTGCAGCAGACTTAATTTAAACTTACAATAACTTATAATAAGACTAAACCTTAATACTAAGCATACTATGTACAGAACACCACACCAGAAGGAAAAGAGATAGAAAGAGAAAGTGAAACCCAGGCTCCTTCTGGCCTTACTTTTATAGTCAGCATGACCTTGACAAAAAGAGATAACAGAACCAGTTTAAACCAGCTATACTCAGCTTCTCTGGAGGTACAACCGAAACATCATGAACCTTCTGCTTGTTTCTTCCCAAATGGCCATGGTTTCAGGCTGAGATCTTACCCCCAGAAGAGTTTTTCAGGTTCACAATCTTGCAGGGAACCTTGCTTTGGGGCACCATGCTTGAAAACCCCCACTGTTTTTGTGTATGTGAAGTCGAGTGGGTCACATGATTCTCAGGGGAATGCAGACCCAGAAGATGGCACCCCAGTTTTGGACTGCATCGCATTGTATGGTATGCCTACTGGCCTCTTGACAGCTAATGAGACAGTACCCTGCAGCTTAACTCAGGACTGCATAGGTAAAGGGACCCCTGACCATTAGGTCCAGTCGTGGCCGACTCTGGGGTTGTGGCGCTCATCTCGCTTTATTGGCTGAGGGAGCCGGCGTACAGCTTCTGGGTCATGTGGCCAGCATGACTAAGCCGCTTCTGGTGAACCAGAGCAGCACACGGAAACACTGTTTACCTTCCCGCCGGAGCGGTACCTATTTATCTACTTGCACTTTGATGTGCTTTCGAACTGCTAGGTTGGCAGGAGCAGGGACCTAGCAATGGGAGCTCACCCCGTCATGGGGATTCAAACCGCTGACCTTCTGATCGGCAAGTCCTAGGCTCTGTGGTTTAACCCACAGCGCCACCCGTGTCCATAGTTCCATGGAATTTGAAAACCAGAAATAAGAGGGTTTTCATATTTACATTTAGCACCCAGGAATTGGACAAATCATGGGTGACATTTTGAGGTTCAGATGAAGACATACTATAAAATGAGTGTGTCTGTGTGCTTTTTGATAGTACCTGAATTGATAACAAAACTAAGAAGTCTCTTTCATCTCAGTTCTATTTTGTACTCAGGGATCTATGTATCCCTATGTACAAAAATGGGCAAAAGGAATAAGTTGAATCATGTAACAAAGGTTATAGCTCAGTTTATTTGGAAGCAATTCAATAGGATTACCGCCATATAAATGTCAACGTCAAGTGTTTATTACAAGTATTGCATTACCCAATGTGTGAAAATGGTAATGTTAGTAAAAAGCAAAGTGTGTACAGCACAGCCATAATGTAATAACGTTCCCAGCATTAAAGAAAGCTTAGAATGTCAGCGGAAAGATTGAAGGAAAAGGAGAAAAGGAAAGCATTTTGTTGTGTAAGCTGATAAAAACAACCGGATGTCATTTGGTTTTGTCGCTTTTGAGTCCTAGAAAAGTAACGTCAGATGGACTAAGCAAGCTGTAATTCCACACAGATTGTACCAGTTAACCACGTTCAGGCCATGCTTTGCAGATGAAAGAGGATTATACATTGTTTTCTATTCTTGACTTTCCAACACATTAAGGAGATCTGGATGGGCAGAGTTGTTTTTTTGGCCAGTTGTATTAACTGCTTACAGCTAGACAAATTAGTTCAGATGCACAAGCATGTGTACTTTAATCGGTTTGGAAATAAGTCCCATTTATTTCAATTGAATTTACTTGCCAGCATGTATTCTTTAGGATTTACAGCTTTCAGACTTTTACATTTATCCCCTGCTGATTGCCACTCCTTACATACAACTGTGCTTCAAATCAGCAATTCCTTCTTATAAAGTGGACCACGTTTCTGTAGTGCCAGCTGTTTCTGCAGCTGCACCTTTGTTTTAAGTGATGGCTACTAGATTAGAAGTTTCTTGTAAAGCCAGCTCCTCTTGCACTCTCATTCAGTTGTGCAGGGTGTATGAGGAGAGGGCAAAGGGAAGCTGTTACTAGATTTGTTCAGCGTCATTGAGACATTTGTCGCTCAAGGTACTGTCTCGAGTGTCACAAAACGTGTGGAAAACCAAGAATAACTTGATGTTATCTAGAAATGTGTCCTCTTTCCCATCAACCTGTGTGGTCAGAAAGAAACCTGAGGTAAGTAGGGATGGATGAATCAGCCAATTTGGGTTTCTCATTTTACCAGTTTCGAATTCCGTTCACCCCATTTCCACATCAGTTTGCTATTTATTTTTAAAAAGAAGGCCACACCAAAGAATTGTCATTTCTTTTGTGTGTATATACATTTTTGTCATGTATATATTTGCATGTATATATTATTTTTGTGGACTATTTTCATGGATATAAGCATTTCTGTATGCACACTTCCCCCTAACTTACTTATTTTTACGCATTTTTTAATTGAAAAACTGCATTGCAAAAGTTGGAGAAGCGAATTTCTAAGTAGAACGTCTAAGGATAGCTGTGTCTCAGTTTGTAGATTGTTTCAGGAAGTACATATTAGACAGGTTCACATTAAAATCTAATTTTAAAAAATTCTACCTCTACTCATGTATAGCCTTTCAAGGTGATTCACATTGATTGGGAAGATGGGTTTAGGGTGCAGTAGTTACTCCTAGTAATTAATCTTGAGGAAAACTGTGGTGTTGTTTAAGTTGTGGGTTTTTTTCAACTTTGGAAGACTGTAACAAAGCCTTTTCTTCTGAGGCATGCTTGAAAATCCTTCTCTCTCTCTTGCTCTCTCTCTCTAAGTGTGTGTGTATAAAGTTTTGCAGTTAAGAGAATGTTGAAAAAAACTATCCCCTATCTGGAATGAAAAATAATTTTAAACTTCTGAATTTTAAAAACCATTCATTCCTGGGTGTATTAAGAAAGCTGACTTTAGTTTCCAGCTTATCTTATAGTTAAATCAAACCAGCTTATTCCTGAAGCAAGACACGCTGCAATTCAATTTGTGCTGTTTGAGACTGGCAAAGCTCTGGTAAATATTTTATTATAGCTTTTATTATTTTTTGTAAATGAAGTACATAAAGGATCTAAAGAGATTATAGCCATTCCAGTATTTCTATTCTCGTTTTATGACACCTCCCCTCCTTCAAACATTAGGTGAAAAATTGTATAAAGTTTATCCATAATGTGCAATGATACAGCACATAGATTCTAATAGAGCGTGTTACCGTTTGTGGCTTTCCTTAAGCAAAGTCTTAAGAAAATGGATTTTCCTGTGCGCTGGGCCGGATGTTTGGACTTTGGCAAGGTATATGAAGAATATTAATAACCGTAATCAAAACACAGTTATTTTCTCCGTAGATTGCAGGCCTCTTGTCCTAAGATCTGGCTCTTCAGCACAGTTAGATCCTAGTTAATTACTAGATTTGTCATCAATAACTGGGAATGGATTTTAATTTGCAATCAGGACCTGATATGACACACAAATGAAAATTGCCAGGGCAGGCTGAAGTAATAATTAATTAACGTTTCAAGAGCGTCTGGAGTATGCCAAGTTCTAAGCATTATTTGAATTATCATTGCTAGATTAAAGATGAGCCAGAATAAGAATTACTGCTCAATTAGTAGTAATTGAGCATGCACTTAACGGTTGCAATATGAGTGGTTCTGTATGAATGTTGCTGTACCTGGCCAGCCAGAGCATTGATTTTGTTATAAATTACAATCTGAGATTTGTGTTGCAGAATCAAGGTCTGTTTGTGACAGCAGGGAGTGGAAGGTGGGGAGATTTAAGGCTACAATTCAGGATTATTATTATTATTTATATGGCTGTAGAGTGAAATTTGGAAAAGAGTTTCAGGCCATCTTCACACCATATTTTTAAAGTATTATGATCCCACTTGAGCAGTCATGGCTTCCCACAAACAATCATGGGAACTGCAGTTTGTCAAAGTTTGCTGAGGAGTTGTTAGGAGACCCCTGTTTCTCTCACGGAACTACAATTCTCAGAGTGCTTAAACAATCAATCCTTTTCCCCAGGGAGTTCTGGAAATTGTAGCTCGGGGGGGGGGGATTTGGAGGTTCCTATCAACGCTCAGCACCCTTAACAAACTACAGTTCCCAGAAATCTTTGAGAGAAGCCACAGCTGTTTAAAGTGATATCAGCACGCTTTGACCCACCTAAAAATTGTGCCCAAACTAGACTTCTGAGAGCATCCCCAGTCAGTGAGTACTTGGAGACCATGAGGCCACCAATATTCTGGTGTGATACCTCTGAGTTGGAAAACGATGAGTAGTGAATTGGGTAAGTTTCCCTCATTGTTGGGAATGTTGTAATTTCCCATTCCCCTTACTTGTACTGTGCATGCTAGTTCTAAACTGTGCTGCATGAATCCCATGTCCTCCATGAAGACATGAAAAGAACTTTTAAACCTTTTTTAATAACAAAACCCCCCACTGCAAGTACTGCACACACACAGGGGGGGTTGCTCCCAGATTTCCTAACTTGCTCCACTTCCTGGAATACCCACAATGCAGTTCAAAGTGCTTCACGCAGAACCTTTCCAGCTTCCCTGCTTATGCCACTTTCTGGAATATCTATGGGAGGGCATTTTGCCAAGATGGCACAATGTCCTGTGGGCGTTCCAGGAAGAGAGGAAAGCTGAAAAGGCTATGGAGTGCAGGGCTGCATCACAATGATTTTTTTTATTTTTAGATTTAAGAACATCCACAGACCCCTTGTAATTTTGGTTTAAGTTAAGTGCCAAACCCCCTCTCTTAAGTCCCTCAACATTCTTTCTCCTCTCTCCTATGTTCAGGGGCAATTTCTCCCTCACTGAAAATGGCTGATGGAACCACAGATGAAATTTATCAGCACAGCTCTAAATTGTCAGTACAGTATAAATCTGTCAAGTTCTACTACTGAAACATCACTCAATTCATCAAAACTGCAGAGTACATGGGGCGGGAGGTGGAAGCTTTCCCAGTCAGGGAAAGGAGCCAAAAACTCCTAACTGGCCTTCAAGGCAGCCAGTTAACCCGATACTAAAGATAGAAGGATCTGAACATTTTGATTTTCTTACTTTCTCATTTTCCCAATTGTAAATTCACTTTGCCCCATTTCTTTATCTTCATGAAAGTTAATCAGCATTTTAGTGCAAATTTCTCCAAGTAAACTATTTTGGTATGTGAGCAGTTTTGACTAATGTACATGCTTTGCGAGCAATTTCTCCTTATATAATGCATTTTTGCATGTAATTTTCCCCAATATATTCATTTTTATCCACACTTTAATGAAACATGCAGGTATAGGGCAGTATACAAATTTAATATATAATAATAATAGTAATTTATGTATTCTAATAAACATTGGTTGGAGAACTGCATTGCAAAATTTGGATAAACATGATGGCTGTGTTTTGGGTTCTGACAATGTTTCAGAATGTACAAATTTGATAAATTCACCATGGAATGGGAACAGAATCAAATTTCTCCCCCATCGTACTTATACTTATACTGACAAAAATTGGCTGGATGGGCAGGATAACACAACACCACCTGAATGTCAATGGAAGCAAATACCAGTGCAGGCTATCACACTTCCCATTTCCAGGGACTGGCTGATGTGAGGTTGCTGCACTAACCCTCATTACCTGTTGATCTATTCTTTGAGAGGAATGAGAGAAAAGTCATGCACCTCATAAAAAGCATGGAAATGAAACCATAGGTCAGGAGACGTATTTAAGCAATAATACAGAAGAATGGAATAGATATAAGCGTTGAAAATCCCCAAAGCATAGAAGTAAAGATGCATAGACTAATAGCCCTGGAGAGGGTCTGTTAGGCTTCATGCTGAATGCAGGAAGTCCAAAGGTACAGTATTCACAATAGCTGTTGTCCAGACACTGTGTGAAGCCTCCAGGGAAGGGGAGTACACAAGCCCTCCAGCTAATTGGAACAATTGTCAAACTGGAGGCAGTGGAGTGTGCCTCCAGGGTGAAGTCAAAGCCCTGAAGAATCACAGTGCCTGAAGTGACCTCTCTGGGGTGCAAGCCTGGGCAGTGTGTGTGGAGGTTCTGAGTTGCCCAGATGACAAGACTCCACACTCAACCTTGCTGATGTGACCCAAGGAAAGCAGGGCGATACATTTGGCACCAGTTTGGCTGCAAGAGTTGCCGGAAGGAGGCATACAGCATACCATCCAACCGTCTTAGGGACTTCTTAGCCTTTCCTTCTCCCAAAGATGCAAGGCAGTGGGTAAGGATTTTTCCTTGGGGTTTGCTCCTGTAGCCTTTCTCATGAAGGCAACAGAAGTCAGCAGAAGTTTGGGGTCTAAGTTTTTCTTCTTCTGGATGGGCTACTTTCCCAGGTTGACAAGCCCCAGCTTCGCATTTCCCTCTACAACACATGCAATAAACACCTTCTTGACCATTGGACCCATTATTGGTCTCCTCCGCTCGATCTGCTGAAGCATTCCTCCTAGCATTCAATGGAAATCTATCCTCCTGTAGCTTCAGATCTTTAGATCTAATCCTGATGACTTCTGTATGAAAGCCCTTTGGGTATTTGAAGCATGCTATCATGCCCCCCACCCCTTCATTCTTTCTTTCTCTAGGCTAAACAAACCCAGTCTCTTCAAACTTTCATCATAGGACTTGTTTCCCATACCAGTGATCATTCTTGTTGCCGACTTGTGAACTCATTCTAGTTTGTCTAAATAATTTGTAAAACGTTGTGCCCAGAACTGGATAGAGAATTCCAGATGAGGTCTGATGTAAAGGTAAAGGTAAAGGTAAAGGGACCCCTGACCATTAGATCCAGTCATGGCCGACTCTGGGGTTGCGGCGCTCATCTTGCTTTATTGGCCGAGGGAGCCGGCATACAGATTCCAGGTCATGTGGCCAGCATGACTAAGCCGCTTCTGGTGAACCAGAGCAGCGCATGGAAACGCCGTTTACCTTCCTGCCGGAGCGGTACCTATTTATCTACTTGCACTTTTATCTACTTGCTTTCGAACTGCTAGGTTGGCAGGAGCAGGGACCAAGCAATGGGAGCTCACCCCATCGTGGGAATTCGAACCGCCGACCTTCTGATCAGAAAGTCCTAGGCTCTGTGGTTTAACCCACAGCGCCACCCGCGTCCCGAGGTCTGATGAGTGCACAGTAAAATGATCAGCCAGATTCAATGAAGTAGTTCTGCCAGTGGGAGCCAGCAAAAGGGCTCCTACTAATGCCACATTGCAATCCCCTCTTTCCTCCTCCCCCCCCCAGCACCCCATACCTTTAGTCGGCTCTGAGAGGTTGGGAGAACTCCGCAGAAAAATGCATTGAGAGAGGAGAGGGGAAGTCATTTTACTGGACAAACAGGAAATGTTTGCTCTGGAAGACTATTTTATCACAATATTGACACTCCTATCATGCTGTGACTTGGAAACCATGGTTCTAGCAATGGAACCTGAAATTGCATTAGTGACTTTTCAGGCTGCATCATATTAGTGACTCATTTTCAGCTTGTGATTGACTATAAGCCCAACATCTTTTCCCAGAGCCAGCTTGCCCATGAGGTGGGGCAAGGCAGTTGCCTCAGATGGTGGATTTGCGCACCAGTAGCAGATCCACCTGTCCCCTGCCCATCTCCTGTCACACCCCAGACTGCCTCAGACTGTGGGGTGGGGGTGTGCACACAGTGGGTGGGGGGGCAGCATTTTCAGTTTTGCCTAGGCAACAAAATCTCCTGGGCTGGCCCTGCCTTTTCCACATGTATTAAACTCAACCCAGTGATTTCCTATCACATATATGTGCATTTCATTTATTTTATTGTCTAAGTACAGTACTTTGTCTCTGTGGAGCTTTCTTTTGGCCCAGTTTTCCATTCACCCGAGGCCATTTTGAATGTTATTCCTGCCTTCCGAGGCATCAGCTTGGGGAAGCTCTGGGAAACAAGAGCTTTCTTTCCCTTCATATTGTTATTAGGCACCTTTTTTGTGCAGCCCTTGCACATCACATTTCCACAGGAAATTTGGGGGGAACATATTGTGTGACAGGGCCTTTAGCTGCAGCTCTTGTGATTTTTAATTTTCTCACATATGTATGGTCCTTGGGCCTGAACAGGCAGGCATCCCTTGCCAAGTATTTTCAGACAGAAATTGAGCCTGCTTGATTTACTCCAGAAAAGCGAAGAAAAGCTAAGTGCAAATGCAGGAAGCATGGTTTCAACTTCTTCCCCTTCTAAATGCTAGACCACATCCCCTGCTAATCCAAGTGGCTATATCTGCCATGCACAGATGGGTACAGAGCCCTTGAAGGTGAGAGATAAGGAAGAAGCAAAGGTTCCCTGAAAGCAGAGGGAGGGAGATGTAAATGATTTGTTGAACTGAAAGCAGCAGTAACATCAGGAGGAAAAAAAATGTATGGGAAAGGGATGAGGGAGGTGTTCAAAGGGGGATGGACAGCCATCTCCAGTCGTTCCTATGCTCATTAGCTCATGCCAGTATTTGCAGACACACATTGTGAGGATGTGCATTATAAGACAACATCAGTGCCTGCAGCATAAGCTTCCAAAGGATTTGACACACCTTTGTTTGTTTCTGACCCACCCTGCACCTCAGTTCCTGAAATGAATAAAAAGGGGGGACCCTAAACAATACAGGCAAGCTTTATTAAAAACCACAGGAAAGTAATAAGAAGATTTCCTTCACAGCTTGCAGATGCAATGAGCACTGTGAAAGAAGGCCTCATTGCTAGGGTAATTTCATTGATTGGGTCAAAAATGATTATCTCCTTTTTTTTGTTCTGTTTTTAAAGTGACAATTATCATCCCCTTTAAAAAAAAAACAAGCATCAATACTCTGCTGGAAACATACGGCTGCATAAGCTGCTATACTTTCATTAATATCTTTAAAAGGGATCTCTGTTGAGGTTTTTGTAAAGTGTGGATTTATTAAAAAGGAATGAATTAATTAATCATTTGGCTAATGGTTGGACAGTCCTAAATTGGTTTCCAGTCTTAGGTGCATTTTGTTATTACTATGATTGTCAACAATTTTGTATTATAAGGTAAAAATAGCTCTGAGTAGGGGACTCTGACAATAGTGTGATTATTAATAACAACAGAATGTTCCAATAAGGTAACCATGAGAGTCTGAGTGCCGTGTGGTGGGGTTATCCACTCACTTAAAATTTTCTCATTCTGAAAGCTTAATTATGGATAACATATTTAAGGAAGGCTAAAGTTTAAGTGGAGTTCTAAAAACAAACTCTATTTTTAATTCCCTGTAGATTTAGAGTTGCCCTACTCTGATAGGATTTTGTTCCCTTAAAAGCAGCTATTAATGAAATTGTAAAATAAATTTAAAGGGCTGAGTGTATGATATAAATTCATCTGTGAAAACTATGGATTTACAGATTTCCCCCAATCTGTTTCTAAATCTTCAGCAGATACACCACCTTCTTCTTTTCCACAGCAAAATTCTGACACAAATTTTATGTTCAGCACATGCTGTTTACTTCAGTATGCATTTGGATATGTATTCCAATGCATGTGACATGCATTGCTCAACATGTGGCATGTACCGCCACAGATTTCTGCACACAATATCCCCAAACACCAGCCTTTCCTTGGACTCAGGTAAATAGGTATTTGGGGTGTTTCTAAGGACAAATTGGGGGGGGGGAGGTTTGGAGGAAACCACAACAAACTTTTCAGTGCCATGACAATGCAGCAGGGAGTATCAAGCTCTTACAATTGAGCTATCGTCTCCTTTTCATTCTCAGGTAGTTTTAGACATCAGCCAACAAACACATGAGCTCTCCAGTCAACTGTGGGCATCTAATTCAAGTATTTGTTAAAGTGTTCAAGATAAGCAAATAGGAATAATACAAACATTGCACACACACACAGAGAGAGAGAGAGCAAAACAGTAATTTCTAGCTTACCATACATGGATACAATTCCTCAATTATGCTGAGCGCATATATTACAAAACATGACATTCTAGCATGAGCAGAGTTGAAGGGAACATTCAGAATTCATCAGGACAAACGAAGACAAAGGCAAAACTAAAACTCCTCATATTATAGAAGGCATATTAAAGTATCATTGACAATTGGGAAGAAAACACCCAATTAGGATGCTGGATGAAGTTTGCTCACTAATATTAAGAAAAATGGGTGATACTGTTGTATATCCTGTGCTGGACTTTTCCTACGTTATTCCCATCTCATCCTATTGTTAGGAGTCAGGTTTGAGATGCCCTTAAGAGCATCAGGAGCTGCTTTATACTGAGTCAGACCACAGGTCCATTCAATTCAGCATTGTCTATTCTAGATGATGCCGTCCAGATGTTATTGATGTTAAATCCCTCCCTGCCGCAGTCTGTATGACCATCTGTGAGGGATGATGGGAGCTGTAGCACAGCAACATCTAGATGGCTACTGATTGACAGGAGCTCATTGGGGTTCAGACAAGTCTTTTCCCACCTTATCTGGAAATACTGGGGATTGAAAGTGAGACCTGCGCACAGAGTATTGTTCTGCTCCTGAGCTATAGCTCCTTTGATAATTCTTCATTGCTGATGAATGCAAACAAAGTGTGGTTTTTAAAAGGCATTAGTTCAGCAAGATTGCTGCAGTCAAGAAACACATGGCATAAAATCAACAGTCCATAACTGGCTCCAAAGACAGATTTATTGTCATAAATGATGCTAAAGGGCCCTACGTATTTTGAGCGATATCCAGTTCTAGTTCCATAACAGTCTGATATACGATTTTCTCTCTCTTTTTTCTTTTTGTCGAAAATATGGGTTTGGGGCAGCTTTCTTTTCATATTGTGAAATTATTCCGGATTTATTTTCTTTTTGGATTCAAAGTTTAATCCTTTCTCATGAATGATGCTTCGGCAGTGGCGCCCTCCTAATGGAATGCCCTCCCATCAGATGTCAAGGAGATAAAGAATTACACAACTTTTAGAAAACTTTAGGAAGCCCTGTTCAGGGAAGTTTTTAATGTCTGACAGATGGGCAGGGTATAAACAATAAAATGGTGATGATAATGATGATGATGAAGTGGATGTAGCCACTTCCTACTTGAAAGGACAAAACTGAGGTCTCCTTCACATGCACACTGAGCCATGTTCTCCCACACGGCAGCAGTGTTGGGATGCATACTACAACCATGCGAACAGAGCTGTTTACCTGAGCCTTCCCCACTTGATTTGTATTCTCCAATCTGACAGATTGCTTGGGCATCATTCTGCTCTGTATTTGCCACATGCAGCACTGTTTCTAGTCCACTGTGATCCATATTCTGCCAAAAACTACACTATGTGCCTTGCTGTTTACTGTGGCAGAATTAATTAACTCAATTAATTACATAATTAATTATGTAAATCACCTTATTTTATCCCATTCATCTCGGTGCAAAGGAAGCACTGTGCAAACAGAGATGGGTGGGATGTAATCAGTTATGTATCACCTGCTGACTGAAAGCAGCAGCATTTCACCACCTATCCCTCTTCATATATTTGTAAGTACTTCCCCAGTCTAATTGTGATGTGCAATGACATGTACTGTAATGTTAAGTAATATTTTTGCAGATGCACATTTAGAAGAAATAATATTGATCTCTTGGTCAATGACAGAAACATTAATTCTGTATAAAGATTTTGAGATAAACTTTTATCTAAATTGCACCGCAAGGCTGTCACTTGAATTCTATGAGGAATAATTGTTGTCAAAACTCTATTAACTACATTTGTTTGGTGGTGGACCTAAAAATCCTACACATTTTGAAATTCCTTACAGGCATATATTAAGCTGTTAGCTAATGCTTGCACTGAAAATTTTGAAGGCATGCAGGAAATGTCGGATTTCTAATATGCAGGAGGTTGAGATTCTATATTGTAGAAATTTCCTGTTTTCCCTTTTCTAGGGTTTGCCATCTGTATCATTTGATGGAACACAATAGATTTGCAGGGGGAGAGAAACAAGGGCACAATTGGATCAGTGTTTAACTGTGTTAAATTACTTTGGGTTCAATAGGAGAAACATAAGCATGTGTTTTTATTCTCCCACTGATATCATGAATCTAAATTTGGCTAGAGAGTGTCTATATCTTTTTATTAAAAGGTCCAGGTATTTCCTTTTACAACTGCATGCATCTCTTGAGCAAAAAGTAAATACTATGCCAGAAGGCAGAGCTGAATCCATTATTGCCAAGCCATTGAATTCAGTGAGCAGGCTGGTTAGAGCAGCAGCGTGTACCATAGGAAAAGTGGGTTTTCATCAGGAGGAAAACTGAGTGGTCCTTTAACTGGTGCAATGAACTATAATTTTGATAGATGTGCCTTTTAGCAAAGAAACAGAAGTGTCATTGTTTGCCTTTAAAAATTCTCCCTCCAGACATCTATATCATAGGTCTTCTTCCTAGGCTTAAGAAAAACCAGGCAGCCAAGGAAAAGATTTTCCAACGGCAACTTTGTTTTAAGTGAAATTGAAATATAATGAAAACAATACATTTTGAGGGGGTCAGGTCAAATATAACAATCTGTCAACTGCATTAAAAAGAATGTATTCCTCCCTAAAAAAGCTTGTATCTCAGGAAAGTATATTATTATAATTTTGCTATCAAATCCTGGATTTGGAAAGGAGTTGATCACAGTGGTGTTGCTTGAGGGGTGCCGGAGGTGCCATTGCCCCAGGTGCACATTGGGGGGACAGTGTGAACCAGGCATGCTCCCCCCCCCCACAGAGATCTAGCAGCAGCAAAGACTTGGAAGCACAAAGGGTGCAGTGCATCTTCTGTGCCCCACACCCGCCTAGCGGTGAAGGCTGGGCAAGCATGTGCACACACACCACCCACCTGGTGCACATGTGCACACTCGCCCTGGTCACTGGCGGAGGGTGCCATGCCCCTGGTTGACTGGTCCTTTCAACAAACACTAGAGCTTTGTCAAGACAACATGTCAGTGCATGGAGTGTGGAGTAGGAGTGTACCACTAAGTCTCTTTCAGATATTCTGTGTTCATATTCCCTATGGGTAAAGGTAAAGGACCCCTGGATGGTTAAGTCCAGTCAAAGGCGACTATGGGGTGAGGCACTCATCTCCCTTCAGGCCAAGGGAGACAGTGTTTGTCCACAGACAGCTTTCCAGGTCATGCGGCCAGCATGACTAAACTGCTTCTGGTGCAATGGGACACCGTGATAGAAACCAGAGCTCACAGAAATGCTATTTACCTTCCCGCCACAGTGGTACCTATTTACTTGCACTGGTGTGCTTTCGAACTGCTAGGTTGGCAGGAGCTGGGACAGAGCAGTGGGAGCTCACTCCATCACATGGATTCGAACTGCTGACCTTCCAATCAGCAAGCCCAAGAGGCTCCGTGGTTTAGACCACAGCGCCACCCGCGTCCCTATACAGAAGACCTGATCAATGTGTGGATGATGGGAGCAGGTGCCAGGCTACTCCCATCTCCATGCAATAGTACATCCAGATTTCATATTGTCTGCATTAGGCTAATAAGCGTTTCAAACACCTCCTTCGGTGGAATCCCTACAAAATGACCAAGATCTGTCATCAACCTCAGGTCCTTCAGGTGTTTTGGACTGCACCTGCCAAAAGTCCAAGCGAGCACAGGCTCTAGATTGATAAAGGCTGCTCTATAGTGTATGACTGATTTGCCTGGTCCAGTCACATGCTGGGCAATTCCTAAGGGGCATGAATAAACCACCCACAAGGCTGAGCACCTGGGTAACTCTATGCCTCAGTTCTCAGCCTTTTAGGGTAATGAATAAGCCCTCTAGCTAATCCACCACACTGCATATGAAAGATGAGCACTGACAAGCATGCAAGGCATAGCAGGCTTGCTGAGATTTAAGGTCTGTCTTCTAACGATTAAAAATTATTACAGCATTCATTGCATCATAAAATGCAGTTTCTTGCACCTTGCTTTGACGTTACTGGCTGATGAAATTTAGTGCTGGTGTGGAGGAAAGATAATTCTTTTTTGTTCCTGTTGAAGTCATGCTCATCAAGGATAAGCAGTGTAGCTACATTTCCATTGCAGGTAATGTCTCTACCTTGCTACCAAAGCAAATGTCTCTCAAGGACTGATATTCATAAAAGGCAGTAGTTTTTCTACCCCTGTTGTCCAGTTATATGCAGTGATACCTTAGACATATTTGCACCTAAAGCAATGAATAAAAAAATTAAACTAAAATGAGGCCCTCACTCTACTGGTGGACTAGCAATGCAAAAGAGATTTGCCTGTCTGGTAAGAATGAAACCTAAACAGCCCACAGATTAATATCACAAAAGATATATCCTAGAATTGTAAAAACGTTCTGTGGTAAAATACAAAAAGACCCAACAACATCATTTCCCATAGTTTATAAATCTTCTGATGACTATATGAGATGGGAGTCCAGATCCACTTTGTCTACCTATTTTTTCAGTGCATTTATTCTTAAGACATATGCATGCACACAAACCCACTGACAGATGTTGGGATTTGGAGGGGGGCTGCTTTCTTGTTCTTTTTTTTTTAAAGTCCAGTGAGACAGACATTTCTAAAGAAAGCACAAAAAAATGAAAGCAACTCTGTTGCATTGGCATTTGCCAGCCAGCACTTTGCTTAAGATACTTAATCACCGTTGCTTAGCAATTGAAGGAAGGAATGTTGACACTCCCAGCAGGGACTCAGGAGAGGCACCTCCTAGATGAGCAGAAAAAGGAGGAGAAGCTGGGTGGGGAACGATACTGGGGTATGTTTGTTAAAGCACTTTCCTTGTGTCTACACTACTTAAGTCACTCCTCAAGTGTGCTGCCTTTACAGCATAAAACACAAGTGGCCAGTTTTGTTTGTTTTACTCAGAAACCACTTCCTTGAAATAAATGAGATTGTCTTCCAACTGAGAAAAAATTGTGATATTGCAGCTGCCGCCAGCCCCCCCCCCCTTTCTGATTTTTCACGTCCCCAACATTGCTTGTATGCTTGTTACTACTAGGCTTTGATTGATACAGGGTTTCCCAAACTTGGGTCTCCAGCTGTTCTTGGACTACAACTCCCATCATCCCTAGCTAGCAGGACCAGTGGTCAGGGATGATGGGAACTGTAGCCCAAACAGCTGTAGACCACAAGTTCCTTACCCTTGCCTGAAATGTGGGTTTTAGGACCCACCATATTTGTGTGGCTGATTTGTTGAACTGTTTTCAACACTAAACGTTGAATTATTATAGCCTGCCCTGGGACCTGTCAGTCAAGGACGGATAGTAAAAATACGTATAAAAATAAATAATCGGTTTCAGTCATCAAATATGGACAATTGTGACATATTGGTTCATTCTAGAAATTGTACCTTTATGGAACCATGATTATACTTTAGAAAGACTGGACTCTTATAGTGCTTAAAATAGAAGACATTAGTTTTAATTTAGCCCAGTTCAAGGTTTGGCTAAGAGTCAAGAAGAGTGGAGCCTCCAGCTTCTATATCAGCTGCCAGTCTGAACTGCTTTATTTTTGAAGCAAGGTCTCCAGCCTTCCTGAACAAGCTGAACCAGAAACATGTTTGATGACTTAAAAAACAAAAAGTTTCCTGAAACCATGTTATCAGCAACCCATTGGGTTTTGAACCTCCAGAGATACCATGTTCCAAGACTAGCTAGCACTGAATAATTCTTATTCTTGTGAATCCTGTGTGAATTAGATGTGCTGAAAAATCTGATCCCTTTTGTTCCATCCTTACAAGCATGCCCTTCAGCAAACATGTGAAGATACAGGCATTGCATATTCCAGAGTCTTCAGCCAATGTCTCTTGGCCTGAATAGCTCCCAAGGGTCTGTTCCAAAGCTGAATGCTGCTCCTCAGTTCACTGAGGAGCTGCAGGCAATGAAGTGGAAAATTCGCTCCAGTACTAATCAAATGTGCATTAGGTCACATAACTCTGCCTACCAAGCAGCAGTGAAGGTGATGAAGAATAACCAGCAGAGTTGCTTCAGGTGCTACAGAGGCTGGTTGTACCAGAAGTACTGGATGGGCACTTGCCAGCATGCTGTGATCAATTTGCATGGCATTTTGAGGTTAAGGTCACTCAGTTTTATAGGACATTGGATGCCACTGTAATTGCAGTTCCAGCTGAGGTGTCCATTGCAGTGCCTTCCCATGCTCTGTGGGATCAGTTTCAGTGTATGTGTCCTCCTCCTCACCATCATCATAAATTATTATTTGTACCCCGCCCATCTGAATGGGTTGCCCCAACCACTGGGCCCCAACCACACATGTGGATAGGACTCTTGCAATGATGCCATAAATTTCTTTTTCTTTTGACCCTTGGCCATCCTGCCCGGCAAAAGCCAAAGTGCAAAGTGTCCTCAATTTGCTGATGACACACAGCTCTACTTCTCCATTGCTGAAATATTCAATTGAAGGTCAAGTTAAAAACAAGGAAACTTCTTTTCCAATGTATTCATGTACATAAGTCTCTCTCTCTCTCTCTCTCTCTCTCTGTGTGTGTGTGTGTGTGTGTGTGAGAGAGAGAGAGAGAGAGAGAGAGAGAGAGAGAGATATCTTCTCCTAAAGTAACTTGCTAATGATGGTTACAGATAGTTTAGCAGAACAGAAAGAAGGTGAAAGCCTGCGTGTGGTGCTGGAGATACTGCTTAATCATTTTGAAACAATCCTACAGGGACATGTGTGTGGCATATCATCAAGGACAAGATCAGTGAATAAATGAGCACAAACACCCCAGAGTTACAGAGTGTTAGGTTGTAAGCCTGCAGGCGGTCTGTTTCACCCCTTAGGAGACAGCATGTTTTAATTTTATATAAGTTGAAGAGTGTTACATGCAAAGGAAAGGAAAGCCAATGGGAAGCCAAGGAGTTGCTTGGAAGATTAAAGAAGAAGTGGCAACGTCCATAAGGAAAACAAGTTGGTCTACTGTGGCATGGAATGGTGATAATCTTACTGCATCTCCAGTCATGTTGACACTGTCCACATATGCAGAAAGATGATAACACATAGAACACATATCCCCAGTCTTATGATAGTATAAATGCTTTCCTTTTACAAGTCAGCTAACATACTGCAGCCTATTATCAGAAATACTCTCAGGGACTGCATGCTGCCAGTTGCCCATCCATTCTCCAATGTAATAACTGGTTAAAAGAGCAATTCTTTCAGTCTAGACCTAGAAACAAGCATAGCTGCTTTGGTGCGCAGGGAAGATTATGCCAGTATAAATTATTATTACAATTCAAGCAAGTCATTCAGATAAGCTTAGCCTCCATCTCCTTATATATATTAGCAACAAAATCAGTTATCCAAGTGCCAGTTCTTATGCCAAAATGAGCCTGCCAGCTTAACATGTGAAGATCCCATACTGCTTATCTACATTCCATGTCAAAACCAACCCAGGTAGTGACTGCATGACTTAGGAGAGGAATGAGTGTTACACTAAGTCCAGTCCTTAAGCAGCCACAAACAGCTCAGTGCTCACTAGGCATTGAAAGCTGACTGATTGAAATGATAGAAAACTGAGCGGAAAGGAGGAATAGCATGGAGAATCCTGAAGAGGAGCACTCTGCAGTACAATATTTGTCATTGTCCTGTATATAACAATAGCAATTCTCTGAGTGCTGGTTCTTATGAGTCTATCCATGCATAAGAGGGAGGTATCAGCAGGCTTGGAGTAGTTCAGTAACCCAATGAGAACTCAGCATGCTCGATGACCATGGGATATGGACCATGGAATATGTGGCAAAGCTTGAACACAACGGAATCTACAACTCAATTCACTCAATCCACAATTCCTGGAGTCTTAAAAATCTGTAACTGAGGGGTGGGGGTTTTTTTGTGCATGTTTTTGCACAGCTCTGCCTGATCCATGTTTAGTGTCCAAAACTTAGAATCATAGAATCATAGAGTTGGAAGAGACCACAAGGGCCATCGAGTCCAACCCCCTGCCAAGCAGGAAACACCATCAGAGCACTCCTGACATATGGTTGTCAAGCCTCTGCTTAAAGACCTCCAAAGTAGGAGACTCCACCACACTCCTTGGCAGCAAATTCCACTGTCGAACAGCTCTTACTGTCAGGAAGTTCTTCCTAATGTTTAGGTGGAATCTTCTTTCTTGTAGTTTGGATCCATTGCTCCGTGTCCGCTTCTCTGGAGCAGCAGAAAACAACCTTTCTCCCTCCTCTATGTGACATCCTTTTATATATTTGAACATGGCTATCATATCACCCCTTAACCTCCTCTTCTCCAGGCTAAACATGCCCAGCTCCCTTAGCCGTTCCTCATAAGGCATCGTTTCCAGGCCTTTGACCATTTTGGTTGCCCTCTTCTGGACACGTTCCAGTTTGTCAGTGTCCTTCTTGAATTGTGGTGCCCAGAACTGGACACAGTACTCCAGGTGTGGTCTGACCAGAGCAGAATACAGTGGCACTATTACTTCCCTTGATCTAGATGCTATACTCCTATTGATACAGCCCAGAATTGCATTGGCTTTTTTAGCTGCCGCGTCACACTGTTGGCTCATGTCAAGTTTGTGGTCAACCAAGACTCCTAGATCCTTTTCACATGTACTGCTCTCAAGCCAGGTGTCACCCATCTTGTATTTGTGCCTCTCATTTTTTTTGCCCAAGTGCAATACTTTACATTTCTCCCTGTTAAAATTCATCTTGTTTGTTTTTGCCCAGTTCTCTAATCTGTCAAGGTCGTTTTGAAGTGTGATCATGTCCTCTGGGGTGTTAGCCACCCCTCCCAGTTTGGTGTCATCTGCAAATTTGATCAGGATGCCCTTGAGTCCATCATCCAAGTCGTTGATAAAGATGTTGAATAAGACCGGGCCCAAGACAGAACCCTGTGGCACCCCACTAGTCACTCTTCTCCAGGATGAAGAGGAACCATTGATGAGCACCCTTTGGGTTCGGTCAGTCAGCCAGTTACAAATCCACTGAGTGGTAGCATAGTCAAGACCACATTTTACCAGCTTCTTTACAAGAATATCATGGGGCACCTTGTCAAATGCCTTGCTGAAATCAAGGTAGGCTACATCCACTGCGTTCCCTTCATCTACCAGGCTTGTAATTCTGTCAAAAAACGAGATCAGGTTAGTCTGACATGACTTATTTTTCAGAAATCCATGCTGACTATGACTATGACTATGACTTATTTTTCAGAAATCCATGCTGACTATGACTTGAATGAAAAGCAGATAGATACCTTCCATTGCCTTACAGTTTGCTTGGTTGTTTGCCTAAACCTGCAAATTCTGACACACTGATTAAGACTAATGAAAATTCAGCTTGTTTCTAGAAATTTCTTGAGAACACCACACAGTTGAGCAGTCCTCAGACCTGTTGATGCCATGAGCCACGTTTCTAACCCAGTGGCATGCTGTTCCATAGCTCTGAATGGCAATGGATCCAGCAGTGGAAAACAAAACAAAACAAAACATGATTATCGTGAGCTTGCCGACGAGAAAAGTGCAATGGAAATGTTCACAAATATCTCAGCTATTGTCAGACAAATGAAAACATGCCTCACCCAAAGAGAGATAACGAAGGAGAGGAGATCATTAAGAGATGTTTACTTTTTACTTTTTACAAGTGGAAGGGTAACTATTTACTTCGTGAATAAAAGCCAAAGTCATTGTTCATTAAACGAATGAACCCAAGTGCCCTAAATTTTGCCAGAAATTGCATGTGATTTATAATTGACTGGCTCTCAGAGAAGGACCTTAAGCCCTGCAGTAAAGCTCCATGAAAGGAAATTTATCACTCGATGACAATTATTTCCCCCCAAAGACCTATGAAGGAGGAACATGGATCACTGGGGACTCAAAACAACTGGGGCTGCCTATCTAACAACCGCCTTCTGAGGATCATGGAATTGGCCCCGTGGGCAAAGAATGAACTTTACAAGTTCTTCTAGTCCTCAAGAGATCCTGTTAAAAATTTCACTGCAGTTCAAAATGGCCACGAGGGGAAAAATGCAGGTGAGCTGCCTGGAATGGAAGCCCCAAAGGTTTTTTAGAAACTATTATGTAATGAACTTGAACTTAAAATAACACCAGTGATGATTACATGCATCCTGTTATCATTTCTACACACGCACACCCCGGAGAACTGAGGTTTTGTGTGTGTGTGCATGAATGCACATGCAGATTATGGCGATATGCAGGTGAATAATTATTTGGATTATATAGGTAATTTACACACACACACACGTTATAGTTGTATTGTAAATCAGTAGCCAATTCTAATTCTAATTCCTAGCTCCTCATGATATTCAGCATGGCTCAGAAACAAAGTACATCTGATGCTAAATACATATTTGCATTTAATAAATGCCATTTTTGTTGTTGTTGTTGTTGTTGTTGTTGTTGTTGTGTGTGTGTATTTAAAACCCCCACAGAATTTAGAATCACAAAAATAAAGTGGATCTGAAAAATATTCACCTCAGTCTCAAAACCAGGGTAAAGAGTTGCATCTTCTATTTCATCCAGAAGATGTATGTTGAAGGTGCCAGAAACACTTCCATTTTGAGGCAGTTCTACAACTTAGGGGGTGCTGCAGAAAATGTCCTCTCCTGGGCTGCCACTACCTTGAGCTTCTGAGGGCAAAGGAAATAGAGGGCCCCTTTGCCCATCTGAGCACCCAAGAAGCTCTGTAGAGAAGGAGCTGGTCTTTCATATCTTTCAAATAGCATCATCTGGGTTTTCAAAATGTAATTATTGGGATCACGGCAGAAGTGCTCTAGTCCCTTGCTCAAGCCCCAGGGAAAATCCCTTCTCTGAAACCACTAATTACAGTATCAGCTCCAGTGAAGGGATTTGAACACAATAAAACTGCTACAAAACGCGGGGAGCAGTAATCATATAGCAGACTGCTAAACTATACCTACATGAGTATTAGAGAAAAATGCATTCATTTCCATCCCAGAATCCTTTGCACTCTTGCTTCTCGTTGTCACACCTCTGAATTTTGCAGTCCAGCCAAGTACTTCTGCATAAAAATCCATATACTAAGGGAAAGTGTGCATAAAAATGCATATCTTAGTAAAATTAACATACCATATGCATTATATTAGGAAAAATGTAAATATTAGGAAACTATGCTTTGCATCGGAAACTATGTCTTTTAGGGGAAATTGCACACAAAATGTGTGTGTTAGGAGAAATTTGCATTAAAATACTGCTGAATTTTCATGAGGATGTATTTTTTTAAAAAAATATGCAAATGGATGTGTAAATGTAGATAACTGGTGTTAAGACTGGGGGCGGGGGGGGGGGTAAATGAGAAAAACCAAAATTTACAGATTTGCCCATTCTTCCCACCTCCCCCCTGATGGCAGACCCATAAAGTGTGACTGCTGGAGAGTTATGGATATGCAGGTCTGGGTGTCATTTTCTTTTGCTGAACTGTCATCTAGATTCAAGCAACCAACAGGGTTGTGTAGTCCTTTGTCTTTGTGACAGCAATAACATTCCTCATTTGGGTTTCATGCGGATACATTTGTTTTAATGGCTTTATAAATATACCACTCGCAATGAATCCTGCCACAAGCAAGCATGCAGTGATATTGATGGGGAGTTCCTCAGATTTTATTTTATTTTAAGCAGAAGAAACACACGAGGCAAGTGAGATGTCAGCACAGAACTATCTTTTTTTTCTCAGACACCACTGACAAAATACACAGCAACTTATAAACTTTGCTCTGTGAGTGCACTTACTTGAGCAAATAGCTTTAGCTCACAGCTAAATGCTTCCTTCTGCACTTTTACCCTTAAATCACTTTATAGACCTACTGTATATTGTTGTTCTCAGCTCTGAAGTATAGCCTAGAAGACCATTGGGGTTCCTCCTCACTCACCCCCATTCACGGTCTCATCCTGTTTTGTACAGAGTTAACATATACAGACTTTAAGGATCTGCTTCATTATTTGGATTAAGCAGGAAGAAAGTAGCAAAAGTTTTACCTGGTTTGTTCTTGTTATTCCTTAACCTCTTCTTGCTAGATAATGACAAGCTTTCACAGCCATTTGAGAGTGGCTGTTTGCCACACAGATTGATATCCAACATTTAGCGAGTGTGCATGGGGCCAAGGGCGGGGGAGAAAGGGAAGATCCACTTCATGAGTGGAAGATACGGATAGGTATATCTGCATATCACCCACAGAAAGTTGAGAGTTTTAAATGTCCACTGATTCTGTTAATTCATTCTGAGACCTCCGGGTATAGGGCGGTATAGAAATTCAAGAAATAATAATAATAATTTACCAATTCTGGCCCATCATATTCTTGGGGACCTTCAATATTTGTAGGGCTCACTCTGAACCTCAAAGCAAAGTCATGAAATTACCAGCCTACGGTTTTAGCCCCAAAATGGAAGCAACAAGAAATACCAATGAAAGAAGAATGGCAGACGAAGATGATGAACTTTGCAGAATTGGTGAAGCTGACCAGGAAAATCTGAAACCAGCATGATCAAGCTTTCCAAAAAGTCTGGAGTAAATTTATTCAATATTTGAAGGAGCATCATAAGCAATTAACACTAGCAGGGTTGTAAAAAGACTTGTAATGATAATGGTTACTACCTTTTTACATTTATCTAAAAATTGAAATAAGATGAATGAGTGAAACGTAAAATGGAAGATGTATAAATGCTATCATATAAAAATGAACTTTGAAAGCCATGATGCGGGAGGGAGGGAAGTTGATAGGTTCATATGAGCAAAAAGTAAAGTAGAAAATATGAATGTGTTTAAATACTTAAAGTGGAAATGTAAAAAAATATTATTTCAAAAAGAAATTACTAACCTACAAAGCATAACACCAGTGCCTGAGGATAAGAGATTAGCTATGGTTAATAACAATGAAATGGCAGCTCAAATGAGAAAAGAATGCCTGTTACTATGCCATAACTTAAAGGAACCCCTGCATTTCCCGTGCTGAGTTGGAAATTAAGTTCTATTCACAATAGTGCATATATATATATATATATATATATATATATATATATATATATATCTCTCAAAGGCTGTGTCAAGTTAAACCACACTGATCTTGATCAGAGCATTTTTGTATTGCTAGAATCAAGGTCATTGTTTAAGAAATTGCATACCAGTAAAAATATACATTTCAGGTTCACAGAAGTGTCACCAGCACTCCTTCATTATCTTTCCAACCTAAGCATTATTCTATTCTTTCTCTCTAATTTTCTGATGGTGTCTGATTGTCTTGTAGAATTCATAACCTCCATCTTTCTGAATGGTTCAAGTCGCATATTGCACTGGGAGAATAATTCCTACAGTGGTGTAATTTAGAATATATTCTACCCACTGTGATGGATTCTGCTGCTACTTACACCTGCTGCTTTCATCCCTATGTGACTCTCGAGATCCACCACCATTGATTCTAAACTTAAACCTACATAACAGAGAGCAAAAGATGAAAGAATGTGCTTCTCTGTGTTCAGATGTGGTTTCCCCCTCTGATTTCTCTCTCTTGTGTTAAAAAAAGTCCCCTTAGATGATCATCTATGGAGTCTTGTTAAGCAGTGGGGTTCTGTTCTTTAAAATCAACTGCAAAAAATTATTTCTCTCCTTAAACTGCCTTTTGCTTACTTGTATAGTGTTATTAATGTTTTCAGTTTAATCTGTTTCTGAGCAGGATCTATCATATGTTGAGGAATGTGCAACCTAAGCCTCATGGCTGGGAAGAGAAGTCAGAGCTGTTGATATTATCTACATTGACATGCTTTGAAAACCAGTTCCTCGGTTCCCCCTTGTTACTCAAAACTGCCCCTAGGACAACATGCTATAGTTTCCAGCTTTTGATTAAACATAATAAATAAAATCTGGTCCTTAGTTCCAAAGAGCAGAAGGTGTGAGGTCCAATAAGAACAGAGTTAATAGCAAATACAGTGGTACCTCGGGTTAAGAACTTAATTCGTTCCAGTGGTCCATTCTTAACCTGAAAATGTTCTTAACCTGAAGCACCACTTTAGCTAATGGGCCTCCCACCGCTGCCGCACCACCACCGCACGATTTCTGTTCTCATCCTGAAGCAAAGTTCTTAACCCGAGGTATTGTTTCTGGGTTAGTGGAGTCTGTAACCTGAAGCGTCTGTAACCCGAGGCACCACTGTATTTTCTGTATGCTTTTAGTTTCTGGTGCAGGTAGATACGAGAGAATGAGAAAGTACTAGTATGGAATACGGGACCACAAAGAGAAATACTGTAGGTGTATGAGCAATCCCACAAGTCACCATGTTGCTTTGCCAACACGTACTATGCAATCCTTGACTATATGGAATCTGTGAGGGAAGGAGAAGCATATGCCGTTGTATATGTAACAGTACACTGTAGATATACCATACTACAGACTGCCACCCCTACTTGTTCCTCTCAACAATCACACATATCCCGCACCTGCCTGCCTGGCTACCAGCTGTAGCTTGCTCCACTGATCTCCCCACATTTCCTCCAAGCCCCACCCCCTTTTAAGGAAGTTGTGGTGCTTTACAGCAATAAGCACACATAGTGCCTAGGTAAAAGGTAAAGGACCGCTGGACAGTTAAGTCCAGTCAAAGGTGACTATGGGGTGTGTCGCTCATCTTGCTTCAGGTCGAGGGAGCCGGCATTTGTCAACAGACAGCTTTCTGGGTCATGTGGCCAGCATGACTAAACCACTTCTGGCACAACGGAACACCGTAACGGAAGCCAGAGCACACAGAAACACTGTTTACCTTCCCACCGTAGCAGTACCTATTTATTTACTTGCACTGGCGTGCTTTCGAATTGCTAGGTTGACAGGAGCTGGGCCAGAGCAACAGGAGCTCACCCTATTGCGCAGATTTGAACTGCCAACCTTCTGATCAGCAAGCCCAAGAGGTTTGGTGGTTTAGACCACAGTGCCAGCCTATATAAGCATGTGGGAAAAGTGAAAATAGTGATTAAAAAGTTAAAATCATAGAGAAACCTGTTTGATGGTGGTTCAATGATGGATTTTATATATACACACAGATACTCATGCACACACAAAGCTGGTGGGAATTGGGCTAGAGGCAAAAGGAAAGAAAGAAAGAAAGAAAGAAAGAAAGAAAGAAAGAAAGAAAGAAGCACCTGTGTAGTTTGATGAGCCTGCAATATGCAGATATAGTTCTGCAGAAAGAAGGATGCGTTGCAGGGGAAGTGCAATAGTCTACTTCTCCCAGAAACAAATTTGAGACATACACCCAATTTGATGGCAACTCCAACCTAGCGTCAAAAGCTTTGCTAGACTGAATTCAGCATACAGTGCTGACTTTTGTACAGCTTCCTCAACCTATGGAAGTACAACAAAAAGTTAGTCAAGTCTGTTGGCTAACAATGGCTGTCAAGGACTGAGTCCTATGAACTGGACCTATCACTATCCAGGTTTTCAAAATGTGACAAATTGCTTCTCCCCAAGTCTTGTTAAAGACCACACAATAGCCATATGTTCTTGTTGTCTTTTCCAAGCAAACCTACAATGTAACTTGGTGTTATGACATGAAAAGTAGAAAAGAGAGCTGTCAGGGGTTCAGGAGCAGAGACGCAGAGAAGGGAGGAAGCAGAGAGCGAGGGGGAGGAATCCGAAGGGAAAATGAGTGATGATGACGACCCGAGATCTCCAAGCCTAAGCAGTGAGTCAGAGGACTCCCAAAAGGGAGCCCCAGTGAGCAGAGCAAGGGGGGGATCCGGGGGGACACCCCAGGAGGAAGGGAACAGAGGAGATTCAGAGAGCAGCAGCTGGAAGTCGGGACCCACGCTCAAGACTGAGAGCAGCAGGGAGGAAGGTAGCCAGGCATCGGGTTCCGGAGGCTGTCAGCAGGAGGGAGGGCACGAGTCAGGGGTAGTCACGCCCTCCTCAGAGAGCGAGGCAACGGTTAAGAGGAAAGTAGAGAGTTGGGCGCGCGCGCCAAGTTCAAATGCAGCGGAAGCTGGAGCAGTAAGCAGCCCGGAGAGTGAGCCAGGTCCCAAAGCCCGCCGCAAGGAGGCAGAAGGATCAGGGGGGTCAGCGTCAGAGGAGAGTAGAAGGGAGGAGGCCCAGGGGGGCAGAAGGACCCAGAGACGTAGGGAGAGGCGAAGGAGGTGGAGCAAGGCTAGGGTATTAAGCTGGTGTGCAAGAGGCGGGGACTCAGACGGGTCTTCGCCGACCTAGGGCAGAAGGTGTAGAGCTGCACGCTGCAGTTCGGAAATGAAACCTGTAACTTAATAAAGACTCTTATAAAGTGAACGCTGGCGGACTTGGTCCTATGTGAGCTGGGACTGGGTGGCAGCTCTGACAGTAAGACCCGTCTCCGAAAAGCTTCGGACACCTGATATCTCGCAGCGGAGAGAGAGGCAGCTGGAGGAGGGGATCGGTGTTTGGGAGCAAGCTCACGACGGTTAGCAGAGATGACGGAAGCAGAGACAGTTGCAGCGCTGCAACAGGCAGTTACCCAATTGAACGCGGAGGTACTGGCATCCAAGAAGAGGGAGGAGGATGCGGCAGCCGCCTACAGAGATCTCCACGCCAGGTTTGAAGCATGGGTTAAACACGGGCAGCCAGGACCCAGACCGGAGGGGGTTGGGTTGGCACGGAGAGCAGGAGGGCTTGTGGCTCACTTCGATGGGAATTTACAACAGTACCCCAATTTTCGAGCAGACGTAATGTGCGCACTGCAACTGCTGGCAAAAGACTTTAGAGATGAGGAAGAGAAAGTGGGGTTCATACTATCCCATTTGCATGGGGATGCTAAAGCGTGGCTACGCAATTTGTGGAGGGATAAAGATCCGGCGCTTCAGAATGCAGATGCCTTTATCAAAGCGATGGATGCGTGTTTTTTGTCTACTATTGATGTGGATCTTGCCCGACGGGAGATTCATGGACTAAAACAAGGGAGGGCAAGCGTCCGGCAGTACCACGCCCGCTTTTTTGCGCTGGTCAGTGCCTTAGAGTGGGACCGGGATTCGCCCCCTGTCAGAGACCTGTTCTGGGAGGGTCTAAGCTCTGCGGTCAAGGATGAAATTGCAAGGGGGGAGAGGCCCCGAAGCACGCAGGAGGTGGTCCAAAGGGCGCTGACTGTGGGGGTGAGGCTGGAAGAACGTCCATGGTGCAGAGATGAAGGACGTGGAGGGCGCGAAGCAGCGAGAAGTTTCTCTTTCGTTCCAAGAGAAGCAGCGCGTGCGCAATCCACACCTCCGCCTGGAGGGGGAGGGGAACCGATGGAGGTTGGAGGTGCAAGGGCTCAGTCAGCAGCCAGAGCCCAAGCACCGACAGCAGTGAAAGCGAAGCCTCCTAGAGGGAACAGGAAGTGTTACATCTGCGAGGATCCAGGCCATTTGGCGAAAGAGTGTCCCCGGAGGCTCCACAAGCACACTGCAGCCTCAGCAATGGTGACTGCAGCAACGCAGCAAGGAGAACCACAGCAGGGAAACGACGATGTCTGGCTGGAGACAGAGGCACTGGGGCCCAGCCAGACGCATCAGTGAAGCAGTCCCCAGCGATCTTGCAACCCACGGACCCCCTCCCACCCAAACCAGTAGTGCAGCTCACAGCATCTCTCCAGCTACCCGATGGCGTCACTATCGAAGTGCCGCTTTCTGTGGATTCTGGAAGCAACGCAGACTTTATAGCGCAGGATTTTGTGGAGCAGCACGCTATACAGCTACTGCCTGCCACTCTGCCCCTGCAAGTCGTCACAGTGGATGGCAGAGAGTTGCTAGGGGGGCAGGTGGTGAAGCAAACGCCACCGATGGTGATGCGCCTTGGCAACCACAGGGAAGTCATCAGTTTTAATGTCACCCAACTGTCGGACACGCCCATTGTGTTGGGCATGAGTTGGCTGGACAGGCACAGTCCGACACTGGCTTGGTACCAGAGACAGCTGATCTTCGGCTCCTCTTATTGCGCAGAACACTGCATCCTGCCCAGACAGGAAGGAGAGGAGGAGGAATCACAACTGCAGTTGGGAACGTTGCAAGCAGTTCCCCACAAATACGCAGACTTTCTGGAGGTCTTCTGCGAGAAAGAGGCTGACAAGCTACCACCGCACAGGCAATATGACTGCAAGATTGACCTCCTACCAGGGGCGACGCTGCCGAAAGGGAAGCTGTATTCCATGTCTGAGGACGAATTACAGGAACTCAAACAGTTCATAGATCACAATTTGCAGCGCGGTTTCATCCGGGAGTCCAGGGCAGTAGGGGGCAGTCCTGTTTTCTTCGTGAAGAAGAAAGACACGCCCCAAAAAAGACTGGTGGTGGATTTTCGCCTCTTAAACAAGATGACCAAGCCTTCTGATTTCCCCATGCCCAGGATTGACGACCTACTAGCGACGGTGCGCAAGGGACGCGTGTTCACCAAGTTGGACCTGCGAGGTGCGTACAATCTCATCCGCATGAGGGAGGGCGATGAGTGGAAGACAGCCATGTTCACGCCTCTGGGCACCTACGAATACAGAGTGATGCCGTTTGGATTGCAAAACGGTTCTCACTGTTTCCAAGCTTTCATGCATCATGTGGTGGCGGGACTCCTTTACAAGAAGTGCGTCTGCTTTCTGGATGACATCCTGATATTCTCCGAATCGCAGCAAGCCCATGACCAAGATGTTCGGGAGGTGCTGAAGAGGCTGCAGCAGCATAGACTGTACGCCAAACTGGAGAAGTGCCAGTTCGACACGACGGAGGTGGATTTCTTGGGTTACAAGTTGTCGGACAAGGGGCTAGCCATGGACAGCGCCAAGGTTCGTGCGGTGTTGGATTGGAAGAGCCCGCGCAACCGGAAGGAGGTCCAGCGGTTTGTCGGCTTCGCCAACTTCTATCGCAAGTTTATCAAGGGGTTCGCGATGCAGACGGCGGCCATTACGGACACGCTAAGCTCCAAGAAAAAGAAATTCATCTGGACGGAGCAGGCGGAGCAGTCCTTTCAGGCACTCAAGCGTCTCTTCGCGTCGGAAGAGCAACTGCTGCATATCGACCCCAGCAGACCGATGCGGGTAGAGACAGACGCGTCCGATAGAGCAGTGGGAGCTGTCCTGCTGCAAAGGGACCCACAGGGGGTCTGGAGGCCGGGAGCGTTCTACTCCAGAAAGCTCAGCAAGTCGGAGCAGAACTACACCATCTGGGACAGGGAGTTGCTGGCCATTCATGCAGCTTTCAAGGCGTGGAGGCACTTCCTGATCGGCGCCAAGCACACGGTGCAGGTCTGCACGGATCACAAGAATCTGGAGCACTGGCACACGGCTCAGTTCCTGAACCAGAGGCAGATACGTTGGGCGGAGTTCTTTGCTGACTTCAATTTCCGAATAGAGTACGTCCCAGGCGACACCAACGTCATGGCGGATGCACTGTCCCGCAAACCGCAATACCTCGAAGAGGCGACGCCAGCGGCAGCCATGCACATCTTCGCGCCAACAGCGTGGGCGTGCGCTTCAGCCACAGTAGACCTGGATGCGGTGCGGCGGGCGTTGCAGGACGACTCCTTCGCGCAGGCGAAGATGGCAGAGATGCACAAGGGCACGGCGAAGGGCGACGAGTTCCAGATACGAGACGGCTTGCTCTTACGTAAAGGGGCCATCTACGTGCCGGGAGACGAACTTCGCGCCAGGGTACTGCAGCAGCTGCACGACGCACCCACGGCCGGGCACTTTGGCACGGAAAAAACGGTGGAATTAGTCGCAAGGGACTTTTGGTGGCCCAGACTGAGAGGGGAAGTCGCGGACTACGTTGCGAGGTGCGACACCTGCCAGAGGGCCAAACCGGTGCACAAACCACCGGCGGGACTGCTGGAACCGCTGCAAACGCCGTTTGAACCGTGGGAGAGGGTGGCCCTGGACTTTGTTACGGATCTACCCAGCTCGAGAGGCAAGACAGCTGTACTAGTGGTGGTGGACTTGTTCACCAAGATGGCACATTTCATTCCGTGTGCGAAGGTGGCCACGGCGGAACAAACCGCCAAACTGTTCATAGATCACGTGTTCAAAGTGCATGGTCTGCCGCGGTCTATCCTGTCCGACCGCGGGCGCCAGTTCGTCTCGAATTTCTGGCAGAAGCTGATGAGTTTTCTAAATGTCAAGGTCGATCTGGCATCAGCAAGACACCCGCAGACCAACGGGCAAGCAGAGAGGGTCAATGCCATCATGCAGCAGTACCTGAGATGCTATGCCAATCAACAACCTGCGACCTGGGTGGATTACCTGCCGCTCGCCGAGTTCGCTTACAACAACACGAAGCACGTGTCCACAGGGGTGACGCCGTTCTTCGCCAACAATGGGAGGAATCCCAGAACCTTCCCGGGACGGGAGAGAGTGGGGGACGGAGAACCACAGACGGCGGACGCGTTCGCGTCAGAGTTGCAGGCGGTACACGATCAACTCAGACGGCAGCTGGAGCTAGCTAAGCACGCCTACAAGGTGCAAGCTGACAAGCACAGGCGGGTTGGCGAAGAGATCCAAGTGGGAGACTGGGTCTGGTTGGCAGCCCACGCAGTGCCGACCAGGTCACTAGCCAAGAAGAAGTTGGGGCACAAGCAAATTGGTCCGTACCAAGTCGAAGCACAGATCAACCCGGTAGCCTTCCGACTGGCGCTGCCGGAGGGTTCCAGAATGCATCCGGTGTTCCACAGGTCGGTGCTCACTCCCTACAAGGCACCTCACAGATTCCAGGAGCCAGGGACGGCACCGAGTCCGTTCCGGGAGCGGACGGAGACGCGAGGGGTGACGCAGCAAGACCCCATCAACGAGGTCACGGAGATTTTGGACTCCAGATGGGGGGAAGAGGGAGTCGAATACCTCCTAGCCAGAGAGGGCACCCGGGCCAGCGCCAATAGCTGGGTGCCAGACTACGCTTTGGAGGAACCCCTGCTCAAGGACGAGTTTCATGCCCTTTTCCCACACAGACCCATGCCAGCGAGCTTCTTCGACGACTGGCTGTTCACGCCCACACTTTCTTCCAGCACGTTCCATGGATTCGACTCGGACGGGGAACCCGCACTGAGCACCCGTTCCCCAGAAGGATCGCCGGCGGGTTCGGCGTCAGACACCTCGTATTGGTGGGACGATCGACCGGAGGAGCAATGGCGCCGGAAGTGGCTGGAGATGCCAGGTCGAGCGACCGACGCAGAGACTGACATGGACGTGTTCGGGGAGGACCTTGGGTTCGAGCACGGCGGTACAGAGATGGAAGCGGAACAGGTCAACGTCGGCGACCGCGAGGAGGAAGACTCGGAGGTCTTCAGTTGGCGGCCAACCACGGGGAGCGAACTGTATCCGGCATTCCCTCCCGTGATGATGGAGCACCCAGCACCCACACCTGAAAGCGGGGAGGGGGGAAGGGGGGGCTTCGAGGGGGGGATGGATGTCAGGGGTTCAGGAGCAGAGACGCAGAGAAGGGAGGAAGCAGAGAGCGAGGGGGAGGAATCCGAAGGGAAAATGAGTGATGATGACGACCCGAGATCTCCAAGCCTAAGCAGTGAGTCAGAGGACTCCCAAAAGGGAGCCCCAGTGAGCAGAGCAAGGGGGGGATCCGGGGGGACACCCCAGGAGGAAGGGAACAGAGGAGATTCAGAGAGCAGCAGCTGGAAGTCGGGACCCACGCTCAAGACTGAGAGCAGCAGGGAGGAAGGTAGCCAGGCATCGGGTTCCGGAGGCTGTCAGCAGGAGGGAGGGCACGAGTCAGGGGTAGTCACGCCCTCCTCAGAGAGCGAGGCAACGGTTAAGAGGAAAGTAGAGAGTTGGGCGCGCGCGCCAAGTTCAAATGCAGCGGAAGCTGGAGCAGTAAGCAGCCCGGAGAGTGAGCCAGGTCCCAAAGCCCGCCGCAAGGAGGCAGAAGGATCAGGGGGGTCAGCGTCAGAGGAGAGTAGAAGGGAGGAGGCCCAGGGGGGCAGAAGGACCCAGAGACGTAGGGAGAGGCGAAGGAGGTGGAGCAAGGCTAGGGTATTAAGCTGGTGTGCAAGAGGCGGGGACTCAGACGGGTCTTCGCCGACCTAGGGCAGAAGGTGTAGAGCTGCACGCTGCAGTTCGGAAATGAAACCTGTAACTTAATAAAGACTCTTATAAAGTGAACGCTGGCGGACTTGGTCCTATGTGAGCTGGGACTGGGTGGCAGCTCTGACAAGAGCACTCAGTAAAGATAAAGGAGACCACTGTGCCAATTTGTAAATGTTCTCAGCCTATTTAGACACTGTTTCATCCTATGTCCCTCATGAATAGAAGATGTGGATTGTATGGAGATGCCAAAAAATAACCCTCACGTCTTATATGGCAGTTTCGAATGCTAAGTTAGTGGTTAAATGTTAGGTTTGTTTTATTCGGACAGTACACTACACTTTAAAATGCCATGTAGTAGACAAATAGAAGAACATAAGAAGAGATTTCTGGATCAGGCCAATGGCCCATCTCGTTCAGTATCCTGTACTCACAGGGGCCAACCAGATGTCTGTGGGAAACCAGTAAGCAGCATTCAAGCCCAAGAGCACTTCCCCCTCCTTTGAGCTCCACCGACTGCTGTTCAAAAGCATTGCTGTCTCCAACTGTGGAAGCAGAGCATTGTCATCATGGCTAGTAACATTCAATAGACCCTTCCCTCCACAAATTTGTCCAATCCTCTTTTAAAGCCATTCAAGTTGGTGGCAGTCACAATCTCCTGTGAGAGTGAGTTCCATAGTTTAGAAAATGGATGCTGTGAAAACCATCTCTGCTGGTGGTGAAGTAGGGTGGGTCCTCAAAATTTTTATTGGACGAGAGCAACTGATCTCAAGAACGCTACTGGAATTTGAATGAATATACAGCAAATGAATGCAAGGACTCCCGTGTGCAATGAATTTGGAAACAGGATATCACAGGAGGTAGGCTGTCTTCTGGGCGCAAAGATTCACAATGTGAGGAGATATGATAGCCATCTTCGGATATCTGAAGGAATGTCACATGGGAAAGGGAGGGTAGGACTCGAGTCAATGGCTTCAAGTTGCAAGAAAGGAGATTCTGACTAAACATTCAGAAAACTTTCTGACAGTAAGATCTGTTCAGCAGTGGAACAGAATCTCATGAGAGGTGATGGACTCTCCTTCGTTGGAGGTTTTTAAACAGAGGTTGGATGGCCCTCTGTCATGGATGCTTTAGCTGAGATTCCTGCATTGCAGGGAGATGGACTAGTTGACCCCTGGGATCCCTTCCAACTCTAAGATTCTATGATTCCTTCCTCTCCACCCCCACATACCCCCCTGCATATCCCCCAAATCTGCTCAGGAGGTTCAGGAGAACCACCCAGAACAGTGTGTGAGGAGATGAAAGGGCAGAAATGCTTGCACAACTGATCTTAGCCACAATATTGAATTCCACCCATTAAAGTTAAGGGACATGTGTAAGTTAGGTTCATTCGTTTCATTGGCTCTAGACTGAGTAGCAGTCAGTTGACTACCACCCAGAATTCTTTCCACGGGTTTATATGAGGCAGTTTTATGTGGGGTGGGGAATGCCAGCATAAAGTTATATTTCCCCATGATTTTATCATGAAGAATGCTTCTCATGAAGACACTCCAATCCTAAGTCCACTTATATGGGAGCAACCTCAATTGATTTCAACAGGACTTTCATCTGAGGAGACATGGTTAGGGTTCCAGCATGAGTATTTGAATAAAATTGGTCTACTGAAAGCATCCATAGCTTATGTCTCAATATCACCATGTATGAGTACTATGCATAAGAACAACTATGGAACAAGACAGGAAAATTTCTCTTGAGCTCGGCGTTTCCTTATGAAAATGGTTCATTTCAGCACTTTCTCGCTGAGAAGCGCTGGGGTTTCTTGAATGTTACAGTTGCTTGATAAAAGGAGGAAATACCTGAGCAAGCCAAAGGAGAATAAAGTGAAAACTCCAGTACATTATGTATCTTGTTATCCCTTTTTAGATATACTTGAACATGTTCTTAGGCCAAAATGCTACATTTTCATGATGACTGGAATTGAAATTGGCACACTAAAACTAGAAAGAAGATGCCAGATGATCTAAAAGTGTAGATATCTGTTCATTTTCCTATCAGAAAGAGCTCGTGTAAGTAACTTCTTTCAGAAAGTGCAGGAGAAAATTTTAAGTTGCGGCACATTAGTGCTATTATCTTACTGCTATTTCTGAACTGTCATTATTGTTAATTTCTTTTTCTGTCTCTGTCTCTCTCTCTGAAACGGTGATAATGGACTTTTGCACTCAGATGTGTTTGATTCTGGGCCACTTACAGGAAAGCTGTGGAAGAAGACAACAAAATAAATGCGGGGAAGGAACCCAAAGAAAAAGACATCAGGACAGGCAGAACATTAATGAATATAAACATTTTCCACAAATAAGTAATCTGGCATTTAGAAATAGACTTTTTAGAAAAGAAAGTCCATATTTCTAATGGACTAAAAAAGAAAGTCCATATTTCAAGTAGATTGTCTTCCTTCTCTCTTATGGTCAGTGCAATTAATTTATCCTTTTCTGCCAGTTTCAGACATTTCAATAACCATTCCCAATCAGCTGGAGTTTCTTGGCTTCTCCAATTTCTAGCCCATACAATTTTAGCTGCTATCAACAAAGTTCTTACTAGTAGAAACATAAATATTTTTTTTGGGGGGTGGGGGCATTTGGAGACTTAGCCTGGCTTTTAAACTATGCAAAGCCAGATCATGCATTATGGTGATCAAATGCCTACTGAAATTCCCTCTTAACAACTTGTAAAAATATGGAAACCATGATGTCCTTCACAATGGGCTACCCTCTATTTCCTGCAAGTTAATAAAGCTACACACATACACACAAGAGCTGTGTTAAATATTGTTTTTAGATTTGGAAATATTTCTAGGTATATAGACTTTCAGGGAGCTTTTTACTATCATTAGATTATTGAGGGTTTTTTAAAAAAAAACACCTGATGGCATCTCATTTTATAATTAAAATACGTCATGAAAACTGAGGGCACCCTGTTCATTATGCTTCTGATAGCAAAACATCGGGTACGCATTCTTGTTCTTTGTAACTGTATATAACTGGTTATACCACTACCTCAACTTTACAGCAATCTAATAGTGGCAGCAATAGTGCTATAGAGAGCATGGGGGAACATGCCACTGTTTCTGCCTACTGCCTCAACACTATCTGTTTTCATCCCCACCCCCATGGTAAAGTTCAAGGCAGCACACCTAGCATTCCCAAGTGATCTCCCAACTATGCCGTGTCCAAACTCAGACCTGCTTAGTTGAGGAGGTTGAACTGTATGATTTCCGGTATGCAATTACCTAATCCAGACCTCTGGAACTAATGTACATTTTGGGATTTCGTAATCTACCAGATTTCATTCTTCCCAAATGTACTGATGCAGTCCTCAGCTCAAGAAATATAGGAGAATACATGTTGAAATGTATATACTGTGTGTGTGTGTGTGTGTGTGTGTGTGCGCGTGTGTGTGCGCGTGCGCATGCATCTGTTGTTCCGTTGTGGAGACAGTGGTGGAGTGAGCCTTGAGGGGTGAAGTCAAGTTATTGGAAGGTTGCAGTGTCTGCTGTGGCTGTAGATACAGCTGCAGGAGAGTGGTTTGTTTGTTTGGCATCTTCATTATGTGGCCACCAGGACCACATAACACCGGTTCTGAGAGATCTGCATTGGCTCCCAGTACGTTTCCGAGCACGATTCAAAGTGTTGGTGCTGACCTTTAAAGCCCTAAACGGCCTCAGTCCTGTATACCTAAAGGAGCGTCTCCACCCCCACCATTCAGCCCGGATACTGAGATCCAGTGCTGAGGGCCTTCTGGTGGTTCCCTCACTGCGAGAAGTGAGGCTACAGGAAACCAGACAGAGGGCCTTCTTGGTAGTGGCGCCCGCCCTGTGGAACGCCCTCCCATCAGATGTCAAAGAGATAAACAACTACCTGACATTCAGAAGACATCTTAAGGCAGCCCTGTTCAGGGAAGTTTTTAATATGTAACGCCGTATTGTTTTTAACACTTGATTGGGAGCCGCCCAGAGTGGCTGGGGAAACTCAGCCAGATGGGTGGGGTATAAATAAGTTGTTGTTGTTGTTGTTGTTGTTGTTGTTGTTGTTGTTGTTGTTATTGTTATTATTATTATTATTATTATTATTATTATTATTATTATTATTATTTGCACTGCTACAGATGCACCATGGCATTTCTTCTCTTCGTGCTCATCCCAGAGGTCATTTCTTCTCTGGTCACTGCTATGGATACACAACTTGAGTGCCTGTCTCCAGGCACTGCTGTTGTCTGCAAGATTCACACATTGCAGGGTTGGGGCGTGGGTGTGGGTGTGACTACTGATAGGGATGGGCAGTCTATCAGCAGCCGACACATGCAGCACAGGCTGAAAATTGCCTCTCCAAGCCCTACCTGAAGATGCTGTGGATTGAACCTGGGATATTCTGCATGCAAAATGATCAAAGAACCACAACATTTCCACAAAGGCTGATGAACAGCACATATTAACTATTCCCCTTTCATTCAGTATCTGTTCCATTTTTCTTGCAAACATTTGAACTCCTCTTTTTCTCAACTCCTTATATTAACCAATGCCTGCTCCAGTGTCTGAATGATCATCAAATGTCTGTTTCCCCAGTGATTTTGTCCTCATTCATATATATTCTGATGAGCTATCATCTGCCATTGTTCTTCTGTAATCCATTATCCTGCCTTTCCCTCTCTCAAATGTCTTGACAGTATTAATCCCTAGTTAGAACAGCATGATCCAGATCAGTCATTTTAGAAAAAAAGACACACACAAAAACCCACCATTAAATGCCCAGCTCTGCTAGCAGTTCAAATTACAGCCCTGTTCGCCTTTGATTACTATGCCTGACTTGTAAGGCAATGTAGAGAATCCAATGGGAACTATTGCATTAAATTCCAGTAATTGCAACAAGAATTCAGTTTGTTTTCATTTGCTCCCTTCCTTGTTACAATTTGTGCTACAAGAATGGGTTTTGTGCTGGGATATTTGCTGCTTATCTCTGTCAGAGTAATACAAGGTCTGCAGGGCTCAGTCCATGAGAGCAGGATGGGACAGTCCAGAGGGTGTCGTGTGCAGTTGTTGTGGCAGTCTATGACTATGGGGCCCCTGAAGGACTGTTCACCGTAAGAACTGAGCCTTTGTCACTTGCATTGCCAATACACCCTGGCCATTTTCTTAAGGGGACTGCTAATGAATAGGCCCCACCCTCAACAAAAAGGCAGCAAAGCTTCATAACTAGAATGGAAAGGTGGGCTCCTCAAGCTTTAGAAACAGTGATAAACTAACCATCTGAGTGGAAGCTGTAGGGATGTGTATAGATGCTAGGAGAGGATATACTTATGAGATATTATCCTTCCTTCCTCATGTTTGTGAGTTCAGAAGAGTACAGTCCTTTGCAGCTTAAAAGGGAGGCTTAGATAGGCTAGTTTTAGCTTTTCAGTTTAAGTAGTTCAGGATGCTTTAAGGCAGACTCGATTCTCCTTGTATTTTTCCCTTCTTTGCCCCTTAAAACAATAATCACGCAAACAATCTTGTAAAAGTTTTTTTAAAAAATTACTCGATCAGTTTTTCTTGTTGAAGAATAACAGTTAATAGCAGCTTTGTTCAGACAGTCTTAAAATGGTAATCCAGTTGGAAACACATACTTTAGTCCAATTTAAAATGGTGTTTGAGGAATGGAGCCCAGACATGCAGATTTCCCCACATTGCTGCAATGAGGTGAAAGAGCAAAGGAAAAAGAGCAAAAAGCAAAGAGGAACTGCCCAGGCCAGGTGAGGAGATTATATGTATGGATGCACGCTCCCCCTGACAGGGCACAGTGGGAGTTTCCCTCAAGAATCCTCTCTAAGAAACTTACAGGAAGACTCAGCGCTTCAGCTCCTATCGTGTACCTTTCTAGCAAACATGCATTGTTGGTTCGACTGCATTGTAAATATCCCACAGATGCAGAGGTAGTCAGCTGAAAGAAGGGATTATGAAAGATAAACCAGGAATTGTTCAAGGAAATTAGAGCTGATGGAGCAAGCCAGGAATCGGAGCCAAGGAATGAAGCTAGGGAGTCAGAACTGAGGAACACTGAAACACACCAGAGAACACAGTTGTGGCTCAGGCAAACAGGCAACCTATATAGCAAAGGTAGGAAATCTTTCTTCAGTGTAAGGGCCACACCACCCTCCGAACAGCCTTCTGAGAGCCACGTCCCAGTGATGGGTAGTGTCAGAGGCCAAAGGGGATGGAACAACAAATGTATTTTTTTACGATTGTGCAGGAGGCTTGTCTGCCTCCACATCCCAGAAGAAGGCTCAAGAAACAATACTGGAGTGAAAGGTGATATTTGTTAAAATGTAGCACTGACCCTTGGGCTTGCCAATCAAAAGGTCGGTGGTTTGAATCCCCGCGACAGGGTGAGCTCCTGTTGCTCTGTCCCTGCTCCTGCCAACCTAGCAGTTCGAAAGCACGTCAAGTGCAAGTAGATAAATAGGTCTCTGGCGGGAAGGTAAACGGCGTTTCCATGCACTGCTCTGGTGTCGGTGTTCCGTTGCACCAGAAGTGGCTTAGTCATGCTGGCCACATGACCCAGAAAAATTGTCTGTGGACAAACACTGGCTCCCTCGGCCTGTAAAGTGAGATGAGCGCCGTGACCCCAGAGTCGTTTGCGACTGGACTTAGCTGTTAGGGGTCCCTTTACCTTTACCTTTACCTAGCAAGTGAGCAAACCAACATTAACCAGTTAACTAAATCCTCACCTGCCTGTACATCTTGAATTTGGCTAACTCTGGTAGGGAAGGCACCCGGGCAATACATACTTAGAGCTTTGTGCACAACATGAGGAGGCTGCAAATGGACATGGCAAAGAACCATGAGCTACATTTGACAGGTTCTGCCTCTTTTGTTCTGCAGCAAGATTTTGAAATATGCAATGGAAATAGACATTTGGTTTGTCAAGCATGTTCTCAGCACAGGAGTTGGATCTTTCTGGTGGTTAGAATGGGAGGTGCTACTACAGAGACATTTGACAGTGGCAGTGGCCAATGTTCTGTTATTTCATATCAAACGAATGTCAGTTGCAACTGGCTGGGAAAGCTCCATTACAAATCCTTAAGCCTTCTGAGGCCGTTTGCTGGTGCTGATAGTGTGTTTATTCAAGCCGTGTGCTCTTTTATAGGGTCAGACCCACTGACGGTTAATAAAGATTTACTACATTTATATGGTTCCCTTTTATTATCTCCTGAGCTGCAAGTAGCATCCCAGAGGAAGCTGCTGTTGTATTTATATACCTCAAAGCAGGAATAGTGTTCTGATATTGCAGAGCAATGGTCAGGCTTCCGATAGTGTCAAGAAATTTCAGGAATCTCAGTGTAGCACTGCTCCCAGCTATGACAAGTATTCCATCAAAACCTAGATATATCCATAAGCTAAATATACTTACTTTCTTTTTCAGATTTGTAGATTTCTCTGTTTTATTTTATTATGTTGCGGGGGTTTTTTACTGGTTAATGGCTAAACCAAGAAAACAAATGGAAACATGCCAGTATATCTTTATCTGTAAATGAAATAATCAATAGCCCAGTGTGATAGGGAGAGAATGTGCTCTGAGCCAAATTCAGAGAGTGTGAAGAAAGAGATAATCTTGTGAAGTTGAAATTTAAAATAGATACAGTTTTACTTTGGCATCATAGCCATTGGCATAAATAGCCACTGAAAGGCCAGGAGTATTTTAAAATCGAATGAAAGGGCAAAATCATTATCTGTGTCTGTTATTTCTCATTTATTTATTTCACATTTATATGCAACTTAATATTTTAAAAGGTCCTAGAGTGAAGGCCTGCCACAGCCCTGTGAACCCTGTAGAAGATTGGGTTGGGTTCTGTTAGTCATGAGATAGGGCTTCCACTTGCACAATGGGGCTTTCCCTCCTGCCCCAGAAATTGGCTCTAGGAGGGTTGGGGGAATTCCCAGAACAACACACAAGGGGATGATTGTTTCATCTGGCAAGCTGCAGTGCTTGCACTAATGGGACATTCACCTACCTTTGAAGGTGACTCAGAAACTGCAATTAATCCAGAATGCGGCAGCTAGACCGGTGACTGGGAGTGGCCGCCGAGACCATATAACACCGGTTCTAAGAGATCTGCATTGGCTCCCAGTACGTTTCTGAGCACAATTCAAAGTGTCGGTGCTGACCTTTAAAGCCCTAAACAGCCTCGGTCCTGTATACCCGAAGGAGCGTCTCCACCCCCATCATTCAGCCTGAACACTGAGATCCAGTGCTGAGGGCCTTCTGGTGGTTCCCTCACTGTGAGAAGTGAGGTTACAGGGAACCAGGCAGAGGACCTTCTTGGTAGTGGTGCCTGCCCTGTGGAACACCCTCCCATCAGATGTCAAGGAAATAAGCAACTATCTTACTTTTAAAAGACATCTGAAAGCAGCCCCGTTTAGGGAAGTTTTTAATGTTTAATTCTGTACTGTGTTTTTAATATTCAGTTGGGAGCTGCTCAGAGTGGCTGGGGAAACCCAGCCAGATGTGTGGGGTATAAATAATAATAATAATAATAATAATAATAATAATAATAATAATAATAATAATAACAACAACAACAACAATAATAATAATACATTAATAATAATTAATAATTGAAAAATGCTTTTCAAAGAAACCTGCAACTGAAAGACTTGAGAGGCCAAGTAGAGGCCAAACAGGTCAAGTCCAGAAAGTAGGGCGGAATAGCCAATGTTCTTCAGAAATGCATGCCTTGTTAGGGGTCACCCACACTTCTCTTTTGCCCCACACTTTCTAGGCACGGGTCCCAGCTTTCCAGTTCTGTGTCCAAGTGCTCCCCCCGCCCGCCCTGCTTTCACCACTGCTTTCCCCAGGAAAACCCACTTTTTAATGCTGAATCAGAACAAGTGGCAATTTGGGTTTCTCATGAATTGCCATATGCTCTGATTCAGTGGTAAACATCAGGTTTTCATGGGAAAAGCTATGGGGCAAAAAAAAGGAAAGGTCTCAGACACTGAGCTTTAAAGCCTAGAAACACTGCGCAAAAAGAAGTCTGGATGAGCCCTTCGTTTAGCCGTCTCTGACTTGAAAGCTTCACTTTCATTGAACCGAAACAATAACACTTCCCATTATGGGAAAGAAATGTTTTTGGACACAGTGGGACACCCAGAGCAATGACAAAAAGGGAAATGCTCAGCTTCTGATAACAGTAGATTACTCAAGACTGAGCAAGGCATTTCCCCAGAGTAGAAAAAGAAGAGATGCAAAAAGAAAAGAGAGAGCACAACCGGCCTTCCTTGCACATATTAAATGCCACTTTCATTTTATTTGAGTTGGAAACCTTTCAACCGGTACAGCTTCTCTGAGAAGAAAATGCCCACTAAGAGGATCCAGAATTGTCATGTCTTTTAAAAGCTGATGGTTGCGCCCAACCTCTTGTGGCACAAAAACTCCTCAAGATTCCCATAATATATCCCATGTTCTTGTCAAAAACATCTGTTTTTGAACCCTTTCAAAGACAAAGGGAAATCCGCATCCCTGTGTCTTATGAGAAACGGTGATGAAACATAAGATGATCCACAGAAGTGGAATTTCCCTCCACAATTAGCCTGTACTCTTTGCCAATGACTAGTATGCACACATGTATGCTGAAGTTATACTGGATAAAAAAACTGATGCATTTCAAAATGGGGAAGGTCACTGTTTATGCTATGTATTTCTCCTTTGTAAATAGGTTTTGCAAGTTTCCGTATTGCTGCATGGAAGCTGCACAATCCATTGGACCAGATTTAACAGTGGGGAGAAAGAAATAGGTCCAATTTCTACAGGGAGCAAAAGCTTTCTCAACCACCTTGCTTGTTTTCATTATTTTGTCATTCCTATGTCTTAGGTATGCCTAAGAAAATTGACCCATTTAAATCTCATTAAATATTAGGAAGAACTTTCTGATGGTAAGATCTATTTGATGGTGGAACAGACTCCCTTGGAAGGTGGTGGATTATCCACTGCAAACATTTGCTACCCTAATCATGCAGGGCAATGAAGATGATGATGAGGTCAGCCAAGCTAGGGCTCATCCCCATTTTCCCTTGTGTGATTCCAATTGCATGGGAGATTAGAATGGTTTAATAAGGATAGTGATGTCTTAGCAATCTGTCACCCTACCACATATAGATTTATTTCTAGACTTTGTTCTTGTCATTGTGAAAGTGCAATTTGCTGCAATTCTCAGTTTGTGGTTCTTCTTATATGCTACCAATGAGCATAGAGTGAATCAGATCACAAAAAGGAACCTCAATAATCCAATTGTTGCATCCGTAACCTTTTTGATATGCAGTGCAATCCTATCCATGTCTACCCAAAGCTTCAGCAGTAATCCACATGGAATTTAATAGGACTTGCTCCCAGTTAAGTGGGTGTATAGGATTGCAGCCAGAACCAGTGTTTGCATTGGACTGGGTATAGGATTGCAGCCAAAAGAGTATGAGATTGCAGCTACAAAGAAGGCAGTGTTGTGCCCTGGCAAAATCAGTGTGCAAAAAAATAATCTTGATGCAATCATGTAATCACACTGAAATTCTTTTTTTCCTGCTGTGGTTTAATCAATGCTCCTCTGTGCTGGTGCACAGTGATAACCCATAAGGGGAAAGATAGGAATGAGGGAGACACAGGGACTGAAAACTACAGCAAAGTGCAACTGGCAATTCTAAATTAATTTTTAAAATTCTCCCAAGACAGGCAGACTGAACACATGGAACAATAATGGAATGGGGTGGGTGTGTGCTCATCCTTAATACGTTGCCAGTTTGAAACCACTTCTATTTCTAGAAGCAAGAAAAGCAGGGTTTCATTCACACCTGCCTTTGTGTCCCCCTGCTGATTGCTGGAAATCATTTTTACTTTCTTTCACACATACAGTTGTCTCTCTCTCTCTTTTTTTTCTAGGGGGGGTGGGGGGGCGGGCAGAATTGCCACTCAAGCATCAGAGGATAGTGAGCAGCTGTTCAGAGAAGGCAATGAAATTGGAAGTGTTGTTAAAGGAGCAAAGCAAACAGGCAGAAATATTTCTCGTAGGGGAAAGTTTGCTTTCAGAGCCCCTGCTAGCACTGTAAGGCATCAGACTTCTTGAATCTGGGAGCAAGCCCCAAATGCTAATGTCCTTGCCACTGCAGTAGCTTGCTGGTGAGCAGTCTACTTCCTGCCATGACGCAAGGTCACTTTTCCAGAGAGCCTGAGGATAGCATTGCATCTTAGCAGGGGTCCTATGATACAGAAGTCAAAGAGGGACCCATCTGAACCTATACTTATAGCATTATAGAGTCAGGTGGCTCCCACTTTGACTTCTTCTCTCAGCAACTCATCCGTCAGCACTGCCTCACATGTTTTTCATGCCCCATCCCCTCTGCCTGTCTGCCTGCCTCCCAGCTCAACCCCAGATTACCATCCTCATGAGGAATCTGAAACAGGGGAGCCATAGCTCATGATAGGATAAGCGTAGCTTTCCTTAGAATGAGGGTGAATTTCCCAGTGGGTTGCAAGATGTGCATGTTGTTTCTAGAAACAATTGGTGCTGAATATATAGTTGACTGTTCTTTGCTGTAACATTGCAGGCACCCTAACACTTCCATCTTTCAAGGTTCTTGGTCTTCTGCATTCGACTCCTGGAGTTCTCGTCTCTTCTCTTCTCTTCTCTTCTCTTCTCTTCTCTTCTCTTCTTTGAATAAATCTGTATGTGACTTTGGTTACCTGAGCCCTGTGAACTGGACATCATGCTAATTCTATATGTGCTGGTGATTTCTGCTGATTCACATTGTTGGAGGGAAAGTCCTCTCCCTATTGCTTCAGACTTGGGCCATATTCATATCATACATTTACTGTGCTATGATACCACTTTAAACAGTCATGGTTTCTCCAGAGACTTATGGGAGCTGTGCTGAGGGTTGTTTGGAGACCCCCTATTCCCTCCACAGAGGTACAATCCTCAGAGTTCCATGTGAAGAAGGATTGACTGTTAAATTCTCTCTGGGAATTGCACCTCTTGGGGACTATTATCCCATCTTTATTTTCTAAGAGCTTTATGGACACTGAGGTCCAGCTCTGAGGGCCTTCTGGTGGTTCCCTCACTGCAAGAAGCAAAGTTACAGGGAACCAGGCAGAGGGCCTTCTCAATAGTGGCACCCTCCCATCAGATGCCAAAGAAATTAACCACTATCCAACTTTTAGAAGACATCTGAAGGCAGCACTGTTTAGGGAAGCTTTTAATATCTGATGTATTATTGTATTTCAATGTTTTGTTGGAAGCCATCCAGAGTGGCTGGGGAAATCCAGCCAGATGGGTGGGGTATGTGTGTGTGTGTGTGTGTGTGTGTGTGTGTGTATATATATTTGCTTTCGTAGATTTTCACGGGTATAGGAATGCAGGTTTTGGTGTCTTCGGTTGTCTTCCCGTGTAAGAGTCGGGGTGTCTGTGCGACGTTTCGACGAGGTCTCACTCGTCATCTTCAGGCTGGTGCTTTAACAAGAAGCCGAAAGCACCAGCCTGAAGATGACGAGTGAGACCTCGTCGAAACGTCGCACAGACACCCCGACTCTTACACGGGAAGACACCCGAAGACACCAAAACCTGCATATATATATATATATATATATATATATATATATATATATATGGTTTTCCCTTCCTCATTTTATCCTCACAACAACCCTGTAAGGTGAGTTAAGCTAATAGACCATGATTGGCCCAAGGTCACCCAATGAGCTCAATGACTGAGTGGGCATGTGAACCCTGGCCTCCTGGGTGCTACCCCAACATTCTAGCCCCTGGACCACACTACTACCTACATCTTTGAAGTGGAAAGAGGAATTGCATTGCTGTGTTAGTGCCTGGAATCTGTTGGCACTGCAATGACAAATGTGCAAAATGTCCTAGGATACTGCATGAGTATCTTCCAGTGCAGGGCTGCAATTCTACAGAGCTCATCTTGCATCACAGATCACAGTGGCTGTTTTCCCTCATGGCCTTTCCCAGAGCTCTTCAACCTCAAAGTGTCAGCTGAAGTGAGAACACACCTACCAGCATTAATTGTTCTTCATTCCTAGCTATTTGCACATTATCAGTGAGGTGCAACATCACCCTCCTCAGCCACTTTTCTGAATTCCACGAACTCCTAAATGTCTGTGCTACACATTTCCCTTTCCTGGGTTTTACAAGCAATGGCTTATTTGCCTTTTCCTTTAAAAAAAAAAAAAAACCTATAGAGAAATATAGGACTGTGCCAGACAGAAACTATTATCAGACTCCTGCTCACATTTTGTGAGATAGTGTGTTGATTTTCCCCCTACAAATTACTTTTGAGTTCCGAGCCTCATTATTTCCTCAAGTTTTGCACACCTCATTGGCTTACCCATGATGCCATCTATTATGTCAAAGCTCTGTGATCACAATGTTCCCACAAATCACCCAGTGGTTCTATTTTGCCTAATTTGTCTATTAAATCAGATTTTGTCTATTAAATCACAGTAATGATATAGGCAGTATATCATGAGATTTAGCAAATAAACAAACAAGCATAAAATATATACATCCAAAGCTGCCTGTGGCATCTGATGTCCGATGCTGGATTAGCTGCGGTCCCTGAAGATTAGACTGTGTAACAAATATCTTTCAAAAATCCTTGATTTGTGATTATAAAATCTCTGCAGTTAAGGCTCTGTCAACACAGCCTTTTCCCCAACAGTCGTGGGAGCTGCTATGGCTCTGGAAAGAATTAATTAGCTGATTCACCAGTGTCTCTTTTCCTGACAGAATGTCCTTTAGCCAAAATTGAAACTAATAGAGTTTTTTTAAAAAGAGAGAGAAAGAGGGAGGGGAAAAATATATTTACTCTTTGACCTATTTCACTACTGTGTTAGATCCCATTAAGATATTATTAATTGATTTTATATTTACACCATCAGCAGTCAGTGCGGCGAGACTGCACTGCATATATGACCCCCTGGCACCAGATTTTCATAGCCCTCTTACAAGTTTGTACAAAAAAGGCCAAGCACAGGTTAACCAGATCAGAATTCCAGAACTGAGGAGGCCACCATAAAGGACTTGATTTTACTCATACACACATCAGCATGACATCTGAAGTAGATCCTAGTGCAGGCATCCCCAAACTCGGCCCTTCAGATGTTTTGGGACTATAACTCCCATCATCCCTAGCTAACAGGACCAGTGGTCAGGGATGATGGGAATTGTAGTCCCAAAACATCTGGAGGGCCAAGTTTGGTGGTGCCTGTCCTAGTGTATAGGGAAGGGTCATGTGAGGGGGGGCAACACAGTCCCAAACCACTTTACACCATACCCCAACACCAAAACCTAGAATTGCACCTGGAAACATATTGGTAACCAATGGAATTGGCTGAAAAACAGTATTACACATTCTACATTTCTGGTCCTCATTAGCATCTGGGTGGGCACATATTTCACCAATTGAAGGTCTTCATAGTCAGCACCATGTAAAGCACACTGCACTTGTGTGGCTTGGAAGAAGCTAGTGCCTGCATGTCTGAGGACAGGTCCTGATGCTTCTGATATTGAAGCCTGAGCTGATAGGGACCCCCTGACCATCACTGCCACCTCCAGGTAGCTGACACTGAAATTTTGCAAGATGCTTGCTCAGCCATTCTGAAAGTGTAACATAATGGTTCCCTGATGGTGTAGGGAAAGAGGGTTTGGAGACTGGATGGGAGACAGTCTATGTCTGATCCTATTGTTCATCCATAAATATGCCCCATCCTATGTCTACATTCGCCTGCATTAAAAAACAACAACAACCCACACAAATTTGCATTAAAACACTCTGATTCAAATATATTTTTCTTTCAACATTAATATTTCTAAATGTCTCTTGTCTCAAAGTATGAATTTGAAAGCATATTTTGTTACGTATTTTGAGCCAATAACTAAATAGGAGCATTTGGGAAATGCAAAAGCTGATGGATAACTCAGTTCCAATCAGCATATTAATCCCAGGAGGGCACTTCATATCAGAATTCATAAAGATCGAATTTGTCAAGCATCCCCATTTGGGAAGTTGGATATGTTAGCAGCAATATATTATGCCACTTGTGACAGTGAGAAGTTAAATGAAGTCTTCTCAGGGCATTCAGAATCTTATATAGCATTCTGAGGCATTCTGAATCTCATAAAGATGAATTTAGTTCCAGTGCTATGTGTGATTATTATCACAAGTAGTACCATCTTTCATGACTGTGGGATCAGGGCGAACCCTAACATTAGGCAGCATGAAGTGGCATCCGCAGATGACAGATGCTGATGGGTAAGGAATAGCAGCAAGGATGTCTGAGGCAGAACAGACCTGTGTTTGCCACATGGTCTCCCCTATGCCTTCTGCGAGTCTGCTGCTTTCAAGTATGTTGGAAGTTGCTATCTGGACATCAGAGTTGAAGTATGATTCACCTGCTTGTATGGTCAGCTTCTGTGCATGGCATATGTGGGGTGCCATCTTATCCTTTCTCTAAGGCAGCAAAATGTTTCGGTCATCGGTCTGTGTGTGGTTGTCAAAAATGTCCCCTTAAAAAAAAAATTCAGTTCTTCAACTCTGCATGTGTTATGCTTAGGCTGGATGAAGTTTAATGAGAGGCTGCCTTGCTACACAGCTCACTGCTTTTGAGACATTCCCATTTCAGTTTTAAAATTATTTTAACAGTTTCCTCATCTTGCTCCTTTTTGAATCTATGATCTGTGACTATCTAAACTATCTTACCAATTGTATAAAGTTATGTAGTGGAAAGGCCTAAAATGAGTTTCCCTCAAAACCTTAAAAAGCTCTTATAGCTGTTTCTTACGCCACTTAGCTTAGAAGGAGAAAAATCATCTATCAATAGAAAGGTAGCTTTCCCTATCCTTATTTTATAGTTTCCCAAACCCAAACTAAGGACTTGATTTTTTGAGTGTAGAGTGCCAAAGGCTAAGCAGTATTTGAATTTACAGGGCCAGCCCTACTATTGGGTAGAAGGTACAGCAGCAAATGACAGGAGGTGTACAATGGTGCTGAAGTGTCAGCGTATAAAGTTGTGCATGTTGCAGAAGGATGTCATGATCAATGGCGTCAGAGGCTACTGAGAGATCCAGCAGGACCAGGAAACAGCTTTTACCTCAGTCTCTGGCCCTCCAGAGATTATCGACCAGTGCAACCAAGGTGGTTTCAGTCTCATGATGAGGCCTGAATCACAACTGGAAGGGATCCAAGTGGTCCCCATCCTCCAGGCATGCCTGAAATTGTTCCGCGACCAACCGCTCAATCACCTTGCCCAAGAATTGAAGATTTGAGACTGGTGATAGTTGGCCATATTGTCCAAGTTCAAATATGGTGGGGTTTTTGTGTGTTTTTTTAAGAAGCAATTTAATAACCATTACTTTAAGCAGGTCTGGGAAGACTCCCTCAGTGGGTAGGAGAAGAAGCCATTTTCCCTGAGGCAACAAAATGTCTTAGGTTGGCCTGTGAATTTATCAGTGATTCAGACAAAGCAATCCGACTTTGACCAGAGAGCAGTGAGGAGAAGGAGTGAATCAACCACCACATCCTATGTTCTGCTGGTAGTGTTGGCCAGGGTGAAAAGTAGAGGGCATTAAAGAAAATTTTTGCCACACAAGCTCCAGGTTGTCCGTTTGGAATATTGTGTGTGGTTCTGGTCACCTCACCTCAAAAAAGGATACTGTGATGTTGGAAAAGTTTCAGAAAAGGGCATAGTCAACACTCCTAGAAGGAAAGTTTGCAGCATGTAGGACTTTTTAGTTGAGAGAAAAGGCTAGTCAAAGGAGAAATGATAGAAGTATATAAAATTATGCATGGCAGGGAGAAAGTGAATAGAGGATTTTTTTTCTCCCTCTCTCATAACGTTATACAGTGGTACTTTGGGTTAAGAACTTAATTTGTTCTGGAGGTCCGTTCCTAACCTGAAACTGTTCTTAACCGGAAGCACCACTTTAGCTAATGGGGTCTCCTGCTGCCCTGGTGCCGCCACCGTGCAATTTCTGTTCTTATCCTGAAGCAAAGTTCTTAACCCGAGGTACTATTTCTGGGTTAGCGGAGTCTGTAACCTGAAGTGTCTGTAACCTGAAGCGTCTTTAACCTGAGGTACCACTGTAACTCATGGACATCCAGTGAAGCTGAATGGTGGAAGATTGAGGGCAGATAAAAGAAAGTACTTCATCATACAATGCACATTTAAAATATGGAACTCACTCCCACAGGAGGCAGTGACGGCCACCAACTTTGATGGCTTTAGAGGATTATGGTTACATAAATTCATGGAGCATAAAGCTATCACTTTCTACCAGCTCTGATGGCTATGTTCTGCCTCCATGGTCAGAGGCATTGTGACTCTGAATACCAAGTGCTGGGAACTGCAGGAGGGGAGAATACTGTTGTGCTTGGATCCTGGTTGTCGGTTTCCCACAGTCTGATTGGCCACTGTGACAACAGAATGCTGGACTAGATGAGCCATTGGCCTGAGCCATCAGGCTTTTCTTCTGTACTTAAGTTGTCTAGGTACCACTATTGGGAATGTTGCCAGTGGTGCTTTACATGACTGCAGCAGGCGCCTTCACCATGGTGGAATTCCTCACGGGCTGAGGCCAATGGATAACCCCCTCCACAGCAGTACAAATCAGGAGATTAGGGTTGTGTTATTTGACTGCAATCCATACGAACTTACCTAGGAGTAATTGTCATTGAATTCAGTGGTACTTTCCTCTGAGTGGGATTGCAGGACCAAATGATTTGCTAGCTTCTTGGATTGTATTGTCTAGCTCAACTACTCCAGCATAATGCTAGAGATGTTTCTGCAAAATCTGAATTGCATTGATGTAAAAATCAAAGTTCCCTTAAATTACACTCAAATGTATGTTAAATACATTGGGTGAACTTCAGTCTTAGCTACCCATCTCAAAACTGGAAATCAATGTCCTCTCTCAGAGGAATTATTTGAAAATGAATGAGAATGTTATTTGTCGAGCAATTTGTACCAGGCAAATCCTACATAAGTGTCACATGCTGTAATAATTCAATGGGACAAACTAAGTTGAAATCAGTTTTCTAATAAAAGATGTGGCTAATTTCAAGTTTATCTGGGGACTACACCATCTGAACAGGGAGCCCTGATGTATGGGGGCTTGCCATTATTAGTCAGTAACCTTTAAAAAATGCTTTTTGCACCTGTTCAGTGACATTATGCATCTATTCAATATGTTCTAGGTCTAAACCTGAGCATGGAAAACAGATGCTGCTAGAGCTGAACCCTGCTCAACCCTGGAGCACATTCAAGTCCACATAGTACAATGAATGATTCCTAACAACTGTTCCACTTTAGAAAGAAGAGTAATTCAGATTTCAAAAACACTGGAAGGAATTTGGGTGAGGGAAATTTCAGAAGCATCCCTCCCCAATAATTTGTGGGTTCTGTTTTGGAACATCCTTGTTCTGCTCTTATAGCTTACTAATATCATAACAATATTTTTGCTGATCTTGCCACTATTAATACCTCTAATGGACTGAAGAGATCTGTTTTCAGCAAATTTAGACAAATGCATTCTATTCACTGCCAGAGAAATCATTGCTGAATATCTGAATAACAATGGCAAGCACATGCCATAGATGGCTTTCTTCAAACATTTAATTAGCAAGATTGGATTTGAACACTAAAGTCAATTGTTTGTCTTTTATTTGCCATAATCGTTGCAGACTATGTAATGTGAATAATGAGAGATCTTTATTGTTTTAGTGTAACAGCACTGTGCTCCTATAGAGAATATCAAAACATTTTCCATGGTGTAATTAAGGATGCCTGATAAAGACAGTAGCAAAAATATGGAAAGTGGATTGCATAGCACAATCCTGTTCAGTTTCAAGTTACATTCAGAGTCTGAGTGCTCTGAATGTTTCAGTATATGCACTGGATCTTGATATGAGAAAGTTCTTTGAGGTTATTTAATATGGAAGTGGTGGAAATATTGCTCAGGCACCACCTCCTGGTTCACCCCTACTCATAACATTGCCTAGTCAAGGATAATGTTCTAGAATGTGCTATTTGCCCACATACCCAAAATGAAGATTCAAGAGACATCATTACACCAATAAAGTGTCAATTGCACTGACTGCCTATATGCTTCAAGGCCCAATTCAAGGTGCTGGTCCCTTAAAGTCCTTAATGCAGGGGTCAGCAAGGTTTACCTTGCCTGGGCTGGTTCACTCCAGTGGAGATCTGTTCATGGGCTGGATTGCACGCACCCGTCAGGCGTCTGCATCTGCTCAGGTGTGATTTCTGGTGCATGCATTTGCACAGATGCAATTTCTGGCATCTGCGTCTGCGCAGATGCGATTTCCAGTGCCACAGAAGTGAGTCCCCGTGCCGTGTTGCGCTAGTTTTCCACAGCACGCCGGGACTCACCGAGTGGAAGGCTCAGTTCGGGGGCAGCTCATGGGCCAGTTAAATGACCCCCGTGGGTTGCTTGTGTCCCATGAGCCTTAGGTTGCTGACCCCTGCCTTAATGGCTTGGGGGTGCATATGCCATATGACCCTGTAAGAGATTTACAAGCAGCGACAGAAGCCCTACTTGTATGTCCATTTGAGAGAGAGGTTAAACTGGTGGTGATGGGGATTGCCTCTTCCCCACTGGTGCAGTTGTGCTAAAAGCAACACCTGTGGAATTCTGTCTGCTGTGTAACTGCTAAAAGGCACAGAGCTTCTCCCAGGGAAAATGGTAGAGAGAGAGACAATTACTATTTTATTAGGATGATGCCCTATCTCTTAAGCAGAGGAATCTTAATTTTATCAAAAATATAGCCTGCCAAATCTAATTCTCTCACTTATCAGACATCATTTCCCCCACAAAGAGACTACACCACAACATTAACATCCTAAATGTATGGCCCATTCTAATCTTTGTTCTGCTGACCAAGCATACAGAAATCTGTGTCCTCAAAAGTAATCTCTTCCTCCATACCTTGATATTAATCACAATGTTTGCAGATGAAACTGGAAAAGTGTAGCAGTTCCTATTTACTTGTCTCACCCTTGTTCAGTACAGTCTGGATACAGGCCATCGCCAATCTGAAAATAGCCCAGTTTACAGTCAGCAATTTGACTTCAAGCAGATCAATTTATTCTTCTCCACCATCCTGTCTAAATTTCAGGGTTTCTTTCCGATGAATATTAAGAGGAGTGAAGCATGCATTGTGCTAAAAAAAGGGAAGACTTTTCTCACAGGAAGAACCTGTCAGGCTCAAGCAGGAAAAGATTCCCTCTTGGGATTTCTCTACTAGTAAGTTTAACCCAGGAAAAGAAGCACACAGATTGTGAATATTTAAGTGTGGCTAGACATGTAACTAAGATCTTTGGGATGTATGCATAGTATCATTAATACTGATAAGCCAATGTGCTGGGGTGGGGGTGGGGATTTGATTTAGTTCATATTCAAAGGTGAACCCCCCTGAGTTTCCAAAATGATATGAGAATAAATACAGTACTCTTTCAAAATTTGCACATCCAAATTTTTAAGTGAAGTACTACAGCAGTGTAACATATACAAAAATCCAAAAATACTTATTTTACTGAAAATAAAATGCAAAATGCATTATTATTAGGTTAAATTATGAATATCAGGCAAATTCGCATAAAACATGTGACTAGTAGGAGAAATTCTCACTATAAGTTTGATAAAATTCTATGAGGATTTTTAAAAGTAAAGTTTTAAAATCATGAAATGAAGCAGAAATGTAGAGAACTGTATTTAAGACTGGGTAGGGGAATGACTATCTGAGAGAAACTGAAATTGACACATTTGTCCATCCCTACCTGCACTTCCTTTTCTGCACATGTCTTCATGCCCCAAACAGAGACATTCTGAGTGTGCAGGGCTGCTTGATCACAGGAGGGAACTTGGAAGATGCATAAATCCCTCACCATGTTTCAGCTTCTTTTCTCAAGTGCTACTTCCAGCTTTATGCTAAAGTGCCAGAATGTGAGGATGACACATTCCCCGAAGAATTAAAAAAGAATTCCATTCTGAAAAGACAATCATGCTTCAAAGGACATTATTAAAAATACTGATATGCAAGGAATGATTTGTGTGAGATCATTTTCAGCTGACTGAGGTCATGTGTAGTCAAGAAATGTCAAGTGTATGACACAAGCCAAGCAAAAAAAAGGTCACATGCCTGGTAGCTATTATGATTATTCATAATGGAATTAGTTTTCTTTGAACGTCTCATTTTTGTATTTTGAAGTAAAGAAATGGTAAATTCCCACAAGACTCACATCTCAGCAGCAATTAGAAAATTTCAGCAAGCTCCTTTTCCTCTCTCAGACTCTCAGATCATTCTCAGGTAGCATGAACATAGGTATCATCATGTTTGCATTTGTATGTCTGCCAGATTTTAATGTTATTAATTTAGTGCCACAATCTCATGAATTCCTGCAGAGGTACTGCTAATACTCTCGTTCAAATTCATCAGATTCCTAAACCAATTTCAAGAGGGTGGTAACCATTCTGTCATGTTCAGCAAGACTCTAATTGAGATACAAGCTGGAAAAACAATGAATGGTGGTGGACTCTCTTTCTCAGGCCACATCACCAGCAGATGCCACCTCATGATCTCAGGCCTGACCATATCTTTATAATATGTGCCCATATGAATGGCCCTCAGGGTCCCTTCCAACTCTACAATTCTATGATTCTGTGATTCTATGAATGTCTAGGCTATAAACCAGGAGATGGTACAGCTAACTTTCAGGCTTTCCCTGATGGTTGAAAGTTTTTTCACATTGCGTTGCTCAGTATTATAACTTAGTACTATGTGTTAGAACTTTGATACCCATCTCTTACATTTTAGCTATGATTTTACGACTGCATAACACCATTTCTTCAGCAGTACATAAAATGTATGCATGCATGAATAAATAAATAAATAAATTCCCATCAAGAATAGAAATTGAAGGCAGATTTTCCACTGAGTCCATCAATGCAACCCAACATCTAATTTTTAACACATACACACTCCTGATAATTTACCCTCTTCAAGCAATATTTAGCTTTGCTTTATTGAGATAGTTGCAAAGGCCTCCAATTCAGGCTGGAGGATTTAAACACTCCTATATTGATCCACTGCTTTGGATACCAGGCTGGTTAAAAACACTCATACAATAAAGTGTTCAGAGCCTATAAAGCTGGAGAGGGAGGGAAAAGGAGAAGGAAGAGAGAAGTGAGCAACTGGACCGAGTTGCTCAGAAAAGAAAGCCCCGTGACAGAGGATCAATAGGAAATATTGCGGTAAAGATGCTGAAGGAAAAAGAAGGGTGGCAGAATTGCTGCAGAGGAAATGCTAAAGAGTGCACTAAGATGCCGCGGCTGAGACCTTGCGGTAAGGGAGGCCAATTAGTACAGGATGTGCTGCCTCAAAATGGTTGGCAAGCCTGCAGCCCTTCTTCTGCTTTAGCGCTCAGAGATAAGACAGACTGCACTATGTCTTTGGGGCAATTCCAATTCCAAGAAAGAAGGTCCTGCCTCACAACAGTTATTTCAGTGCATTGAATAAGAAAACGTCCTGGAACAGGATTCATAAGAATGGCCCCCAGTGCAGTAGCACAATGCTGTATTTTAAACCAGATTGCCTTCTACCTTCTTCTGATAGAAGACACTGAATCTGCACACATTTACAACAAACTGGGAGGGGTGGCTAACACCCCAGAGGACAGGATCACACTTCAAAACAACCTTGACAGATTAGAGAACTGGGCCAAAACAAACAAGATGAACTTTAACAGGGAGAAATGTAAAGTATTGCACTTGGGCAAAAAAAATGAGAGGCACAAATACAAGATGGGTGACACCTGGCTTGAGAGCAGTACATGTGAAAAGGATCTAGGAGTCTTGGTTGAGCACAAACTTGACATGAGCCAACAGTGTGATGCGGCAGCTAAAAAAGCCAATGCAATTCTGGGCTACATCAATAGGAGTATAGCATCTAGATCAAGGGAAGTAATAGTGCCACTGTATTCTGCTCTGGTCAGACCTCACCTGGAGTACTGTGTCCAGTTCTGGGCACCACAGTTCAAGAAGGACACTGATAAACTGGAACGTGTCCAGAGGAGGGCAACCAAAATGGTCAAAGGCCTGGAAACGATGCCTTATGAGGAACGGCTAAGGGAGCTGGGCATGTTTAGCCTGGAGAAGAGGTTAAGGGGTAATATGATAGCCATGTTCAAATATATAAAAGGATGTCATATAGAGGAGGGAGAAAGGTTGTTTTCTGCTGCTCCAGAGAAGCGGACACGGAGCAATGGATCCAAACTACAAGAAAGAAGATTCCACCTAAACATTAGGAAGAACTTCCTGACAGTAAGAGCTGGTGGCAGCTGTCCAAAGTGCTGAATCTGGTGCCTGATGCAGTTTACCAGAAGCTTATCCATGTAGCAGGTAAAGACAGACATTGGTTGAGCAACACTTGCTTAGCTGTACCATACAAAGCCAGGATTAAGGCAAAAATGGGTCAAAGTCTTTGATATGGTAGGGGTCTGAAAGGGTGTGTGACAACACACCACAAGAAAGTGTATTTATGCTTTCAGGACCAAGGGCACTTATGGCATTGTAGTGATGACAAAGCAAAAATACGGTAAGTGAAACATGTTTTTGTACATTGGTTATCGGTACACAAAATGTCTTTTGTTCTTCTTTGTCTTAATAAAAATCATTTTAGACAATGAATTCCAGGTACCAAGGTCAAGAATCGAAGAGAGGAAAAGATGGCAACAAGAACTAGGATGCTGACAAATTTTCACCAGTGTATTGTATTGTATTGTATTGTTTTTGTTTAATTAATTATTTTGTGCTTTTACCCTGTATTTTTATGTTGTGAACCACCCTGAGATGTTCAGATGAAGGGCGGCATATAAATTTAATATAGCAACAGCAACTACAACTACAACCTATCTCTATTCCCACCAAGTGAGCTTGAAAAAAAGCCAGAGGAGAGTGATCTTCATGGAGACTGCTTATTCCCTTCCCACATATACTATCCATGAAAATAATCCCCATGCTGCAATTAGGCTTTTAAAATAGCCTCCTGTTGGCTCTAACAGAAGGCTCCCCCCACAAGCCTAAACCTGTGAAGCGAAGTGCAGAGAAAAGCGAAGACATTGTAGGTCAGATGAGAAGAACCCATGGACTATATCTAGTTCCCCATTTACTAGTTCCTCACCTCTGGCTTGATATGCTGTACATTTGTGTCTACTTCTAACACCATGTCTTGGACCATGCTTACTGAATTTAGGCTACCCACAGCTACTGATAGTTTATTAACTAATTCTGTACAAGCCATGGCAGGGCCCTTAATCCATCCCAGGGTGTTGTTTTTGTCGTTCTTGGTCAAATGTTGGATGCTGAATTATAAGCTTGACTGAATTTATGGGTACAGCACAGATTTAATTAGCTGAATGCAACACAGTTTCTACATTATTAAGATGTGATCTGACCCAGGCAACGTGACTAATTAATTTATCTCAGAAAACTGTAAAATTCACCTTTACTTTCTCAAATATTAAAAATATCTTTAACTCTTCTCCTCTGCACCATCTTTAATAAGGTAAAAATAGTTCTCCTAGATTGTACCGCTCCCTGAGGCCTTCTGAATACCATTTAAAAAAAATAAAAATCACCTTCTCATTTGACAGAGTAACTAGTTTTGCGGCTATATACCAGGGAAGACACTTCAGTTAGCTTGTCCTAGTCACTACAGATTTACCTGAATACACTCAACTTAATTAAGAGTTCTCTGCTCCTGTGAAGAAGAAAGGAAAATCTATCTACAATCTCTGTTGAAAATTTGGCATTAAAGGGTTTGGAGGAAATCATCATGTACTTGGGAGGTTTCTCATTTTTAATCAGGGTACAATGTTTATTTCAGTCCCAGCTACTGGTGTTGTTGGTATATAGTTTTTAAGCAAGTCTTTAAAATATTTTTAATTGTAAAGATTGTGTTTTATGCTGCTCACAACCCTGGACTCTCATAGAAGAAAGGCTGATGTAAAAATGAAAATAATGATAATAGCAGCAGGAGCAGCAGCAGCAACAGCTGAAAGATCCGTGGCTGGAAAAGGAATCTTAGCTTGGCCAGATAGCATAAACTTTAGTTTGGTCAGTCAGAGCTTGGAGAAAACTCTTAACAAATGTATAGGCCTAAAGGCTAAGGTTGATACTTTAAAGAAGATACATGCATGTCTATCTTGGTACTTTCCCCCTTTATCTAAGACAGTTTACAAGTAACGTCACTTTCCAGTTGCCTTCAGACCATCTACTTTACTCTTCTCTGTGTTTTTTAAGACTTCCAGCTCCTGACCCCACCCCCACCCCACAATCAGATAAAAATAGCAACAACAAGATTGCACAGCTCTTCTAGGCCTGCTGAATATCTAAATACCACTTTCCCTTTGGTTATTAATGAAGTAAGTTCATACGTTGCTTCCCCCATTATCCCATGTAGACGATGTGCTCAGCTGCCAAGATTGCAAGGGATAATAGACAGTGACAGGCAAGCATAGGCAAAACGGCCTATTTTGGCTGTCATTTTGTCGTACTTGAAAACCAATGAACATCATGATAATATAGCTGTCCCATAGACACATACTACTTATTAGCTGAGGATAGTGTTTAGCCAAGCACCAGGCCATGTACTGGACTCCAGTCAAGCTGAAAATTTATCCCATCTTGGGAAAAGAAGATCTCTTGGTATTTAGATATGCATGGCATTCCCCTTATGTATAACATGTACATCCTTTAGGGGAGGCTTCCTCAACTTTGGCCCTCCAGATGTTTTGAGACTACAATTCCCAGCATCCCTGACCACTGGTCCTGATAGCTAGGAATCATGGGAGTTGTAGGTCAAAAACATCTGGAGGGCCGAGGTTGAGGAAGCCTGTTTTAGGGGTTATTTCTTTCCTTCACCACTAGTGCCATTTCAATTTTACTTGTAGATGTTTGTGATTCTTGGGCTTCACTTCCATATGCCCATAGAAGCTGGAAGATGGAAGAATGTGTTGACCTGGAAATCTAACCAGTGCATGCTTGGCTTAGGGGCAGGGTGAGGATTGTCAAGTCAGTTTTGCATTTTCTTACGACTTGTATCCATCCACTGATGAAACTGAAAAGAAGGTGAGATAGTAGGATGGTCCATCTTTTACAGAAAAAGAAAACGGGTTAATCTACTGAGTGTGCTTATTCCCTTCAGCATGTGAGTGTAATAGCAGCCAAAGTTTAGACAGAAGTATCCATGTTTTCTAAGCAGGCTATAGACAGCATAGCAGTCTTCAAATACCTCTCTCAAATATTCTGTTTCACACAGACAAACTGAATGGCTCAACAGGGACTGAAAGGTTTCTCGTCAATGGCGCATGATGTCAATATTAACAGCATGCTCTAGGACATAGTCTAATTCATAATTTACTTGCACTCTTGATTGATATTCATGATGTCCAGTGGACATCTGGAAAATTAATCTGGTCTATCAAAATTAATTGGAAATTGGAACAGGCAAGTCCTAGCCATCCTTACACAGAGCTACCCGGACCATTCAACAATTACATTTATGGTAGGGAGGCATAATGTCGCATGCAGCACATCTTAACATTGGTGACATATCCAAAACGATAACTCAGAGGTTGGGTGCAGTTCTGCAGTTCACTCTGTGAAGAACTCAGCCTCAATATTCATATTACTTTCTGAATACTTCCCTTATTTCAAATTCACCCTTACTCAGGGTGTAAATCAGTGTCAGCACAATAGATTTTAGAAGATAGCTATGCTATTCTGCACCAGAAGAGTTCTTCTCCTGTTATTTATCACTACATGGTTTCCAACCAGCTGACCTCCTCACAAACTATATAATACGTAAATGCAAAGGAATATGGAGCCAGATGTTACACCAGAATATTCATACACACTCAGATTGTAGTTAGATTTTAAACCAGATGTTTCCCAGTACCCATAAAATCATAAAGCATTGAAGAGAAAGTTATGAAAGTGCTAGTTTTAACTTTTAAAGCCCTTTGTTGTTTGGGAATAGAGTCCCTAAAGCATGAGTGGGGAACCTTTTTGAACTACAGCTTCTATCATTCCTGACCATTGGCTAGTGCCAATTTGATGCCATTCCAATACCAAGGAAAGAACTTCTGCAATCTTTTTGTGTTGTTTTTTAAAATGATGGTGATGGTGGTGATGATAATGATGATGATGATATTTATACTCCACCCAGCTGGGTTGCCGGATATTTATGATATTTTAAGTTGTGAACTGCCTTTATATTTTATGTAAGTGCTATATAACAGCAATATCAGCAATATATAAATACTTCTGTAAAAATAAATGAATATCTTTAAAAACAACAACTCAGCAGGCATCTTAAGTAAGTTTTCTGATTGGTGATTAACTTTAACTGATTTTTATCTGTACTGAATTGTTTTAATCTGACTGTACCTCATTCACACACCATGCTTTTATGTGGTATATACCGTAAATGGTTGACTAAATAATAAAATAGCCAACTTGAATAAAAGTTGTTGAGGTTTATTTACTTAGCAAAGTTGTTGAGCTGCCAACTGCAGTATTCTGGTTATGTCTGGGAAATTCCAGACGTATGGCAACCCTACGCATTGTGAGCAATCCTTGCATGTTCCATGCTACTGTTCAGGACTTGGATGTGGCAGAACCCTCTGCTGGTACCCGGGTGGGGTCGGGTGTTCACTGCTATGGAAGCCCCTTCTGTGCCTATGAAAATTGTGGCATCTCTTTCAAGTGGTGTTCTTGCCAGTCAAAAGTCACCAACACATGACCCTGAAATGGAGTACTATGTCAGTGGGGCAATGGAAGGTCACCAAGGGACCTGCTGGCCCATTTCAAGGTCAGAGGCCCAATAAAGGCCCAGAGCTGGTGCAGTGCACAACGTGCTCTGGCCAGTGCAAGCCCAGGGCTTTGGAGTGTGTGACTGGGTGTGGCGGTAGCTCCAATGTTCCATTCTGCTCCATTGCTTCCCAGCCAGAGATAGAATCACTCTCTCGTGGCATCAAGGCTGAAGCCTAAGCATTGAGTTCCTTTCATGATTCGGCTTATCATTTACATTATGTTAGCTTCCTTCACACATGATTTCTTGCCTCCAGAAAGAGAAAGTTTCACAGAGTGAAAGGAATTACTGCACATTGTGTAACTAAAGATTTGGAATTGCAACAATTTGAATGCTTTCAACTGGGGTTTAATTGAGGGGGGGAATGGGGATGCAAATAATTCACTCACACTTAAGGGTTACGATTTTTCAGCATATGTTCATAATTTGTACAGCAAATTCACTGGGATTTATAGAAACACCAAACATCTGGAAATGCTAAGCTTTCCCCCCCCCCTTTTCCTTTTTCGTACCTATCCCTTGTTCAGAACTTCAAAAGAGCAATGTGGATGTTTCAAGCCTAATAATAAACACTGACAATTCTGATTTTGATATTGATGGTTCTTTAATATTGCTGATGCCATTATTTGAGGCTGACTGAATTCATGGGACCGCTTGATTAATGGCATAAGCCAGCTGTATACAAAGTGACATATTTCAGCAATGTTTTAAAAGCTTAAAATAAATAAATAAATAAAAAAGCTTAAATAATTTTCAGAATTCTCCAAGCTCAGTTAAGGAGTCTTACAAAGAGAGATTCAAAGAATGGTTAAAAGGGGGGGGGGAATGCATCACCTAGGACAGTGTTTTTCAACCACTGTTCCGCGGCACACTAGTGTGCCGCGAGATGTTGCCTGGTGTGCCGCGAGATGTTGCCTGGAGGGAGGCGGGCGAGTCGGGCGGTGAGAGGCGGGGCGGCGGCAGCGAGGAGAGGCCGCCCAGCGCGGGGCTCTCGCCGTCTGCCTGCCTGGCTGCCTGCGAGCTCGGCGGGCAGCGCCTCCATCCGCAGCGCCCGCCTCGTGGCTCTCATTCCCTGCCCCTGCCAAAGCTCACCCAGCCAAGCCGCGCTCTCCTTCCTGCCTCGCATTGCTGCCTCCTCCCCCCCCACCCCCAAAGCTTGGAGGTTCCCCGGCAAGGGGGAGGGGAAAAAATTGAAACTTACACTTTCGTGCATCCCTCCTGGCGTGACGCTGCGCGCTGACGTCACGGGGCTGTAATGGTGGTGTGCCTCGAGATTTTTCTCATCAAACAAGTGTGCCTTTGCCCAAAAAAGGTTGGGAAACACTGACCTAGGAGAGAGAGAGAGAGAGAGAGAGAGAGAGAGATAAACTTGCGGGTGGATGATGAGTTTACCCAAAGTTGTTAAATCATAATAATAAATATTGTGACCCATAGGAAGAGCTGTAGCTCAGCAGTAGAGCATATGCTTGGCATCAAAGTGTCAGATTTAGCCACCAACATCTTCAGGTTGGGCTTGAAGAACCCTACCTTAAATCATGGAGAGCTCCTGCCATTTGTGTAGTCCTAAACTAGATGGACCAATGTCCTCAATCAATAGAAGGCATCTTTCTATGTTTCTGATGCAGGTCTACAATGGAGGTGATAGGTACCTAGGGAAATGAATGAGGGCCAATAGCTCAAGAGCCTATAAAGCAAGTCAATGAATAGGATGGGATAGGAGAGGTAAGAGCCCACAACTAGTCAGGATCAGGAGATGGGGCAGGAGATTGCAAATAGGAAAATGTTGTTGTGTTCATGCCCTGCTAGTGAGCCTTCCCGAGAACAGACTGATAGATTGAATAGGTCTTTGGTCTGATCGAGTGCAGCTTATATTAAATTTTGGCTGGCTTTTACAGTCCTGCTCCTTCCTCCGCCTAGGTGAAATTGAACATTGTATTCAATGTTGCACCGAGCTTTGCAGGTGCACAAGGCAACTTTGAAGGAGAGTACAAGGTTAGGATGAATTCTTTGCTCTCTCCACAGTTCTTCCTTAGTGCAATTAAGACTTCAGGCATGTTCAGATGGGGACTCTATGATAGGGCTTGGAAAAACTGTACCTTTTTGGTCTCCTTAATCAAAGAGCAGAACCAGTGCCAGCGATTGTTGGGCACCATCTGCAGCCCACACCCAAGCAGGGGACCCATTGGAGCTGTTGAGGTGCCTGCTCTCTTCCTCCTTGCAGTTTCTGCCTGTTTACTGGTCCTCTCTGATCACGCAACCTGTGGGAAGACACGGAAGATGCCTCCACTTCTGGACAGTTCTACGGACTATAAGTACTGTAAGTAAATAAATTGTATTTATTTGTTATTCAATTTCTCTCAAGGTGACACACATGGTTCTTTCCCTCCCCAATTTATCCTCATAGGTTTGCAGGTAGATTAGGTTGAGAGACTGTGGTGCACATTCTCTCTCCTCTCTCTCTCTTTCTCTCCAATGCAGTCTTCAAGAATGCTCAGAAGCCTTCATTACAGAGAGTGAGGAACAGCTTAGAAAATAACCCCCAGTCTCTTTGGTTGCTGTTTTACCTTCCCCTACTCAGCTTGGAAAGTTTGAGGAAATGTGAGAAAGTAGCTGAGAATGGAAATGGTCAAATTAGTGGAGTAGTGCTGAACCATTATGAGCTAAACTGAAACTGAGAAGAAGAGCTCAGCTGATAAAGTCTCGGGGATTTCCCAACCATTTCCTATAATTATTGTCCATCATAAAGGAGGAGAGCGAAACTGCCAGTAATAGGATAACCATCACTCTGGAGTTAGGGCTTTCTCTCTCTTTTTAAAAAGTTATGCTGGACCTTGGTTCAAAGGAATACACTTCTCAAGAATCAATTATCTTTTTTCACTTTTCGTTTCTTGAACATTGGAGGCAAAAAAGGCAACTGTTAAAAGAAGGGACTGATACAAAGACTTCATGAACACTATGCAGAGCTATCTTTATATCCTCTCACTCATTTTTTAAATAACTGGTTTTCCCCCCATTCATGCTTTAACCAGGTGTCATGTTATGCTTTTATTATTGTTGTTGTTGTTACTTTGGCTTAACTTGGCAGTTTGGAAAGCTCCTGTCTCACTTGTACAGGTGAATCCAAATTGGTTTGCAATATTTAACTGAGAGATCCTACCAATGATAGGGAGATATTTTTCAAACTCAATTTATTCTACCATGTTGCTGAAAGGGGGGGGGGAGAGAACACAACAGTTGATGCTATATTGTGAAAATATTTCAGTGTCCATTAAAATGTGTCAGACTGGAAGAACAAAACTATGTGAGTTTCCTGTGGCATCTTACTGCATTAAAGCTTTTCCCTGAGCATAGCTTGATATATGTGGAATACTGGCTGGGCCCTTATTTCACTTTAGCTCGCCAGGTGTGCTATCAGCTCAGAGTTCATTATTCCTGTCTTGTGGACTCAGCAGGTTAGGAGCTTCTGCCCAAGCTTCCTCAGGACCAATTTGTTTTATTCAGCTGCAGTCTGGTTGGGTTTATGCATCAAACTTGTAAATGCTTCATATATATTTGAAGAGCAAGCGTTTACATTGTCTCCCCATGCTTCCTTCCCTTGCCAGCAATTGCCCATCATCACCATCACCACCCATGTATATCTCACTTAATGCCCATATAGGTTTCTAAGCAGTTTACAAGAATAATACCAACACCACCATAAACATTATCATATTTAATGAAAATACATAATGAAACAATCCCATTAATCCCTGTTGTTCCCAGGGGCTGCCAAAGAAAGTGGTGATGCAGAGCTGCTACTTTTCCTGGTTGCCCCATGTAACACCTAGTCCTGGCCTCCTCTCCAAACACCCGGATACACTTTAAGCAAATGGCAAGAGCAAACACTGCAGGTGTGCAAAAATGTGCCTCATTCCCTGTGCCTGCTTCGGGATATTTATTTTATTTGTGATTTATAACATATATGATGTGTGTGCCTCCATGCAATTACTATTTTGTGGGATTCAATAACATGCCAGAAATTTAGGTTTATGCAATTGGTGGATTAAAGTGTTGCTTGCTGGGAGGGGGAGAGGGACGGACAAGGGAGTGGGGAGGTCAACATGGCGGAAACAGACTGGCAGGAGACCAAATCAGTTGTGCTGTTACATTTGTACCAGCTAACCTTCCCACTGTCTCATTGCTTTCCATCCTAGTAAGCAACCACAACCAACCCACTGGCAAACTAATGTTGCAGCTCTGCACTACCCATCAAACTGCATGTGTATGTGTGTGTTTTCCACAACAGAAACTGTTAAGTTGTGGGTGAACATATCAGACAACACAGCGATTCTTCAAACAGCTCTTGTTTATTCAGAGGCCAGAACAGAACTGAACTGAAGGGTTCAGTCAGCCTGCTTATATAGAGCTCCAGTACAACGTAACTGTAACAATTTTCTAAAACTATCCAATCACTGAACGTCACTTTTGATCCCTTATTTGCATAACTATCTACTGTATCCCCCTGCTGGCCCAGGGTGAGAACTTCAGTACATAACAGAAACAGAATCCAGTCTTCAGGGTTTTGTTTTGTTTTCTGAAAAGCAAGATGGATTTATGCAGGTGAGAAACTGCACAAAGATGAAGAGATTCAGTAATGCTGAATAATAATAATAATTTATTATTTATACCCCACCCATCTGGCTGGACTTCCCTAGCCACTCTGGGCGGTTTGCAACAAAATATTAAAATACAGTAATGCATCAAACATTAAAAGCTTCCCTAAACAGGGCTGCCTTCAGATGTCTTCTAAAAGAAGAAGATAAAACAAGAATGAAGATCTTTAATAATCAACCTTATCTACTACTTTAAAAAGTGATTCTTTCTCATAACCTCTTACCCTTATTTGCAGAGGCTGAAACGCTATGAAGCAAAAGGAAGCTAACGATCACTAAATACTTATTTTATTTTTTGCTTTTGCACATTTAGCTTTGATGCAATAAAGCAAAAGGGAAAAGGGCACAGCAGGCTGTCAATTTATAGGCAAGTATATATCAGCTGTAGCCGAGAGCATTATACATTTTGCTAACCTGTTTAGATTGTTTTGTGTCTGGCATATGAGATGCGGTTCAGTTTTTGAAATTATATTTATGGTTGTATTGCAAAGACAAAGACTGCTTCCTTTACACAGTCAGACTGCTTAAAGCTTACTGAAGTCAATTGGATTTAAGCTGCCTAACCGCACAGGAAGACAGCCAAAGCTTTAAAGCCTGATCACTTCAACTGGCTGTAGTTACTTTAGCATTAATTGCAGTTAGCTGTGTGGATGTTTCAAAACAAGCATTGTGCTGCAAATTGGTGTGTTAAAACTCAGTGTGTGCACCGGTGTGTATTAAAGCAATGATTAGCGCTATACTGATATCCTAGTAAAAATTCCTTTATGCTATGTTTAGGGCAGGGACTCTGTAAGCTCTAGCTAGAGATGAGGGATATATTGGATTCAATTTGCGTTACATAATTCACACTTTCTGAAAAAATACAGGAACCAAAACATGGCCGTACTTCACACTTCTCTGAATTCTACAGCCAGGTAAAGTGTACAAAAACACATGTGATGGGGTGAAGTGTATATATAAGTGCATTGTTTAGTGAAAATAATAAACACAGTTTCATATTAAGGAAAAAGTGCTTGAAAAATGATATATTAGCCAAAACTACACATATATCATCATCATCTGGGTGACTTCCAACAAAATATTTTAAAAAGTGAGAGAAACACTTATATGGAGAAATGTACACTAAAATGCTGATAATTTTTCATGAGGATGTTTTATAAAATCATCACCATTATCACAAACTGATGTGATAATGTGAAAAACGGAATAGAATTTTGGAAAATGGAGAAACGGAGAAAAATGAAAATGGATGGATTTACCCAATGAGCGCCGCAACCCCAGAGTCGTCCACGACTGGACCTAACAGTCAGGGGTCCCTTTACCTTTATCCCTGGCACAGTATATGTCCTACCCCATTGAATGGTTTCAGAAGATTGCTTTTGACTCATCAGTGTGATGAAAAATGAACAACAGTGTGAAACTGGGATGCAGAGTGTATCTCACAAGTGTTCTGTGGACCTTTCTTCTCATCCAATGCTCCAGACAGCTCTCCCCCTTCGCTGAAAAGTTCCATCTTACTTCAGTGGTTGATGTCTGGCCAACAGATTCCCACACTCCATTCCCACGAGCCACAATGAAAATTGCTGACATTTCTCAGACAGACACTCCAATTAAAATCAATGTACTAGATTCGCATCTTGTGTAAATAATGTGTGTCATTGAAGTCACTGATTGGCCGTTCACCAAGCATGAAATCAAATCCATAAGGCTGAGCAAGAGCAGGATCTGGCCACAAGCCATGCAACTGATTGCTTCTCTGGATGCTGGAGAGCCACAAAATTAAAACTGAGTTACAGTATTAATTGATTCAGGATGGTTCTTCCCCAGTAATTATAGCCGAGGGGGCTCTGTCAATACAATTTGCTCTCAGGTGTCAGTACTTTGTCAAGTAGAATGGGTTCAGGTGCACATAGCATAATGAGCGGCTTGCATGAATAAATCAGCCTTTGTCCCCCCCAAAAGAAAGAGAAACCCTCCAGACATAGAATCTGAAGGAAAATAATCAATGAAATATTTGATTTGCTATTTTATTGTGTTATAATGGTTTGGCATTTTGCACAATCTATGGCATGTTAGTTAACTGAGTGATATGTGAGAAGCTTGCCTCCCATTAATATGTATTGGTTTATACCAAGTGAAAGCTCCTTAGATGATACCTGGTAGGTGATAGCCATTTTACAAAACCAAAGATGATCTCTTGTGTCAGAATCTTCACCCCAGTGGCTTTAAAATCATTCCACTTATCTCAGTAAGGCCACTTACAAATAAATGGCTTGGCTGGGTCATTTCTCTGTTCATTACAATATCATTAACAATTCTGATTATTTTCACACTATCCATCATTCATCAGTTAATGCTGTGAACTGCCCTGTAATTTTCAGATGAAGGGCAGTATACAAATCAATCAGTCAATCAATCAATCAATCAATCAATCAATCAGTAAGTCAATAATCAGGATGAGTGGGAAGCTAGGAGAAATGCGTTATTTCAGTCATGGAATTAACCAGTGCTATTTTTCTGGGGGTACGCAGGGGTACGCATACCCCTAAACATTTTGTGAATCTAAGTTTGGCCTCATTGAGGGGCAGTAATTCAATATGAGTAGGAAAATGAGAGTACCCATCAACATTTTTTTTTTAGAAAAAAAGCACTGGAATTAACATCAAATCACTAAAACCACATTTTCCTTCTGGTACAGCTGCTCTGCTTTGGGCAACTGTGTGTCGAGAAGATATGAATGTGGCAACTTTTTTAAAAAAATATTGAGATGCAGGGAAATTAGAGCCATACTTTAGCCATCCCAAATAGGTGGCTTGTCAGGTCACTGGCAAGAGTAATGGATGGGCTTCCCCAGTGTACCAACATAGTCCTAACCTTGTCGCCATCCTGCCCTAACCAGTACCTTTTGAGGTGAGCTGCAGTGATGTCATTGTTGGTGGAGGCAACTCAGATGTTGTTGGACTCTAACTCTCATCAGCCCCAGTTGGCATAGCTAATAGTCAAAGGATGGTGCGAGTTGTAGTAAAAAGACATCTGGAAGGCCAAAGGTTAGCCACTTATTTTCTACACACACTCTCTATTTATCTATCTTTTGCTGAGGCAAATTTCTGTCCACACCTGAAACCATTTTTATTTTTTTTGTAATGTACTATGTGGGAGTCAGGATAGGGAATGAAGGAAGGGGGGGGGGAGATGCAATGTGTGATTTCAGCCATAATTGCCAGTTCCATTTTGCAGACTATGATTCACACACCTGTTAATTTGCTGAGACTGGTCGTTCTATTTCCAGTCTCCATCTTGCCCTTCTTCAATTCCCCTTGTATCTCTTACATCCTCCCCTTAACTTTTAAATTATGTTGATGCTACTGGTTTGTATTTTGACTTCATGTTTCACTGAAAGGGGCATGGATTTCTGTTCTCCGTAGTTAGCTAAGGTATTTTGCAGCTTGGTATCTAGGAATGAAACCACACTTAAAATAATCTTGTGGTGGAATCCTTTCATTTAAAGAAAACAAACCCATGCCAGTTGTTTGATTCACATATTGAAAGCTCAAGCGGGAAGGGATGCTTCCTTGATCTCTTTTTCCTGTAGCAAAGAGTACAAAAAGCTTCATTCTGCAACACACATGTACACCCCACTCCTGCTGAAACTTGGCTAATTGCTTTGGAAATTTATCCAAGAGTTACAGAGCCAAACAGGTGCTTTGCTCAATTTAAATGTGTGTAATCTACTATGGCTCTCATGTGGTGCTCACACTGTCAACAAATGATGTTCTTTTAAGACGGGAACTGTGTTCTAATGTGACTTTTTATATGGAAAACCTGGCTACTGTATTCCACATGCAATTTATATTCCACACACACCAGTCACATTTTCCTTAGCTGTGAGAGCAGGATGTTGGAATAGATGGCCGATTGGCCTGATCCAACAGGGTTTTTTTTAGAATCTTATTTTGCCAGGCTCTCTGATCACAGTGCTTTATGCACATCGACGTAATATATTTCCTTGGTGTGTTCTGTTCTCTGCTTTTTCTGCTACTGGTGTTTGCTTGGGCAATGCTGAACCTCTGAGTCCTTCTGCCTCTGTACCACAGGCCAACACACCCACTCCTGTCAAATCAGCTCTGGAGTTAATTTCTGTGACTTTTGGTGCCAGTTGAGAGAATACGTGCCTGAAGCTGACCCCTGCCCAATGCAATTCATCATCATTCCTTAGCTCCAGCACCTACCCTTCTGAAATTTTGCAGGTTGCTTTTCTAGGGGCGCCTAGAAAACTGATGTTTGCAGTTTTCATATATTTAGTTCTTTTTCACAAAATCCTGGAAATGGAAGAGGAGTAAAATTTCTTTTAGTTTCTTCTCTCCCAGTTCAGGTTTAAGGTTTCCAAGCAAAGAAATCCTGCATCTAACCTTCTGAGGTTTCGCAGATATCTTATCTAGGGGCACCTCTATCTGCAATGTATGTAATATTTTCATACATGTTGTCTAGAAAACAATATGGGAAAATAAGTGAAGCCTTTTTTTTTTTAGCACTCCACCCACAGGAAAAAAACCACACCATGTAAAATCTCCCTTTGCAGGAAAACCACTGTAGCTATCCTTCTAACCCTTGGGTGTATTCCACTGATCAGAAAGGGGGGGGTGACTACAAATTTCACTCAGTTCAGCCCCCAATAATCAACAAGTCATGCACAGTACCTTAAAAAAACCATTTAAAGATGTGCATTGCAATAAAAAAACAAAAACTTGGGACTGAGCTGCTTTGAGGAATGTGAAAAATATTAAAAGTACCTACATTGGCTCCCAGTACATTTCCGAGCACAATTCAAAGTGTTGGTGCTGACCTTTAAAGCCCTAAACGGCCTCAGCCCAGTATACCTGAAGGAGTGTCTCCATCCCCATCGTTCAGCCCGGACACTGAGGTCCAGCTCCGAGGGCCTTCCGGTGATTCCCTCACTGCGAGAAGTGAGGTTACAGGGAACTAGGCAGAGGGCCTTCTCGGTAGTGGTGCCTGCCCTGTGGAATGCCCTCCCATCAGATGTCAAGCAAATAAACAACTATCTGACTTTTAGAATACATCTGAAGGCAGCCCTCTTTAGGGAAGTTTTTAATGTTTGAAGTTTTATTCTGTTTTTAGTGTTCTGTTGGGAGCCGCCAAGAGTGGCTGGGGAAACCCAGCCAGATGGGTGGGGTAAGAAGAAGAAGAAGAAGAAGAAGAAGAAGAAGAAGAAGAAGAAGAAGAAAACTTCCCTCAGATGTAGGCTATGAGAACATACTGCAGTTTCTATTTTTGTTTCTGCACCTTTCTATTTATATGACACAAATTTACCCAAGTTATACACTATCAGGTCTATCTTTATAGGTGCCCATCAGAAACGCCCCCAGTCCTATCTTTTGTAATTGGTATAAACTAAGTCAGACTTTTTCCTGATGCATCAAACTGGAGTCCAAACAAAATACTGTGCTTAGTGCACCCTCCCTCATCTGAAGTAGTATGCATATTATATCCAAATTGCCTCTTTTTTGGGGGGTGCTGCTGCTGAAGGAAACTAAGGTGCTTCAAATTTAAACTCTTCCTTCTTCCTTCAGTGAATTATATTGCTGAAGAAATGTTTAAAAATTCCTTTCTTTCTTTTTTACATAATCGTGCCATATTGGGCTCCGCTGCACCTTTGCATTCTCAAATGAATCCAGGACATTAGGCATGAGATCTAAGCCACAGTTTACCAAGCACTGTTTTCTTGTAACTCGTTGTGTTTTAGCTAAGATGCATCCATCGAAAAGACAGAATTAACAGACCAACTTGACTCCCACTGAGGAAATGTCTACTTTCTTTATACTCTAAATTCCTCCACCTCTTAGAATTCAAGTAAAGGTGGTTGTTCTGATTTTATCACATCTCTGTACTCCCTGTCTTTGGCATTGACCTTCTAAAGAACAGATGTTTTTGTTTTTATAATTAAGATAATGATCACCTAATAATTAAGAAACCGTTAAGATAATATTAGCTCATCAAGGGTGTAGCAGGCTTTCTATTTCAGTAATGGGTATGGAATAAACTATTTTCCTGGGGGTGGGAACTGAAAAGTAGTTCAGTTTTCAATCCTGTGCACACATTGAACTCAGTGGAGTTTGCTTTCAAATTATAATAATAATAAGGATTGGGCCACTCCAATTTTGCCACACCCAGTTTTGAATCAAGTTGAGGAGAGGTTATCCTTCACTGATCCTCCTACCTCTCTCCTTTCCAGAACATCCTGGGCTCTGCAATTCCTTGAAGATTTTCTAATTCCTGCCAAAATACTACCACCTTCAGGCAAAAATGGCACCCACATCAATCAGATCCTGAGGAGGAAACCGTTTTGAGCTATATTTCATCTGCATAATATTCTTAAATGCTCTCCTTTTTTAGTTAAAAAGGAGACTGCTTTTTACTTCTCTCAAAAAATGTCATACTATTGTTCAATTTTAACTTAACATTCAAATGTATTTTCCACTGAAGCACAAAAGAACACAGTGGTACAAGCTTAGTTTTCATTAATTCTGGGGTTTTTCATAATAGAAAGTAAGCCTTTGTAATCATGCTTCTTTGAAATTATTTCTTCAAAGGGTGCAAGAGATCTAATAAACTCTTTTTTTCAGACCTTGTAGGAGGCCTTACACATCGTACTTTTGTTGCCATTGCATAAGCCTTGTGTGTTTTACAGACAATAAAAGAGACCATTGAATATTAATTTCTTTAACAGCTGGACCCTGCACTTTGACCGTGAAACAGGTCCCCTTGTGATATTCATCTGTGTCCTCCTTCTTCATCTTTTGAAACCACTTGAAAAAACTTGTTATTCTTTCAATACTTGTTGAAGACCTACTAGCGGTTACTCTTGGTGTATAATTCTCATTGTGACTATTATTTTCTTTGTTCATCTTGTTATTCGTGGTCCTCGCTCAGACAGGTTCTGAAATTCCAAGCATCTTTCTATAAGGTGGCATAAATTGTTGGTTAGGAAGGACAGGAATTTCCTGGCTTGTGGTATCCCTTTCAAATGACAACTTATTGCATTTTATGGTAGAAGAGCATGTCAAATTTCGATTATTGCAATGTGTTGTATGTGAGACTTGAGGGTAGTTTGGCAACTATAGCTAATACTATATGGCAGCTACAGTGCTAACAGGCCCAGACATATGAAACACATCTGGGTTTTTGAAAAGCTACACTCTCCCCAGTCCACTTCTGAACCCAATAAATATACTGGTGCTAACTGTTACAGTTTAGGACTAGGTTGCCTCGTAGGACTACTTTCTCCTACATGAGTCTGTCTCCAGAACTTAGGCCAGTTTAAGTTTTAATTTGTCATGCCCCCTCTTTAGAACTATTTTCTGAGGGAAGCCTACCTGGAGCTATACAGTTAAAGACTTTAAATATTTGCTGAGGCTTTTTAGTTTCTGTGTTTTTAACTGGTATTTGTAGCAAAGATGCCAGTGAAGTGCTCAGAATCAAACTTTTCAATTTGCAAAAGACCACCTCAAAGGAAATACAAGCTTTTCAGTCTCTCAGTTTATTCTCTGGCTCATTCAAATCCAACAGTACAAGAAGTGCTGGCTTATCTTCACCTCCAGGAGGGTCTAATCACCAAAGCACCAGTAGGTGTTCTCTCTCTCTCACACACACACACACACATTTAAAAAACAGAAGTTCCAGATTTTTGTGTTCAAAGTGAACTCAGAAGTGAGCTGAGATGAATTTCTCTAGAAGGTTCTCATCTGAAAACTGAACATTCCACAGGTCATCATGCCATTTTGTTTGTAATTTAAAATACATTTTTATATTTTAAAAATGATTTAACCATTGCATATGACTAAGCCATGCTCAGAGCAGATCCACTGAAAGCAATAGAGTCAACAAATCCATTTATTTCAGTAGGTCTACTCAGAGAATGACTTAGCTGAATACAATCCATACAGGGAATTCTCTGTGCAGAAACCAGTATCATTTTTAATAGCCTCATCTTGTTTCTACTGATAGGCAGTTGACTACCCAAGTTTGCTATTAGTGAGAATGATAGCCTTTCATGGAGACATTTAGATAATGCATTCTGAACTTTGTCAGGAATGTGCAGGTTAATATATCAATTTCATTCAAATTAGCAAGTCTACTAGTTACATATACCCATTGAGTAAATGAGTGTTGGGACTGTGCAGGTGTTAATAGCATTTGTTTTATTCTCAGCTGTAAACTAAGTTTTCAATATTTCAAGGAGTCTCTGCCTATAGAGATTGCTAGTAAGAGGATTTTAAAACTTGAGTGGCCTATCCAGTTGTTCTGACTGATCCCAAGATATTTATAGGTAGAATTACTATGAAGTGTATATGACATATTAGTGGTTACCAGGTGCTGCTGATTTGCAGGATCTTTACTTTTGTCTTTAATTATATGAAGACTTTTACATTTTTCAAGTGAAATGACATTTTTATATGTTCTCTGAATTTTTTTGTGGCTGTTATGAGGCTGATGAGTCTACTTGAAGATTCAGCGAATAATTTTATGTTATCCATATAAAAAGGGCTCTTTCCTGCCTTTTCTAATCAGTCGGTACTCAGAACCAGATATTTTTAACAGAGCTAAGTGTGGCGCAAGAGCCAGACAGAACTATACTGGGAGTTCCCCTGAGAAATGCCCATTTAAATCTGAATACTAGGAGAAGGGAGATAACTGTTAGAAGGTGTCTGCTTTGCATGCAGAACATCCCAGGTTCCATCCCTGGCATGTCTAGGTAGGGATAGTAATGTCTCCTGCCTTAAACCCTGGAGGTCTACAGCCAATCAGAAAAGACAGAAAAGACTCCCAAGTCCACCATTCCCTGCCCATCAGCCTTGCTGGCTGGGGCTGATGGGAACTGGAGTCCAACCACAACTGGAGAACACCACCTTGGCTACTCCTGGACATACCCCTGGACCATTGATCTGACTCAGTATTAGGTAGCTTCCTAGGTTCCTATTATCTATCTTCATGTTGTCCACTTCTATATTAATTAACCTGCAGCACTATAATAGTAGGATTCAATTTATACATCTTAGTGCTTAAAGCAGCCAGAAGTGTAACATAGCACCAAAGGCCTTGCAGCAATCAGCGTAAACTGCAGACAGATTATATGTTTGGGAGTGGATTCTTGATCATTGTTTATACCATGAAACAATTAATCCACATTATGCACCACCTTCTGGTGGTAAAGGAAAGGATTCCCCCCCCCCCACTCTTCCTATTTAGTTGGGTTCTCGCAAGGTCATATCTAACTAGTTATTTTAAATAAATTAAAAAGACAGCTTTCATTTAGCAGTGACAATGTTGTTATTGTTAAGTTTCCCCCCTGTTGCCTGTGGATTGTCTCACTTCGTGCATTATGTGAAATGATATGCTAAGTTTTCTGAACAGTACATGTTCTGTATATTCTTTAAAAAATACAAATATGCAAGGTAATGCTTGGTTTAGTTCTTGCTGATAGTAAAATGTTGAGCGTTTTACATCCAATTTATTTATTTATTTGACTGGCTCATCTTAAGGTCATGTGCATTCTTGTTGACATTTGTGCTGGTGTGAGAAAGGTGGTAAAAAATCCCTGAGCTCAGCTCTGAGGCCTTCATGTGAAATTTCATTTTCTGTCTCTCCACCATTTTAAGTTAATTTCACACATTTATACATCTAGTGCAAATATCTGTACAGAGGAGGCCTTCATGCATGTAGCTGTATACCTAAATGTGCCCATGAAACCTCAAAATATGCATGGCTGGATATCCAGGTCACACTGAACTTGGGTGAACAAAGATGTATGTGTTAAGGATACCCACCTCATAGATGTCTGTGGATCGACGCTAGTCGGGTGGATTCTCCAAGCGTTTGATGTGAGAGTGGAGCTACACAGTGCATCCCTATTCCCCCACATGCATGTTGATTTTGCATGTGAAAAATGCTTGGAATATACAGAGAACCAATGCACATGCGTAGTATTCTAAAGGTTTTTAGGAGCCAATCAGATGCAGGGCCAAAGTTTTTCTTCTTTAGGATGAATCTAGGGAATCACCCTTTTATCATTAAGATGCCTCTAGGAATTCATCAGTGGCTGATCTAATCTTCACATTGCTCTACAGGTGTGACTGACAAAGAGCAAATCTACACCATACATTTTAATCCCATTCAACACACATTTAAAGCACCTAGCTTCCCCCCAAAGAATCCTGGGAATTGTAATGTGTGAAAGGTAGCTGTGTGAGGGTGAAATGACAGTTCCTAGGGTTCTTTGGGGGTAGACATGTGCTTTAAATGCGTGTTGAATGGGATTCAAATGCATTGCCCAATTGGTACTTAAGGGAATTTTCCACACACACACCTCAGGCCAATAGCAAGTGTGGTGGATTTTCATTAGTATTACACATAGTTTGGCCATTAGGCTTAATCCCAAAGACTACAAAGAATGTGTGGACATCACTGGAACTCTTGTGGCAACCAGTTTTGCTTAGCTGTTGGGGAACGTTGAGTTTTACCTTACACCTGTCTGTTCCAAAGGAATTGACTCAATAAATGTATTATCAGATTTCACTGTCTCTCTTTGCTCCTTTTGTTCCTCGGGCTATAGACAATGTGTAATATTGATCTCTGTACTTATGGCATCTAAAAATAGTCATGTGTAGGCTATTTCCTTTGGCAACACAGCTGCCCGCTACAAGCATCCTATTGCTGAAATGACCATTTATTTTTAGTTTTCATTCTTGTTTCAATCTTCAGAGTTGTTGGAAGCCAATTTTCTTTCTATTGTAATTTCCCCTTCCTTTTTTGCCCTGTTTCTTCCCTTCTGTCAGTCACAAGTCTTTTTTAAAGTTTAAAATACAGCGACTTGACTTCAAATAAAAAAATAAAAATCCATCAACTGACATTTCCATGTCCATGCACATCAATTTTATTTGGGCTTCAGTTTGAGAGTAGTGTCTTGTGTTCACTGTCAGCACCTCTCAGAAGATAGTTTTGTACTTAAGTTATGGTATCTGAAAACAAAACACATATACATTGTGCAAGTTATGATTTACAACATAGTTGAATCATATCTTCCCCTTTACCTTCTGTGGCAGCTTCATTAGCTGTTGTATAGTTGTCGTATGGGGTATAGTTTGGAGAAAATTGGGGGGAGTTGGAGTTTGGGGGTTGTGAATTTAATCAAGAGTACGCCTAGTTTTCTTCCATAATGTGCATATATTTTGTTCTCAGATATCACAAACAAAAAAACGAAATGTCTCATTAGCTTTGACTTTCAAATACATACACTGTCACATTTATCTCAGCTATTTGTTCGCATCAGGACCTCAATTAAGGATGTCCTTGGCATGCTGTTGCACAGCACTGATGTCATTTGGCAGGTCCAATGCTGTTGCTGATCAGCTATGTCTTCCTGCGAAAATGCCCCCAGCCCCCTGCCCCATTCTTCAGTTTTACCCAGCAGTACCAGCATGGAGGTTAGCAATTACCATTTTTTTATTTTCCCACAAAGCACTGCCACATACAGCTTGACTGCATTATGTGCTGTGAAAGTGCTTCTTTAAATGCCTTAGCAATTTGCCCCCATCGCTTAAATTAACGCCGACTTTGGTTTCATCATGCCATGCCCTTAGTAATGGTTTCCCTCTCTTTTGTTCCCCACAATAATGTGTATAGTGAGATTGATGAATTTTTAAACACACTTTGAGCTAACATTAAGAAGAGAGTATCTGACTCCAAAATGGCGGGTCTTGTTGATCGACACTCAGTTTTGTGTATTAATGACATAGTAGAGGTGCTTCAAGTTTCCCTTGGCACTCTCTTTTATTATTACTCAGCAAGCCTTCTTAACAGGGGAGCCATTTTGTCTGTTGTGGTTAGTAACATTATTTCACTCTTCTTACTAAGTGGACTGGATGCCCTTTTTACTGACATCTGGAAAGATATCAGATGCCAGTGAGGATGCATTACCAACATACTCCAAGAGAACCTTTGAGCAGAAAACTTTCTTAACAGAAAAGAAAGACGAAGAGAGTTGTAGGAAAGCTTTAAAAAAAATCAATCAGGGATGTCCACCATTTCAGGGTTAAAAATCTCAGGGCTCCTTGCATTTCCTACACTTATTTTAAGGATGGACATTCTAGCCTTCTGTCAATGGCCTATGGATTGAGACTGTATTTTACCGCAGAAAACATAGCAAGACAAAATAGACTTTTTATAAAGTTTTCTTTGTGCATTTTCCTATGTTAATGCTTAGTGGACTGAACATCCTCTGAAATGAATACATGCATGCAAATAATGCTTGCACCACCTAGCTGGAAGGGTTTCATAACTACGAAGCATATATATTTGGAAATAGCCCAGATACTGCATTCAAAACCTAAAGATTGATACTGCATGTTAAAGTATAATTTCTATGGGCAGTATCCTGCTAAATAAGTGCCTGAGCAGAATGACTTTTGCTTGTGCGTCTCATCCACCTGTTTGTGTATTTCACCATCCACAAATCTGCTCCAGAGGGTTGGAGGGGAATCCCCACTTAAGGAGTCATGAATGGGAAAGAAGAGAGGAAAGTCCTGATGCGCAAGAGGAAGTTGTTCAACTTTTGATACCATTTTTGATATCCTAGAATCACAGACATAGAGGAGACAAACTCCTGGTAGATCTCTGTTAGGGGATTGCTCTGTGAATCAATTCAGAACCAATCAATTAAAAGTTGTCTCATTAACTATGCAATATCAGTGACATTTCAGAGAGCTTTCCCCAAGATTGCAGCAATATATAATCATGCAAATGCGTATAACTGTAGTGCCAATAAACTTTATTCAGAATTCCCCTGCTCAAGCATCTTGTGAATCAGACTAAAGCATTTCAGTAAATCATGCTACAATAATAATATTATAATGATGATGAATATTTTCCTGCTTGGAAACTTAAGAGGGCAGAAATCTATGAAGAAAGTTATATTTGATACAATTAGCAATACCCACTGAGCCTAGAACATGGAGTTTTGTTGTTGTTATTGTGGTTTTTGTCATAAATGAGACTAGGTGACTGCCGCTGAGCGATTAATTTGCTGGGCAATGATTAAAGTATTTTATATTACTGTCTCCATGGCCATATGCAAGCACATCTGTAAGAAAGTAATAGCAGGTGTTTTGTTTTTATAGCTTCCTTCTGTTTGTTTTTGACAAGTCCATTTGTTATTGTATAGGAAAATGAATAATCTCGGTGCACATTTGATTGGAATGGAGTACCTTGTCTATTTAATATCATTAGTATTCTCCCTGCACTTATATGGACATTGCATTGCTGGAAACGTTTATATGCTGAGAATAAAAGTTGACTTGATCCACAGAAGATGAAACATATTAGCTGTGTTTCCCACCATGTTATAATTCTTCATGCAGCCTGCTTTAAGTCCTATCTTCTCATTTATTTAATTTCTGATTTTGCCATGTTGCCTTTCAATCATAACTTTTCTCAAAGCAGTCAAAATAAATAACAAAAATTAAAAATTGCCCAGTAGCACCTTAGAGACCAACTACGTTTGTTTTGGGTATAAGCTTTCATGTGCATGCACACTTCTTCAGATACCTGAAGTGTTACCTTTTTGTATGCACACGAAAGCTTATACCCAGAACAAATTTAGTTGGTCCTAAGGTGCTACTGGACAATTTTTTAAATTTAAAATTTATTTCGACTGCGTCAGACCAACACGGCTACCTACCTGAATCTCCTTCTCAAAGCAGTATTTGACCTCTACCACATGCCTTGCATGGTATGAGAATTGATATTTTGCAAAGTCATTCGGTAGCCTTTACACAACAGTCTGACCTCAGAGTACGCATAGCCTCTCAGGTAACCTGCTAGGTGTATGTTGAAACTTGGGTTAGATGTTATGTCTCAGAATATGCAGAGGTCTAATGAGGAAATATGCTAGTCTTCAGCTTCTCTATAGTACCCATTTCAACACGAAGCCATTATATTTTATAGCATGGTTCATCAGGTAAATCGTCCCCATTATATCGGAAATCTTCATATGCCTGGTTCCATGTAGGCTCTTCAGGTAACGGGAAGTGGAAATCCATGTAGGCAGCTCTACAACTGCCACACAGAAGAAATAGTGAGTGGAAGCTGTTTTAAACAGCTTCCAAGCCTTCCAAGCAGAACTTGTAATATGTCTGCCCACACTAAGTCAGGGAATTAAGTAGATTAATATTTGATGCTTCTTCTGTATGCCAAATTGTTTGATTGTTTGCCTCTGGCTTCTCAGAAACTTTGGCCAAATCACAAAGTCTTTCTTTGAACCATTTTTGATTTAGCATAATTCAAAGAAGAATGAGCAGCGGGTTGAGAAATGAGTAGTGATTACTGCTTCAGTGAAAGTGTTACCTAACACCCCCCACACACACACACACCACAACTGATTGCTATATCTTAGTTATGAATTCCTAGCACCTCTCACAAGGTAAAATGTGTTCAGTGATACTGACCAATGTCTTGAACATTGTGGGGGGAAGTCCTTTCACAGAATTTTAAAAGCACACATCCAATGTTAGTTGTAGTCAGAGCAGACCAATGAAAATAATGAACTTAAGTAAGTAACTTGAAAGAAAACCTGTATATTAATAGATTACTCAACTTCATTGACAGTACTTTCAGTGGAAATCAAGGTGTGAGAAGTCCAAGATTTATTGCTGCCAGGGCTGCCTCAGGTCTCAGCTCACAAAAGACCAACGCCAAGCTCTTCTTATATACAAGGATGTTTATTGCAGTTCATTATTGGTTCCACAACCGAGGCGTGCAGCCCCGCGTCTCTTTCCCCTAGACATTAGAAGTCCCCTCTGAATCGGTCCCTCCCCTACACCAGTTTAATAAGCTAACGCTGCTCCACCTTTTTCTCTCCTTCCTTTTCCGCAGGGTCTTTCTGCCCGTCGGGGTTCCTCCCCTCCTGCTTTCTCCTGAAGCGGAGTCTCCAGACTGCTCCTGCCCCCTCCTGTGGGCTTTGGGTCCTGGCCCCTCCTCCTCCGGGCTCCCTGTTCTCCCGCGCGCCTCCTCATTTGAACTTGGCGCACGCGCCCAACTTCTGACCTTCCTTTTGACAGTTATGCTACTCTCCTCACTCCCTTCCTCCCCTTCCGGGAGAATGGCTTGCTCTGATCCCTCCCCTTTCTCTGTCGCCGGAGCTGCTCCCTCTGACACACTGGAACCTCCCCCTCCCTCGCTGCGCTCTGGCGGGGAGGCTGGCCCTGATTCCCAGCTGCCGCTTTGGGGTCCCCTGCTGGCCCCCCGCTCCTGACACTTTCCACCCGGGGCTCCCCTTGCCCTTACCACAGGTGCCCCTTTCTGGGAATCCTCTGATTCGCTGGAGAGACTCATGGAATCCCCTGTGTCATTCCTATCCTTTTCCTCGCTCTCCTGGGATTCCTCTCCATCGCTCTCCATTTCCTGCCTTCCCTGTGCCTCTGTCCCTGTACCCCTGACAATTGCTTTTTGATATATTGTGGAACAGCCGTTACTCTTAATTTAGCATTTGAGTTTACCATATATTTGTCCCAGTGTTCAAAACGCTGAACACAAAACAAAAATAAGAATAATATTGCTGAAAATCCAATTAAAAATCATGAATATATTGCCTTTGCCTAAAAACCCATCACCATTGATTTGGTGGTGATTTAGATATGAATTTTGGCAATTCTTGTACATTAAAATGCTGCTAAAACCTTAATTTTGCTCCTTTTATACTTAATGGAGGAACAATTCCACTTTTATCATTCTGTCTTGCTTAATTAGTCACAAAATAACCAATCATGGTCTTCATCAGCTTGGACAGTATCACTGACAAATATTGCTTTGATGATACTACTTACCTGTTGGCAACCAACAATTTGGTTTGAACCTTCTTTAAGCTGAATGGTCAACCAGTAGCCGAGATGCCACTGGTGATTTATATTTCTACAAGCAATTTCCATTTAATTTTAAATAGTATATTAGAAGTAAAACTCTCCAGAGGAAAACAGACTTGGTAGATCCAATTATCTATTATCATGCTCAGACAGTCTAAGTGTGATGTACTTCTCATTGGAAAATGATTTGGATTGGCTATAGGAGTAAATGAAACAAATTACCGTAAGCTCCAGTTCCTTATTTGTATTTGAAGGTCAGTTTTCATGTAACAAAATCTTGATGCTGAGCAAAATTGGCCATAACCTGAAGAGCCACTTTAGGCACAGTCAATGAGTTATTCATATTCAGCTGGATTTCTGATTTTTCTGTTTTAAGTATCTTTTTGCAAACCAGTTTGTAGATGTAGGTCTAACCTTCGACAATATACAGAGAATGGGCATTGTTGTGAAGAAGTGACCATATTCTCTAGTAGGTTATAGGATCTCAAGACATGTCTAGGTTCATTTTCTTGCCTGCATTCAATTCAGAGCTGCAGCCAAAAGAGTATGCATTATGGTGGACTGAGCTATGTAAAATTAAAAGCTAAGGGAAAGAAAGCAGCCCAGTGAGGACTGAAGATGCGCACTGACCATGGAATGTTGATGTATTGTTGGGATGAAATGGAAAACTGGTTGGAAAGTGAACAGAATTAGGAACTGTGAAGGAAGACATGGCTGACAGAAGCACATCACACTGTGACATTTTGTTGTAGGTCCCTCCCAAACCTCAACTTATGAGCTCTCTAAATGCATTAATTAGAAAACCTAAGAATGGACTTACCATTATCAGAACAAAGGCTAGTGTGCAGGAAGAACCTTTTCTGTTGTTGTTGCTCACATTTCCTCTGTATAGAGGATCTCATTGCATTTTAATACAAACTGGATTGTAGGCTTCGTGTATGAAAATATACTACTTTTTTGTAACTGACAGCCCTTTATTGAAGTTGAGATGCAAAATCATGCATTAAAAGTCTTGAAGAATGAGAGGGAAACTTCTCAGGAGGCTTAACTGAAACCACCAATGCACTGCCTTAGAGATCTATGAGCACTGTAAAAGGTAAAGGGACCCCTGACCATTAGGTCCAGTTGCCGACGACTGGGGTTGCAGCGCTCATCTCACTTTACTGGCTGAGGGAGCCAGCGTACAGCTTCCAGGTTATGTGGCCAGCATGACAAAGCCGCTTCTGGCAAACTAGAGCAGGGCACAGAAATGCTGTTTACCTTCCCACCGGAGTGGTACCTGTTTATCTACTTGTGCTTCGTGCTTTTGAACTGCTAGGTTGGCAGGAACTGAACAACTTAGAGATATTTTCATCCTCTGGGGACAATACATCTTCCCTGACGGGCTCTCAGAAAATATTTCAGGGGAAAATCCCTGGACTCTATTTTTATTCTCTCATTTTCCTCTTCATCATGGATATGACATAGGGTTAAGGTTATGATGCAGAACTGGGTGATAGCTGGCAGCTTGTTTCTTGTCGCATCCTGGCACCCTCATTAGGAGAAGAGAATGCTGGGAACCAACAATGAACAGCAAACAACCGCCTTCAGCTTGTCTGTGTTACTTATAGTCCACATGAATCCAGGTATTTGGAGTAGTTAAGGAAACAATTTAGAAGGACTAAAATAAAATCCCCTTAATGACTTTTGTCCCAGGAGAATGGCAGCCATGCATTCACTGGAGTAACAGAAGGTTGACTCATCTTAAAGTAATGAGCAACCCACAGGAAGACAGCCAGCCATGTGGCTGGCAAAGCCTGCTGGAGGCAGGGATCCTATAGCTCATTTATGCTTCAGCAGGGAGAATTTTCTGACAGCAGATTATTTATTCTTACAGAATATACACTTTCCCTGTGTTTTGAGGCCAACAACTGCTGAGGAAATTAAAAGGGCAAGCCAGGAGGAAACTTGCAGGGCACACACTCTTGTTTTGAAGCCTGAAACAGGGTAGTGTGGAGCCATCTGTAGCCATTTGGTGTGTGTGTGTGCCCCCCCACCTCAAATTAATTCCTCTCTGATTTTGGAGAACTCATTGAGGAATTGGAATGGAAGGATCTATAAATTTTAGTTCCCTCAGTTTCACATTTTTCCAATCTAAAATTTGGTTCTTTGCATTTTGAAGCAATTTGTGATTTATTTTTAAATTCTCACAAAAAATCATCAGGATTTTAGTATGAATATCTCTGAATAAACACATTTTTTGCAAGCACTTTCCAGTATTATATTGCATCTTTGTGTGCTATTTTCACTAATCTATTCATTTTTATGCATGCTTTCCAACAATGCATCAGAACTACATTGCAAAATTCAGATATGCGTGAATTTCAAAGGATGGCTGTGTTTCTATTTGCATATTATTTTTGGAAAGTGCAAATTTGATAGATTTGATAGATTTGGCTTTAAATGTGTACTGAATTGAATTTCTCCTCCATCCCTAGAGAGGACTTGCAGAGATGAAACAGAATCAATACACAATTGGGACTGCTATCATCCATCTGTGAACTAGTACGATAATAAATTAATAATAATAAATTTTTATTTATACCCCACCCTTCCCGGTTCAGAAAACCGGGCTCAGGGTGGCTAACAACAAATTTAAAACACTTAATTGTAATACAACATAGAAGCAGCATAAAATACAGTATAAAAACATGAATAATAATAAAATTCAAAGTTCAAAAATCAGTTTGTGGGAAATCCATCCAATGAACATTAGATAGTCACCAGGGCTAGCTGGCTGAATTAGTCCTACTTGGGCCAGCAAGGAGGCCAGGGGAGAATTAGATGTGGGGTCCCAAAGTGGGTAATCGTCAAAAAAGGGAAGAGGGAGGGAAGAGAAGGGAAATAAAAGATCAGGCTGAATTCAAATTAATGGCCAGATGGAATAGCTTTGTCTTACAGGCCCGGCGAAAGGAGGTTAAATCCTGTAGGGCCCTAGTCTCATGGGACAGAGCATTCCACCAGGTCGGAGCCTGGTGGAGGATAGTCTGGCTTCCTTAGGGCCCGGGACCTCTAAACTATGGTTATTCATGGACGTTAAGGTCCTCTGCGGGGCATACCAGGGGAGGCGGTCCTGTAAATACGAGGGCCCTAAGCCAGGTCAAAACCAGCATCTAACAACAATGATATTGAAAAGCAAAAAAATAAAAAATAAATCTAACTTAAAAATGTATCGCTTACAATGGTAAAATGTAAATGCCATGTTTCAAATATTATTTTGAACTTCAATTCTCATTTTTGGGTGGCCAGATCTGGTTTCAGATTATATGCTATGTAAAATATGTTGATGATCTCTTATGTCTTATTTTTTTGCCCAGTCAATAGGAAATCTTAATGTATTTCCAGTCATCCCCATTCTGGTGCTTTTCAGATGAACTACAGATCCCATCAACCTCAGCCAGTACAGCTGATGTATTCCATCTCAACCCTGCTTGACTGCTTCATAAGTGATCAAGACTGGACACTGTAGTTTTCTTTGACTGTGCATACAGTAGCATGGCTAAAGAAGAATACCTGGTGTTCAAAAGCTTCCAAGAAAACATGTAAATCCCATTATTCTGGAGGTATGCTCTTTGCACAGTTTTAGCCATCACATATTCAGGTGAACATCAGTGTGCACCAATAGGACCTTTTTTTTCCAAGGGTGGATACTCAATGCAAGTGTGGCAGCAGGAAAAGGTTAAACCTCCCCTCTCTGCATGCTGCCTTCTTGATGAATATTGTCCCACCCTTCATTAAATCAAGAGGGGGATAATGAACTGAACTGGTTGAAAGCAACCCAATTAGCATCCTGTGTAGTTAGGCCCTCAAACACACCTTTAAAAAAAAATCACTTGGTTTGCTGGAACAGAATTTGTCATGTTTACTCCATGGTCTTCCCATGCTAACACCCAACCCCCCCCCCAATACATTTTGCAATAGCAGGGATGTTGACAGGAAGCAACACAAACATCTCTGCTGGGATGGCAAACCCCACAGTCTCTGGCTGTTTGCAGAGGTGATGTCTGAGTGCTAATTTGATTCTGACAAGCTGTGCCTGTTTCAAATTGGGGCAGCCTGTTTCAAAATAAAACCCTGTATAATTCTTGCTTTGTGGGGAAGTTCAGAGGTTTGGGACTCTAATCTGAATTGATACAATTGGGATCTTAACAAAAGTTCTGTTCTCACCCTACTAGCCCCTGGCTAAAATTTGTACCATTTGTCTCAGGCCTAAAGCTTGTTGTATCTTGAGACTCTATCCATGGCCTCACTGGCTCCTGTTTTTCAATCTCTGAGATACTGTGTAAGAAGATGGAAAAACTCAACCAAAGTAGTCAGTAGTTCCAAAACGAGAGAGTTCACTTTCCTTACTATGGCAACTCCTAGTGTCTCTCCTTCAGGTCAAGAGCTTAGATTAAAAATTTACGTGTTCCCACTTCCTTGTTTTTCCACTGCATTTAACTTCAACAGAATGATTTTCTATTTGGCTGACAAAGAACAACAGTGAGGTAAATTGACCGGTTCATTTTTTGAATAGCGGAGACGTACAGTGTTAACACTTGACTTGCTGCAATCCATTTGTCAACAAATAGGCCATGATCCTTAGCAAGAAGTGTCACCTCCTCCTTCTCAATAACACTTTAAGGAGTGTTGCTCTTTGTTCAGCAGCAGGGGCATGGTAGACTTCTCCATCAGAGTTCAAAACAGTCACTCCTTTAGTTTCTATGAGGAGCCATTTTTGCCAGTAAGGAAGAGGGTTCGTCAGCTGTGCTTCACCCTTCATTCTCTCTAGTGTGGCAAGCTACCCATCCAACCTGACACAGTTGTATGGTGTTAACTATTACTACATGCTGGTGCTGAGTAGGGATGTTTTGCCCCTATTTGGCACATAGGAACCCCCCCCCTTATTTTGCTTTCTCCACACCTTTAATCCAGGGACATGGTGTTCTTTCAGTCTGGATTGCAAAGTGCAAATCCACTTTGCTCACAACAGACAGGGTTCTGTGAGCAGAGAGCAATCTTAAAATTGGCAGCTCTGGTGCAAAATCAGAAACATTCTGATGGTGAAGGGTAGAAGAGGGGCTGTGGAAAAGATTTCCTCAACAATAGATTATACCTGAAAAGCAGCCTGAGCAGACACATAGGTCACAGTCTTCCCTGTTATGGTGAGATCTATTGCATTTCTATTATTGTGTTTATATTTAGATTGTAGTATTTCTAAATTTGCATATTCATACGTGTGTGTGTATCTACAGACAGAGAGAAATCTATGTCCTTTTCTGTGGCAATCTATAAGTGGCCACAGTGGACTCCATGGAGTGCCATGACAATTTGAGAATCTAACTTCCACTATCCTCCCAAACACATCAAAGAAATCATTTAAAGACAAGAAGCCTCAATTAAAGATCCAACCCAGTGAGGGAGGCATGGGTTTAAAAACAATACTTCACTCTCTGCTGGATTGCATTATTTATTAATTTTTATTTAATTTTAGCATATGGGACATTTGAGATTTTTTGGAACCATAGACTAGCTTTTTACACTTCCTGAGGATTTATTCCTAGTGTATCTCAGTGTGTGTGTGTGTGTGTGTGTGTGTGTGAAGTTATTGTTTCTTTGCACATGATATTCATTTGCACATGATAATTGACTTATTGTATGTAATCATTGTGTTTGCCAATTTATGAACATTGAAACATGATAGAAATGAAACGCAGGGTGTCAAACAAATGAAAAACAACCCTTGCCAAGCTAGTTCAAGATTGGACAGATGGCAATTCTACCTGCATCAATATTAGCTGCAAATGAGAATGACTGACAGTCCAACTCTGGAAGGTCCAATTAGATTTCAGATTCCCATTGAGAAGAATTTTGGGGGGAAAGTCTTCAGTAGTATAGCAAGTTATTAGTTTAGTCCCAAAGGAAACTAGCTTGGCCGGCCTGAAGGGAAAACGCAATTTCATTCCATTTATACAGCAAGCTTTGGAAATTGCCAGATGTTTCAAGATGCAGGGAAAACAACTAACGCACACACAAACACAAACACATCTTCCTTCCTTTCCACCAGTCTTGGCATCTGACATCTTCCATGTCATACTGTTTGTGCTGCTTCTTCCCTTTCAGGAACCATTTCAAGCACTCTTTCTAAAACATATTGATAAAAGAGAGATTTACTGTGATTATTTTTAGCTGGCCCCACCTGGTGCTTTGACCTGGTCAACACCTCTTTAGGCTAGTGAATGTTCATGGTGCTTTGCTCTGCAGCATAGCTGAGTGTTCAGCCGGGTGTATTTTTTTTATCTAGCCACCGGGCAGGTGGGAACTGCAATTAGCATCTCACCCAGTCTCACCTAAGGCTCTTACCTGAGGCAACAGTCAAAGGGTAGCTCAGAATTTTACTTTTCTACAGGCCCAGAGGCTGAGTGAGGTAATAGCCATCATTCTCTCATATATATATATATATATATATATGCAGGTTTTGGTGTCTTCGGGTGTCTTCCCGTGTAAGAGTCGGGGTGTCTGTGCGACGTTTCGACGAGGTCTCACTCGTCATCTTCAGGCTGGTGCTTTCGGCTTCTTGTTACTGGAGCAGAGCAGAATCTGGTGTTTGAGTTCCTATAAATACTGTTGAGGGGTGTGGTGTATAGCCTCCAACGTTCTGGGCAGAGAGGAAGTTCCTAGATTAGTGTGCCTTTTCTTCTTTTGTTCCTTAATTACTTGAGGGATATCTTGAGTGATTTCATGAGTGATATTCTGAATACCACTGGGTGGGTCATTAATCTACACCCCGACTCTTACACGGGAAGACACCCGAAGACACCAAAACCTGCATATATATATATATATATATATATATATACGCATGCTCTCACACATTCTTGCATGTTGGGTTTAAGAGGATATAATATGAGGAACAGTTTCAGGTTTGCTTCTCCTTGTCTTACAAACCAACCTAGTTCGTCCCTAGATCATTATGATTTGTACACAGCTCCTTGTACTTCTTCAGCATCATGGGTTGTTTTCAGACATCGAGAAATTTCCAGCTCCCAGTCATTGCTCTTTTGCTTTAAGCTGTAAGCAGAACAGCAGGTCTGCTTCCACACGTATGGAAACCAAGTAGCATTCTGCAATGCAAATGTTCCGGGTATATGTGTAACTAAACAAACACTGCTTTCCCCATTGTTTGTACTTGTTGCACATAATTCTTGTCCCTCAGCTGCCATTTAGCAGAAAGAAAATAAACAGATACAAAGGAAACGAAAGGGTTAAAAGTAGACGGCTGATTCCTGGAAAAGAGAGACAGGCTACAGACAAGGATTTGGGTTGAACCATTTATGCAGGCCACAGCCAGTTGGAATAGCTTTGTGATAGGCCATCTACACCTGGGCAAATCGGGTCCTCCCTTAAAGAGGGCACATATTGCAGTGAGACTTGGAAACTGACACCCCGTGTTGTGGGTGGGTACGATTGGTCAGCCACAACACCCGATTGGTAGGTCCCTTGTAGCTGGGTGCAATCTGGCCAATGGGACGCAGTCCAAACGGTTCAAAGGACCTATTCATGCCCATGCACGTGACCCAGAGCTCCCTCTTTCGGCGTGTGCATTCGGAACACCCGCCCACCTCTCCCTACTTTTAGGGTTGATGTTATGACCTTGCTATACAGCCGTGTGTCATCTGTCATTGGGACAGGAGCACAGTAGGAATTTTTCCCACTTGGTTGATTGGCTGTTGCCATTTGGGTTTCGCCTGTTGCGTAGCAAATTGTCTCAACTTGTAAGGTTGTGGATAGGCTCTGGTTCAGGTGATAGGGATGAGAGAACACTCTCGCCATCCCTATGGGAAGGGTATTCCATTAAAGGAATCCAGGGACTCAATGGTTTGTTCAACCCCTGAGAGGGGGTTGTGCCCGTGCCTGAGTCCATGGGGGCATTTGGGTGGCGGAGATAGCCTGTTCCCAGCTTTCCACTTATCCAGGTGTTCACCCTTGGCTGACTTGTGCTGGAACCCTGGGTCAGCGCTACCTGCATGGCAGGGAGCTAGTCGAACCAGAGCCTATGCAACCAGTCACTTTCTGTAATCAATAAAGTTGTGGCCTAAATTCTGCCAAAAAACAAAATAAAAATTTGAGTCAAATGTGAATTTATTGGGGGGGAGAGGTTTCTGGGTCTGAACACGCAAATACTATGCTTGTTCCATTGTGTTAAAAATGTATTCCTGTCATGGACTGGCTGGATGTAGAGCAGTAGTGGGAGGCAGCAGCTGGGGAACCCCCAGCGCTCAGAGTCAGGGGACTGGTGGTAGGATGGTGATGAGTGATCAGAGGGAGAAGGAGGAAAACACTGAATAGCCCCGCCCCCTGAGGAGAGTAAATGTGGATTGTTATGGAGCCTTTGTGAATACAGCTGTACAGTGGTACCTTGGGTTACAGATGCTTCAGATTACAGACGCTTCATGTTGCAGACTCCGCTAACCCAGATATAGTACCTCGGGTTAAGAACTTTGCTTCAGAATGAGAACAAAAATTGTGCAGTGGCGGCACAGCGGCAGTGGGAGGCCCCATTAGCTAAAGTGGTGCTTCAGGTTAAGAACAGTTTCAGGTTAAGAACAGAATTAAGTTCTTAACCCGAGGTACCACTGTATATATGAAGGCTCCATCACTCTTTATGCAGATTCCAGGGGATGGAGGTACTTGACATGGCCCAGCTCTCATGTGGAACAAAAATGGAGCTCTTAACGCTTGAAGAGAGCTTGTGATATAAAGCAAAGCTGTTGCATAAACTAAATTCAAGTTTCACCGATATCATTAAACTACACTTCCAGGGACACATGCTTCAAGTTGCAAATACGGGGCAATGAATTATATAGTAAATCTGAGGGTCAAAGATCTACTTGAATTTCAGACCATCTTGAAAAACTTTGATTTGGTTTGTGGATTTGATGTGTGATATTTATTTTTTGCTGTTTTATTTGCATGCTCCTGCTGCTGAAAAGCAGCATCAAGTGGTGATCATCTTGTGTGAATGTGCCATCATAGAGCTAACACCACAGGTGGAAATTCCACACGTCTTTATGTCGTCTCAAACATGGCACTCTCCAGTGGAGACAGTTCACATAGTCAGCTGTCTTGAGACCTCAAGTGAAGTGAAATCGAGCGATGAATATTCATGTGTGAACTTAGTCACAGCCCTTAGTGATGCAGCTGAAGAGAACTTGAAGAAGAGATTTGAAAGCAGAAGATACAGCCACTGTGGGAATTTTACCCAGGGCACTGTGCTCTTAAGTGTGCTGCTTAACAGCAGGAGAAAAGAGCAGCTAACACACACCCATGTAAGCAATTTTCAAAAGCATTCCCTCCCTTCTAAATAAAATGTCTCCCACCATGTGAAAAGCACAGTTAGGAATAATTGCTAGACTTTTAAAAAAGAAAAAGAGGAAGAAAAGGAAACCGTTTTTAACTTACCTGAGCACAAATAAAGAATGTGAAATATTTCTTTGCCAGCAGAGAACACTTGTTTTTATTTCCCAGCCTTCATTCTCTCATAAAATGCCCAAATGGGAGTTTATGAAGCTTTCCAAAAAATTTCTCACCCTTGGGTTGAAAACAAGCATGAGAAATTTCAGTCCAGAGGGTAATTATTTTACAAAGAGTTCAAACCAGGGAAATGTAATGGGGGTGCTTCATCAACCATAACTATAGCTGTATTGCTGTAATGCCCTGCGCACGGCAGCAAGAGTGGAGAATCACTCCTGTTTGTCATGGAGATAGCTTTTATGGAGGGTCTGAAGAGAAGGTACCATGGAGAGGGCCAAGGGAGGCAACACTGAAAAGATACTCCTGGGTGCTGTCTAAACTGGTCACTTGCGCATAGTTTAAAAGGAAGATATGGAGCTGCATATACATTTGCATAAGCCAATCTATTTTCATCAATGCAAATTAAGAAATAATTGCTCTCATTTAAATATAAATGTATCTTACTATGCTGGGAAGGCCTGTGGTCAGGTCACCAGTGTGCCTGCTCAATCAGCTTCCAGGTACCCATGGTGGATAGGCAATTTCAAGGCTTCTGGTCTCGTTCCTGAAGTTTCTTTATCCTTAAATGAGACTTAGACCAGGAAGCCCTTCACACAGAGGAAGCCTTGAGATAAAAGACTGTCAATTAGAGGACTATCTTTTGTAAGCATGGCTGCTGTAGCCCTGCCTTGGAGCATATGCAGTTGGACTCTACATAGCATCGTGTATTTTCCATTTGTAGTCCTGCAGTCAACTGGATTGCTTGAGGATGTGGAATTAAAGCATGCTGGAGTTAAACCATGTCCTTCTTTCTGGTATCAACTGACTTTGACATTTAAAGGAGTGTCACGCTGCTTTAAGAAACATGGCTTCCCTCAAAGAATCCTGGGAACTGTAGTTTGTTAAGAGTGCTGAGGGTTGTTAAGAGACTCCCGTTCCCCTCAAAAAGCTTACAATTCTCCATGTTTCCTGTGAAAGGGAAGTAATTGTTTAGGAAGTAATTGTTAGCTTTCTGAGGGGACCAGGGCTCTTAGCCCGGATCCAGCCAGATATCATCAATTTACAAAAAGCTACAGTAAAAGGAAGGCAGAGGTAGTTTTAGCTGTCATTTCTAGCATATCACAAAAAGAATCTGTTGGAGCTAGGGAGGGTAACCTGTGGCCATCTAGATTACTTTTTCCTTTGGGCTTCCTTCAGTCCCATCTGACTTGGTCTGATAAGGGCTGTTGTCCAACAACATCTGGAAGGATGCAGGTTCCCTATCCCTGCAAAGAGCTTAATGTGACTGATGGCAGCCTCACTGCATAGACCAGTTGCTGTGGAAGCATCATATGCTAGCTGAAAGATGCAAAATAAATTCCCCACAACAAAATCCTTATATTGACGTCTAGCAACAATGAAGTAACAATTATGTAGTTCAATTGTTTTCCTTATTATAACAACAACACCACTTCCAGTAATTTAGGAACAATTTGAAGGAGCCAGTGGCTTTCACCTTGACTTCTGTTTTCCCTCCCCCTCACTAAAACTGGTAAATTATACATGTGGGGAGGGTGGAAATTGCCAGATTATCCCCAAGCCATTACAAATTGAAGTGGAATTCAGAGAAGGCAGGGTGGTCTCAGGTCATAATGACTTGGAACATTTCTGAACAGAAGGAGTTCATTTCTGTACTCCTGTCCCAAATGAACTTCTCTGTTTCTACCATAGAACTAAGCTGCATTTTTTTTTGTGTGTGCTAGATAACTCCAGATCCTATGCCTTTTCCAGACCTTGCACAATGCCTCAGGGGACTTTAAGTTTGGCCAGAATAGGCCATGCTGGTAACAAGCCGTGAACACGGAGGGTCAATGCAGTGTCACTACAGAGTCTTTTTGTTTCATAGAGTTGCTGTTTTTTACATACAAGGTATCACACAGTCTCTATTATGGGTTGCTGATGTGTGTTGAAAGTGGTGCAAATGTGGGAGGGAGCAGTCTTTCTCTCCACAGGATTGCCAAAGTGCTCTGCTGTCTAATGAGCCGATGTCTCTAATATTAATGTGACAAATCTGAAATGTTTTGCATCCTTTCTAGTCTGATATTCCTCTGCTTTTGTCTCCAGTTCTACAAGCAGAAATAATTTGAGGGGAAATGGATGCTTTAGATGCCGTCCAACATAGATGAGAGTTAAGGAGATCAAACACAATTCTCTCAGTAAGTGTGTATTTCTGATTCAATTTGCCACTCCACTTTAAATTGCCTCCTGTGATACATGTGTTTGCCTGCCTCTAATGAGATATTATAGTTCTGCCACAAACTTTGTTCTCTGCGTTTATTTAAGGTGTCATTTATAATACAACACAGATCTGCTGGTATGCAAACAACTTGGATGCTTAGAAGGAGAGTATAGCAACATCTCCCTTCTACAGGATCTAGCTCCAGAGAACTAGCACTGATAGAAGCTGAAAATAAAAACAGAAGGTGAAAATTACAATGAATTTAGCAGCTCAGCATGAAGCAATGATAAACAAAGAGGCTTTTTTTACAAAGTAAATGGACTGTGTTTTACACAAATGATTTTAATTCCAACTACCAGATCCAGGTGCTCTCAGGAAACTGATGTTCTAGATCCATTTTAATTGGGGTTAAGTTCCTGTTTTGGCACAGAAACTGCTTTGGTCACCCTGTATGATGACCTCTGTTGGGAGAGAGAGAGGGGAAATATGTCCCTGTTATTTTTTCTTGACGACTCAATGGCTTTCAATACCATCAGTTGTGGTATTCTTCTGCAGCTGCTGTCCCAATTGGGGATGGGTGGCACCACTTTGCAGTGGTTCCAGTCATTCTTGGATGATCATTTCCAGAGAGTGATGCTTGGGGAGTGCACTTAGGCCCTGTGGGATCTTCAAATGAGGTTCCTCAAGGTTCAGTTTTATCCCCCATGTTTAACATCTACATGAAACTACATGAAACTGGTAGGAGGTGTCATCTGGAATTTTGGAGTATGTTCTCAGCAATATTCTGATGACACCCAGCTGTAATTCTCCTTTACATCTGCAGGTGTAGCAGTAGATGTGCTGGACTATTTTCTTGACTTAGTAATGGACTGGATGAGAGCCAATAAACAGAAGCTCAATCCAGATAAGGCTGAGGCACTGTAAGTGGGTGGTGCCCTAGACTGGAAGGCTAGGAGGTTGCCTGCTCTTGAAGGGGTTACACTCGCTCTGAAGAAGAGGGTATACAGCTTGGGGGTCCATGTAGATCCATTACTGTCACTTGGGGCTCAGGTGGCCTCAGTGGTACAGAAAGTTTTCCATGAGCTTTGGCTGGTGGTCCAGCTGCACCTCTATCTGGAGAGGGGTAGCCTAGCTTCTGTCACCTCTGCTCTCATAACCTCTATGTTGGATTACTGCAACACATTATATGTGGGGCTATCTCTGAATATGGTTCAGGAACTTCATGTGATGCAGAATTTAGTGGTCAGGTTGCTCACTGAGGCAAGATGGTTTGAGCATATAACTGGCCTGACTGCACTAGCTACCAATTTGCTTCCAGGCCCAATTCAAATGACTGGTTTTAACCTATACATTCTTAAATGGCTCAGGACCACAATACCTCAATGACCACCTCTCCCCTTATGAACCAACCTAGACCTTGCAATCATCACCCGAGGCTCTGTTTTGTGTGCCTCCTCCACAAAAGGTCTGGTGGGTGGCAACATGAGAAGGGGCCTTTTCTGTGGTGGCTCACAGGTTGTGGAATGCTCTCCCCAGGGAAGCTCAACTGACACTGTCATTAGATATCTTTTGGTGCCAGATGAAAATGTTTCTCTTTAACTGAGCCTTTGGGAGAGTAACATTCTTTGTACTTTTAAATATGGCTTTGGGGTGTGGGGGTTATCGGGTTGTTTTTGTTCTTATACTTTTTGAACAGGTACTTTGTGTTCTCATTTTGTATTTTTATGTTGTGAATCACCCTGTGATCTTCAGATGAAGGATGGTATGCACATTTTAATAATACTAATAAATACTATACCTACTGGCACAGCACTGGGACAGATGTTGTTGCTTCTTCTCTCATCAGGAGAAAACAATAAACACAGCTCCCTCCAGAAATACAGGTATGCAAAAGTCCTAAGTGTAGAGAAATTTTTTCCCTTGTTTCTTGCACACTTTATTTAGCCTATATAAATAGGCTTTGCAGATCATTTATAAGCTGCCTTGCAGGGGAATTAAAACAAAAGTTAAAATTTTAATTTAGAATCACTTTTACAGCTACCACTGATGTAGATAAAAATTTATGGTCACACAGCTGTGGAGTTCTTAGATTTAATTAGAGGAACTGTTTCCTCACCATGCACAACTTTTGCATTAGCAGGGGCTATGCTGATTGGAAGCCATGTGCTTGAAATACTTTGTACTTGGTTTCCTGGTGTGTACTACTACTATAAAATGAATTTGTAATGCAAATATTTCTCTTTGACTTTCCATTTATCTGAAATCTAGATATTTTGATCCATCTAGATCAGGGTTGGGAGATCAGATGTTGCTGGGCTCCATTTCCCATTTCCACTGACCATGCTGGCTGGGGCTGATGGGAGCTGTAGCGTGACAACATCTGGAGGGCAACAGATTCCACACCAAGGATGTAGATTTCCCTCCACAAATTCCCCAGGGCTTTTTATTTTCTGTGTAAAATAATATAAACAAACAGGAGTGCAAACATTCCATTGGTTATCTGACCTTAGTTTAAATTCCTGCCCCTAACCAGCTAGTGGAGATTAGGCAGGTGAACAACACAGAAAACTCTTGTTTGTCCACCAGTTTATCTATTTACCCAATATTAATATCTGCTTTGACCATCAGCAGCTCTCTGGGGTCTCAAGCACGCCAAACATGTGCTGGATTTCCAAGGTATGGTTCCACCTCAGAATTATCAGAGGTACCACACCAGCCCTGATTAGATAATAATATGAATGCTTGAAAAATTGTCTTCCTAAGATAAGCTCCCCGTACCATGAATGCTTGAAAAATTGCCTTGCTAAGATAAGCTCCCCGTACCACCATGTTCTAAGTGCCATGAGTTGAATGGAAAGTTGTTACTCCATTTGACTGCTGTGCTTCAACATGGTATACACTGGTGGAGGAACGGGCGGCGGAGGGAGCGGACTGCCCCTGGCACCACTATTCCAGTAGGGTGACATTGTGACAGCCCCCCCAGACACACGTCGTGCATCCCCCCATGTGCCAGCCCCCACGCCCCCACAGGCAGTGCGTCACGCCCTCGCTGGTGGCACGCCATGCCCCTGGGATGTGTGCCATGCCCCGGGGGGGCGCCAGCCACGCTCCCCCCCCGGTAGCAGAGCATGCAGCTTCACCACTGATGGTATAGAGATGTGGGTGGCGCTGTGGTCTAAAGCACTGAGCCTCTTCGGCTTGCCAATCAGAAGGTCAGCAGTTTGAATCCACGCAATGGGGTGAGCTCCTGTTGCTCTGTTCCAGCTCCTGCCAACCTAGCAGTTCGAAAGCACGCCAGTGCAAGTAGTTAAATAGGTACTGCTGTGGCGGGAAGGTAAATGGCATTTCTGTGCACTCCAGCTTCCATCATAATGTTCCGTTGCACCAGAAGCAGTTTAATCATACTGGCCACATGACTCAGAAAGCTGGCTGCAGACAAACACCAGCTCCCTTAGCTTGAAGCAAGATGAGAACTGCACCCAGTAGTTGCCTTTGACTGGACTCAACCATCCAGGGGTCATTTACCTTTTTACCTTTTCAACATGGTGAAGGCAAAATCATTATATTGTATATTTCCTTCCAGAAAGTGTATGATAATGATGTTTTTATGATGATTTATAATGTACTGGGAGAAAGAGAAAGAACTGGTGGCAAATTTTACTGAATATGATCCAGACTGCAAAGTCCCATTGATTTCTAGAAGAAAATCAAACATGTGCATAAATATCTTCACTTTATTATATTTATCTATCCAATTGAAATGTGACTTAAAAGCGCTACCTTTTGATGGGGTCATTTCCTATAACTGTCATCATCACACCAAACCCTTAGTCACTATATTGCTTGGACAATTCACCGTGCATTTACTTTTATATCCTGGTCTCTGAAGTTTATTACTAATTTAAAATATTTATATTGCATGCTTTGAGTGAGAGATAATATGCTGCCCTTTACTTTAGTATCATGTTGTACAATATTATAAAAGGAATAAATTGAATTTAAATCAGCAAAATATAGGAATATCCTACAGATAAAAACATGAATAAAGGCACTGGAAGGCATTTTAAAATTATCTCATCAACATGTATTTTAAAATGACTAGCAATTAATCCTAGCCAAGCTCATTTCCCAAAAAATTATAGGCTTATAGCCAATTTTGCATCTCCAACAGCACAAAACACTTCCATTTACACAACAGGATTTCTCCTTCCCCTCCAGTCCCACCACCACCAATGTGTGCTCCCCAAATCTCCCTGGGAGAAGACGGGGGGAGCATGGGGCTTCAGTAGGGAGATGAGGAAAGAGAAGCCCTGTTGTGTGCCCTGAAGTCTATTTAAATGAATTTGGATTTCATTTTTTACATGCCATGCTGGAATATTCACAGCTTCCCTTATTATTAGTCTTTTGCCTGACTTACAAACATAGAATTCTTCCTGAAACTTAATCTAGTTCTTACAGCTCTTTCTTCTGTATCACAAGATGCTTTATTAACTTAGACATGGCAACAAATTGGCTCAAGGAGGATTATCTCAATACCTATTAATTGCAAAGGATTTACATCTCCATCCAGAGCTGTTCACGAGTTTGAATAAGAAGTCATGGCCTGGCCTGAGCCTGAAAAAAAAGAGAGAGAAAAGAATCCAGTTCAACACCAATAAAAAAAGAAAGTGTTTTAGGACATTGATCTCTACCTCAGTTGGTTCAGAAGTCCTGCTGGGCTGTGAAACTAAGGTAGGAGTAAATAACAGCAGTAGGTTTGTCAGGATACATAATATCTGTCCTGTGGTTGATTGTCCCAGCAGTACTAATAACATTTTCTGTTTGTTTGTTTGCTTGTTTGCTTGCTTGCTTGCTTGTTAAGTTTTTCACCTGATACTCCAGAAAGTAAAAATGGGGGATAAATTCACAGGGTGGTGGAGAGCTGTGCACCATCAGCTGTTGTGAGAATCCAGTATAGGCTTCAGGAAGATAAAAAAGCAGAGAAGAAGAGGAATAGAGTTTGAGAGAGAAATGGCCAGCGGCATACATTAATATGGTTAAAAATTCTGCTACCCCTAACTTGACCCTTACCCAGTGGTGGAGGAAGAGGGGGGCAGGGGGGCGGAGTGCCCTGGGTACCATCTTTGAGGGGATGACAAGAAGGCACCCCGTGGGGGGCTTGCCCCGCCACCATTGCACCGCCCCAGCCACGTGCGGAGGATCCTCTGCTCACGACTGCACCCTCCGCCGCCACCCTTACCAAAAATTAATGAGCTAGGCAAACAGTGTTGGGCTAGTCCAGTTTGTTTTGATGAATTTAGTGTCTGTAAGTTACTTTGGGTCATGTGAGGAAAATATATAATAATCATCGTCATCTCCATATGAAAATTTCCTCCTCTTCCTTCTTCAGCATTAGGCATTAGCATGCACGATACAATACCCTGGACCTACTTAGACTTGATAAGGAAAACAGTTAAGTTCTTACAACCAGCTAGAATAAGTAAGTAAGGAGGCAGGCAGGTTAAAGGCTGACTTAGGATGGTAGAGCAATGCCCCATTTGCCCTAATGGACCAGGGCTCCACCCTTTGAAAGTCAAGTGCAGGGAGGAGCCTCTAATGGAGCAAATGGAATATTATTTCCTAATGGAGGGCCCGATCTAAATGGAGACTCCAGCAACGAACAAAGAGTTAAAGTTATCTTCCTTCCATACCAGGGTTTCAATCTAGAGTGACTGCTCCATTCTGGCAATTTGTGAAAGAAATAAAGCTTCCACTCAAGGGAAGACTGCTTGATAAATGTCACATGAGCTTTGCCCCTTAGTCTGAATCAAGATTCTTATTTCCAAGAGTCCTATGATTACTTATCACTGTGTGCACTGTCAACTCATGTGTCAATATTTCTGTTTCATTATTTAAGAACTCTTATCCCACATTTTTGAGAGGGACGCGGGTGGCGCTTTGGGTTAAACTACAGAACCTAGGACTTGCCAGTCAGAAGGTTGGAGGTTCAAATCCCCATGACGGGGTGAGCTCCCGTTGCTCGGTCCCTGCTCCTGCCAACCTAGCAGTTCAAAAGCACCTCAAAGTGCAAGTAGATAAATAGGTCCCGCTCCAGCGGGAAGGTAAACGGGGTTTCCGTGCGCTGCTCTGGTTTGCCAGAAGCAGCTTAGTCATGCTGGCCACATGACCCGGAAGCTGTACACCAGCTCCCTCGGCCAATAAAGCGAGATGAGCAGCACAACCCTAGAGTCGGTCACGACTGGACCTAATGGTCAGGGGTCCCTTTACCTTTATCCCACATTTTTAGCCACCCCAAAAGTTTGAAATGTCCCCAAAGTCACATGCAATATAGTAATAGGTAAAGGTAAAGGTACCCCTTTATAGTAATAACCACACACTATTTAAGTATTAGAACAGATGCAAAATGACAGTAGCAACACACACAAAAAATAGACTTGTATTGAAATGTGCAAATAGGCTCTGAAAGTGAGCATGACCTATAAGAGAGGCCACCACTCTAGATGTTTAGCTAACACAGCCTGGAGCAAACCATTAAAAGGTGGCAGAATAACAGTAGGTAGACATTATGTGCAAAAGCAGAACGCATAAACGTGCAAAGCTAAATGCATTTTTACAACTATTAAGGTAACAAGCACCAGAGATGCCATCTCATCTTTCCTAATTAGATCTGAATGCAGTGAGGTGTAATATTTCCTCAAGTTTCTTTTTACCTTCTGTTTTTCACTAATATAATTATAAAAAAACCTCAAGAAAGCTTCACAGCAAAGCACTCCACTGACTGAGGACTGACATCTTTGCACGCACAGAAGCTCCAAAACAAAACAGAAACAAAAAGGCAGGGTTCCAGAGCCCTGCATGTAGCTTTATGAGATAATAGGATTCTGCAATGCAGTGCTATGCTTCCAGTCCACTGAACTGTAAAATCCACTTTAGAGTTTTATGTGACTTCAGTCCAATGAACAAAATAATCCACTCCAGAATTTATATCACTCTAGGCCAGTGAACGGCATAATCTAGACTTTGATTGGAAATTCTGGGTAGACTGTGAGTGTGTTGTGGGTAAATGGTTGTCAAGGTGTCTATTCGGTCAGAGAAAGGAGTTATCTTGTAGGCAGCTAACAAATGAAAGTTCAGGTTAGTGTTCAAAGGAGCTTATTTGCTCGTTGCAGCAGAGCAATATCCCTAGCTACTGAGACTGTCTCCTCTTTCTTTGTTTTTGATTCAGGTTTACGGGGAGCAACTTGGCAGCTCCTATTGTCTTTATTCTCCCCATTTTTAAGGGTTCTCAACAGCATTTGTTAGGAGACAGGGGGCTGAGCTAGATGAGCCCTGCATGGATTTTAAGATCTTAGATAGTTATCTAACAATGTTTATATACTGTTCAATGAAAAACAATGGTACAAATAATTCATTGGAATAGCAATTAAACAGTAAACATAATAAAAATAATCAAGTTACAGATGGGTAGCCGTGTTGGTCTGCCATAGTCAAAATAAAAAAATTCCTTCCTGTAGCACCTTAGTTGGTCTTTAAGGTGCTACAGGAAGGAATTTTTTTATTTTAAAAATAATCAAGTATAGGTAAAGTCAACATTTTATAGGGAAAAAAATGAATGCAATAAAAGTATATGTCTGGGTTGACTTGCCTAAACAAAACTGTTTTTAGCAGGCATCTAAAAATTAAGCTTAATGGGGGTGGGGCAGAAGGGCAGGAGATGCCAAATATCTGGGGCAGAGGCCCCTTGGGTCACCCCTTAACAATGTCCCTGGTGATTTGTGGGTAATATCTGTCAATAATTCATGTGGACACCTAGGACGGAAATGAGAATCCTCATTAACGAAGTAAGAAAACTAGTGTTTCCCACCTATGATGATTTAAGAATAACAGAGCAATCCTCAAGTTAAATAAATGTAAATTACCCCATTCTAAATTCTAGCCAAGAGTGGGGCTACTGCTGGCTGAGATGGCCCAAGCCTGGCAGAGGGGAAAGAAGCCTTGAAGAGTTTGACTTGTACCACGCTTTTTGCTGGCCTAAATTCCACCAGGTTGCTTAGCAACAGGGCTGAGCTGAAAGAGGTTTTTAGCTGGTGTTGAGTCTCTCATTGCCTTACCCCATCTCCAGACCCCACTTTTTCATATTTACACCTGTGTAAATTCCACCAACTTAAGTTCTGCCAGGTGAGCCCCAGCTGAGCCAGCATAGCCGCAGCTCACCCTTAATTCTGGGAGTTCACTGGTATATCCCTGGGTGAGTCAGGATGCAGGAGTTACCATGGCCTATCTGCAACTGAGCCACAACTCAGCCAGGACGGCAAGTTCCACCTAGTCCAAACTTATTCATTCTGGCAGGATGCAAATGACACATTAGAAAAGCAGAAACTTGATTTTCATCACAAAGTTAACTCTAAAAGTACAAGAGTCAAGAGTACCTTTTAAATCTTCTGGATTACACACACTCATACTCATAATAGATTAGTACAGCTAGCTGAAGTTATCATCTACTTTAAAGTTTGTCTGTTATAAGCCCCCCATATCAAGCATACCACATACACAAAAATATATTAACCACAATCAAGATCACCCATGCAGAATTCAGAGGGTACCTATTTCTCATCTTATTTCCTGTATCTCCTGGAAATTTTAAAATAGTGTAAAAATGTCTCCCAGAGTTTATTGATCTTTTGCAGGGTAATAATAACTTAATAAAGTGGGATATTATTACACTGAAATGGATCAATAAACTCAGCAGAGATGCATTTGTTTCACTATATGTTTTTTTTCGGCAGGTATGCAGCATGGAAAAGAATTACAAGGCAGAATCTAGAAATGCTGCACTTTTCAACTCCAAATTATCTCAAATGTGGGGTGGGAGGACATCTTCCCAAAAAGTTTGACACTAGCCAGAGGGCCTTTTCTCCACTCTCCACTGTCCACAGAGGTTCAATTACTGAGACAAAATGTTGATTTGTTAGCAATTCACCATAATATGGAACACTTAGGGAAGAAAACGGAGGCAAATTGAAGACCACACTGGATTTCCTTAGGTTAGAGGTCATCTGAAAGCTAGAACTAAATTTTATGCAGTCATTTTTGTATTATTGGTTTTTTATTTTAAAAAAACTAATTTAGCACCTGTGTTTATAATCTCACAAAGGAGCCCTGGGCAAATTGAGACATGCCAGGAAAAGGCCACTGAATGAGGTTCCTACCTGAGTGAGGATTTGAACCTCTCTTACATCAAGGTCTGATGGTCAAACTTGCCATTATGATGGCAGCACATAGTTCCCAACTCCATTTCCTCTTATTATGACAACATAGGGAAGCATATGAGAGCCTAGGGGTGAGGTTTACAATCGGAGGTGTACATAATACCATCAGTAGTTCAGGACCTCAAAAGTCTATTTAGGCATTTTCACACATGTGATTCCAATTGTCTGAGAGGGGAGTGGATGTCCTTGGGCTCCACTTGTTTTGTTGAATCATTGTTGCCACACCTGTAATCCTCCATACAGTGGTACCTTGGTTTACAACCATAATCCATTCCGGAGGTCCGTTTGTAAACCAAAACAGGTTGTAACCCAAGGCGCGCTTTCGCCAGTGGAGCCTACCCCCCCAAATTGTTCGTAATCCCCCCAAAATGGGTTTTAATCCAAAAAAAAAGTTGCAAACCAGGACATGCACTTCTGGGTTTGACGTGTTTGTAATCCAAAATGTATGCAAACCAAGGTACCACTGTATATTGGAGCTGAACTAGATTATATTCATGGATATTGGAGCATGTATCATCACTCTGTGCATGAAAGACATTGTAGTCTCCCTGCATGGTTTGGAACTGTGATCTTCCAGGGTTTTAAATCAGGGAGCCTCTATGAGTAAGAACAAGGGACGCGGGTGGCGCTGTGGGTTAAACCACAGAGCCTAGGACTTGCTGATCAGAAGGTCGGCGGTTCGAATCCCCACGACGGGGTGAGCTCCCATTGCTCAGTCCCTGCTCCTGCCAACCTAGCAGTTCGAAAGCACGTCAAAGTGCAAGTAGATAAATAGGGAAGGTAAACGGCGTTTCCGTGCGCTGCTCTGGTTTGCCAGAAGTGGCTTAGTCATGCTGGCCACATGACCCAGAAGCTGTCTGCGGACAAACGCCAGCTCCCTTGGCCCATAGAGCGAGATGAGCGCCGCAACCCCAGAGTCGGTCACGACTGGAACTAATGGTCAGGGGTACCTTTACCTTTATGAGTAAGAACAACTTGCCATGCTAGAAGTTCAGCCCTCAGCATGTGACATGGCAGGGAGTAGTGTGTCTGTGCTCTCTTCCTTAAAAGATTGAAATGGTGTGTGGGGATGTCTGTATAGGACTCCATTGTTATGTAAACAAACACAAATACAAGGTTTTGACCCTAAATAGCTTACAAGAGAAGGAACAGTAGGAATGTGAGGATTTAGGCTTCTTATGTTGAAGCAACCTTGAAAGACAAATGGGAAGGTTTCTTCTTGGACAAAGCTTCCAGGAAAAAATGGATGTTTCAACAGTATATTTTCTGGTGTTGTTGGTGGTGATGATGGAGCACTCTCTTTCTTCCTCTCTCTTTTCCTCTCCACTCCTTCCACTTATACCTTGCACACAAAAACTAAACAAGGGAAATTGTACATCATGTTCAAACAGTCCATAAACATGCAGTTATTATTCTGGTCTGATTGCAGTTGCCTGCTTCTACCTTTGTTACCTTTGTTACGGGAAAATTGTTTTAGTTATATGATCAGTATCTTACACTTAACACTGCCTATTTATGGACATACACTATGACTAAATCACAGGAGGAGTCATGCAGTCATTAATAACATGCCCTTGACTTGAAATGTTAATAAGAAAACCGTATGAGGCTACTGATGTATTGCAATGGAAAATGGTTACAGGGAGGGAAATAATTTTCTTACTTCATTCTAGTAATCAGCTTATTCTTAAAGTGTTGCTCTGCATTATCAGCATCATTTAATATATGTAAAGAGTCTAAGGTGCAATAGCTCTTTGATAATCACTACAGTTTAAAAATCAATTGTAGAATAATAATGCCATTTGCCAGTCTTCTATTGTTGACTGTTGATTTTCAATATAATTGTATATTATATGTTCTATTTTAATAACAGACCACCCATGGAATATTGAATGAGAGCCATATACACGTAAAATATTTCTTTTGAGACTTCCCTAGATGACACAGCTAGAGTTTGGGCTATTAGGGAGGTGGTGACTGACAACAGCCAGAAAGGTGTGGCCAGATGGGATGGAAGTAGGCAGTGCCCTCTGCTCATGGCAGAGTCAAACTTGGGCTTAGCTAAGCAAGTTGGAGAATGTTGCAAGCTGGCTCCTGCTTTAGGCCCCTGTCCAAATTCCTGATCCATCATGCTGGGGAGGGGGGTAGAGGACTGAAACACCTCCACCAGCCCCCATCCATAGATAGTAACTATGAATTCTCCACCTATGCAGAGCTCCCCATTCTGCCTTCCAAAACTGCAGAAGGGCAGAAGTACTGCTGGTAGACCCTCCAAGTGTCCCTATTTTCCAGGGACAGTCCTGGATTTACAGAAGCCGTCCCAGTTTCTGACTTGATCCTGGAATGTCCCACTTTTCCTTAGGATGTCCCTATTTTCATTGGAGAAATGTTGGAGGGTATGGAGCTATGCAACCTCTGAGGCAAGGAAATAAATAACTATACAACCTTTAGAAGACATCTGAAGGAGGCCCTGTATAGGGAAGTTTTATTATGTTTTTATATATGTTGGAAGCTGCCCAGAGTGGCTGGGGCAACCCAGTCAGAAGGGCAGGGTGTAAATAATATAATTATGACTATTATGGAGTAGGGTGTTCCTATTTTCATCAGAGAAATGTTGGAGGGTATGAGCTGGTGGAATTCCTAGCAGCAGTAGCCCATGGGAAAACTTCAAACTGCATCCCGAGCCACCCCCTTTTCTGATCCTGGCCTGATTCCTATGCCAGCTCCGAACTAACACAGCATGGTGCACCATTTCCCCAGTCCTCACCCCTTTCCACCTAGGTTGATGTGAGTGGCAGTGCTGTAGATACGCCGTGGCTGCTCTGATCTGTCACACCTTGCTGCTGCCTGTCCGGGTTTATGATTGTCTTGTTAGCCACTTTCCACATAGTATGCAGTATTCATTGCAGCTCTTTGTTATACATTAAGAAAGTTGTGGTTCTAGGTAAGCCAGCACATGCACAGTAAATTGTGCAAGGGGAATTTTTGTCATCAGTCACTCCATTAATAATAATATTTACTTTTCAGGTGTGGGCACATCACTTTCATAAAGTTAAAATTCCCATAATTCTTGTTGGCATCCGTCTGTCTCGAGAGACACCTCCAGGGGTAGCATCAACCCACTGTGTTAGCAGCACTGAAGTGATCTCTCCAGGGCACAAGCCTCAGCAGTGTCTATAAAGGTTCTGGGCTGCCCAGACAACAGACCTCTTGGCTGATGTGCCCCCAAAGCAGAGCAATGCGTTTGGCACTAGCTTGGCTGCAGGAGTTGCCAAAAGGGTGGTGATCCAACTGTCTTAGGAATCCCACTCCGGATTTGTGTAGGGTTTCCTCCTTAGCCTTTTCTTCTCCCAAATGTGTTCCACAAGGAAGCAGAGGTTTAGGATCAGAGGTTTCCTTCTCCTATATGGGCTACCTTTCCAGGTTGATGAGCCCCATCTGCCCCTCACTTCCCTCTATAGCACATATAGAAACTGCCTTCTTGACCATTGGGCCCACTATTCATCTCATCTGCACAACACACTGGAGCCTGTCTTTGCATGCAGGGGGAGTTCCTACCTCACCAAGGGTTTGAGACACATCACCTGGTTTATGTGGCCAGTCAAAGCCTTTCCCGGGGTGTGGCCACTGTCACATGCTGACAGCTTCTAGGAGCCACAGGTTAGAGTTGAATGCAGAGTAGGAACCAAAAGTGTACAAACTAGCCCAGAAGGAGGACAACGTGCCCCTCACCAGAGGCACTACCCCTCCCCTTATACCCCATTTAGATATATTCTATGCTTACTATGAATTTGTGACTATGGGCTTGCAAAAAGAAGAGACATGAAGCATTCTGAGACTGCAATCCTATACCAACTTACATGGGACTAGGCCCCCTTGAACTCAATGGGATTGATTTTTTAATAGACGTGCATAGGTCTGTTAATATATGCATGCCCTCATGGCCTTCCCACATTGCCTACACTCCTATCTCCATGCTCATTCCCCCAAAACCTCTTTCTTGCTGCCAATGTTTTTTAAAGAAAGGGACTTGACACCTGTTTCTCCTGGGCCGTGTCCAGAAAGTGGTGGGGGGATGAGTGTTCAGACCCCTGAGCTCTCATTTGTGGGGTGCCTCAGGGTTCCGTCCTCTCCCCCATGCTTTTTAATATCTATATGAAGCCACTGGGAGAGATCATCAGGGGGTTTGGGCTGGGTGTTCATCAGTATGAAGATGACACCCAGCTCTACCTCTCCTTTAAATCAGAACCAGTGAAGGCGGTGAAGGTCCTGTGTGAGTGCCTGGAGGCGGTTGAAGGATGGATGGTGGCTAACAGATTGAGGTTGAATCCTGACAAGACAGAAGTACTGTTTTTGAGGGACAGGGGGCGGGCGGATGTGGGGGATTCCCTGGTCCTGAATGGGGTAACTGTGCCCCTGAAGGACCAGGTGCGCAGCCTGGGAGTCATTTTGGACTCACAGCTGTCCATGGAGGCACAAGTTAATTCTGTGTCTAGGGCAGCTGTCTACCAGCTCCACCTGGTACGCAGGCTAAGACCCTACCTGCCCGCAGACTGTCTCGCCAGAGTGGTGCATGCTCTAGTTATCTCCCGCTTGGACTACTGCAACGTGGGGCTACCTTTGAAGTTGACCCGGAAACTGCAATTAATCCAGGATGCGGCAGCTAGACTGGTGACTGGGAGTGGCCACCGGGACCACATAACACCGGTTCTGAGAGATCTGCATTGGCTTCCAGTACGTTTCCGAGCACAATTCAAAGTGTTGGTGCTGACCTTTAAAGCCCTAAACGGCCTCGGTCCTGTATATCTGAAGGAGCGTCTCCACCCCCATCGTTCAGCCCGGATGCTGAGATCCAGCGCCGAGGGCCTTCTGGCGGTTCCCTCATTGCGAGAAGTAAGGTTACAGGGAACCAGGCAGAGGGCCTTCTCGGTAGTGGTGCCTGCCCTGTGGAACGCCCTCCCAGGAGACGTCAAGGCAATAAACAACTATTTTACTTTTAAAAGACAACTGAAGGCAGCCCTCTTTAGGGAAGTTTTTAATGTCTGATGCTGTATTGTTTTTAATATTCAGTTGGAAGCCGCCCAGAGTGGCTGGGGAAACCCAACCAGATGGGCGGGGTATAAATAATAAATTATTATTATTATTATTATTATTATTATTATTATTATTATTATTACCAACAGAAATGAGAACAGAAACCAAGTAAACAGGGCTAATGAGAGATCCAAGAAGAAAGAGATGGAATATAATAAATTACCAAGTGGGTTTGCATGCCCTCACCCCCCCCCCATAGCCACAGGATATAACATACTGGAATTCTTGGGAAAGGTTTGCATTTCTGGCCCACTCTATGTCCTTAAGACAGGGGTGAAGACCCCATTGCTGGACTCCCTCAGCCTCCACTAGGAGGTCAGTCTTATTGGACTCCAGCTCCCACAATCCTCATCCTGCAGGGCCGGTGGTGGGGGGCAATGGGTGCTGGAATGCAACAACATCTGGAGGGCCACAGGCTCCTAATGCCTGCCTTAAAATATAATTAACATAATGAAGACAATACTGGCAACAGACCTTCTCCTGGAACGCACTTAACTAAGATGATAACTCATGTCTTGGGTTAATACAGATTTCAGGTAATTCAGAATGTAATGAGATGTTTAGATTTAGTATAAAGGATAAAGCTTGCCAGAAAAATCAGACTGACACCCAATTTATTGATGCTAAAATTATCCCAAACCAAGAGACCATAAATTAAATCTTTTTATGGTTTGTTGAAACTACTGTGTACAGTAACTGAATTGTAGCGGGCAGAGAAGGGGGGCAGCAGGCCCCGTGTTAATTGGAATGGAGTTTTTCAGAATAGGTGAAATGAATAATGATGTGCTTCATTTAAATGACTTGTTAATATTTACTCTGCAAATACCCAAGGGGAAACTTGGCTAAGCTAAAATAGCCGTTAATTTGCATTTCTGTCAAGCATTACATCATTCCCAACTAGGAATAGTGCTCTCTCCTTTATTATTCTCCTTATCTCACATGTGTACTGCATTCTAGCAGATTAAGAGGCTATGAAAGTCTAAGTTTTGTAAAATGTTTCTCATATTTATGAGGAACTAACTGGGCTGGCAATCGAGATGCCACTAAGCAAACCCGAGAACTTGCCTGAAGATCTGAAATTGTGTGTGGAGTTCACTTTTATTCCTCATGTTAATATGATATGAAAAATGCCTAGGGATTCTGGTATGTTGAGAAATGTTCTTTAAAAAAATAGTTATGGGGAATCTCAATATCCAGAGAAAATAAGTCAATAATGACCTCTGGCTTTATTTGCACATCTGCACCTCAACATCAGCTGGAATTTATTATTCTTCAGGTGCTTTCAGACTGTAAAATTTAGAGCTGGCTTGCACAGCGTCTCATATTTTATGAAATTGTTTATTAGATAGGCTATTTGCAGTGTTCACACTTAGGAACTAGATTACTTTTCCACGAGTGCAATGAATGTGTGGAAGATGGAGCACTGCACCACTGTCTTTGCTCCATGGGTCTCCACCCTCTGGCTGAACTCAGATACATAGGCTGAACTAAAATGTTTGTTTGTTTCAGCTTAAAAATGAAAAATAAAATATCAATAGGGAAAAAGAACCCCAATATTTTTTCAGGAACCAAGAGAGATTCTTACATTTCTCAGCCCCCAGAGGAGGCTTTCCTTAACAAGTTTTGGAGAAATGTGTTCATGCTCTTCCTGTAACAAACTGGTCTGCTGCAACTTAGGGTGATTCTACATCCTGACAATGTATTTTTTTATTTTTTTATTTGCATTTTTATCTTGTAAACTGCCTGTCACCTTTAGTTGAAGTGTGGTATAGAAATTTAATAAGTAATAATAATAGGTAGTAAGATCATCACATCTGGAGCAGAGGGAAATGTTTAAAAGGCCATTGGTTGTTTAATTATCTGGAGGCCTGAGAGAAGAGAGAAGTTTGCCTAGTGCCTAAAAATATGTAACAAAAACACCAGGTGAGCCTCCCTAGGGAGAGTATTTCGCAAGCAAGAAGCTACCGCAGAAAAGGCCTGTTCTTGTGTTGCTACCATCCAAACCTCTTATAGAGGCCACCTGAGCCCCAAGCAACAGCGAAGGATCCAGCAGTACCCCCAAGGTACATACCGACTTCTTTGGAGGGAGTGTAACCCCATTAAGAGCAGGCAACCTCCCATCCATCCGGTCTAGGGAACCATCCACTAACAGTGTCTCAGTATTTTCTGGATTGAGCTTCAGTTTATTGGCTCCCATCTCATCCATCACCAAGGCAAGACACCAGTCCAGCTCATTCGTTGCTGCACCTGCAGATGTAAAGGAGAAGTAGAGCTTTGTGTCACCAACATATTGCTGACAACGTACTCCAAAACTCCAGATGATGCCACTCGGTGGTTTCATGTAGATGTTAAACAGCATGGAGGATAAAACTGAACCCTGAGGAACCCCACACCGAAGGCTCCATGAGGTCAAAGAGCACTCCCCAATCTTCACCCTCTGGAAACAACCATCCAAGTGGAGTCAGGAGCACTGCAAAGCGTTGCCACCTACTCGTAACTCGGACAACCTCTGCAGAAGGATACCACAGTCAATGGTCTCAAAAACCACTGAGAGGTCAAGGAGAATTTACAAGGACACATTTCTCCCGTCACTCTCCTGACAGAGTTTATCATACAGGGTGACTAGAGCAGTTTCTGTGCCAAAACCAGGCCTGATTGAAATGGATCTAGAAAATAAGTTCCCCCCAAGAGCGCCTGGATTTGGTTCGCAGCCACCTTGCCAGAGAAGGGGAGATTGGCAAGTGGCTGGTAATTACTTAGATTTTCCCAATGCAGGGAGGGTTTATTGGTGCAGAAACCACCTAGCTTGACTTAATGGTGAAATGGGGGGCATGGGAATATGAAACCTAAGTTGTGGAATAGCTTCCAAAGACAGGTTCATTATGACATTTTTATCCCAGCACACTTTTTTTTTTTAGTTCGAGCCAAGTTTTTGTGCTATTGCTGACACATTTTTTTTTTTAAAAAAAATGTCCTCTTATTACTGCTTTAAGTTGGGATGATTTTTTAAAAAAAATGATTTTGGTATGGTTTATAGTATTATTTGCCCAGAAATTCAGGGAATACATGGTAAAACAGCACACAATACACAACATTTTAAAAGAGGAGTCTGATGAAAAGATATCCACCATTTGATTTGCTTTCTGCTGGGATTCAGTGCTGACATGTTGCACACCTAAAATGGATTTCACAGATCACACTGCTATATTCCCATTTTACCGAAAGATGCTGGACAGTGGGCATGCTGTAGTGCTAACTAATAAATCAACAACTAAAGCCTAAAGAGGATGCAACAAAGATTTGTGTCCTGGGACCCTGCTGTTAATCATCTGCTCTGTATAGCACATCAACCCTGACACTGCTCATTTGTCAAGTGTTATAGGGTTGTGGTTGTATGTCCCCTCCACACACACCTTCTTAACTTTCTGCATATCTCCATGATTCACTATGCAAAACTACCAAACAAGGTCTCTTAGCTTCCTCCTCCTGCCCGCAACCCACATTTTCATCCCATGCAAAGAGACTGTGTGAATAACAACAGGATTCTAGGCATGTCTACTCAGAAGTAGGGATGGGAGGACATTTGATTCAGTTTGCATTTGAAAGTAAACCTACTTTATTTGCAATTTCCAAAAGAAAGCACAAACAAAAACACTTCTGAGTGGGGATTTATGAATTCTTGTTTGAAGGAATCATCATAAATAGCCATTAACAATTTAATGCAATTTTCACCTAATATACATTTTTGAATGCAATTTTGCTCATTATACACATTTTCCTAAAATATTTTCTATATTATTTTCACAAGAATATGCCTTTTATGCACATTCTAGCAAGCACATTTTTATATACATTACTTGGCTGGAGAACTGCGCTGCAAAAATTATGAGAAGTGTGCATTTCAAATGATCAATATGTTTTTGTTTGTGCTTTCTTTTGGAAATTCTCATTTGCACTTACTTTCAGGTAAGTGTGTCTACAATCACACTTACTTTCAGGTGTTTCTACAATCCAGCAAATTGAAATCTTCAGGCCAAATGCCATGCTGCAGACCCAGTTCAGTGCTGCAGTAACTGGAAACCTGTGTGATTTCAAACATACACAGTTGAAGGTAGGCTTACTGAAACTGAGCAAGTTAAATCCAAGCAAAGTGCAGAGTGTAGAAGCTCTGCTTGGGCTTATTTTAAGGTTACCAGATTTTTTTCAATGAATCTGGGGACACTTTTCAACTTCCTACTAAATAGATGGAGCTTGTCAGGGGACTGATTTGTAAATCTGGGGACTGTCCCCGGGAAATGGGAACATCTGGTAACCTTAGCTTATCTGGCCAGAAAAGAGCTTTGAAGCTCTCTGCCTTGCTTGGTGGAAAAGACTCGCTCAGTGTACTGGCTCTGGGCTGCTCTCACGAGATCTCATGGGACAATCCGAGTTCCCTTGAGATCTAGTGTAAGCATGTCTAGGCCTCCAGAGCCAGTGTACTGAGAGGACCTTGCCTGACAAGCAAGGCACAGAGAGAGCGTAAAACCCCTTTTGTGCCAAGTAACCCAACGTGTGTATATAGGGCCTCATACACACAAATGCTGAATGTGTGGCCCCTGGTGAGTATGGCCAACCAGCATTTTCTGCATGATGTGTGTGTTGTGACTTCTGCAGAGCCCTAACGGACTTGAACATAGAACCTTATAGCCTGAAGTTGCGATCCTGCCTATTGAATACACAATATGTGCTCAAGCATTCATAGACCTGTTCAGGCACCAAACAGAATAGGAGTATGAAGCATTAATTTGTTATTATTCATAGAATGAGCCTGCTTTCCTCTTTTTGCTACCTTCTGCTTGCTGCATTTAAAACTCCAGCTTAAACCACTAACCTCAAGAACCCGGAGTGGAGAACACACCCTCCAGGCTCAGATTCAGATGGAGCTTCCTCCCGGCCTTGCCCTGACAGACTGTGATTTAAGAGAATACAGATTGTTCCCTAATGCTGAGGCTTGAAAGAGCCCTATTGTTCGTAGGCACTCCTGTCACTCTGGAGCTTGTTCAGCAATCTACTATTGTAACTGAACAGCAGTTGTAGTTTCACCCAAAGTCATTCATTCTCCATAAAGAGGAGGAATAGCATCTCCTCTGTGAATGCATTTGTCATCATCCTTCCTGCCGCCATAGTCAGTTCCATCTGCCGAGAGATAAAGTACAGGAGGTGAGGTGCAATCTGTAAGGTTTCTAGTTTCATATTTCAAATGCAGAGAAGAAGGCAGCTGTGCCCAGATGAGACAGGGTTCCACTTTCCTTTCTCCTCTTTAAGCGTTTCCCGCTGGATCTTGCTGTGATGCAAAGCAGGAAATCTTATTTAACTCAAAAGAATTGCCTGAAACTGAGGGAGAGAATGCACATGGTTATAACTTTATTTTGAGTAAAAAAAAATTGATTTGATGATGGAACTTGATAGTCTTGCTGGTTGATGCCATTGACAGTGGCTTTGGTCCTATAGAACTGAACTATACTTGGGCTTCTAACTTTGATTGTTTGGGAATGAAATGCGCCCCTTAAAGGAAATACTATCAGACAAAATATTAGAATCCACTGATCTATGATGCTTTTGTACAACCTCATACATGAGAGGAGAACTTGAAAGCATAAATGTGTGGATGAATCATCACCAGGCAAATGAAATATAAATGGTATGGTGGAAATGAATAGCATATTGTGAAATATTTAAACTTTGTCACAAAGAGGTAGTTCCTGAGTCCCCCCCCCCCCCGAGACATTCTCCCTATTTTCCCAACTTTAGATCTCGTTGGGGGGGGGCACAGAAAATTATTACAGCAAGAACAGTGTTTCCCTTGAACCCCCTGGATGCTTCAGGTTTTTGTCTAACAGTGAATGCACTTAGTGATGGATTCCTCCAGTATATCAAGAGTGATGAACTGTAGCCTCCATGACCCATGCATGACTACAGTGGAAAGCCCAGAGGAAACAGCACGATGACTGACATGATAAAAGATATAAAAGGACTGAGTCACGTGGGATTTGGCAAAATTGTTCATGTTGTGTGATAGAAGAAATGAACTTTCTAAGTTAAAGGGGCAGGAAAGAAGGCTATTTGATTCAAAGCAAAACATGATGGCCAGTCAGCTACTCTTTCTGAGCAAGGTTCTTCTAGTTTAGGGATGTTCAATTGAAAAACTAGAACCTGGACTTGACATTTCAGTCCATGAAATGTCACCTTGAGGCTTTGCATTTGCACAAAATCAAACCTGTTTTAGACCCCTACCACCATTTATATGATTGAAGTTACCTGGGACCTTCATAGTCTTAATTTTCACGCTACTGTTCTGTTCCATGTTGAAGGAAGGCATGAGGTCTATGAAGAAATCAAGAATTGTCTAGTCCAACCTCATGAGCTGTAGAAGAACATGTTGCAAAAACCTGGAAGCATCATCATCCTAGCATATCTGAAGATTTCAAAGCTCCTCACATGAACTATCTCAGTAGTCCTGAAGGACTGCCTGCAACTGTATGGCTCAGAAGCCCTGTACTCTCACCCACCTCTAAAGTCAATCAGGTTAGTGGGTACCAGGCACAGGATCTTTTCATTGGTGTCTCGATATTTGTGGAATTCCTTCTCCACAGAACCCTAGTTGCCCCAGTCTCTTGTGGCATTTAACTGGTCTCTTCTTTTTATTCTGCCAAGCTGCTTACTGCTCTTATTCCTGATGTTCTAGAGATGTTTTTAATCTAATGTTATTTATGATTGTACAATTGCTTTGGGTTTTCAGCATTTTTATTGCTGCCTTGTGAGAGCTTGCCCTACAAGGCAAGCTGAAGACTTAGACTGGTATTCAACTAAGTTTTATACAGGCCCCGTTGAAATTAATGAACATAACTAAGTTAGGCCCATTCATTTCAGTGAGTCTACTGTGAATACCCCCACTATTAAATAAGCAACGCCAATATTTCTGAGGTTCTAGCAGGTGTTACGTAGTCTATGCCCTCTCCCACTAGTATCCTCACACCCACTCATGTGCTTAAAGTTATAAAACAAGACTCCCCGCCATTTCCCCTGCACCCCCAGGGAGAATGCCTTTGTACCTGGCCTCTGGAAAGATGCAAGAAAGGTGGGCCAGCTGCAAAACTTGAACACAGGAGTAGTGCTGTGAGGTTGGCCAGTGAACCACCATAATATCATTTGCAACATTCCAACCAAAATAAATATGGAAACAACTTACCTTCCATTCCTAACAACTTGCTGAAAGAGCCCTGCTGAATCAGACCAAAAACCTATCTAGTCCGTCATCCTGTTTCCCAGAGAGACCAAACAGATAGCTATGGGAATCTCACAGGCAGGGCATGCACATGATAGCTGTCTCCTGCTGTCACTCTCCAGCAACTGGTACTCACAGGAACATGCTGCCTCTGATTCTGGAAGTAGTAGGCATCATGACCAGGTGGGCCAGCTTGTTTCCAAACTTGATGGGGCAGATATGTCCTTTATGTGCTACTTCTGGGAGGACTTCCTTGTCTCATACGGAAAAGCACTTCTGCTATTTATTATAGAGGCTTATTAGCTATAAATACCTTTGCTAGGATGTGATTCTCCAACAAGAAAGGACCAGGCGTGGATGCATCTTTTCTTTAGAATCCATTCCTGTTTTGGCATTCATGAGAAGTCTCCGCTTGCTATTTATTTGAGATGGTTTGATTCCAGAAGAGTTGACAGCTTTTTGACATCCCTAAAATTATTGTGAAAATAACTGCAACAGTGACAGTGTCATTTAGGAATCTAATACATCCCCAATCCAAACAAAGTTACAGATCTACTGTAAGTAATAAAATAATGGGAAAGCAAATTACTTAGCTGAGAGAGTCGAAATTAGATTGCACCATAGTACCAGGACAGAATACAGAAATGTAACTTGTACTATATCCTTTATTGGTTTAGTATCTTTGACTCACCTGTAATGCTTATGACCCATCTATCAGATGTCTTTCTCTAGTGCATCCTTTCTCTGATAGGAGCCCACGGTTGATCAGCTAGAAGGTTGACCAGGGTTTGTCTGGCGCATCCTTCTTTTGGGCCACAGAATGAACAAAGCAAATTTTCTCACTGCTAGTCCTATCACTGACACTATCCCTATCACCTCATGTACTCTGTTTTCTAGAAATTAAGTTCCATTCACCTATGTTTCTTGATGATGCCGTCAACACCAAGTGCATATAGAAAAAAAAAGCAGCCATCATGGATCAAGCCCACAGGCTGAGTTTTCATACAACGTTACATGGATTCAAAACCACAGCTTTTAGATGTTAAATTAACATCTAAAAACTTGAATTTGTATAAGGACAATTATGAAAAATGTTGGTTAGAAATTAAAAAAGATCTAGAAATATGGTCAAATTTGAGATTGTCAATGTTAGGCCGAATTGCAGTGATTAAGATGAATGTATTGCCTAGAATGTTATTTTTATTTCAAACTTTGCAGATTATTGACAAGATGGACTGTTTCAAGAGGTGGCAGAAAGACATTGCGAAATTTGTCTGGCAGGGCAAAAAGCCCAGAATAAAATATAAAATATTAACAGATGCAAAAGAAAGAGGGGGATTTGCCCTGCCGGACTTAAAATTGTACTATGAGGCAGCAGCATTCTGCTGGCTGAAAGAGTGGATGCTCCTCGAGAATACAGATATCTTGGATTTAGAAGGTTTCAATAATGCATTTGGCTGGCATGCATATCTATGGTATGACAAAATCAAAGTGCATAGTGCCTTTAAAAATCACATTGTAAGGAAAGCGTTGTTTAATGTTTGGATGAGATATAAAGATCTGTTGGAAAACAAAACCCCTAGATGGTTGTCACCCTTAGAGGCTAAGGCCCACAAGAAAGTCAATATGGAGGTCGGATGGCCAAAGTATTGTGAGATTCTAGAACAGGATGGAGAGAAACTGAAATTAAAGAGCCATGAAAAACTAAAACCCAAAGTACAAGATTGGCTCCACTATTATCAAATAATGGAGGTTTTTAAACAAGACAGGAAAATTGGCTTCCAGGTGGAAAAATCAAAACTTGAGACAGAATTGTTAGAACCCAATATTAAGAATTTGTCAAGAATGTATAACTTGCTGTTGAAATGGAATACACAAGACGAAACAGTTAAATCAGTTATGATTAAGTGGGCACAGGATATTGGTCATAATATTATGTCTGCTGACTGGGAAAGGTTGTGGAACACCGGTATTAAATTTACGGCATGTAGTGCTTTAAAGGAAAACGTGATGAAAATGGTCTATAGGTGGTACATGACCCCAGTTAAGCTAGCAAAAATTTACCATTTGCCTGATAACAAATGTTGGAAATGTAAGGAAACTGAAGGTACTTTTTATCATCTTTGGTGGACATGCCCGAAGATTAAGGTTTTCTGGGAGATGATATATAATGAAATGAAAAAGGTATTTAAATATACCTTCCTTAAGAAACCAGAGGCCTTTCTCTTGGGCATTGTCGGCCAATTGGTGCCAAAAAAGGATAGAACCTTCTTTATGTATGCAACAACAGCAGCAAGAATATTGATCGCAAAGTATTGGAAGACACAAGATCTACCCACCTTGGAAGAATGGCAGATGAAAGTGATTGACTATATGACATTGGCGGAAATGACGAGCAGAATTCGTGACCAGGGAAAGGAGACTGCGGAAGAAGACTGGAAGAAATTTAAGATTTATCTTAAGGACTATTATAAACTTGATGAAGTTTAGAATGTCGAGATTTTATAGAGAGAAAGGGTTGCAGTAATATAAGATTAGATTAAGAAAGGACTATGTTGAATTAGGACGGGAAAAAACATTTATAAGTTGCTATAAAATTTGGACATGAGGATGCAGAAAGGGGAGGTATGGGGAAGTCCGAGGAAAGAAGTTTATGAAAGGATATTATGAAATTATATTTGTTTGTTTGTTTGTTTTCTTTATGTTTGTTTGTTATAAAAACTTTTGTAAAATCAATAAAAAATTTATAAAAACAAAAAACAAAACCACAGCTTTTAAAGAATGGATTTTTGTTTATTAGATTCAATTTATGAAACGCTTCCCATTAAGTATCTCAAAATAACTTCCCAATAAAAACATGAGCAATAAAAGCATTTAGAGACAATCCCATATACTGTATTAAAAGTTCCATGTATACAATTCAAAACAATTCCATTCTCCTCCTGTGTGCAGAATAAAAACAAAAACGATTTCACGTATAAAAGCAATTTCAAATCCAGTAGAAACACAGACTGAGATAAAGATCTCCCCCTTCGAGGCTTGTTGAAAAGGGAAAGTCTTCAGATAGTTGCTTAAAAGACAATGCAGGTAGTGCCTTTGTGATGTGTAATGGAAGGGAATTCCAAAGTGTAGGTGCCACCACACATAAGGCTCAATGCCTATTTGTACAAAATGGACTTTCTTATAACACAGTATCTCCTGCAGAACGCAGTGATCCCATGGAAACAAAGTTTTCATTTTGGAAAGATATGGCATAACCATTCACTTCCTATTCCTCAGAAGCTTGGTTGTATTTGAAACAGCCTTTTCAAAGGTGCGTTTAAGAAGCATAGCCTCAGTGTGGGATTATCTGGAACATTTTTCTGGCATTTAGCAAAGCATGAAGTCGCCTCATCCACGAATCATTCAATGGAAGCATCTAAGCCTGTTACATTTTCTTCTCTGGCAAGATTGTGATATAAATAATAATGATTTACTGTATTCCTGAATTAGATAATGATCTAGCTATGATGCATCACTGGCACAGCTGAAAGCACCGACAAAGCATAAACTTCCATAAATAAATGTGCAGCTGTTCTATTTGCCTCCTATGTAACTATTCCCATTTAAGTAACATATGAGCTCCCCTCACACTTTCAATTAAAAATAGTATAAGGGCTGGATCTCAAATGTAAGTATATCACTTAGGGCTGGTTCACACATGGTTATTTATTACTTAATAACTACAGTATTAAAGCCCTATTCCTTCCTTCCTTCCTTCCTTCCTTCCTTCCTTCCTTCCTTCCTTCCTTGGTTAGTACAAATGTGTCTGTTGGTAGCTGATTTTGTGATTGAAATGTTTACGTAGCACTGCACTGTATGAAACCCAAAACAATTAAAACAATTAAAATGACAATTTAAAAAACCAGAAAGGGCAAATTCAGGGGAAAGACATATCTAAAATATATGTGTCTTCAAGAGCTGTTGGAATGCCAACACTGATGAGGTCTCCCATATTGCAGGGAAAGCATTCTGCAATTCTGGTTGCAACAACTTCCATGTTGCCACAAGCCAATAATCATCAGACCATGGCAAAACCTATTGGCTTCCACTTACAATCGCATCTTGTAAACTGTTATGTGGCCCATTGGTGAAAATTAATATGTGAACAAGAACAAACGAATGAACAAATGAACAAATAAAGAAATAACTAGTCTTTGGTCCAGAATATCTGAGGAATCACCTCCTTCCTGCCTGCTCCCTAAGACCAGAATGAGAGACACTTCTCTGTGTCACACCTAGACTGAAGGCATGGTTGATGGCAACAAAAGATAAGTTCTCCTCAGTGGCTGCACCAGTGCTATAGAGAAAATACAGTATGCTGTATTTTTTAATGGTTTTTTGTGTTTTTAATGCTATATTTTTAATGCATTTTATTGTTTTGTTTTGTTTTGTTTTATGATTTCATGATTTGAAATTTTTGTAACCTGCCGGAATGGTGCATAAGCTCCAGAAGGGTAAGACAGACAATTTCTATATAAATAAAGAAATAAATGAATAATGGGATCAGATTGTGCAAAATGGGAACTTAGCAAGATTAGAACTGACCATGAGTCCTCTAGGAGACCACATCACATACTTCAAGCCTTTGGCACAGTGGGTGCACCAGACATGATCTGAACAGGGAAGGCAACATCTAGAGTGACACTGGCATCATTTGGCTTGCTGCGGGAACTTACTTTGCACATTAAGAACCTCCATCCTGGAAAATAGGAAGTGAAAATAATGTCCACTGGTTGTGCCAGTCAAAATTGGGGCATCTGAATGCAACGTTCTAGAAAGGCCTGTTGGAAATATCTTAGCTACTCTAGGAGGCTACATTGCATTCTGCAAACTTCCTGTATGGCCAGCTTCCTGCACATCACTCTTGGCCATGCCAAAAGCAGTTAGAGCATCTGGAAACCAGGCTAGAATACACAGCTAAGGTACTAAATCCTGGTTTCATGCAAAAACTCTTTACTGCCTTAGTGTGTAAGTAGATTTTATTTCTCGATTCTTACTGGGACGAATGGAAGGAGCATCTGTACCTGAGAACAGCATATGCATACAGATGCAGGAACAAACCTTTAATCGCTGGAAACACTTCCCAAAGCCTTGTTTGGTTTCCTAGACTTCTTCACACAGTGTTACAAAAAGCAGTGTTCTCACCTGCTTTCAAGTGATCTGATCAGTCTGGATTAAGGATTTTAGAGGAAGGAAGGAACGGAAGCAATTCCTTTTCCACTGGGCAATAGTTGACTGTCGGATAGTTCTTGGTCACTCACCCTTAAAAAAGCTTCATTTTCTTCCCTTAATAGGGAGGTCAATAAAAACGGAGAACTGGGAAGTCTGAGTAAACACCTCTGACCCAATGACAGCCTCTGAAATCCCTCTGGTTCTAGGAGTGATATTGCTTTAGCAAAGAGGAAGGTAAAGAGGGGGAGAACAGGTGAGTACTCCAATTATTAATGCAGCACATCTGACCTTACCTGTCAACATTCCAGTCTCATACACTGCTGCAGAAGAGAGAAAAGTAGAACTTGCAAGGGGTGGTGGTGTGGATCAAGGTTTCCTCAGGAGGGGTAGGCTGCTACAGTTTTGCATCTCTGTACTCATGAGAATATCTAAGAGCTAGAAAACAAAGAATTGCAGTAAATCTCTCCAAAGGGAAAAGCCCTGGAGAAAGACAAGGTCAGAAAGAGTCATAATAAAAGTGTGTTTTTAAAATCATCACCATCTTTAATTACTAAAAGCAGACTGCACTGTATTTTATTTGTTTATTTTACGAATTTATAAGCTGCTTCACAGCCAGAGGCCATAAAAGTGCTGTACAAGTCAGACCCATTGGTCCATCAAGCTCAGTAATGTCTCCAGTGGTTTCAGACAGATTTTCCACCCAGCGCTACATGGAGTCACCAGGAATTGCACCTGGGACCTTCTTCATGTAAAGTATGTAAAGTAGATTCTCTACCACTGAGCTACAGCCCTTCCCAAGCTGTGTGGTGACCACCCTGGTCCCTGGATATCCTGTATGGACAGGGAGGTGGGAGGATGCAAAGGAGGAGAAATACTATCACTTCACAGAGGCCTCTGAGCAAGTCTGGAGAGGAATAGGTGGATGGAAGGTTGCATGAGGTCTTGGCATGACATGGCTAAATGTGGGCAGGAGCCAGGAGTTCACCAGGAGCAGGTCTTTGTGGAAAAGAAGAGGAGGAAATCAAGTGTGAAAAGACACAACAAGAGCCCCTTTCCACATCTTCTAGTAATAATAAAACTCCCAAATTTATCAAACTTGTCCTGGAAATGCCTGAGCTACCCAGGAAACATGATGCAGATGTAGGAGGCTGAAAGCTTAGGGCAAGGGGACAGAAATTGCAGTCTTTCTTGCTCCTGGCAAAAGGAAATGGTCACAGCAGGACAACATTGCTGCTAACCTTTTCAAAATTCTTTCTGTTTCCTTCAAAACCCTGACATATGTATTCTTTTGCCCAGGGAGCCTTCTTCAAATTCATGAAACAGAAATTCCCTGATGTTGACGTTTGTATGTCTAGGAGGCAGAAGCAACTATAGAAGAATGAATGCAGCTATTATTAAAGAATGGTGTCCCTAAAGTGGCCTGAGAGAGGTCAAGGGAAAATGATGAAGCTTGTATTAAATTTGTGGCTTAGGGAATATCGTTCAAGTAAATCCTATCTGGAAATGTTAGGAGACATCCCCACCATCACCTAGCCTTATGTGAAGAATGGCTACAGCTATATAGCATTTCACCAAACAGATAGGGCGGAATTCAATGTTGGACTGCTACAAAAATTTCAGTTTGCTGGATGGAACAGTGGACTTGAAGAAGTACATGAAAAGAGTTAAGTTTTGTGTCAGGTGTAGCAGTTTGAGACCAGCAGTCTCAATCCTCTTGGATTAAAATGTGTTTACATCCAAGGTGATTAAGAAGAGGAGACCATGGAAGTGTCATTTTGCTACACCCAGACTGTCCTTCTGTATTTTATGGTGCACATTTAATTCCATTGCCAGTGGCACTAGAAACCTAAAGGACAAGGCAGAGAGGTAATTACACAGACTAAATGTTGTCAAAACTGAAATAATGTAATGTCCCTGATGATCAAAATGATCAAATGTGTTGGGAAGAAGCAGCAGCTCTGTGATAAGCTTTGTCATCACACAAATAAAACTTTTCACTGAGTTTTGCTTCCACATTTTGAAGTCACTCTATTTGGGGTATGAAGGCAATGTTTGGCTTTTATATCTCCTAAGATCTTGGCCAACTGGTGTTCATTTGTTTGTTTGTTTGCTTGCTTGCTTTGGCCATCTTTGACCCATATTTCAGTGCCACATAATTTCCTAACAGGCCGACCATAACTGCAGCTACTTAGATTCACAGGAGCCAAATAGGTAGAGGTGTTTCAAGAGTCTGAAAATGGGGAGATTGGGAATAGATGTGAATGTTCCATGCACTCTACCCCCTGGAATTATGTTCAGTTCAGTGCACTTCCACCAGTCAATGCCTATTGCCTGCAGGAGGCAGAACAGTTGGCTTAAATTGTCCAAAAGCACTCTCAGCCACATTAGAGCCAAGCTGGGACCATCCAAACAAGGCTAGAGACAGGATACACTATTTTCCCAGCTTTCACTCCAGCAGCAGGTGTACCTTCATTGACTGGGGGAGAAGCCAAAGAAAGTACAAAGTTTAAGAAGATAAGAGCGTTAGATGAACCTGCTGCATCAGGCCAATGGCCAATCTAATCCAGCATTGTGTTCTCACAGTGGCCAGCCAGTTACCTGGTTAGACCCAAGCTAGACCCAAGCAGAACAGCCCACCTGCCGACCTGTGAGATTCCCAATAACTGGTATTGGGCATAATGCATCTCACAGAGGAGGTAGAACATAGCCATCATGACTGGGAGCTGGTGGTAGCCTTATTTAATTTGTTTATTTGGAAATCTTTCTAAACAACTAAAGATGGGAGTATCATGGGGGGGGCAGCTGCCCCCCATAGATCAAGTAAAACATTAGAAATACTTAACTAACTAACTTAACTAACTTAAATACTTAACCAATCACGTCAGTTCTGCCCCCCTAACAAAAGTCCTTCCCTCTCCCTCCAACAAAAATCCTGGCTACGTCCATGCAACCAAATAGCAGTATACAGGAACACAACATCAGAGAAACAAAGATATACAACATAAAAGACCTAGTAAAATAGTATTATAAAAGATGAATTCAGCAATAAGAGGGTTCAATCTTATGGGTCACTCAGGGAAACCCTGAGCAAAGAGGTCTGTCTTTACAAAGCATCTGAAGCTGCTAAGTTAATGTAAGGCAAAGCCTGATCATAGACACACTTCCTCACAAGTAACTGCCTTTCAGTTCAACGGGGCTTACCCCTAGGTATGCCCTAGGCATAGGTATGCCCTAGGCATAGGACCACATCCTTCACAAAGTTGTTGTGGCCCTTAGTTCAGTTCATATAATGTGTCTTGTTACAGCAGTCTGTGCACACATGACATTGTTTTCCAAAAGAAAAAGAAAAAAAGGGAAAAATGCAGACTGTTGCTAAGCCACATTGAGTTTCTTGTTTTCTTTTTAGACATACACAAAAAGAACATTAAAGTGGTGCGCTACATTTTCTTTCAATTACAGACCACTGTTAAACCCAATCACCCACCAAGAGTCCATTTCCCCCTTCAGCAATTCTCTCAGAGCAGGTAGAATACAGTGGTCTAATGCTAGGTGTGCTCACCAGGACTAAGAATTTAACTACACATTGTACATAACAGCACACACAATATTTCTGAGGTAAGAAGTAGCATGTGGAGATTTCTAAGACATTAGAGCCTACGGAATGCTAATGGGCCACTTTGCTTTCAGTAACAAATCACATAGTAAATTGGAAGCTTTGTTTTGTTTTCCTGCAGTTGCTATTGTGTGGGTGGTGAAAGAAGACAATCTCCCTGGTCAACTTTTCCTGCAATGAGAGACAGGGCATACGTTTACAAGCTATTGAGGGGAAAAAACTTCATTTCATGCCCTATTATATAGCCTCTATTGCTCTTTAATTAGCAAATCTGATGAAAACTGCAGTCCTATACTTGACTTTTCAGAAGTAAATTCCACTTGAGTTCAATGGGGCTGAATCCCAAGTGAATGGGTATGGGATTGCCGCCTAAGAACCTATACTAGGGAAATAGCTCGGGAAGCCAGCCTCCAGTACAAACATCATCCCAGCCCAATTGTATTAAGACACAAGAGATGTTAGGTCAGTCAAATACCTCCACACTGATCCTTCTAGGATGTGCATGAATCTCTGGAAAAGGCCCAAACATACCTGACTACCAGGTTGCTTCAGGCATCAAATCTGAAGTCTGAAAGCTGCTATGTAGTGAAACCTGGGATGTATAATGTGAGGGACTTCACTGTCTCAACTCATCCAATAAAATACATCTTTACATACTGAAGCCACATTTTATTTCTTCATACAATTATCTCCTAACTTTCCTCCAAGGCACTCAAGGTGGTATACATCATTCTCCCCACTCCCTATTCTATCCTCACAACTCTGTGAGGAGGTGAGAGATGGCGACTGGCCCAAGGTTACTTAGTAAGCCTCATGGCTGATGGAAATTTGCAACCTGGCCTCCCAGGTCTGAGTGCAACATTCTGACCACTACGCAAAACTTCTCTTGTCTCTGCTCAACTATAAAGTCCATTGAACTGAAGCCTGATCAAACTTGTCAGCCTGAATCAAGGGTGAAGAACTTATAGCCCTCCAGATACTGTGGGACTTCAGCTCCCATCAACCCCAGACAGTATGACCAATGGTCAGGGATGATGAAAGATGTAGTCCAACAACATTTGGAGGGTCACACGTTCCCCACCCCCTGACCTAAATGGATGCTCTGAGTTCTTTGGAGGAAAGTCGGATGCTAATGTAGCCTACACATAGCAAGCAACCCCACAAGGTTGTTGAGGGGATAAATGAGATTACTGGAAAGGATTTCCACACTAAAAAAGACATGATTGTATAAAAAAATAAACAAGCTCTTGCTTTCCATGCTACAGAATACTATAAGATTCCACTATTCTTTTAAGATTTGTGCTCTCATTGAGTTATGTTATTTTTCTCCTTAATGGGAAAATGCGTGCCTCTGCATATTAGTGTTGTCTTGAGGGCTTTTTAAACTGAAAGGCAGGATATACAGTGGTACCTCGGGTTACAAACACCTCGGGTAACAAACACTTCGGGTTACAGACTCCGCTAACCCGGAAGTAGTACCTCGGGTTAAGAACTTTACCTCAGGATGCGAACAGAAATCGTGTGGCGGCAGTAAGGTGGTGGCAGTGGGAGGCCCGATTAGCTAAAGTGGTACCTCAGGTTAAGAATGGTTTCAGGTTAAGAACGGACCTCCAGAATGAATTAAATTTGTAACCAGAGGTACAACTGTACATTTCTCTGATAAGCAAATAAAGAAAATATTAAGGACCAGTTATACCACATTGGTCCTTGCTTTCCCCCCTTTTGTTTTCTTTTCTTTTTGGAATTCCTGTCATCCTAGGTCAGGACTGATTTGGAACTCTATCAGCAACTCTGTCATAGAAACATCACCAGGTGGCTCATTGTTCCTGCCACCATGGAGATGGTGTGGACCACCTACAGCTTTGATTGCGGTTGTTAGCAGATTGGACTTCCTAGCTGATAATGGAATGCTTTCGTCAGTCAAATGATGTATAATTTCTAGTGCTGGCTTAGGTTCTGACTGTGTACTGTACAGTCAAGGATGACTCATAAATAGATGAATCAGATGCTCCAATAAACCTTGAAGAAGGACCTCACAGAAGACATACATTGCAGCTGTCCAGTTCAGAAGCTGAAAGGTGTTCAGAAGCTTTGCGTCAAGACCAGAAAATCAAATTTCCTAGCAGCATGAGCAGTAATTAACTGACCTCAACTCTTTCAATTTACTAGCAATACGCCTTCTTCTTCTTTGGTATTGCACTGACTTACCTGCTGACATATTATTTGTTAAAACTGTAGAATAGGGTGGCAAATGTGGTTTCCTCCAGATGTTATTGGCATACAAGTCCCATCAGCCCCAAACAGGATGGCAAATGGTCAGGGATAATAGGAGTTGTAGTCCAACAAGATCTGTAGGGCATCACATTGACTACTCCTGGTCTAGGAGGTTTGGGAAGAAGGTAGGACAGGAAATATTTTCATCACCAGTCCTTCATCATACATATTAATACACTAGGCATGGCACTGGAAATTAAACAATTTGTTTTCTTCAGCTAAATATTTTTCTGTGTCACCTGTGGGAGGCCAGGCTTTAAGCAACTGTATATTAATGTTATTTAAATATTCAAAACCATTGTCTTTCTTGGGGAGAAATGGCAAGTCTAGCTGTACCAGCAATATTTTTTAAAATAAAAAATAAAGTCATGAGATCACTTCCATGCTTAGCGCAAGACCCTAAAGATGGAATCTTGGCATCTTAATACAAGTGGAAGAAATTTCTCAGAAATAATGATCCATTTAAGTAGAGAGGGGAGAGAACTGTATATGCGATGTGAAGGTGGACTGGATTTTCATATGCGGACTGATTGGAACTGACACAAGGTATTCAAAGCAACAATCACATTTATTAAATTTAATGAATTCTCCCAGGGTACATTTTTATTCTCCTAGGGCAAAGTCAAATGTGATTTCTCATTACATTTGTGAACACTGCACATCAGGTTTGCAAGGAGGTTATTCATGACTTTGTGACTTTATTCTTCATAATTTTATATTTCAATTTTTCAGCGAAAAGTGTTTTATATCCAGGTAGCATATGTTATAGCAATCCACCCAAACCATGGACACGCAAGTACTTGCTAAAGAAACAGAAGATAGGGTGAGTGTTTGATGACCAGACAATTTATAAAACAGAGGGATTTGTAGACTTGGACTGACTTACATCGGCAATGCTCCAGTATGAAAGAAAGGCACACAAACAACAGCATACAAGTGGGCTCAAATAGAGAAAAAAGGGCAGGGCTTGTTTAAGGTAAATAGTTTGGAAGAGGATGATTCCAAGAGTTAGTTCTTTCATGCAGTTATATAGCCTTCTTGTGTACAAGGGGAGAAGAGTGTGCCTTTAATATTTAAAGATAATTCTCTCTCTCTCTCTTTCTGTGTGGAATAATTTTATATACTGCCTACACACATAAAATACAATGGATGTAGGATCGGACTGCATATAATTTCATGCAATTCCCCAAATTTTATGTGGGAATTTGAACACACAAAATGAGTCTAGGGATGGGGACAAATTTAATTCATTTAAAGGTGAACTTACCATATTCACATTTTCTGAAACAATGTGCAAGGCAAAACAAAGCAATCCAATGTTTGTACTTATCTGAATTTTTCAACATGTATATACAGTACGTGTACAAGAATGTATATCCTAGCATAAAGTGAGCATATACATGAATATATTGGTGAAAATAACAGGCACAAAAATGCATGAAGGTGGGTGAAATTGCTGTGCAAAAAGGTTTATATTAGGCCAAAAATTTCATATAGAATGTGTATAGCAGGAGAAATTTGCACATTTTTTCTTTAAAAAAGAAAGAAAGTCATAAACTGATGTAGAAATATGGAGCACCAAACATAAGGCTGTAAAAACTAGAAAATGAGAGAAATGGAAACTGGTACATTCACCCATCTATCATATTCAATTTTATGTCCATAACTCCTGTTCAAGAGCTAGTCCCCAGGATGGGATATCTAGAACTGTTGCATGTTTAGGCAAATGCCTTAATTGGGTTTTGATGTTGTACTCAGCATGTAAGGATCCTGCTTGTGTTCAACATCTAGACGCTTTTGTGTGAAAACTGAAGGGAAGTTGCAATAAGGCTACTCTGTAAAAGTGAATCTCGGTTCACACATTTTGCAAGTAAATGGTGAAATATAGGGAAGTGAATAGGGAGACAATGTAGAAATCCAATAAAGACTCTCCTCCCTGGAAGAGAGGGGAGTGGTTGTGGGCGGGAGCCTGAGCACCACCCCTATCAGGGGGCATTAGCCCCCTGCCTCCTCCTCTCACCTGGCTGGCGCCCACGCCCCCTCGGCAGGCATCCAACCAGGTGCATTCGAGGGGGCGTGTTCAGCAGCCTTTTGCGCCAGCGCCAGCCTCTCCTCGGCCTCATTCTTCTCCGTCCTCTCGTCGCGAGTCACCCACCCTCCACTCCCTTCTAGCTCAGGGTCTTTGTTCTTTGGCCTTGCTATGGACCTTAGGTTGGTCACCCTGGTAGTCTAGGGGGCCTGGTAGGAATTTTTCCATTTGGCATTAGGCTTTTTGTTTTTTCCCTTCACCTACCTCGTAGCAATCGTCACAACTTTTTGTGGTATTGGTGGGTAGGTTAGGCATTGGAATAATGTGTTGTGGTGTGTCGAAGGGCTGGGTGTGGCCATCGCCTATGCCTTCAATTTTTGGGTATTCCGTTAAAGGAATCTGGCGGTCGTGTACTCTGTCCGATGCCTGCTTGGCGGGAGGCCATGGCACGACCCCCGGTGACATCAGGGGAGAGCCTATAGTTGGATTAGCATCAACAGGCTCCACCTGGTGAATAAACCCCCTTGTTTTAGACATCCAATGCCTAAGCCAATACCTTTTCACTGCTGTAATCAATAAAGTTGTGGCCTTTTCTTGCCCATTAACCTTATATCACGTGTCCTTGTGTATTTATTTCACATCACGGGGGTCGGGTCCTCGAACCACACTTATCTCTAAGATCAAGAAGAATGATAGTAACCTATGGTTTGGGTCTCCACAACTATATTACTAAGGAGGGTGCTAAAGTATCATCCCAAATACATGACATAGTCACTGGCAGAGCACTATTCACACAGAACAAATGCACTGTTCAGGCTTCATTCTCTCATGCTCAGAAGTGCAAATTTCAGCCACCTACAGCCCTGTGGGTGAAATGAAAAATGGGGAAATCTACACAACTCTGAATGGAGCAAAGAAGAGGAGTGCCCTACTTAATAATCACACAGAGCATCATATTTCAGATAATTCCAGTATCCTTTTTGTGCAAGTAATTTGTGAAATCATATAGTGTAGGGAGTCACATACGTCTATGAGCCAAGCAATTATAATTTCCACTGGATGAAGCCATTCATTTCATCTTCTTTATATACTGCTTTGTTTTACAGTCCCTATCTTGCACATTCTCACACCAGCCATGTGAGCTGTTGTATTATTCTCATTTTCTAGGATAGAATTTCAGTGACCCAAGATGTGGAGAAATTCCTTGGGCTATGCCATTTCAGATTGCATGAAATGGGGCAGTGAATGTTTATAATACCCCATATTAAAAAACCGAAAAACAAATCATAAGGAAAGGGGGGGAATGACTATCCATGCAAATTCAAAATCAGAACACAAGAGCTAAATTTGAACTCTGTCCAGACTTAGGACAGCAGCCAACATGCTCATAACAGTCCTTCCATGGAATTTAGAGACATTGGGTGGTATTCAAAGTAAGTTATAGACCTAAATTAGTCATGTTCAGTATTTTCCATGAGCCTACTCTGAGTAAAAATTGGTTTAATACCATCTCTGTACTTTAGAAGTTGACTCATTTGACTATGTCTTTATCTAGCCTGTGCTATATACACTCGTAATGTTATATGGATACAAGTGATAAGAGAAAAAAGGTTTTGCTATATCAGAATCCTGTAAACAGAGTTAAAGATCAGAGCAAAGAGATGTTTTATATGGGGCTTTTATTCCTTAAGTTGTGGAATTTATCAAAGAATTTGAGGCAATGATGGCTTTAAGAAGTTCTTTACAAAAGATCAGATGGAATTACACGTCACTCTCTGAGCCACAAGTAGAGAAATTTTTCAAAGATTAGAGATTTTCTTTAAACTAGAAGGAAAACTATTTGTTTGGGCTATCAGAAGGCCGCCTGCCTCAAGAAGCAGAGGGGGGAAATTTGGTGTTCTCAGATGACAAAAATAGACATCTAAAACAAAACACCATGGACCAATCTTCAAATGATTGTCAAACTAGGGTCCTTTTTCTTGCTGTTTCTTTTCCTTAATCAAGTTCAGAAAATTAATGTTAGGAAATGGACTAGAAATGGCTGCAGATGACTCCTCTGTGCTATGCAAATGGTGGCAGAGTGCAAGTCTGATCAATATGGCAAGCTTGCTGTTGGAGTGGAAGAATGGAACGGTTCTTCCTTCTCAGGATGTGAAATCCCGAACAAGGTTCTGTTCTTAGTAGCATCGACTTTAAGAAAGGGGACTCCAAATTTGATTGTAGGCATCTGTTTTGGGTTGTTGATTTTTTACTTTTGAAACATACGGATGGTTCATTGCAGGGGTTTTGAGTCTGTATTTAGTTGGGTCCCAGTGAGTGTCACATGATGCCAGGGGATGAGGAACTCCTCTGAAGAAAACTGTCACTGCTTGCAATATTTCTTGTTTAACAAAATGAAAAGACAGTTACCATATTGGCCCAAATATAAGCCGCACCTGCAAATAAGCCGCACCTTTAAAATTGAAGGCTTATTTGTGGGTGTGGCCTGCCTCCCGGCTGTACCACCCTGAACGGGGGGCAGGGGGGCTGGCACCTGCACTAAGTACACTGTGTGCCTGCCTCCCAGCACTACAGCCTCCTGGCACTACCTCCCCAAGCTGGTGCTGGCTTCCCCCAGTTCTCCGTTCAGGGTGGTTGTGCCAGGAGCAGTGGCGAAGCGTGGGGGGTGCCAGGGGTGCCGGCCGCACCGGGCGCAACATCTGGGGGGGCGCGCTCGCTGCCTCCGGAGTCGCCGAAGAGCCTCGGGCGCAGGCTGTAGCGGAGCCGCATGTCTCGCGGAACCGCCAAGCTGTGCGCGCGTCCGGGCTGAAGGCGCCCGGCAGGCAGCGGCTCTCAGCGCTCGCCGCGGCGGACGCGCCAGGCAGCCCCTCCTCACAGCCCCGCCTCCGCCGGTGCTGCTGCAGCTGCTGGGCCTTTCCTCGCCTCTCTGCCCCCCTCCTCCTCCGAGCAAGCGGCGTCGTTTGGGCGGCAGCGCCAGCGGCAACTCGCAGGTTAGGGGTTAGGGGGGGTGCAAATTACTTGCCTTGCCCCGGGTTAGGGGGCACAAATTACTTGCGTTGCCCCGGGTGCTGACAACTCACGCTACGCCGCTGGCCAGGAGGCAGAAACACAGTGCTCAGTTCCGAATATAAACTGCACTTAAACTTTTCACAGCCAGAATTGGGGGGGGGAGTGTGGGCCAATATATTTGGGCCAATACGGTACTAGCTGTTGGGAGGAGGCAGGAAACACAAGGACAAAATAATGGGGTAGAAGAGCAGACCAAAGTTTGGATCAGAATCATGCTATTTCTGTGCTTTTTCCTCTACTCCCTTCTACCTTTGGCTGAGCAACCCAGGAAAGAGGGAAGGTGAGCCAAAACCTAGGAGATTAAAGAAAAGAATGAGGAGGAAGGGGGATCAGGGAATATGCACACCCTTACAACATCCTTGAGCTCCCTAGCCATAGCGTTAATACAAAATAAATATTTTTTTTTCATTAAGCTTGTACTTTCTCATGAGTTTTGTAGTTTTATAGATATTTAAATGGACTGTCAAGCCTATTCAATACTATAAGAAAGCAGAATATGCATAATGTCCTAATCTGAAGATTTTTGAGAAGCAATTGGCTGTAGTGTACAAAGTTCTGGACTAATGAAGCCTAAACTGCTTCACATGGTTGTTGTGTGACGATGTCTGCAGACATGAAAGATGCCATCTGTTCTAAGGTAAAGGTAAAGGTACCCCTGCCCGAACGGGCCAGTCTTGCCAGACTCTGGGGTTTGTGCGCCCATCTCACATCTATTGGCCGGGGGCCAGCGCTGTCCGCAGACACTTCCGGGTCACGTGGCCAGCGTGACAACGCTGCTCTGGCGAGCCAGAGCCGCACACGGAACGCCGTTTACCTTCCCGCTGGTAAGCGGTACCTATTTATCTACTTGCCCCCGGGGGTGCTTTCGAACTGCTAGGTTGGCAGGCGCTGGGACCGAGCAGCGGGAGCGCACCCCGCCGCGGGGATTCGAACCGCCGACCTTTCGATCGGCAAGCCCTAGGCGCTGAGGCTTTAGCCCACAGCGCCACCCGCATCCCGCCATCTGTTCTAGCTAACATCTGAAATAGTGGGGTTTAGTGAGATTGCAGTAGATATTTAGTCTGAATTCTACTGAACATATTGGTGGTTATGTGTCCTATCTGAACTTGCTGGCAGGATTTGCCTCTTGATTTAGTACACTATGAAACAGGAATGGTGAGGAATGGGGGTACTTGGTTGAAACATTCATCACTGACTTGAACTGGCTACCATTGTCACATTGGTAGCACATCTGCAATGGTATTGGGTCCAATAATGGCTAAACATCCACAATGTAAGATGACCAGGGGGGAAATATACGCATCTGGATGCACCCTCCCCCCTCAAAAAAACCCCAAACCCATGCAAAAAAAAACCTCAACCCCAAAATATCAAGGAAGTTTAAGAAACATTTCTGACTTCTTATTTTTATGCACTTCCTAGAAAAAGCAAAGTGGAGCTTGATGTGAAGCACTCACATGACTAATTTGAAGATATAAATTAATTCTTAATCAAAAACGGAAGTATCATTAAAACAAAAAACCAGCAACACCCCTTACCACTTCCCACCTCCAAAGAGAGACATTCAGTATGAGCCTGCTAAGCACATTCAATCAGAAAACCAACTGGCAGCCTACGCAGTCCTTAAACAATCCTTGATTAAACATGCCAGATGCAATCTCCCAAATCCCTAATTTAATCTAACCACACAAATTCAATAGCAATTTTGGACAATTTAAGGGAATTCAGTAAACAAGTGAGCATGAAAGGAACATAAACGTGTCACTGAAGTGTACCCAGTTGAGCAACGAACTGCCTTTGCGTGGAGAAATGTGGTCTCCAAATCAAACACTGCACCGCTGTCACTTTCAATCATGTTTGCAGGAGAGATCTTGCATCTCAAATCATGGGGGGGGGGCAAAGCACATGAGGGTTCTCCCTTTCATTGTATCTGGTTGGGTGGGTGAAAACACACACATATTTGCCCTTTCTAGAACTGTTGTTCGGAATGAAGTGGAAAGACTGGGACCGGATGTCAACTTGCATACATACATACAAGCCAACAAGCAAGATCTGGTTTGTCATGGAAGCGTGCTGCTACTCTTTCCCCCACATCCCCCCACCCTTCGTCCAGGCTAGGTAAATATAATTCTTTGTTGCAAGCAATTAGCTTTATAACATGTGGTGAGGCAATAGCAGCATTTGACTGACATATTGCCATAACTCATGATGCCCAAATCTCTTTTTGTTCTTGTGCATTCATAGAAGTGAGTCTTGATTTCAAATAATTAGTGACTTGTGATCCTGTTTCACACATGCTCATCACTTGATTCCTTGTAACTGGTTACTGTACAGTGCATTTTTTAAAAAAATATTTCACAAAATTGATATATCAACAGAAAGTTGCTAAGCAGTTTACATGATTGGCAGCTGAATGCATTAATTGAGTCCATTGAAAGGCATTAGGAAGGAATCAAGGAGACTTCCGGAGGCGGCGCAAAACTGTAATGGCGGTCCTCTTCGTTCTCTGAAGAGGGGCTCCGAGGAAAAGGGTCGCACGCTGCGGCATAGCGGCGACCCACTAAGAAAAACCACGGGTAGAGTGAGCCCGTGGCCGTGGGACTCGGCGGGCACCAGAAGCTACCCCAAAATCACAGAAGGGACCCCGTAAGGAGATCCGGAGTGAAGGAGGGGGAGCGGTGCTGTGAGTTCATCGCTCTTTCCGCGGAAGTGAAGCCGCGCGGCTGTTGCAGATGAGCGCTGACCTTTCTTCCTAAAAATCAACATCAAGCTGCAAGCAACATACCCGTGAGTAAGGGGACTAAAATTTGATAAAGAATTTATTGAATTTGGCTGAAAACCGGGAGACGAGAAAAGGGAAGTCCGCCTCCCGGCATTGCTGGCAAGATCAAAGCAAAGATCTGAGAAGCGGGAAGCATTTTAAAAAGGGACTGTGGGAAGTTTAAACTTTCGTGCACTTATGGAGTAGCTTTCTTCAAGTGGAAGACAGGAGCGGTTACTGAATAAAAGGGACTTAAAGTACTAAGTTAGGACTTTCCTCCTATTTCTTGGGCTGCAATTTTAAAGAGCCAGATTGTCGGGCTGCCAGGGAGGAGAGATCTACAAAACTGCGGATACAGTTACTGAAACTTATTGGAACTTAACTGATACTTTTGAGCAAAAACAGACTGGATGTGACATTGTTACAGACACCTTCTATGAAACTTTGTTGAACTTTAAAAAGTGCTCTGGGGAACTTTTGGTCTGTGCAGGGACTATTGTATTTTCTGAACTGAATCAAATTGGAATTTTAATGGCGGAAAACTACCTTCTTTGTTCCTGAAGTTTGGTGGTACTCCCCCTAGAGGGCATTGGGATTATAAAAACCTGGGAACTGACTTTTGTTTTAACTTTCTCTTCACTGACTGTTTATAATTGGATCTGGCTTTCCCATGGAATAAATAGACAATCTGACCTTGAACATTGACAGATGTGTAATGAGTGGTGCAGGGAGAACAAGAGCATCTAAAGCCAAGGAAACTAAAGAGGCCAAGGAAAAAGAAAAGGAAAAAAAACCAGCACAACTCTTACAAACAACTCTGACCCAAGGACGCCGATCATCGGTTCCAACTGTGCTGGTGGCGCAAAGAGTGGAAGCTGAAAAGACTGAGAAGCCCACTGAGGAAGATATGGCAACAGGTGGATCAGACGCAGTTTTGAAACAAATATTGGAGCAATTGTCAAAGTTAAATCAAAAGGTGGACGACCAGTCTTTGAAAATAGATAAAGCGACATCCTCGATTCAAAAATTGACTGAACAAGTTTCCCAGTATACACAAGCAATAGAGAATCTGCAAGGAGCAACAGCTGAAAATCGTGAATTAGCTGGGGAAGCTATCCAGAAAGTGGGAGTCTTACAGAAGGAGGTCGAGGAGATAAAGGGAGAAGTTAAGCCTCTGCACAAACAGGTGGGTGAACAACAAGCCTACCTGTCAATGGTGGAACTGAAAAATCGTGAGAACAACCTCAAATTGAGAGGTATCCCAGAACTTGAGCAAGGAGATTTGATTGGATATTTGACACAAGAATTTTCTAAGTTCTGGGGTATAAAGGAAGACACAGACTTTAAAATTGTTTCGGCATTTAGATTGGGAAGATTGGTAAGGAAGGACAGATCCAGAGACTGTCTGATAATTTTAAGATCAAAGGAAGAGAGAGACAAGATTTTAGGCCTTCACTTTAAAAAAGCAATTGAAATACAAGATAAAAGGGTGGAAATATTCAGAGATATCCCGAGACAGTTACTGGACCTCAGAGCTACCTACACAGAGTTAGCAAAATTGCTGAGACACAACGCAATACCCTATAGGTGGGAATTTCCACAAGGATTATCTTTTACTTACAAAGGAAAGAAGGTTAAAATTAGAACAACTGAAGACAATCAAAAGTTCCTGCATGACCACGGGGAAGATCTCCAAAAAGGAGCAACTTGGCCACCACCTCCACCTATACCAGCACCGCCTGGAGGCGGACCAACGCCTACACCCTCGGGATCTGAGGAAAAGGAAGACACCCCACTTTAAGAACAATATAACAGAACAGGATGTCTCTGCAGCTACTCAGCTGGAATATAAATGGCGGGAATTCCCCGGAAAAAAGAAGGAAGATATTTCATATTTTGAAGAAAGAACAATTGGATATAATATGTTTACAAGAAACACATGTGACCAGGCTCCACAGGAAAGTGTTAATTAATAAAAGATTAGGTCAAGAATTTATTTCATCGGACAGAGTTAAGAAAAGAGGAGTCGTGATATACGCAAAGGAGAATCTGGCACCAAAATTTTTATTTAAGGATGATCATGGAAGAATTTTGGCAATTGAAATTCAAACACAAGGAGAGAAAATTATGATATTAGGAATTTATGCACCAAATGACGGGAAATCAGAATTCTACAAGAAGCTGCATGAGACTATGCTGGACTATATGGACTATTCTAACATCATTTTGATGGGAGACATGAATGGGGTGGTGTCAACAAACATGGACAAATCTCAAAATCAAAATTTAACAACAGACGGCAGACTCCCCAAAACTTTTTTTGAAATGACAGACAATATGAATTTGATTGACATATGGAGGACAAGGAACCCCTTAGGTAGAGAATGAACCTTCTTTTCTGAGGCCCATCTGTCATGGACACGAATCGACCAAATCTGGATATCTAGAGGGCTGGCACCTAAAACAAGAAAGGTGGAAATCTGCCCAAAAACCTGTTCCGACCATAATGCTTTGAAAATGGAATTGAGACCACGGAGAAGACCTACAGAAAGGAGCAGCTATTTGGCCACCACCAGAGTCAGGGAAAGAGTTACCACCTTCGGATTCGGACAAAAAAGAAGACACCCCACAAGAGTAACAACAGATTGATACAAGATGTCTCTGCAGCTGTATAGTTGGAACATTAATGGCGCGAATTCCCCAGAAAAACGCAAACGGATCTTCCATATCCTAAAGAAAGAGAATTTGGACATAATTTGTTTGCAAGAAACCCATGTGACAAGGGCTCACAGGAAGGTGTTAACAAATAAAAGATTAGGCCAAGAATTTATCTCATCAGACAGAGTTAAGAAGAGAGGCGTGGTGATTTACGCCAAAGAGACTCTTTCACCGAAATTTTTGTTTAAAGATGAACAAGGAAGAATCCTGGCTATTGAGGTTTCGACCCAAGGAGAGAAAATTTTGATATTAGGAATTTATGCACCAAATGAGGGGAAATTTTATAAGAAGCTGCATGAGACATTATTGGACTATCTGGACTATTCTAACATCATTATGATGGGAGACATGAATGGGGTTGTCTCTACTTTTATGGATAAGTCACAGAACCAGAACTTGACTAAAGATGGAAGACTACCAAAAACTTTCTTTGAACTAACTGACAATATGGATTTAATTGACTTATGGAGGACGAGAAACCCCCTAGGTAAAGAAGGAACTTTCTTTTCTGAGGCCCACCTGTCATGGACAAGGATCGACCAAATTTGGACAACTAGAGGGCTGGCACCTAAGACCATAAAAATAGAAATCTGCCCAAAGACTTGCTCCGACCATAACGCTCTGAAAATGGAAATGAGATTTACTACTGCCGATTCCTTCAGATGGAAAATGAATGACAATCTGCTAAGAGATCAAGAGATTGTAAAGAAGGCCCAAAAAGCTTTAAAGGACTATTTTGAAATCAACTTGAACACCTCGGTGGAAAAAAGAACAATCTGGGACGCGAGCAAAGCTGTTATGAGAGGGTTTCTGATACAACAGAATACGATTAAGAAAAAACTCTGGAATGGTAAAAAGGACAAGATATTGGAGAAGATAAGGGACGGCGAGAAAAAATTAAGATTAAATCCAAAATCCAAAGAGACCTTAAGAGAAATTAAATTCCACCAGTCACAATATGCGCAACTGATCAACCAAGAAGTGGAATGGAGAATTAAACAAATGAAACAAAGATCATTTGAATCGGCGAATAAATGTGGGAAACTGCTAGCTTGGCAGTTGAAAAAGAGACAAAAATTAAACTATGTTACCAATCTAGAAGTTGAAGGAAAGAACATTCAGAAACCGGGAGAAATTAGAAAGTGTTTCCAGAAATATTTTAAAAAACTGTATACACAAGGACCCGAGGAAGTAACCGAGATAGAACAATTTTTGAAAGAAAATGGCCTTCCAGAAATATCTCAAGAGAAGAGATCAATCTTGAATTGTAAAATAACACAACAGGAAATCGAGGATGCCATTCAGAATATGCAGCTGGGCAAATCTCCAGGACCTGATGGACTTACCTCCAAGTATTATAGGACGCTAAAAGACTATTTGATACAACCACTAGAGGAGGTTTGTAACCAGATTATGGGGGGAGGGAAGGCACCAGACACGTGGAAAGAAGCATTCATCACATTGATACCTAAAGTGGAAACTGAAAAAACTCAACTTAAGAACTACCGTCCCATCTCACTCCTAAATGTGGATTACAAAATATTTGCGGATATTCTGGCCAACAGATTTAAAAAAGTATTAAATGAGATAATCCATAAAGACCAGGCCGGCTTTCTCCCAGGTAGACATTTGTTTGACAATACCAGAAACATTATTGATATCTTGGAACTTTTACAAACAAATATTAACACCAAAGCAGTATTGATCTTTATTGATGCGGAGAAGGCCTTTGACAACATCTCCTGGAAATTTATGAAGAAAAATTTGGAAGGGATGGGAGTGGGAAGGGGGTTTGAGAATGGAATAGAAGCAATCTATTCAGAACAAAAAGCTAAGTTGATAGTGAACAATGTGGTGACAGAAGAACTTCATATTGAAAAAGGAACACGACAGGGGTGCCCCCTATCCCCCTTATTGTTTATTTCAGTCCTGGAGGTTTTGCTGAACATGATAAGGGAGGATCGGCAGGTACAAGGAATACGGGTCGGAGCGAAACAATATAAACTGAAAGCATTTGCAGATGACCTGGTTTTAACACTACAGGAGCCAGAACCCAGTACAAAAAGAGTTTTAGAACTGATCCAGAAATTTGGTCGGGTGGCGGGTTTTAAGTTGAACAAGCAAAAAACTAAAGTCTTAGGGAAAAACTTGACGGCCATGGAAACAGAAGGGTTTCAGAAAGAGACAGAACTAAATATTGTTAAGAAAGTGAAATACCTGGGGGTCAATCTGTCTTCCAAGAATTTGAATCTATTTAAAGATAATTATGAGAAATGTTGGTTAGAAGTTAAAAAAGATTTAGAAATTTGGTCAAGATTGAAATTATCCTTGTTAGGCCGAATTGCAGCTATAAAGATGAACGTTTTGCCAAAGATGTTGTTTCTGTTTCAAGCCTTGCAGATTGTGGACAGAGTGGAATGTTTTGGAAAGTGGCAGAAGGACATTTCTAGGTTTGTCTGGCAGGGCAAAAAGCCCCGAATAAAGTTTAAGATATTAACTGATGCAAAAGAGAGAGGGGGGTTTGCCCTGCCGGACCTAAGGCTATACTATGAAGCGGCATCCTTCTGCTGGATGAAAGATTGGATTCTACTAGAAAACACTGATGTCCTAGATCTGGAAGGCTTCAACAATTCGTCAGGTTGGCATGCGTACTTGTGGTATGACAAGGGTAAATCATATGGAATGTTTAAAAACCATATTGTCAGAAAAGCAATATATATGGTCTGGAAAAAATACAAAGACTTATTGGAAAGTAAAACTCCGAGGTGGATCTCACCAATAGAGGCCAAAGCTCGGAAAACAACCAATATGGAGGCTTATTGGCCGAAATATTGGGAAATAATAGAAAATATTGAAGGTAACTGGAGATTGCAGAGCTTTGAAAAACTAAAGGATAAGGTGCAAAATTGGCTGCATTATGCCCAAATTAATGAGGTTTTTAAGTTAGACAAAAAAACAGGTTTCCAGGTGGAAAAATCGAAACTTGAGACAGAGTTGCTAGAACCAAAGACCAAGTTATTATCGAGAATGTATAACTTGCTGCTTAAATGGAACACTCAAGATGAGACAGTTAAATCAGCAATGATAAAATGGGCTCAGGACATTGGTTATAATATTATGTCTGATGACTGGGAAAGGTTATGGACCACCGGTATGAAGTTTACTGCATGTAATGCTTTGAAAGAAAACATTATGAAAATGGTATACAGGTGGTACATGACCCCGGTTAAGTTAGCCAAGATTTACCATTTGTCCGATAATAAATGTTGGAAATGTAAGGAAGCTGAGGGAACATTCTTTCACCTCTGGTGGACCTGCCCAAGACTGAAGGCCTTCTGGGAAATGATCTATAATGAGTTAAAAAAGGTGTTTAAGTACACTTTTCCCAAGAAACCAGAGGCCTTCCTTCTGGGCATTGTCGGCCAGAAGGTGTCTAAAAAGGATAGAACTTTTTTTTATGTACGCTACAACAGCAGCAAGAATTCTTATCGCTAAGCATTGGAAGACCCAAGATCTGCCCACACTGGAGGACTGGCATACGCAACTGATGAACTACATGGAATTAGCCGAGATGACTGCAAGGATTCGAGACTTGGGAGAAGAAACAATGGAGGAGGACTGGAAAAAATTTAAAGACTATTTGCAAAAGTATTATAAGTTATATGAAACATAAGATGTCGTGTGATTGGGAATCTAGCCCCAGTAACAAAACTTAATTATTTATGAAATTTGATAAGATTTATGAAAAAATCAAGGTTTAAATGGGTAAAAACGATATTATGGTATATTATTTAGAGTATATGTTGATCAAGAGATTTAAATTTAAATTGTAATTGAAAATAGAAAGAAACATACGAAATAAGGATATAATTTGCTGATAAATTTATTGTCAAGAAATGCATTTTGCGAGGGATGGGGGAAGTCCAATGGAAATTTGAAATGAGGTATTGAAATGGTCGTGTTTTTCTTTTTCTTTTTTTCTTGTCTTTTTTTTTCTTTTTACTTTTTGATCTCTTTGTTATTTCTGTAAAAAAAATGTAATAAAAAATTATTATAAAAAAAAAAAAGAAAATGGAATTGAGACTCATCCCAACCGGATCCTTCAGATGGAGAATGAATGACACCTTGTTAAGAGATCAAGAGATTGTGAAGAAGGCCCAAAAAACGCTAAAGGACTACTTTGAAATAAATTTGAACACTACGGTAGAAAAAAGAATGATCTGGGACGCAAGTAAAGCAGTCATGAGAGGGTTTCTGATACAACAGAACACAATCAAGAAAAAATTCTGGAATGGAAAAAAGGAGAAAATTTTAGAGAAAATAAGTGAAGGAGAGAAGAAGTTGAGAACTAAACCAAAGTCAAAGGAGGTGCTGAGAGAAATTAAATTCCATCAAGCACAATATTCGAAATTGATTAACCAAGAGATAGAATGGAAAATCAAACAAATGAAACAGAGATCGTTTGAATCAGCAAACAAATGTGGAAAGCTGCTAGCATGGCAGCTGAAAAAAAGACAAAAGCTAAATACAATCACAAATCTAGAGATTGAAGGAAGAATAGCTCAGAAACCAGAAGAAATCAGGAAGTGCTTCCACAGATATTTCAAGGAACTTTATGCACAGGGGCCTCAGAAAGAACTTGAGATAGACCAATTTTTAAAGATAAATGGATTATCTAAAATAAGTCAAGATAAAAGATCAATCTTGAATTGTAAAATAACTCAACAGGAAATTGAAGGTGCCATCCAGAATATGCAACTTGGCAAATCTCCAGGCCCGGATGGGCTTACCTCCAAATATTATAAGACTTTGAAGGACTATTTGATACAACCTTTGTTGGAGGTATGTAATCAAATTATGGAGGGGAAGAGGGCACCGGAAACGTGGAAAGAAGCATTCATCACATTGATACCCAAGTCAGAATCGGAAAAAACCCAGCTTAAGAATTACCGCCCCATCTCACTCCTAAATGTGGATTACAAAATATTTGCAGACATTTTAGCAAGTAGACTTAAAAAAGTTCTAAATGAAGTAATTCATAAGGACCAAGCAGGCTTTCTCCCTGGTAGACACATGTCTGATAACACCAGGAATATCATTGACATTTTGGAGCTTTTGCGGATCAAGAACACAAGGGCGGTGTTAATCTTTATTGATGCGGAGAAAGCATTTGACAACATTTCTTGGATGTTTATGAAGAAAAACTTGGAAGGGATGGGAGTGGGGCGGGGGTTTGAAAATGGAATAGAGGCAATTTATTCAGAACAAAAAGCTAAACTGATAGTGAACAATGTGGTGTCGGAGGAACTTAAAATTGAAAAAGGGACACGACAGGGGTGCCCCCTATCTCCTCTTTTATTTATTTCTGTCCTGGAGGTATTGCTGAACATGATTAGGGAGGACCGGTTGGTGCAAGGTATAGAGGTCGGAACGAAACAATACAAATTGAAAGCTTTTGCAGATGACCTAGTTTTAACATTACAGGAGCCAGAATCCAGCACAAAAAGAGTTCTTGAACTTATCTCGGAATTTGGTCGGGTGGCGGGATTTAAGCTAAACAAACAAAAAACTAAGGTTTTGGCTAAAAAATTGACATCTACAGAAACAGATGGGTACCAGAAAGAAACAGAATTAAGTGTGGTTAAAAAAGTGAAATACCTGGGGGTATTTTTGTCCACCAAAAACCTGAATCTATTTAAAGACAATTATGAAAAATGTTGGTTGGAAATTAAAAAGGATCTGGAAATTTGGTCAAGACTGAAACTTACCTTGTCAGGTCGAATTGCAGCCATAAAGATGAGTGTATTGCCGAAAATGTTATTTCTGTTTCAAACCCTACAGATCATAGACAGAGTGGAATGTTTTGGAAAATGGCAGAAGGATATATCTAGGTTTGTCTGGCAGGGCAAAAAGCCCCGAATAAAATTTAAAATACTAACTGACTCGAAAGAAAGAGGGGGATTTGCCCTGCCGGACTTGAGGTTGTATTATGAAGCTGCAGCCTTCTGCTGGTTGAAGGATTGGTTCCTGTTGGAGAACACTGACGTCCTAGATCTGGAAGGGTTTGACAATGCTTTTGGTTGGCATGCATACTTGTGGTACGACAAGGCTAAAGTTCATAAATTGTTTAAAAACCATATTGTCAGGAAAGCAATTTTTGCCGTCTGGATGAAATATAAGGACTTACTAGAAGGTAAGACCCCGAGGTGGCTATCACCGATGGAGGCCAAGATCCTAAAAAAAAGACCCAATATGGAGGCCCATTGGCCAAAATATTGGGAAATAATTGAAAGAACGGGTGATAACTGGAAGTTGAAGAGCCAGGATAAACTAAAAAGTAAGGTGCGAGACTGGCTACATTATGCTCAAATTCAAGAGGTGTTTAAAATGGATAAAAAAGTTGGCTTCCAGGTGGAAAAATCGAAATTAGAGACAGAATTGTTAGAACCAAAAACTAAGCTACTTTCGAGAATGTATAACTTGCTGCTTAAATGGAACACACAGGACGAGACAGTTAAATCTGCCATGATAAAATGGGCACAGGATGTTGGACATAACATTATGTCTGAGGACTGGGAAAGGTTGTGGAACACCGCTATGAAGTTTACGGCATGTAGTGCCTTGAAAGAGAACATTATGAAAATGGTATACCGGTGGTACATGACCCCAGTCAAGCTAGCTAAGATATACCACCTGTCTGATAACAAATGTTGGAAATGTAAAGAGGCAGAAGGGACATTCTTTCACCTCTGGTGGACCTGCCCGAAAGTCAGTGGCGTAGCGTGGGGGGTGCAGGGGGGGCCGGCCGCACCGGGCGCAACACCTGGGGGTTAGGGTTAGGGGGCGCAAATCCACGGGTTAGGGGGCGCAAATTACTTGCCTTGCCCCGGGTGCTGACAACCCACGCTACGCCACTGCCGAAAGTGAAGGCATTCTGGGAAATGATATATAATGAATTGAAAAAGGTATTTAAATATACCTTTCCCAAGAAACCGGAGGCCTTCCTTCTGGGCATGGTGGACCGGAAGGTGTTAAAAAAGGATAGAACTTTGTTTATGTATGCAACCACAGCAGCAAGAATTCTTATCGCAAAGTATTGGAAGACACAAGATTTACCCACACTGGAGGACTGGCAGACGCAGATGATGGACTACATGGAATTGGCAGAAATGACTGGCAGAATTCGAGATCTGAGCGAGGAAACAATTGAGGAGGACTGGAAAAAATTTAAGGACTATTTGCAAAAATACTATAAGTTGTTTGAATGTTAAGATTGTGCACGATTAGGAAATGTTACGCTTCTGCAACTTGATTAGGTAAATGATAAAGTAAGTTATGACAAAAAAAAGGAGACAAATTTGAAACAAATATATTATGTTTATTATAAAGGTATTAAAATTGAATTACAAATTTTGAAATTGGTAACATAATAAATTGAAAGGTACAGTAAGTGGTGAAATAAGGTAATAAATTGCTGATATTGTTAGTTTAAAGAACGCAATGTTGGGAGGACGTGAGGAGGTCCGTTGGAAGGTAACCTATAGAAAGATGATTTGAAACATATTTAACTTTTTCTTTCTCTTTATTCTTCTTTATTTTTTAAAAAACTGTTTCTTGTTTTTTGCTTTGTAACTGAATCTGTGAACCTATGGAAAGAAACGCAATAAAAAATTTATATATATATATAAAAAAGGAAGGAATCAAGGAAATATGTTATAAGTTATATCTTTGGTCTTAATTCTGTGGTAGCCTATTTACAAATCCACGTCATCATGTGACTTTTGCAGTCCACAGTATTTTAAATATTTGTCCACAGTATTTTAAAGGCAGTAGCATGATCACACAGACATTTCCATATCAGACCAAGACACAGATATAAATTAAGTTCTAGTTAGTATTCAAAACCTAATGTCAACATTTCCCAAAGAAAATTATAAAATGAATTATTTCTGCACTTTGAAATTTAAATCCTGTAAATACTTTTTTGAATGCAATCCCTGAACTTCCCTATTTCCTAATGCAAATAAGTTTAACACCATGTTTCCAACTCCTGCCGTAAAGCAGGGAGAGGGAGAGAGATCCAAACCAAGGTCTAAGCATTTGAAATTTAGAAGCAGTTAACAGACCAGAAGAACTACATTTCTCATTTACATTTCTCCAGGATAGTATGACCAGTTTCCCGAAGCCATTTAGGGATTACCAGGTGGTTGCCTGTAAGACCTTAGGTTTGTTGGGCAGGTGTCAAAAGTCCTATTCAGGTGATACAGCAGTGAAGGGACAAAATGAAAAGCAATGGGGCTGTGCCTTTTGCCTCACCCTCACCATTACATAGACCATGCCAGCTTTCTTGGGTTCTAGTGTAGTTGGTGCAATGGGGAAGCTTTTCTACACATCATGAGGGCTGTCTGTATTGGCTTATTAATCATGTGGAGAACTTCCGGAAGCTGTATGGCAAGGGAGTGGGGTAAGAGGCACAGTCTCACGGGTCTTATCTACCCATATTGATCTTTCATGGATCACTTAAAGCAGGCTAAAGAAATACACCTAAAGACTAGCTTTCAAAACTTTCGGAAATGGAGTTTTGCTTTCAGCCCAGTATACCTGAAGGAGCATCTCCACCCCCACCATTCAGCCCGGACACTGAGGTCCACCTCCGAGGGCCTTCTGGTGGTTCCCTCACTGCAAGGTGAGGTTACAGGGAACCAGGCAGAGGGCCTTCTTGGTAGTGGTGCCCGGCCTGTGGAACGTCCTCCCACCAGATGTCAAGGAAATCAACAACTTTCTGACTTTTAGAAGACATCTGAAGGCAGCCCTGTTTAGAGAAGCTTTTAATGTTTGATGTTTTATTGTATTTTTAATAGTCTGTTGGAAGCCATCCAGAGTGACTGTGGAAACCCAGCCAGATGAGCGGGAAATTATTATTATTATTATTATTATTATTATTATTATTATTATTATTATTAAAAAAGAAGCTAGAAAACCTTAGCAATAATATAAGTCAGGTTCAACACAATCATGATGGATTCTTGAGCAGATCATTTCCCTACACAAACACATATGCAGCTACATGGGCGTATGGAGAAAGATTAGGTGATGTACAGCCACAGTGGCAACTATCTTTATTGGTCTGGCATTTGGCCTTGTCAGAAAGTACAGTAGCCTTCTCATAATTTATATTGCAATATACAGTTTCTCTGTGTATTAATGTAGCAGCTGATGTGGAAGCTCAGAGTTAATCAATATATTTCTCTGGCGTTCCAGCACCTGCCAAGCCAAATGGTCAGCAAGTACATTTGTTGCTCCCTTCAATCACTTCATTTGGTACTCTAAATTAAATTCAGTTAAAAGGTAAGATTAACTGCACCTCATTAAGGCAGCCATACAGGTCTCCCTGCAGGTCCTCCAACGCCATGCAAAATCGAAGAGACTCAATTAGTTAATTGCACAGTGTGTGGCAAATGCAGATTAAAATGGCAAAGTCTTTCTTAGGCCTCTCTTGGGTCCCCCCTTCTGATCATCCTAAGAGATGCAGGCTTTAGACCTTTTCAAAAAGGCAGTGCAGAGTTTAGATCTTTATAGACTACATGGCCAAATTGATGGTTATAAAAATCTAATCTTGAGCCAGTTCACAAAATAGGTAAGCTGCAGCTCAAAGGCAAAGAAATTCCAGGACCTTGGTGGAATTGGACCAAAGGGGGTGGAAATGAGCGAGGGGGAGGGAGAGATCATTAAATAAGGTGATGCAATTTTAATGAAAAGAATTACGGTCCATTTGAAGTCCAAAACAAGAAACTGTTCATAATAGCCACAATCTTAGGATGAACAAGATCGACAAAATGGGTATTTTATGAAAAGTGTAAATGGTTCTCTCCAGGCTCTTGGTCATTTGGGGAATAACATTAACATTAATTGAGGGATCTGTGAGGTTCTGATTTTTATTTTATTTTTTTGCATAATATTGTATGGATATACAATAATAAAGTGAGAAAATACAACTTCTTTTCTGGTTTTGTGAAAAGCTTATTTTAGCTGAACTCAGTTCTGAGCTGAGCTAAGGAAGGTCCATCCCATCATTAAAATTTACTCACTGTCACATTTCTGAAACTAATGAAAATAAATGACAAGATTGAGAGTCTTTGTTTACTCTTTACAGTACTTACAACTCCTAGCACAGATATAGGCAATGGGTGCTTCAGGAATCAAATAAATACTCTGAGCCTGGGAATTCCCCAACACTTACTGCTCCTGAAGAATGAATGAACAATGAGCACAGGGAAATCCTTTCTCCCAGTGCCATAGAGATATTATGAGCAGAGAAAATTGCAATTAAATAACTAATTTAATTTATAATGCTGTTATTAAACATGCATTTCAATGTATTGGGATTAAATTATTAACAGGTCTATGGGATGTGATTGGGGCTTTATGCTTCATTAATTTATTCCCTCTCAGGCTCAGTCTTCATCATCTGTACTCCCAATCTTACTGCATAAAAAACAAATGTACTCTTGCAAAGTCACAAGGGTGTTACTGACCTTTATAACAACTATCACAATAATAAACATCCATCCATTGACCAGCCTACTCACATTTTCACAGTGCCCCCACGGGTATGTGTTTCAGAAGTTGTCTTTTTGTTACATAAACAGCACTTGTAAGCCTTCTTCTGCCTGCCAGTTTCTGCAAGTGTCTCATGTTCCTTGCATTTCAGGGAAAGAAGTCAATATAATCCATCTGCCACCCCTCTTCTTTTAACCAGTCTACTTTGGTCTTATTTCCCATAACAAACTAGGCATGGTTGGGAAAGACCTGATTGAAATCTATAGCCTTCATGTCACAAGATGAGATTTCTCGGCCATCCATCCCTTGCGTGGACAGGCGGAGTCCCCCAAACCCTGGGCGCCCCCCCCCCAAGTGGAATAACGACTCAAGACAATGTTCTATGGGATTAATTGGCCACAACTTTATTATATTTCAGATGTGGGTAGACCTTGGCTCAGGCATTGGGTGTTATCCCTCCCCAGTCCCCAGCCGGGGATCTAGGGAACATCAGGGTTATCCAATGTGGGGGGGGGGGCATGGGCCGGCTCTGGAGAAAATATGTTCAAGCAGAGATAGCTGCCCCCATTACGCCGCCGTCGCAGGGGAGAACAATGATGACCTCTTTAACGGGGAACCCTGGTATCGCCGCTGCAAAGAGGAAGGGGGCGTGGGTCACCGCTGCATGCCCCTCCCATTCAGGAAGATAGACTAAAGGTTTCCGCCCAAGGCCAACTGAGGATTCCCAGGTAAGATCCTCCCTCTATTGTGTGGGCAGGTAGTCCCTCCCCTACCTGGCCTGGTCTCCTTGGCAACGCTTCCCCCAGGCAGGATTGGACAACTGATTGAGGTAGGCGGAGACCTCCAGGTATCCCACCTGGGGGAAGGCGAAGCCAAGCCTACGCTGATGGAGCCGCACTGGGTCCAAGGGCTGCGCGCGTCCACGCAAAGGGTGCCCTCCATTTAATGTGGGGAGCGGTCATTCTACTTCCAGTAGGGGGAGAAGGTGGGGAAAGTCCAGGTTGCAGAAATATTTGGAACCTCCTGTTTGGGGCATAGTTTGTACATTCCAGGTAAACAGTCTGGCTCAACCAAACTTTCTAAATCAGAAGACATTGCCCATCTGTAAAATGTATGTATATGCACTGCCTTGGACCATGATGGCTATGTTTTGCCTCCACAGTTGAAGCCAGTATGCTTTTGAATACCAGTTGCTGGAAACCAAAGGAGGGGAGAGTGTTCTGGTGATTCCCCTTGCAGGTTTCCCACAGGCATCTGGCTGACCACTGTGTGAACAACAGGATCCTGAACTACAGGGATCACTGGCCCAATCCAGCAGTCTCTTCTCACATTTTTACGACCAGCTGCAACAAAACATGTCACTCCTGCTTTGGTCTCTACAGCCACAGCAGGCACTGCAACTGTCTAACAGCTTGACCTTGCCTCCAAGGCCACATTGTCTCCTGAGACACACGAATGCTAAGAATGGCACCAAAGCAATTTCCACCAAACTCTCATCATTTCTATTTCTATTACTGGGATGGCACCCCCTGTGTGCCAGAATCTGCAACCTAATGCATATGTATTTTGCTATTGTTTTGCTACTCTGTACTCCTGCCCTAATGTAATCTTCCATTCATTTTGTCTTCTTTCTGCCACAGCTACTAATTTGTAACTCACACCGAGCCCTGTCTGTGCATGAAATCTCTAATCAGACAGCTTGCTTCCTTGAAGATGAATGATGAGGACAAACACAGGTTGTGTCTCAGATCCTGCTATAATTATAATTGTTTGTTAGAGAGTGTTCTGTTACGCTTCCACCTTTCAGACGCATGCTGTGGAATAACCCATGCTGACCCTTCAGCTCTGTCCATTAGCTATTTATCTTGCTGATGAGAAGTGGGCAACATTGACCATTTGCTCCATAATTGCAGTATATCACAGTAAAGTGAAGTTGTATGTGCAGGTCCTTTTTTAATTTTTGTTGACCTTACGATGAAATAATAGTCCAAGGACGTTATCTATTTGCACATGGTTGTTCTTTGCTGTTCGTTACAGTGGCAGCATCATGTCTTCATTTGTTTATCAGATTTATATTCTGTATTTCCTCCAAGAAGCTCAGTATCCCATATTACCTCACAAATCCTGGGAGGTAGGGTCAGCTGAGTAACTGGCCCAATGCTATCCAGTGCGATTTGTGGTTGTGTAGGAATTTGAAACCAACTCTTTCCAATCCAACTTCAGTGTGTTACTCATTACAGCACAATACCTCTTGTGATCATTTGTCCCAAATAATTTTCCAAAATCATCATCATCACCACCATCCAGCTTTTATCCCTTAATCTACTGAGATTCCAGAGAGGAAACCATTTAATTGTGCTTGTAACTATTGACTATAGAACAAAATGAACGGTGAAGTATGTGGGATAATCAGCCTCATACAACCAACATGCTTGATTCTAGTTAATCCATTAAAGGGTTAAGGCCATAAACTGTTCTGCCAAGCTAAGTGACTCCCCCTCCCCTTGGGAGGAAGGGTTACCTAACTCTTTGTTCTCTCACATTCCTCCATGTGAACAGGGGTGGATGCTCCAAGCTTACTCTGCTCTGACTGGCCCCAGAGTTGCCCCAAACCTGGATGTATGCATCCAATGAATTCTTTTATTTTACCCTATCTATTTGCTTATTAACCAAATCAACAAAGACTGTAATTTTCTGTATTTTGCACGATCTAAGCCAGGTATGGGGAATCTTTGGCCCTTCAGATGTTGCTGAACATCAACATCCCATCAGCCCCAGCAGGCTTGGCCATTGGTCAGGGATGACGGGAGTTGCAATTCAGTAACTGGAGGGTGAAAACTTCCTCACATCTGAGCTAAGCCTCACTGGGATGATAAACCTGTTCAGATGATACATTTCCCTTAATGTCTTGGCATGTTGGGATAGAAATGAAGTACAGGGCTTGCTTGCACTTGATGTTTAATTAAGCCTGAATTTGCAGCACCCAACCTTTTGTTGCAATATGTGCAGCACCGTTCATGCACTATGTACAGCACTCTACTGCTTAATCCTTTAATATTAGATGCCAGCTTCCACTGGTAAACTAGGCACAATGATTGTTCATTTGTGATTGGCTGTGGTGATCTCTGTTTTCATGTGTGAGTGGGGTGGGTGGGTGTTTTGGATCAGGTTAGCCATATTGATTTGTATGCTGTTGGTGGATTTTTGTCATTTTCTTGTTGGGCTGTGTATGTGATAAAGGGGAGCCATACTGAGGTGAAGGTGTCTTCTTCTATTTCTCCCCATGTCAGTTTCAGTTTATTGGTTAACCCCAAACTCTCTCACCACCAAATGAACACAAGTGAATAACAGAGAACCTGCACAAGCGACGCTGACACAAAACCCCACATATATTAAGTAAAATAAAAACATCCCCACCCCACCCCACCCCACTCACCTTTCCCCCCTCCACCTTGTTATGTACTGAGTTGAATAGGATTCTGAGTATATTTCAACCTCTTCCCCCCTTTTCTTCCTAATGTCTCAACAAATGAAACTGATCTGTAAAAAAATGTTACTTGGGGGAAAAAAGAGAGACATTGCACATACTTTTGTAAACCAAAAAAAATCTTTAATAAAAATGGATTAAAAAACAACAACAACGAGGCACAATGATACCAAAATCTGTATAGTGTCTGAGAGTGTTTAAAGCACTTTCATTGCATTGTTGCAGCAGTCCCTGAAATAGCCAAACAAGGCACAACAGAGGGCTTGAAAGTACTGAGACTGGACAAAATGCTTTGCTTAAGGCCACCTACTGAATCTAGTGTTGAAATGAGACTTCCCATCACCTTATGCTAGTTCTAGCCCCTGAATTTCATAACTGTCACCATGATTTCCAGAGACCCTTGGAAGCCAACAACCTGTGTTTCCCCTGTGCCACATAGATGGAGCTAGAATATCTCGTTTGCCTGCTTTTTTGCCATCTTTTCTAAAGCACATAACATAACAGCTAGGGTAGCACAAAGTTCTTTTCCCTAGAACTAATTGTTATGCAGAAGAAAAAAGGCATTTTGGTGGGTGTAGCTTTTCTCATCTCTCTGTGAGTTGGATAATGTGGCACTTTGATGTTTTTGTTCCTTCTGTAAGAACTGCAGACATTATGTGCATTGTGTAGTTTTTGAATGTTTTGATACATTAGAACTTTCCAGGCCAACCTTTCCCATTATTAGCTATTATTATCTAAGGTGGCCTAGATTTGATAGTTGTAATTTTGGTTTGTTAAGGCATTATGCAGTATGGCCTTGCACAGAGGTGAGTCCTAATAACTAGTATAGCATGTTTCTTTGTAACCCCATTTTCCCACTGTAGCTTTCATGTTCTAAACTGTGTCTCACTGTTTCTGTTACCAAATCACAACTCAGAGACCCTAACTGCCACTTAAATGTTTTTAGGCGTAGCCTGTGCTTTTCAATGTCATTTTCTGCCAGTGCCTTTGATTATTTTCCTCCTCCTCCCGGTACCAAAAAAAGATTTGAGAAAGTAGCCTAGACCTCCTGGTTGAACTCTAGAAACTGCAATCTCTCTCTCTCTCTCTCTCTCTCTCTCTCTCTCTCTCACACACACACACACACACACACACACACACGAGAGAGAACCATTTCAACAAATGCATAAATGGAATGGGTGAAAGGGGCTACAGTATCATTCAGATATGTTCAAGATCAGGCTTCCTCAACCTCAGCCCTCCAGATGTTTTGAGACTACAATTCCCATCATCCTCAACTAGGGCCTTTTCAGCACTGGCCCTGACTTGGTGGAATGCTCTGTCACAAGAGACCGGGGCCCTGCGGGATTTGACATCTTTCCACAGGGCCTGCAAGATGGAGCTGTTCCGCCTGGCCTGGCCTTTGGCTTGGATTCACTCTGACCCCTTATATGGGATTTGGTATATAAATTTTCCCTTTGCTTTTTTTGCTGGCCCATGTAGGACCGGCATGGATAGCTGGCTCGGGTGAATATCTGATGTTTCCTCCCTTTATGGTCTTGATTTAAGGGTGACTACTAAAATGAGGCTGCATTTAAAGCTGTATTTTAAGCCATATTTTAATTAACTGTTTTTTTCCTTTTTCCTATTACATTTTATTGTAATTTACATTCGATGTTAGCTGCCCTGAGCCCAGCCCTGGCCAGGAAGGACGGGGTATAAATAAAAAATAATTATTATTGTTATTTTGTTGTTATTATTATTATTACCCTGACCACTGGTCCTGCTAGCTAGGGATCATGGGAGTTGTAGGCCAAAAACATCTGGAGGGCTGAGGCTGAGGAAGCCTGTTCAAGATACTTTATGAAACTGGATGAAATACAAATGAATTTCTATGATGCACAGTTGTCAGTCATTAGAAACATAATATGGTTCATTCTTTTTCTCTATCCACCTCTATCAATTTCACAGCCACTCTACATTTATCAATGTGTTTGGTTGGGCTCTAATCATTTCTTCTGTTTATTCCATTTGAAATAATGGCTGGTTGAAAATTCTCTCCCAAATGAATGCATTTAGTCCAAGGCCTGAATTTTTAATGCCACTCTTAATTATTGTATGGTAAATTTTAACAAACAAGCTAAAACCCATTGATGGCACGGCTTATTATTTTGCTGTGATTTGAAAATATGCTTCGTTGCCATCTGTTACCAAATGTTTCATCAGTGCAATAGGGGGAAATCAAAGTAGGTCTTTTTTGATAAAGGTTTAATGGGATTGACATTTGAGCAAAAATCTGTTGTAGAACATGACACTGGAAGGAAAAAATATTTCATGGCACAATTGTCTATAGTCCTTCTACACACATTTTACAACCTGACACACATCACCTATTTCCATAAACTTTTCTGTTAAACAATACGTGCTACTTTTAACTGCCTTTTCCTTATTATATTTCATTTCACTTATATTTGTTTGTGCAATAATCCTGAATTTGGTGGAACTAGATGAGCATGTCTCAGAGCCCCTTCTGCAAACAAAATAAGTCCTTGTGTCCATAAAAGGACAAGTCTGGGTCCAACCCTCCATGTTTCGGTGCCTTCATAGTTCTTTCGATGGGCATTATGTGCTATTGCCAACTGTTTAAATGTCAGTGCTGTCTCCATTATCCTTGAGTCTGTGAATTCCAGTTAAATCACTCTTGCTGCACCTGTGACCTTAGCAAACTAGGCAGCTGTCCCAAAGTCCAAAGTTTCCCCCCGTAGATGAAGGTCAAGAAACACTTTGAATGTTGCACGCTTATAACTCCCTAGAGGCGCATACTCCTCTCATTGAATACGATTGGGAAACAGACACACCAGCATCTCTGAAACATTCTGCGTGGAAATTCTTTCAATAGCAATGCCATTTTCTTTTCCATCGTTGCAGTAACTTATCACTTGCACCTCTCAAGATGCTGGGCTGCATACACAGTACAACTTAATCCACACAATAACATTCATGTAACACAGTTTTAGATGCTTAATTCTTTTTCTCTCGCTTTCAACCAGCAATGAAAATCGAGTGAAATATTGCTATCAGGGACCTTTCATTTGTTCATTCTTGTCCTTAGTGTTCTATTTAACAATAAAAATGGGACGGCATTTTTAACAGGCAATATAAAAAGGGTTTGCTTGTACTTCATAGAACTGTCCCCTGGAGAAGAAACCTTTATCCCATTATTTACTAGTCCTCTAGATGTTGAAGCCATGGAAAGTAATCAGAGATGCTTCTTATAAGGCTCAGTTTGTTGTAGGGCATAAAGTGCTAAATTTCCCCCAGATCAGACTGCAGACTACGAGCACAAATAAGTAATGCTGGCATTTGTTATGGCAGTTGGTCTCTTAATTGTTAATTCTTTTAATCAAATATGGGGGGAGGTGTTGAAGGAAGCAATGTTTGCTGCTAACGTTTATTCAGAAATTATTTGCTGAAAGAAGACATCAGGAAAAATGACAAGAAATCTTGCAGGAAAGAGAAAATGTGATGTTTGTTCTGTTTCTGCAGACTGACAAGATGCTGATTAAAAGTTAAAATTAAAATTAAAACATGACAGTATTTTGTTACAGTTTTTCCCCCTCAGTGCTTCTTGCAGAGAGGGTAAACAACACCAAATAATTCTTTATTGTTATTGTTATTGTTATTTGTCCACTTTGAGACAGAGTACTGTTTCACATGGTCCTCACAACAAGACATGTTTATTTTGCAACATTATCACCTTCTGCTCAAACAGACTACAAAACCTGTTTAGCCAGGAATGATAGTGGGCTGAAAGTGTTTGTATTGTAGCATACGGCCAATGACACCATACCACTATCACACTCAACTTCAACTCTTTTGAATCTCCTATTGGCCACCTGTCTGCCACACTGCTAAGATCTAAGGCAACTACTCACAAGTCATTTTTGAAAGTGATTGATTCTGGTGTTTATAGAGAGCCATGCATTATAGTGTAGAATTGTGCTTTGTTTCTCTTTAGCAATTCTTCCCTCCCTCTCTGATTCCTTAACAGTGCCACTTAGCTAGCAGGTGCACTATGCTCCGTTTGCTTGAACAAACTACCACAAAGTGCTCAATGACCTACAATTCTGTAATGTTCAATTACTCCCTTGGACTGAATGACAAAAGAAAGGTGACTATTAATGACTCTAAAAGCATCAAATGAGATCAATAAACCATCAAAGCCTTGATCCCGGGGGACCTTTTAACATCCCTCTTTGCACACAGTTTCTTTTCAGTGAAGATTGTATTTAAAAATGAAATCTTCCATCTGTTAATGGCATTTTTAGGCCCCTCTGTGTGCAATAAGTAAAGGATAATTAGCACCTGTATGTCTTGGAAGGTTTTTGAAAATGTTGTTTGACACCGTTTGACAGAACTGCTACGCTGTATTTCCTTGTCCACATGCTGATAGCAGCAACAACCTTTAGGCCTTTTCCATAAAAACAAATATTCTCACGAGAATATTAAAGACCATTAAGAACTGAGTCATAGATTAGAATGCCCAGTTGTTCAAAATTGCCCCATTGGCTTCCCGTGCTAAAGGCATAATGTAAACTGTTGCAAGTATAAGCTTTGATGGAGGCAATAGCCACAGATGCTGCCATGTTAGTGAGTTGCAGATACTTTGAAGATTTTCTGCATGGCCTTAGCAAGGCCCAAGAAACAAAAAATGGCCCACCAGCTATGGTGGAAGGAATGCATAAAGTACTTGGTTTCGCTGCATGCCCAATATTGCAACTGAGGTTGTCAGGAACCTGACACAGGGTCATGGTAAGAAATAGGAATATTCAATTTGTCAGATCTGAAATTTATAGATCTGAAATGGGTCTGAAAGTTGTTTCAAATTTGGCAAAAAACACGCAAGAAACACATCCATACACAAATATCCATCAAATATAAACTCAGATTGTTCAGATGGAGGCAAACACAAAGCAAAAATTGAACAAATGCATACTCCCTGCTAGATGGGCCAATGGCCAGGAACCTTAATGGCCTGCAGGACATCTGCAACTCTTTGGGGCGGTGTGATGGTCGGATGACTAAAAATAAAATGTTCATAAATAGGAGGAAGGGATTGCAGTACGAATCCAAAGCTGTAGGATAAGCAGTGGTTCAATAACAGGGATATCTCTAAAGGTATAGAGAGCTCATTTCCAGAACTGAGCTCTGCTGTGGTTTCATTGTACAGACAGTTTGTTCACAATACTTCCATTTCATCACCGGGTTTATGATTCACAGAGTCCCTGGCTCTTTATCAGTGCTGTTCTTGGCTGAATTCATTATGCACACCCAAACCAATATTTGTGGGCATTAGTTGTGAGTGGATCTGGAAAGTAATGTTACCTACTTACATAATTATGCCACTACAAGCTGTTGGAAGGAATACAAGTTGTGTACTGGCTTCTGGGATGCTAATCAATGATTCATTAGCTAAAACATGCCTGTCTGGCGATACCCTCTCAGTGCCATGCATTGCAGATTAATGAGGGAAATTAGAGCAGATATATACCACACATAGAGGCTTTTGTAAGCGTGCATAGTAAATACCCTTTATTTTAGGGGTGGACACCAGTGGGGGTCAATATGTTGCTTGACTCCAACTCCCATCAGCCCCAGCCAACATTGCAAAGACTCAGAGTTGTAGTCCAATAACATGTGGGGGGAGGCATGCCCCCTCATCCTTGCTTTATATGTAGTTCACAATGAAAAGTGAGATACGAAGGTGATGCTGTTGGAACACTGTTGGGCAAAATGTCATTACTTTCATAAAATTGGAGCTAGAAAAGTTGTTTCTCCTGTAGGCAGTGGTGCAGTTATGCAGTTTTGGACTCTGGACTTAATGGCTCTACAGCGCCCTCTGTTCCAGCTTTAGATCATAACACTTGGCTTCAAATGGCAGCATCCCCAACATCCTACCATTATTTATGGCTGCCACATCACAGCTGTTAGAACAAAAGCAGCAGCAAAGGCAACCTTGTTGAATGTGCTTTTACTGAATGATAATGCCCAACTTGCAGGTTTGATCCTTGTATTGGACAGCTGCATATTCCTGCATTTTAGTAGATTGAACTAGATGATCCTCAGGGTCACTCAACCCACTTTTCCTTTCCAATAAGTGACCTAGAACTTTTACCCACAAACCAATCAAAAAATATAATTTTACAACCCTCTATCTCAGCAGTTAAAAGAATCCAATATTCACAGGCCAGACTTGGGTAGCTAAATAACAGTCAACTATCATTCACCAACAGATACTTAGTATTACAAATATTACCCTTACATGATTCCTTATTACATGCAGTATACAGTATGTAAACTAAACTTTCTTCTAGTCAGAGATTTTTTTCTGGGGGGACGCAGGGGTACGCATACCCCTAAACATTTTGTGAATCTTTCTACTTTTGTCCATTTACTGTGTTTATTTTTCCCCAATTTGAACTATAAAATGGTGATTTTCTTAAGTCAAAATGAGAGTACCCCTAAACATTTTTTTAGAAAGAAGAAAAACACTGTTTCTAGTAAACACATTTTAAAACGTGATTTATCTGGAGTCCAAGTACATCTGGAAGCTACCAGGTTGGGAAAAGGCACTTTAGACTAAAACGAGTCCAGCTGGCCTTATGTTTCTCAGGCCTGCCTCATTTGCCTGGCCCAGGCAATTTTGGGGATGAGAAACACATCCAAACACAAGGCCCCAGCTACTAAAAACTTCTTAAAATTGCTCTTTTAAACTTGGCAGGTTCATGTGTTTCAAAGCAGCTGATCTCCACAGCACTTTCATAAGCTTCATGGCCACACATTGTGATAAACCTCTGGGCACCCCAACACTCCTAGCTAGTTATCAAAAAACTCATTACCAATTTCTGAATCCAGACCTTTATGCCTGCCAGGCTCGTTTATCGTCACGTCAGTTTCAATTTTGTAAGTGACATGCTGACAAAAAACTGAAAACAGAAAATACTAAGTATTGATCCAACAAATTAGTCTGTGCATATTGTGGTAACCAACATTTCTGTGTTTTCAAGATGAAGGAAAGAAGAAAATATTGACCATCCAGACAGATCTTAATGAAAACAATACACAGTATTTCAGTTTTACTAAGGCTGTTAATATTTAACAAATGATAGAGCTTTCAAACAGAAAAAGCAGAAAATAAGAGCTGTAAAATGAAGTACATAAAGGATAATGCATGGTTGTACTTAACCAATCCGTTATTTCTACATTGCAAATTTCTTCAGCTGGTCTAACCAGGAGATTTCTTGGGTATCTGCTAGTACCACAAGTGTGGTGAAATACATGGCAGGAACAAAGAAGTCACACATGGCAAAAAGGAGTCCTTTAAAAACTGGAAGAAGTGAACAAAGGACAAATATAAGACAGAGCATGAACTCTGGCCAGACAAAGGCAAGTTGTTGATAGAGCGAGTGAAGAAGCAATTTGAGGAACAAATTGCTAAAGCCATAAAAACAAGCAAACATTTCAAGCAGGAAACAAGCCAGGGCGGCAGAAGGACCTTTATAGGACAATGGCACGGAAGGAAAACTGAAGGACAACATGAGAGTGCAGAGGTGCAGACTGAGTGCATTTGTGCTCACAAAAGGGTTTAAGATCTGTTGTTTGTGTAAGAGGAGGAAAGGAGATTTTTGTGAACTTGTCCTCTCTCTTGCTGTCCCCAGTGTCCTAGTGGAAGGGCAGCAAGTGGATTCCATGCTCTGGGCATCTGTCTGCACTGGAGAATATGTTGGAAAGACATCCACATCCAAATCGTTGTTTCAGGGAGGAGGCCAGAGGAACTATGTCAGACAGACATAACAAAAGATTCCATTACAGGCAGCGGCCATTTTAGGTGCATCCAATATGTGCATGCCCACACATACATATGTCACACCAAACCTGGAAGTGACCTGAAAATGTAACCAAAATGTCACCAAAAGGGGTAGAAAAGAGTGGGGCGGCCTTACATGGGGCCCGCCAATGCACAGGGGGAATCTGTGCAAATCAGTCTCTGCCTGTATTAAGCTAATTGACGGGTTACAAATCAATAAATCCCCTGGGCTGGACAGCATTCATTGCAGAGTCCTTAACATACTGAAGTTCATAATACCCACAGAATGGCTGCAGCCCTAGGAAGGCTGTGAAAACAAGTCTCATTTCAGGTATGACCTCCATGTGGGGCAACTTTGGCTGGTGGTGTGCATCCCAGAGAGCTACAGGGAGGCATAGTTTTACTTCCTTTATTACCCCCCCCCCCCATTTAAAAGGCCTCACCCACAAGAGTTCAGGGTCATTTTTGCCTTGCGAGCTTCCCTCAGTTTCAGAGCCTCACTGGTTGTTTTGTGTCATTGGTTGAGAGGGCTGGAAAAGATCCCCCCCCAAAAAAAATCTAATTGGACCCTGGTAGGCAGGAGAGGTGGTTCACCTTTCCCTAAGCGAGTTAAGGCTTACTTTGTACCCTTGGTGAAAATGTCGTTGGGATAGATCAGCATAAAGGGTGCTTCCATAAGCAGCCTGGGGGAAGGATTGGCTAAGAAACACCCTAAGCTCAGGTTAAGGCTTCTACCTGGTTGGAATCTCTCCCACTGTGACCCATTGAGATCCTGGATGCTTGGCTCGTACCCCATCAGGGTACAATGCTGGGTGGTTGTCATGAATGGAGTTTGGACACTTCCCAGCCCCAATGGAGTGCCAATCCACCAGGAAGGGCTGAGTGGAATTAGGAAGTGATCCTTGCCTTACTGCCATGCCCAACCTGCTTTCCACCATAGTCAATAAATATTTGGCCAGATTGCCACCCAGCACCTGTGTCCTATCAAAGTTATTTCACTTCTCTTGCACAGCTGCAGAATGCACCTGCAAGAGGAACAGACAATCTCTCCAGGTTTAGAGCAGCTTTCTTTCTGCAGGAAAAAATATCAATATGTACATTAATGTCTTCACAGGAAACTGGAGCGACAATTTTTTAAACTCTGTTTTCCTTAATGCATGGTTTGAAGCCACATCATACATCCAACTTGCTGAAGTTAAGCAGATCTGCTTTGTCAGTGTCTGGATGACAGACCACTTGGGAATCCCATTTATGCTACTTTGAGCTGCATGATAACAGAAAGGTGGAATATCAAAGCCCTAAACAATCCAGTGGGCAGGGATTGAAGCAGTACTGGCAGCTTAATGGTTTGAATGAATATGAATAAATATGAATAAATGCAGTTGTGTATGGTTCCCGGCAAAGGATGCACTCAACAAAGTTATAAAGTATCTTTCAGATGATGCAGAAAATGGGTAGCCTCTTTCACGGTAAACAAATACATCTGAGAAACAGTTGGAGAGGTTTCAGCTAAGCACTAGAAATCACACACACACACACACACACACACACACACACACACACACACACAAACCATTTTCCCACTGAGCCTGTATATTTATCAGTTGTGTCTTCAGTCCAGTGGCTTGTATCCAATGAAGTTATCCTGTTCATGCCATGATGACTGCTTGCACAACAGAACTTCCTCTCCTCCTTCTCTCCCCAGATGCTCCCCACTGCCTCCCAATCTGCTCTGGAGGGTTGGGATAGCCCCCTGAACAGATTTGAGGGGGAATGGGGGGAAAGAATAGGAAGGGGGAGTTCTATTGTGCAAGCAGAAGTACCTGCATGACTGGAACAGCCTGGTTAGATATAACCTAATAATTTCCAAAAGATGAGCTTTTAAATTAATATACTGAGCAGACCTGGGGCTAGTCTAACATAAGCAATCAGTTTGTTATTGTGGCCTCTTGCTCTAATCTTTCTTACTATTTTTTTTTTTACTGTTTATTGTACTGATTTGTAGGCTTCCCCATCTTGCCTACAACTCTGTTTCTTCCTTTTGAATACATTGAATAATCAGGTTTGGGGGTGGAAATATACAACCATGCAATTCCTCTGGGCTTTTAATAACTTTCTGGATGCAGCTCAGGGTCTAAACTGCTTTTCTGTTTGATTATTTTAGTTCTGAGAGGAAGAAAGAAATAAAATATTACTTGTTAAGACTTTAGAGGTACAGTAGATTTATGGTTGTTTGCTTCCCACAAGCTTAATAAGAAAGCTTCCATCAGTATCCTTTCCAAAATGTTGCCAAACATATCTTCAGCTTTCAGAGAGGTTTAACAAAAATCAATCTCACATGTGGGTTACACTGAGACACAGGGAAGCAGAACTCAAAGTGTTGTTGATTTCAGTTCTCTTAGATGTTTGCCAGGTTTCCTTAGAATCCAAGGCTTTGATGTTTCTTTTGTATGACACAGTCCAACACATAGCAAAAAGGACAACATCAAACCTACCACTGGCTGGCAGGCAACTGCTACTTGTTAAACTATATCTGCTCTTGCTGAAGTTGCTTCTAAAGTAAATTTGTAGGTTTACAATCTGGGGATCTACCAAGCAGAAAATTTGTATTTCAGGAGTCATGTTAAATTATTTAGATGAGCTGAGATTTAAGAAGGGCATGCATAAGAAATGCTATTGGGTGACAGAGAGAACACAGAACTGATCCACATTTTATTTTATTTTAATTTTTTACATGTTCTTTGCTGTGCCCAACCTGGTAGTAACAGAATAAATGATGTAAGGAGGCAGCTGCAGCCCAACCTAAAAAGAGGTGGTAGGGAAACATCTAGCTATGTATATGAATTCAAATTCCAAGTCCTGATGAGCTTCTAGTACACAGGGGTACTAGAAGAGCTTGCAGATGTAATCCCAGAGCTTCTGTCTATAATCTTTGAGAATTCTTGGAGAATAGGTAAGGTACCTGCAGACTAGGTAAAGGTACCCCTGACCATTAGGTCCAGTCGTGGACGACTCTGGGGTAACTATCAACTGGTCAGCTTGACACTGATGCCAGGAATGTTCCTAGAACAGATAATAAAACAGTCAGTCTGTGAGTACATACTACAGGAATAAGTTTCAGAAGGTAAGAGCTGTTTGATGGTGGAGCAGAGTCCCTCGGAAGGTGATGAACTCTCCTTCACAGGAGGTTTTTTAGCAGAGGTTGGATGGCCCTCTGCCATGGATGCTTACCTGAGGTTCCTGAATTGCAGGGGTTGGACTAGATGACCCTTGAGATCCCTTCCAACTTTACAAGTCTATGGTTTAGTTTGTGGGACAGAAAGGGGTAAAATACACAATTTTATTATACTATAAGAAAGCTACTTCATACAAATGTAGGATATAGATGCTAATATTCACCAACTGCCAACCTAGCAGTTCAAAAGGACACCAGTGCAAGTAGATAAATAGGTACCCCCGAGGTGGGAAAATAAACTGCATTTCTGTGCACTCTGGCTTCTGTTGCAGTGTCCCGTTGCGCCAGAAGCAGTTTAGTCATGCTGGCCACATGACCCGGAAAGCTGTCTGTGGACAAACACCAACTCCTGAGATGAGTGACACACCCCATAGTCGCCTTCGCCTGGACTTAACTGTTCAGGGGTCATTTACCTTTCATTTACCTTATAGGATAGCATAATACTCATTTATATTATGAAATATGATTATATATTTCTTTATCTTACAAATATTTATTCTGAATGCTCTCCTCTGTTCCTGCCAGTCATTATGACCCCCCATTTTTTCCACCATATAACATTTTGTCTTCATTGACACCTTGACATAATGTCTTTTTAACGCGAAAGAGATGCATATCTCACCTGCACATCTATTTGGTACATAATTGGGAACTGTTACATTACTAATGAGTATTCCTGGTGGAAGTGCGACTGCCTTTCATTGTTACGGTTTACAGTGTAATGATATGGGTGGCCACAAAACGTGTATTAACCCTGTCCCTTTGTCAATAAAGCTGACTTTCATTTTCCCTCCAAGGGCACTCTATAAGCTTCCAGTTCATGATTTATTAAGCATACTGATGCACCTCTTGTTTTTTTAACTTCATATGCCATTTAAACTGACTTTAAAGATTTGTATTTCAACAGGGGCACATTGCATGTTCATATATGAGTTTATTGACAACATACTGAATCTGCTTTCTCTTTCTCAGCTTGGAAAACACGTTATTCCTTTTTATGACATAATTTATTCCTGGAATATTTAAAATAAGAAGAAAAAACTTTGTTCAGTCCATTTCTTGTTCCCCCTTTTAAAAATATAATATTCTTTTGTTTCCTTGTTAAGTGGAGAAAAAGGGTTCATAAAGGAGAGGCTGAAACATCAGACCCTGCCTCGTGTGTGTGTGTGTGTGTGTGTGTGTGTGTGTGCTTTTTGCACATGTACTTAGGCACCTAAATGCATGGTGGAATGCATGCAAATCCATTTTGTCTGGGCATATACTTGTGGAAAACATCAAAGCCCATCCCTCCCTCCAAAAAGGACATTTCTGTGATCTTCACATACACCACTGCACTTGCTCTTATTCCAGTGTAAATGTATGTGGGGGGAAATGTCAGTTCTGTGAGGCAGTTCTCCAGAGGCATCCTCGATTGCCTGGCCACAGATCCTCCATTTCTAAGGCTTTTATTTCCACTGCATGAGGAGGGATCTAATAAAAAATTCTACATATTGGAATGTGCTTGCCTGTGTTGGAAGAAGATGAAAAGTGATAACCTCACAGGACAAGATGTGAAGCTGGGGCATGGGAAAAGACGGATAGAATATTGCAGGCTGACTCAAGTAGGCACAAAGCAAATTGTGTGTGCTATAGAACAAAATTGTAGGCATCTATTGTCCTTGAAGGCATACAAGTGCTAATAGCTAATCCGACACTTGTCTGAAACATAGCAAAGGTAATGGATGCAGTTATATTTTTCGATATCTGTGGATTCCCCAAAGCATTCATGTCATTCCTGGCTAGGAACATTTGTTACACAGATAGAAGCACAGACTGCGAGATTATCTGGCATTTGAGTAATATTCAACAACAGATGTTCTGGGCTACTGATCCTTGGAGGCATGTTCAAAAATGAATTGAAACCAGCTGAGGGTGGGAGGTGGGGGTCTATGTGTGGGAGGGGATAAGTAGTTGGTCAGTTTCCACATATACAAGCACACCTCTCTAGAGTATGAATTGCCGATGTCACACCCATAGACATACATATGCATACAGAAAGCCCCAGCCATTTTCCTGCAAGCCTCCAAAATCTGTTCTAGAGAGTTCACAGAGAGTACAAGAGGAGAGGAAGGGGAAGCTCCTTTGCACAAGGAGAAATCTGTTGTGCAAGTGGAATGGCACTGTTGGCTACAATCCACAGTTCTCTTCTTCTCAGAATCCCAAGAAACCCTTCTTTCGTTTTTTGGGGGATGGGGGCATATCCAACAGCCTTGCCTTCACAATTTTCTCACATGTATTGATACATTCATACATACACTTAGCTTTGCTTTTCCACTACTTTAAGGGCCTCCCTTTATCTACCCTAAACCATGACTTGAGTAAAAGAATTGCATTGAAATTTGTTGTGGGGAAGACGAGAGTAGCTAGGCTGACAAGAGACCTTGAGCTAGACCATTTTTTACCAAATTATTTTCTCCTTCAATCTATATGTTCACTAGAAGCAATGCAATTTTGTATTGCCTATTTGTTTGGTACAAAAATCCCATTCTGCTAAGCAAATGGAGGGGATCACAAATTCATGCAATGTAGAAACAACTCTTGTGTTCATCTTGTCTAGACCTCTTGGTTTACACCTTGAAGAGGAGGTCCACTTACCTTATTTGGTAGGCAGTGTTGTGGTCAGGCCCTGCGCCCTGCAGTGACTTGGCCGAGGGTCAGAGACTGGCACCCTCCCTGCCGCTCAAGGGGTGGGCCTCACTGACCAATCAGCACCAATGGAGGTGTGTCAGTGGGGAATTTAAACTCTGGCATGGCAAGGAGGCCATCCTCTTGTGTCCTTTGCTGGAAGAAGGGAACTTCTAGATATCTTACAGTGGGTTTTTCAACAGTAGCCACATTTAGGATCCAGCAGCCTCCTGACAAATTAATCAATTGCTGAAAGACTCACAGAATAACAGGTGAGAAGAGGTGTAGCTGAATACCAGGTTCTGTCAATGCTCCCTTTTGCTTCCACCTATGTTACAATGCACAGATAAGTTGTGTGCAGCCACCAAAGGTGAGAGGGGAGACTTGTTTTGCATGACACTTACTTCAATTTATTTTCCTCACTTTACACAGTAATGATTTTTTTGTTTGTTTTTACTTTAGGATTTTGTTTAATTGTCTTCCTCTTAAGCCAACTAGTAAATAGCAAGGCTCAAAGCAAAATTAATTGATTGCATATAAGTATTATTATTTTGATTAAACATCCCAAGATTAATTTTCTGCTTATTTGCAACTTTATTGTCATATTCATATTCATTCCAATCCCTCTGACCAGTTGGCACAATTGCAAAGCATTTATATCAATATCTCAGATAAGATGGAGTACCAGATTAATCCAAACACCCAGACAGAATTTGCCGGATGGAGGCTAATTTATCTTTTATCGACAAAAATCAAAGGTACTTAAGCAATAAGCATGGAGGACATTAGCAACCATTTTGTAAAGTTATCAGTTTATTGAGAAGGGCAGTCTGATGTCGTAAATTTCCACGGAATGATTTTTCTGACATAATTGGAAATATAATATTTCTTAAAAATAGTAAATCTCATCCATAAAATATTAATCTATCTAAAATATCCAGTGATAAATGGGAGTAATTTGCATGGAGAGACTCAGCATTCTATTCTTCCACATAATTGCACACATGAGCCGGTATGACAATTTGTGCAATTTGGCAGCAAAAGTAAAAGTTTCTATACTGCAAGGTCAATACACTTCAAGAACACACTTCCACCATGCCTATTGTTCTGTAGATCAGCCCTTTGTGTATTGTGAATTAAAGGATCTGTATAATGGGCATTTGACAGCATCTTGAGAACCACAAAACATTTTGTTTCTGCACAAGATTTTATGGGTGAGACAGAAGTACCACAAGCTCACAGCTGCTAAGATCATCAGTCCCAGATTCCCCACCCCCTTTTTCAAAAGAGGGTTCTCGCCCCCCCCCAAGACTGTAATCTGATTTTCCCCTTCTTGCTTACTGTAATCTGATCATTATCAGATCTCCCAGCTGATGCTATTTGCCTTCAAACAAACAAACACTCTGTGCATTAAATGCAATGATGCAATTATTGTTGCACCTATTTTTGTCCTAGTATTACCTTTACAAGCCATGCAGCAGAAGCAGCCACATTTCCACAAAATAAACAGCAGAGCGCGCGCTTATGGCAAAGGTAGTCATCATGTGATGACTGAGTGATGTGGATTTTTATTTTTATTTTTATGCTACAATGGATGCATGAGAATGGCTCAATTTAAGTGGGATGCTAGCTAAGCTATGGTGGTTATGTTACCAGATAATCAGAATATGGGGGAGTTCTTATGCATGCCCAATCCGAGGTGCCACCTTAGAATCCTATCCAGCACTGCAGTTTGGTCTAGAGCCATCCTTATGGAGGATCAGCAATATCTGATGGAAACCCCAAGGTGTACTTGAGGTCACAATCTCAAGAGGCAGCCACCCATCCCAGAGGAAGCCAACAAATTAAGTATGTCCCAAGTATGTAGGTATATCTAGCACAGGATCGCCATAATATATTACAAGTCCATGTGAAGATTCTTGTTCTGTTCTGGTCAAGTCAGAAGATCTGAAGGTGGAACTGGTGTTATGACTCAGACTGTCACAAAGGGTGGGATCGACTGAGATTGGAGCTGAATTTAAATTTCCCAGGATACATTTTTCTGAGAAAATTTCTGAGATTTTATCCTCTCCTCCCCCCACCAAAAGAAGGCCTAATATTTTCCAAATATTCACCACCATTTTTGGATAGTGTTACACAATAACCAGGAATGATGCTAGGTCTGGGACATTGTGGAGGATACAAAATGGCGGCCAGGCTGCCAGTGCAGCAGCTACTGCTACCAGTGACAGAAAGAAAGAAAAAAACTTAGGAAAAGAAAGAAAACAGCTGGGCTACTGCCACTGCTAATAGTGAGTCCCAACCCTGAGAAGCCATTGGAGAATTTCTCCTCCCCTGAAGAAATTTGGATAAAAGTTGCTCTCAATTTCTCTGCCACAAAATGCAGGGGCAGGGGGATAGTGAGATGCTCTTTGCACATAGCTCTAAGCACTGGAATCTTTTGGATCTGAGTTGTTCTCAGAATGCTCCTGGGAAATTATCTCAGAAAATTACAATCTAACTTTTGATGCTGGGGAAGACAGCACAGAGTGAAGGCAAGGAAGGTGCAACAGTAACAGGTGAAATATGCATAAATGGTGTTACATATTCTTCAGACACATTTTAGCTAGGCAGGAGCTTTATGAAGTTCTCACAATGTGTCTCCTTGCTAAAAATCAGATTTTCCTTATGTAGTTCATGAATCCCAAAATTAGCAGAACTGAACTAAATTTTTAGAGGATTTGGGTGAGCCATTCCGAACAACATATGTTTAATCCAAGTTGGCAAGTGATTGTTAGCCTGGACACCAAAATGTAGCAGCTCCAATGGCATAATAGACACTTACCTATATCTTCAATAAAAGTAAAAATACAGAGACTAATCAGCTTCCACAGGCCATTTTAAGATCCTTGGAGAGAATGTACTAAGTATGAATCTGTATAGCTTTATTAAGAGTGTAATTCTTGTGCCTACAGGGGGCAATCAAAATCTGGCATAAAATTGTTGTGCCCTACTTAAGCCCTTTTACATTCTCCAAAATTGAATTCCATTTTCTGGGTTGTTACGGGAGGTTTGATGTATTTATACAATAAGCTATGCATACTACAATCTTATGGAAATTTGCAATTGTCTTCCAACATTCTCTGTCTCTCTCACATACATAAACATGCAGACAAATTTATTTGGGGAACCCAAAACATTTCAGACTTAATACCTTGTGTATACAACAGATTTCCCCTTATAAACATAATGCTTTAATAATCTACGCTGGTGATTCTGAAATGCTGTGTTAGAAGCACCTACCCGTGGTTTATAGGAGAGGTCACCAGCCATGCTGCTGTGAGTAAAGGGGAGAGCACAGCACAAGCAATTAAAGTGTTTTCATTTCCAGGCCAGATATTATTGGAGCTGATAGATAGGCCCTTCACTACAGAAGACATGGCAAGAGGAAGGCTGGCAGTATGCAACACAGTATGCAACACAACAGTGAGTGTGTGTGTCTGAAGGATGAGAGAGAAGGACAGCAGAAATTAAAATAAAATAGACACAGTCCTGCGGTGAGCAGAACCCAGTGCCCTGGTAGCGACATACCCCTCAACTGTCCCAATTTGAGCCGGACATCCCAGAATTACAGAAGCCACCCTGGCTTTTGGTGGGATTCTGGAATGTCCTGTTTTTGATCTTGTGTTCTCATGGGAGTCAGCTGGCTCACACCAGAGTGCAAGACCAAAAATAAAGGAGCATCCTGATTTTAAATAGCAGGATGTTGGAAAACATGTAGGGGTGGAAGCTACCCCTTCTTCTGTCATCAGATTGATGAGCAGAGATGGGGTGATCCATACATATCAGCTGATAATGTTGCACGTGAAGGTTAGTGGTTTCACGTGCAACAATATGTATGGATCATATGGGGAAGGGAGCTGTGTGCACTTATGACTGTGTGTACTGATGGTGTTAGGGGCCTGAACAGTTGACCAAAAAGAGGTTATTCACTGCTTATGTCAGTGTTGTAGTTCTTCTAAAAATGTATGTGGGTAGTTGAGATCTGTGTTTCAAAGGCCGCATAGTGAGTTCATGACTGAAATTTGACCCAGGGCCTTCCAGCCTCATACCTTACATTCTTAACAACTACACCAGTTGTCCTGGTATGGATCTAGTAATGAACCAAAATGGCCCCACTCCAATTTTGCAGTCCAGTTCTAAGCAATATCAGGATATAATAACATTGTCACAGATCAGAGATGTTTGGGGAACTCCCAAAAAGAATTAGGGTCCCCATTGTTAAAAATTCTAGCCTAGGTAGCCTGGGTATACAGTGATTAATTCTGACCAACCTAGGAGTAACTAATTGTCAGTGGTGACTTGCTTTTGCTAGAGTATATATATATGCTATACAGTGGTGCCCCGCAAGACGAATGCCTCGCAAGACAGAAAACTCGCTAGACGAAAGAGTTTTCCATTTTGGAGGTGCTTCGCAAAGCGAATCTCCTATGGGCTTGCTTCGCAAGACGGAAATGCCTTGCGAGTTCCTGCGGGGGGGGTTCCTTCCCCCCTTTATCTAAGCCGTTAAGCCACTTATCAGCTGATCCGATAAGCCGATAAGCCGCTAAAATCCGATAATAGCGCTAATCCGTCAATGGGCTTGCTTCGCAAGACGAAAAAACCGCTAGACAAAGAGAATCACAGAACGGATTCTTTTCATCTTGCGAGGCACCACTGTACTCTAGGCCAGCTGCAAAGTGCATCAGTGCAGTGGAACCAATCTAAATTCCAATGTTTAACTCAGTGAGATCCGTAGTTCGGTCACAGGTGATTTGGTCAAGATAGCAGCTCCTTTTAAAACGTCCTTCTTATTTACTTTCCATAAACCAGCAAGCACTCAAAGGTCTTTGGTGCTAATAGAAGAAAGAATCAGAATCAGTTTCATTTCCTTGGAATGGCTCAATAATCTTTAAGTTTCCACTTCGCTTTAGCAAGATGGAGTGGGGGAGGCAGTGTGAGCTTCCCGCTTGCTTACAGTTTATCTAACTTAGTCACGAAGGCCATTCTGCTCTGTGAGCAACAGGGCACTTTTGGTATGCAAAACACCTGCCTTCTTCTCTTCCCACATAATTCAAGCTGCAATAAATGCATCTGACCCTGGTGCGGCAAAAGAAGCAGCTCCCATTGTTCTGCAGCCTTATCTTCTTCCGCAGGTGTCACATGAAATAGAATGAGACTGCTAATATATATTCATGTTTCCATTGATAACTTTGACAGGCAGGGTAAATAGAATCACTGGAACTTCGTTCGCATTTGAGACAATGATACAGAACACATTGCAGTTGTTGAACAAAACTTTTGGAGGTTGTAATTCAGGTCTGACATTCTACTTCACGGAACTGCTTTCTTGATCATTCATTCAAGGATCTCATGATAACCTGCATGGAATAATTAGTTTTCATCTTAGTAGTCTATTTCCCACCTTCTCCCCTGTTATAAACGCAAGGAGGTGAGCTGTGCAAAGCACATTATATATCTTACCAGTTTCTAATACAATCTTGCCCTAAACTTTGATCCTATGAATAAGAGCAGCAGTGAAGTTAGCCAGCTCTAAGGTCCTTGGAAGTCTCCATAACAGCAGTGACAGGTCTGCTGATAAGTTTAAGGCCAAATAAAAACCCTAGTGCAGTGGCTTCCAACATAGTGATACATTATCAGGATTCTCTCAGGTTCAGATTGTTGTATCACCTTCTGCACTGACCTCCTAGTCCAGGAATAGGGAATGTGTCCCCACACACCATGTTTCAGGCATCCTGTCAGCCCCAGCCAGCAAGGACAGTGTTCAGGGAAGTTGTAATCCACCAGCACAGAAGCATAAAATTATAGAGCTAGAAGGCATGCCCATAGGATCGTCTAGTTCAACCTCCTGCAATGCAGGAATTGCAGCTAAATAATCCCTGACAGATGGCCATCCAGCCTCTGTTTGAAAACCTCCATTACACTAGGAGAATGACATATTATCCACCCTTTTCTTTGTCAATAGCTCAAAACCATTGATTTAGAAATATATAAATCAATTTGCAATACTCAGCAACGACTTCAAGATGTTTATTATTTAAGTGGTTGGAAATAATGTTATCATGAACCAAATAGGTTTTCAGCTATTTGCTATTAAAAACAGTTTGGAGACTGGGGGTGGGGAGGGGAGGTGTTTTTCCTTTTTATATATACCTTTTAAAAACACTATCGTTTTTATTAAGATAGCTCATTATGGTCTTTCTCAGTTGGTATTAAGTCTTAAAATATGACCACTGCAAAACATTTACCGTAGATTCCGGCATATTAGGCAACTGGGCATATAAGACAACCCCCAACTTTGGCTGTTCAATTTTAGAGTTTTAGAGTTATAGAGTTTGAGCGCCACCAGGGGCAGAGCACGCACCCCTCCGCTGCCTCTGCCGTCACAGCAGCAGCAGCCCAAGGCGAGGAGCTTGGCGGGTGGTCAGGCAAGCACCGCTCTCGGAAGGACTTTCCCCACCCCTTCTGTGGGGAGGGAGGAGGAGCGATGGCAGAAGGGGTGCCTCTGCTCAACAGCTCAACTCCTTCCCAACGTGTATACCCGACGTATAAGGTGACCCCCAACTTTTGGGGTGCTTTTCCAGGGATAAAAAGTCGTCTTGTATGCTGGAACATACGGCATTTAAATCAAGGTTAGAAGATACTATGACTGAAGAGGGTAGATACCATTTTGTCATTGGCATCCATCTGTCTCGAGAGACAAAGGAGTGCACCTCCAGGGGTGAAGTCAGACTGCTGTGTTAGAAGCCCCCAAAGTGATCTCCTCGGGGCGTAAGCTTGGGCAGTGCCTATGGAGGTCCTGGGCTGCACAGATGACAAGACCACCTCGCTCTCATGTGGTCTTGCTGATGTGGTCTAAAGGAAAGCAGAGCAATACATCTGGCACCAGCCTGGCTTCAAGAGTTGCAGCCAAGAGTTTGACTGCTTGATTAAGACTAAATACCACAGTCCAGTCCTACTGTGACCTTGGAAGCAAGTCCTACTGCATCTGGTGGCGCCTTTTCCCTATAAAGTGTCTATTAGATTGTAGCCTAAGGATTTGCAACCTAGGGACAGTAGATCATGCCGTGTACAAAGACAAAGTGCAAAGTGTCTTCTTCAGTGTTGCCAGGGCAAATCTGAATACTCCGAGAGTAATAATTCCTATTTCCAAAGAAATCAATACTCCAATAAGATTTGCCTATTTGCAATCTTAATGTGGTTGCTTGTTATTTATTGTAAGCATCAACCAGACAATGTGCATTAAACCAATTGCCTATTTTTATAACTACACCCCTTATTCTGATAATCTTCATTATCCATTTATAATAAAAACCATGACACTTTCTTATTAGGAGAGATAGTGTTTCACATCAAAATGCAGAAAAATGGAAGCATTAAATACATATGCTGAGACTCTGGCAAAAGTAATAACGCTTACGTCTGGTGTAATATAGAATATATTTCCTAATCAAACACACACTTCCTCTTAATGTAATCTACTCCGAAATCAAATGTGTTGTTACACATGGTAGCCTAGCAAGAAAAACAGCCCAGAGAAGATAACACTGTTATGCCTTTGCATATTACTTTTCATTTGGGAGGGAAATCTAATAAATGAAAAGTTTTCACCATAAGACAGATAAGACAGTGGTGCCTGGTCCCTCAAAAATCTGTTAAAGTACAAAATCTGTTAAAGTACAAAAACTTTAGCCATCAGCTACTTCTTATGCTATCTTTCTGTTAGGTGTAGACTGGACCCCACAAGCTTAATTTCACTGAGCACAGGGTCTCCAATGCACAGAGAGTGCTTCATGTTCTGTGGTGAAATCATACATTGCACAAGAGAACTTCCAGTCATGAAATGGAACTTCCTTCCTCTCCTCCCCTGAACCCCCCCCCCTTCCAGTTTGCTAAATCTGACCTGGAGGATCTCTCAACAGTCCAGAGCAGATTGTGGGAACATTCAGGGGGCTGCAGGGAGAAAAAGAGGAAGGTGAAGTCATGTTGTGCAAGCAGGCAAAAATCTGACCTCTGTCCCCATAGATATCATTGTCTGCAACCCACAGAACTGTACCTCTGCCACCTACATGTGCTTGTTCCTGTTCATTTCTATGAGGAGCAATAGCTAAGTCAGTAGAGCGTGAGACTCTTAAACTCAATGCTGTGGGTTTGAGCCCCACTGCAGGGGTTTGGAACAGATGATCCTTAAGGTGCCTTGAATTCTATGATCAATAGATAATTTATTACAGTCAAAGACCAGCTCGCATAACAATAAAACCAGTGTTCATAAATCAGAGCAGATTGCAGCAATAGCTCATGAGTTAAAATGGAGATATATACATACACCCATACAACTGAGATTTGGGCTACCATAAAAAATGACCCTGAGGCGCCCCAAAGGGCAACTTCAGCATTTCCCTAGTAAGCTATTTTATTCTAGAGGATGATCTGTGCCTACAAATCTGGGTGCAGAATCTGGCTACCAGCTACCAGATCTTGTGATCTTTGCCTAAGAGGAGAGAATTACCTAAGTTTAGACTTGTCTGAAAGATCGGCGAGCCTCTTCAGCAAAGGATCAATGGTGTCTCTACGAATCTCAACATAAAAAGGACATCTAAAAAATATATGTTTGGAATTCTATGATAGGCACTTTCAGACATACAACTGTCTTCTTCTATTAAAACTGAAAGGGGACAACCTCCCTGTGTGGGAGACCCAGGTAAGCAACAGAACATGCAGAGTGTTGGGAATTCGGGACTGGGTCTTTTCTTCCCTTCTTTTAAAAAGCAGGCCTGAGTCACCTGCAATCTTCCAAACTCAATGCAGCCCCTTTCTGCCCCTCCATACACTCCATGAATACTTGGTCACTCAGATCAGTCCTTGCCAACGACTAGGAAAGGCACAAAGGGCAGTGGCACAGCATGTGCTTTGCATGCAGAAGGTCCCAGTTTCAATTCCCAGCATCTCCAGCTTGAACTGAGAGAGAGATACCCCTGCCTGAAATCCTGGAGTGCTGCTGCCAGTCAGTGTAGATAGTATTGATCTAGATGGGCCAATGGTATGATTCAGTATAAGACAGCTTCCTATGCTTCTATGACTTGACAACTGACTGAAAATGCAGAGAGAGGGGGGCTGCTGCCACCTACTTGGCAGCTGGTAACATAGCTGGTGAACTGGGGGAAGGGGTACTAGGTCTCAAAGTGTTTAAAAAGACAAAAGCACATACAGTGAAAACAAAAGCAAGTGTAATTCTAGACACGTCTTCTACAATAAAAAATAAAAAATCCCCATAAATATAGCAGGACTAACTCTCAGGTAAATGTATATACAATTTCAGCCCAAGTCACAAATTAGCATTAAAATAACTAAAAATGATTTTTTAAAAGTTCATGTTTGCTCATATACATAATCCACATTCACTTATGCATAAATACATTCATTAATTAGATGCAAATGAATGCAGTCATTTTAAAAGATCCATATCAAGAGACGGAGTTGTTTCAGAACTTCACAAGAACTGAGTTCCTCCAAAATATCCAGAATCTTTCTTTAAAAGAAATCCTAATGATCTTTCAGTCAAGTTTTTTTTTAAAAAAAATAACCATCTCTCTTCATTTTCATATCCCTGTTTGATGTATCAGTTAAATTCTGTTTAATGAAAAGCAATTTAATTGCAAATGTTCTCTTTCCTCCCTCCCAAGTTATTTCCTCAACCTGGATTTCATTCAGGCAGCCTTGCCAGGGTAGAAGGCGAAGGGAGAGGATAAAAACTGCCTAGAGGAGCCCATGAAGAAGAGAGACCGGAGAAGCAGGTCCAATGCATTTTGCTCTCTGTGGCACTGCTCCTGGGGCTGCAAGAAGGTGTCATTTCCCATTCTGCCCTGCATTTGTCACATTTTCATTTGGCTGCAGTTCATCTTCTGACAAAAGCTACTTTCATAGGTGCGAACTCCTAGGGCCTGAGGTCCCTTTGCCCTCTCCGATAAAATATTTGAGCCCTCCCCCCCCAGTTAATAGGCATTGCCATTTACATGGTGTGCATGTGCCACATCATGTGATCAATTATCCAGGGCAGGAATTACCTTGTTGTTGTTGTTTAGTCGTTTTGTCGTGTCCGACTCTTCGTGACCCCATGGACCAGAGCATGCCAGGCACTCCTGTCTTCCACTGCCTCCCACAGTTTGGTCAAACTCATGCTGGTAGCTTCGAGAACACTGTCCAACCATCTCATCCTCTGTTGTCCCCTTCTCCTTGTGCCCTCCATCTTTCCCAACATCAGGGTCCCAACATCAGGGTCTTTTCCAGGGAGTCTTCTCTTCTCATGAGGTGGCCAAAGTATTGGAGCCTCAGCTTCACAATCTGTCTTTCCAGTGAGTACTCAAGGAATTACCTGGCCCACGCCAATATTTTATTCAAGTTGGCACTCCAGCTACATTATTTGACTCACTGCCGGTAAATCATGTAATGTATGTAAGTTATGTAATTAATTATTCCACCTCATTCATTTTGAAGCCAAGGAAATGCAGCGCAATGGTGGTGGGGAGGGGAGTGATCAATTACATATCCTTACCAGAATGAAAGCAACAGCAACAGTGAATTTCCATTACGCACATAGGATAACTCCCCTTTCCATTTTTGTCAGGATTCTCTGACATACGTAACTTCTCCCTCATTACATGTATACAAGCTGGCAACACTGGAAGCTGACTCTTACTTCAGTACTATAAACCAGGTAGCAACCTGTGCCATAGCTGTAAGGACCAAACTAGGTAGCACACACAGCTCTGTCCTCCAGTGAGAGCCAGTGTGGTGTAGTGGTTAAGAGCAGTAGACTCATAATCTGGTGAACAGGGTTCGCGTCTCCGCTCCTCCACATGCAGCTGCTGGGTGACCTTGGGCTACTCACACTTCTTTGAAGTCTCTCAGCCCCACTCACCTCACCGAGTGTTTGTTGTGGGGGAGGAAGGGAAAGGAGATTGTTAGCCGCTTTGAGACTCCATAGGGTAATGATAAAGCGGGATATCAAATCCAAACTCTTCTTCTTCTTCTTCTCCAGTTTTTCTCTGCTGTTCCCCCCACCTCCTGCTGCTCAGCAGTTGGTGTTATGGTAGGGCCTAATGATAGGGCCAGCCTCAGAGGAAGGGTTAAACCTAACCTTGGGTATCTATCAATTCTTTCCTTAAAATGCTGTCCCTCAGCATCACGAGGAAACACCATGGCTGCCTCATAATATCTAACTGGGCCCTAAGAGTGTAGCCCTAAACATTTGTTGTTGTTTAGCCGTTTAGTCGTGTCCGACTCTTCATGACCCAGGCCATGGATCACTGCCTTGTCGTGGTGAAGGGGCTTGAATAACGGAGAGAAGCTATGAGCTATGCCATGCAGGGCCACCCAAGTTGGACAGATCATAGTGGAGAGTTTTGACCAAACGTGATCCACCTGGAGCAGGAACCAGCAAGCCACTCCAGTATCCCTGTGAAGGAAACTTCATGGACAAAGACAGCAATCCTAAACATAGAAACTCAGAAAACTTCCCTATATAGAGTCCCGCTTAATATTGTCCACACTGACTGGCAGTGACTGTCCAGGGCTTCAGACGGGTGTTCCCCATACCTTGAGATGCTGAGGATTGAATCTGGCATCTTCTGTATATGTAGCAAGTGCTCTACCACAGAGCTGCAGACTTTCCCCAAATTACAGTAATGCAATTTTTTTAGTTCCTAAATAGCCTTACTCAGAAGTAAAATTCCAGTGATAATAATACAGAAAGAGGGGGAAATCTTCTGAGACCAGGAGATTGAAAAGAAACAAAAGGTTAAGTTTATTGCACGGATTCCCAGAAGTGAAAAGCCAGTATGTGATGAATCACTGAAATGTATTCAAATTGCCAAAAGGCATGTGAATCTCATAAAGTCTTGCATTTTATCTAGAACATATCTTCTGGGCTAGGCTCCCTGGCCACTCCATTGCTTTGAGAAAGGTGTGTTCAATGGTCTGAAAAAACCCTCATGCATATTCCTTCTTTTAGAAAAGGGGGTCTTTGCTCTGAAGATTCTGCAGTCTGAAAATATTTCCAAATGGAGAAAGCTCATCCACACTTCAGAAAGAGATCAGCTCTTGATCTCTTTGAGCTCCCTCTCTGTGTTTTCATTATTATGTGAGGGTGACATCAGAACCAAATATCCAAAACACACTGTGATAAACACCCGCACATACAATCACCCGCGTCAAGCAACTGGCTTCCCTTGGCAGACAATTTTTTAATAACAAAGGCAATTATTTCCCAATAAAAATGAAAATAAACATATTTTTAAAAACACACATGTTGTATCTCTTTGGTGATCACTCGTAGCCGAGTAAGATTGTCTTCCATAAACACGGTTAGTTTCCCCTAATATCAACAAGAACAAGCAAATGGCACGTTCCTTTTAAATATATTGTCAGATGAGTATTTTAGTCTTTGGTTATTGCTGCTTTTATCTGATATTAATGTCTTTTGCTATTTTATTTTACTGTGTAAGTTGCTTTGAGGCACTTGAGTGCAAAAATGTGACTAATAAGCATATCATCATCATCATCATCATCATCATTATCATCATTATTATTAAGCCACACACCCTGACACTAGTATAAAACACAGGCGGTCCCATGCTATCAGTTTGGAAGTGATACAGGATCAGTTACCGAAAAGCTGGAGAGCTTCTTATATTTGCAACAGTGTATTAGTTTGTAAATAAGGAAGGAAGAGAATAATTAAATAGGGACAGGGTGGCCTAACAAGGACCTGGGAACTCCCCAGATCTTCAGTAAGGATAGGATAGGGAGCATGGCTGGACTCCAGCTCACATTAGCACCAGCCAGCAGGGTTGATGGTCAGGTGTAATGGAAGCTGAAGTCCAGCAACATGCAGAGGGCTGAGAGGATTCATGTCCCAACCTACAGAATGTTGAGTTCAGATGAACCACAGAAAGCTGGGGGGAAACGTGGACAATGGTCTTCTTGAGCGCCTCTTATATCCTCCAGGAGGGAAAACCTGGTGGATGCCCATTGTGGTGTTATAGACTTAATCTCCCATGCCATTCATGAGAATGTTTCAGCAAGCAAGCAAGGAAAAATAATACTTTCCACTCTCTAGAACTGTACTGCACAACCACACTATATACTAAATAAAGGTTTTGAACTGACAGCACACCCCTATATTTTAATGCTAAATAACACAGCAGGGGGAGGTTTCAGGAAGGTGGGGGAAGCCATTCCCTTTCCTTCCCTATCCTGAAATACCCCATCAGCTCCAAAACACCCTGCAAACTTCCTAATCCAGGTTGGTTGGAGCCCTAAATAGGAGTACTCATGTTAGGTATGGGGGACAGCCTGCAATGGTTTGATGCAGTAGGGCAACAGCTTGACAGGTGGAAAATCAGCAGTTGAAGCCTTTTGCTTACTACATCACTATAGGGCAAATGTTTCTATTTTGCCTGGTACACAGCTGTTAGCATACTTACGAAACACCAGTCAAGAGTGTAAGTCTGTCATACAGTGCCTGAAATACCTTCAGGGTAGAGCTTTAGCATACATCCAGAGGAAGGTAATCATGTATAGGGTTGATTATTTTTTATGCATATCAAAACAAGCAGCTAATCTTTTAATTTCTCACTACTCTGAATTTTGTAATGCAATTCTCCAAAACTGTGTACAAAATGCATGTATGGGTGAAAACAGCACACAAAAATGTGTTTACTAGGTTACCATCTTTCATTGCCCTTTTGCAGATAACGATGGCTCTGAACAATCGATTAGCAAAATCATGCTAATAGTGCAGAAGACAGGCAGGTGATAGTGATAGTGTGAAGTTTTGCTGTTCAGACCTGCTTCCCCCAACCTCGTGCCACTCAGATATTTTGGAAGGTAGCTCCCACATCACTGACCATTAGCCATGCTGGCTGGGACTGATGGTGATGAAGGCCGAAAGAGCCGGAGGGCACCAGGTTGTGGAAGACTGTTTAAGATGAAGCATTAAGAGGGTAAAATATTAACAGTTGAAGGAACAGGATGCTGGCCTTGATGCAGGCTACATTTTGTCCTCTTGCTTTTGATCTATGGCTGCAGTTTATGCAATTGTGGTGAGGCCATGCTGAAGCGGAACATGAAATTAAAAAGTGCTGAAACACCAATCAATCAGAAAACAGCAGCAAATAAAAGCCCTCGACCCTCTTGCAGTCACCTTACATCAGCCTCTCTGTTGTAATTCAAAGCTCCACATCAATTCGTTCCTCCAAGAAAAAAATATAGCATCTCAAAAACATAAGGAGGGCAGTTGAGTTATTGGAAAATCATTAGCTCATGATTTGTTTGTTTAACACACTCAGTTTCAGGCTTGGCTGCCTCTGGTTGGTGTTGTAGCGGCTCCAATCAATGGCATGCAAATGTGGTCCCATCTTAACACGTACATGGACACACATATATTTTGAAAACATCGCATCCACTGGGGGGGACTAATGGCATAGAAGGAGAAAGACCAGAAACCATAGTGGTATCAAAAGGCACATTTACAAAGGAAATGCTCCACACGGACTTAAGCATCCAGAAATTTTCCATTACTACAAATGTGAAGTGCTAAAACTGCTCCCTTGAGCCACATCGTCAGAAGAAATAAACCAAACCTGTAGGCTTTTGTTCTCCTGGGTTCCTCCGTGCTTTTGAAAAGGGCATTTGAAGATTCCTTGTGGAGTTAGACCTCAATGACTAATGAATTTTAAGATCCCATTCTTTTAAATTGTGGATTGCCTCAACTCCCAAGATCTTTCCATATCTAGGTCTAGGTTGCTTTGTAAGTATTTTCTACTTGCAATGGTCCAGAAACATCACTTTATTTATTTTTTAAGTCCACACTGAAACTGTAAGAAAACTGGCATTGCTCTGGCATCCAACAGCAATTGCACATGGATGTGATGCTCCTGTTGGGCCATTTGTCTCTTAGCTCTCTTGTGTTCTCTCATGTTCCCCATGCTGCTTAACATCTGCCTAAAACTTCTGGGGATATCACAAAGGGTTTGGTGATATCCATATGCTGATAGCACCCAAATCTCAAGCTCAAGTCAAAGAGGTGTTTATGGATTGTTTTCCAGTGTTGGGTGAGAATGAACCCCTTTTTCTAGAAATACAGTGCTGTTTATCCTTACACAAGGAAAGGGGGAAATCAACTTCCATACGAATTCTGGGAAATGTGGTTTGTTAAGGGTTCTGGGAATGATAGCTCTCTGAGGGATCTCCTAACTCTCAGCACCTTAACCAACTACAGTTGCCAAGTATCTTAGTGGGAAGCCATGCCTGTGAAAGAGGACCTTGAAAGTATGGTGTGGATCTGACTTGGCTACAATATGCCATTTTCTAATCAGTCTGTCAGAGGCCTGACCCCCTACTTGAGCAAAACAACTTTATGCTGGGCTCACTCAATAAAGCAAGGGTCTCAGATTTCTGAACCATAGCCGCAAAAGCCGTCCTCAGGTAAGAATGGCTTGTTACAAAGTGAACAAAAGAAGGTCTGGAGTTCTTCAAGCTTTGCTATCTTAATAATACAACAAAAATATATCAGTAACTCACAGTGTTAATTTTAAAAAAGAAGATCAAGTCAGTTTTTATAAAAAGTTCATTCCTCTCTAATCAATTATCCCCAGAGAGTCTCCTCTGTTCCTCCATACCAGACAGGCAGGCACTGACTCTCAGTTCAAATAGAAATCCTTATGTTATGCTTGCTCAGCTCTAGGTATGAGAGATAAATTCAATCCAGTTCACATTCAAAGACAAGCCTACCTCACTCACAGGATGGAAACCAAAATGCAGCCATTCTTTGGGAAAAAAATGGAAGGCAGTTCTCTAGCCCAAGAAGGTGTACAAAAAAGAGCCTATAGCAACCTCTGGGCTATCTTATTACACCATACATAAACATCACCATTTCGCCATTGTATAATAAAATCAGTATAGTAAAAAGACAGGCTGTACCTACATACAAAACATAGTGCAAAAATAACCTTCCTATCTTTATTTGGGTTTTGGACTCAAGGAATAATATAGAATTGCCAGTCATGTTCAGTTTTCAGACTTTAAATAATTCCTCTAACTCGAACCTATTGCTTAGCAACTTATTTCTCTGTGAACTTAATATTTTCAAGTATCATGGTTATGCATGTCTACTCAGAAGTAAGCCCCAATGGGTGCAATAGTCTTGTAGTCAAGCACCACTCTTGCTTCAGCACATGATGAAGATTTTCTGTGATCTCCTGAAGTCCGTAGTCAAGCCAAGGAGTTGAAGTGCAACATTTCAGACTTACCAGTTTCACACCATTAATCCCTGGCTAGATCCTTTTTTAACTCTCTTATCCACAGGGACTGCCAATCAGCTCCAGCATCAACTCTGAGAAAAGAGCAGGCAGGAGGAAGGATTAGAGATATTTCTTATATGCGTTGTTTCTTCCTTTCAAGCAGGCAGATCCAACCAAAAGCAGAAGTTGCTGCTCATCATTCACCATGTCACAGAGCGCTCACATCTAGCCACAATTCTAGAAAGTTAGTAAATAAATAAATAAGTCAGTCCCATTTGTTTCTCTGCCAGAAGACATCTCATGAAGTCACCTTTTTTTCTTCTCATACCCCACAACCCACAAACAGATTTTCTCTAAATGTTGTCCAACTTTTTTGCGGCATGTATGTATGAATATGTGTGTGTGTTCTCACAGCACAAATATTTCTGTATTGTCTTTTTTCTAGTTCTCTTACTCATTTATTGACTTTTAAAACTTTAGTGGGCCTTAAAATACTTCCTCATGGAATTCCGAGGTATGCCTCCTATGTGTGAAACACCAACCTACAGCTTCACAGAGCTGCCACAATACCATCCAAAATCCACACAAGGAGAAGCAAAATCAATAGCTCATTGGAGAAGTCGAGGCGATGGAGGCAGCAGACTTTAATGTTGGTCCGGCTTATAACGACTCCCTCATGATGGAAATCAATTGATTCTGTAAATGAATACACTTGTGTAGAATTGAAGAGCTGAGCAGCTTAATTATTCAAGGGCTTGAACTGATCTGATGGCCTCCAGCAAAGAATTTTACAAAGCGACCCAAAGCACATCCTTGCTCAGCGTTTTTTTCTCCTAAAAGATGCTGTGCCCAGCTGGCCCCTTTCTTTCTGTAAAATCCATTTCACATTCTGTTAGTAAGGAGTTGAAACCCATCATATATTTGACAAGACATATTTCATTGACTTTCTGAAACCTTCAGGTTCAAGAACTAGGCAAGAAGGGGGGAATCTTGTTTTAATAACTTGTTGCAAGTTGGATCACAAATTTTTAAAACTACCACAATCCCAAGATTTGACTCTACTTAGAGGATTATCAACCACATTATATATAGATATAGATATATGAAAGATCACACTAAACAGCGAACTATTTGATTTTTAAAAAAAAAAATGTAACAAGCTGTGCAGTTTACAATATTAGGCAAGAAAAGAATTTCCAGGTCACCTATTCTCATTTAGACTTTTTCCTATACAAGGTTTTCTTTTTCTTTCTTTTTTAAATTTTCTTTCTTGCAACAAATATCCATCGTCATTACTAAATATTCATTTTCCAGTTCCCCCTCCCTGTTGACTTCCCTCAACCTCCATTTCTGGTTTGTTACATCAAATGATACAATCTACTGTTTGTATATACTACCATGTTTCCCCATTGTTATATTTCTCTATACAATGTTTTCTAAGGGTACACTGATATTTGAATGTATATATGGATATTTTATGGGCAAATCTTGGACTCAACTATATATCACTGCAAAAATATAGGAAAATATTATGACTTTTCTAACTGATTTAAATCATTGGTCCATCAAATATAGTATTATCTATACTCACAGTCAGCACCTATCCATGTTATTTCGTACTCATAGTACTTGAATAATTTTAACTAGAGATAATAGGGTTTGAACATGAGTTCTTACAAAGCTACTCTACCTTATATTTATTGACTCTCCCTGTTCTATATTTTCTAAATTGGACATATAACAATTTGCCCTAAATCTGTCCCAAAGTACATTGGGCAGGTTCACAACATAAACATAAATATTATGGAGCCCTAAGAAGGGGGGAAGTGGAAGCCTGAATTCAGTGGAGAAACCATAGCACAGCTCAGTGGTAGAAGACATGTTTTGCCCACAGAAGGTTACAGGTTCAGTTGCTGGCATCTCTAGTTTAAAAAATACAATTCAGATAGCAGGTGACTAAAGATCTCTGCCTTGGTCCTTAGGAGCTGCTGCACTCAGAAAAAACAGGTCAGATGGACAAATAGTCTTAGGTGGTATAAGGGAAATTCCTGCCTTGTTGTGAAACTAATGCTATGGGCATGCAAACAGCAGACCCCATTTGCACTGTACATTTCAAACAGCATCATAGCCTTTTAGACAGGCATGGCTTCTTCCCCCAGAATCCTTGGAACTGCAGTTTGTTAAGAGGGTTAATTGCCAAGGGACCCCTATTCGCACATAAAGCTACAATTCACAGAGTTCCCCAAGGAGAGGGGTTCATTGTTAGACACCACTCTGAGAATGGTAGCTCTGTGAAGGGTAAAGGGGTTTCCTAACACTGTTCACCACCCTTAACCAGCTACACTTTCCAGGATACTTTGGGTGAAGCCATGACTGTTTAAAGCGGCATGATACTTCTTTAAACATAGTGCAGACGGGGTAAATGCAGTAAGTGCAATCAGACACGCCCAAGGAGGGTGAAAATTTCTATAACTATCTGTGCATATTAGAGAGGTGCTCAAGGTTGAGGAGCCACTTGTCCCACAGAATAACAGAGACAGAGCAAGTGCAAAGTTTTGTTTTGATTCTTTTAAAGAAAACCCACCAAGAAGAACAATAAATGCCAATTTACAGAGAGTAGATGATTCTATCCATTGTATGTCTAAAAAACAAGACCTGTTCGGGTGCAATGAAGCTTCAAGGTCAGAAAGATCTTTCTTAATGTTATAGCGTGTGGGCTTACAGACTTTATAGAAATGACTTATTAGAGATTAGTGGAAGATTGCTGTAAAGTCACTGAGTATTGCTCAGACATCTCTGCTTTCTCAGTAGAGGTTCTGATGTCTCTTCCAGTGCAAGACCTAACATTGTACGTTTTATAAGACACTGCAGACCTGAATGAGAAATTATTACAAAGCTGAAATATCTGCTACAGAAAGATTGCTGTGTATGGGGGGGGGGGAATCATGTTCGCTTTCGCCCTTGTGAACATGGAACAACCCGTTCATTCCAACAATAATAACCTTTAGTTTACACTCAAGACATGTTGTGATTCGTAAAACTCACAGGCAAGTGACTGCAAACCTACATTGTTTCCTGGGAGGAAGATAAAGCAAAAGAATAAATATACTTTTGTTAATGAACACTGCTTGATAGAGGAAACTGGTAACTTTCATTTCTTTCTTTTTTAAAAGAGAGAGAGAGAGAGAGAGAGAGAGAGAGAGAGAGAATGTTTAAGAATGGTGTTGCTCCCCACTACTTTTTGACAGGTAGCCCCCCTACCAGACCATCAAATATTTTAAAACTTTTCCTAGCTCCAAAGAATTTCAATAAAGGATGTTCTCCCACTTACAGCCTGTGACTGTCAAAATGGGGTACACCCACTGCTTACATAATGTTACAGGCCACCACAATTCCTGCTGAACTGTGCAAAGGATTCCAGGGGTCTTGGCCTTCAACCAGGGTCTGCATTCCTGTGGACAATTGAAGACAGAGTGGAGACTGTCGTAGCTTTAAGAAATATGATTTATTAACATATTTACACCTGAATTTAGGTGGAGGGAGTCTGGCTCTTACAGCATGGTCATCTCAAGAGGAACTTGATCCCCACAGGAATGCAGCACTAGAGTCCAAGGAATCTCTCCTAGCCTCCCTTCAGCCAACCTGCCAAAGATGGTTCTCTGTCTTTGTTTCAGCTATTTGAAGCCTCATCCCAAGGGCTCCAAACTCTTCATGTGACATCACACCCAGCTACCCTGGCAAGCTTCAAAACCCCCTGTCTCTGTTCACACCTCAGGACAGTTCTCTTGCATTGACAATGACCCTTAATGGCCCCGTATTGCTTCTTCATGGTCCTACCTAGCTCAGCCAGGTTCTTTTGCATACACTAGCCCAGGAATTCCTACACAGCTTGTATTTTCCCTTTTCCAAACTAATCAAAATCCTACTATTTATTAATTTCTAGGGTTTAGTGGGATCCCCCCTAAAACCCATAACAATCATATCACTTTGCTATCATCAATGGGGCTCACCTATGTTACATATAAGCAATTGGATTTAAGGTAATGACCATTCAGGAAATTGCCATTTCTCCTTTTTAAAAACAAGTTCATTTTGACTGAGAAGTTTTCATCCGGCTGGTATAAGAATACAGAAAAGAGTAATTGTATTCAGAAATTGGGAGGGGGGGTGAGGTTAGATGGAAGGCACCATTTTGATTTTTAAAAAGAAACACCACCTGAAAATAATCTGCTAATGAAAGGCAAGCAGTGGTATGACAGCCTTTGAAATAATAAAAGAGAATCTCTAAAAATACAAGTTTGGATAGAAATTTTTAGAAGTGACACTCCTCCATGAAATCATCTCCTTTCAAGAGTTAGGAAAGTTATACTAATAAAAGGGGCTAGTTCTTTAGAAGACAAGCATGTGCAATTTTCTATCTACCTCAATGCATTTTAATATGTATCTTGGAAGCAATTAGCATAGCACCGATAATTTGCAAAGAACAAAGGACTTGGTAATAATAAGTCATGGGGAGGGGAACCCAAAAAACTATACATAGCTCCCATTATTTCTTTCCGGAGAGAAATGCACTGACAAGACAGCACTGTGAGTTGTCCATCAAAGCATCTGCCAACAGACTTTTTAGAATCCCAACCTCCTCCCACTCCCCGCTCAAATGTAGAAAACCTCTGGGAATATTTTGATGATTAAAGGCTTAGGCAGGTCTGGAGATTCCTTTGACCATGTGTGCTCTTTTCATCCTTGCCTTCCAGTCTGAAATCAAACAAGGACACTCTGGCAACCTAATTCAATTTTATATCTCTTTATTTTTTCTTTCTCTCCTTCAGATTCCGGAAGAAACACAGATTCAGATTCCAGAAGAAACAAGTTACAAATTTGTTTGTATCTCCACCCACCCAACCCCCGCACCTGTCCAATGTCCATCTCTTGAACTTCATGCACTACTAATGCAACATTCCCCAGTTTGATGCTCTCCGTATATCACTGGACTCCAGCTGCCATCACCTCTGACCATTGAGCATAGTGTCTGAGGCTGACGGGAACTGGATTCCAGAAACATCCGGAGGGTACCAAGTTGGGGAATGATGTGTTAGTGGCTTATGAAGTTCCTTGGGGAAATGACAGAATTCTTCTAACCAGATTCTTGAGTCTGGGACCGTATTTCCTTTCAGCCCCCTCCCACTGACACTTGATAGGGACCTGAGGTTGCCCTTCCTTAGAAATAATATGAAAAAAAGACACTGGAGGAGTGATACAAGCAGAGACTGAGAAGACTGCAGCATGGAAGCAGGCCTGTGCTAGGTCTTGTGAAGCATGTGTGGAGATTCTTCAGAGTTGATGAAGCAGGTTGAAACCTAAGGATGTAAAGGATTGACTATGATGGAAAAGAAGGCCATAAGCAGTGACTGTACCTGGACAATTTTACTGCAGAAGTGGCATCCAGGGTTACAAATTTCAGCAATTACATTTTGAATTCAGTTATTATGTGACACTGTTTAGATAGCTTCCCTGTTTCACCTAGCTTATTAAATTGCATTTTGTTTGTTAGCCATGTGGGATTGCCAGAACACATTATGGTTACTACAGAGATAGCTAACAGTAATGTACCTTCAGCACTTGTTTCCAGTAGTGGCTGCACAAGCAAAAATGTTAAAAGAAAAAGAAAAATCCCAAACCCTGGAGTAATATGTTCCAATTGGCCAGTCCCAGCTGGCAACCTGGCAGTGGTTTTTTGAACCAGTTGAATCCCATGTAGAATGTGTTACAGCAGTCAAAACTTGAGGTTACTCGAGCATAAATGACTATGGCTATTTCTAGGTCTCAGTCCCAGTCTCCCATTGGAGGAACTGTGAATAAAATTACTGGGCTTCATTACAAAGCAGTCAGGATCATAGGAAGAATATGTGTGAAATACTTGAACAATACAAATCAAAATGCACATACATGCTAAGGATGATGATCGTGTCCATCTGTTGGCACATGGTCCTTTAGATCAAGGTCCCAGTGTTGGCAAGAGGTGAAGACTCATCACTGACTGCCCTGGGTACAAACCCTGCAAATATGCCGATATAGGAATTAACAGCGGCACTTCTGCATAACAAAGCTGTACCCTTGGTATGAGTATGTTTTTTCTAGCCCAGGCAACAAGAGATTGTGGTCACCTTTCAGAAGTGAGAAGTCAGTCGCCCCTCTGGTCTATTTGTTGGCTTGGGTGCCAGTGCCAGCATTGCTATGATGCTCTGCTAGTAAGACTGTCTGTTGTTGTCTTCTATGGAATATATCTACCAGGTTGTATAAGCAGCTGCCTGCTGTAAACACAGATGGCGGATCAGAAAGAACACTTCATATGACGACTCAGCAAAAAGTGAATGCATGGCAAGAGATAGCTTAGCAGAATAAATTATGCTTTCGTTGTGCCATTTTGTAAACAGTCCACCGATATTTTACTGAGTTTTAATTGTTTTCATTATTTAGATGCTACCTAGCAAATGTAGCTCTATCCCCTTTTATCCCACATTCTAAATGATGCAATTATACAGTTTTCTATTGGGGTTTTGCTTTATATTTTATTCATAGCTAATGTATATCTATAAATATGTGGAAGGAGGAAAAATATCCATTTGCCTCGGCATTAATGACATCTGTTTGCAAAAGATACTTCCACAAGTGGGAGTAGATCCTGTCTCTGCTCTAAGTGAGCAGACTCTAATGGTTGCCTGTAAAAACACATTTCTTTTACTCTTGCAATAGTAAAGACAGGCAAAGTTGGCTATGGCAAGAAGCTGGTTAGATTGAGTGTGAGTCCGTTAAAACACACAACAATGTTTTTGTATTGATGTCCATTTGTCTAATATAAAATTGAATCAGAAAAAGTGCTGTCAGGACGCAAAACTGTAGAAATGGATTCATAGTTGGAAATGGGATAGAAGTCTTTTAGTTTGATTTTCCCCTCCTAAACCACTAATGAGGGAGCTTACAAGGCAGAAAATGCATGTACAGCTAATTAAGATGCTGGCAGTCAGAAGTGCTTGACAATGGGATTTGTTACATGTTAACCAATCTAATTAAAAGCAAAGAAAGGACCAATCTCATTATTCAAAATAACCATCACATCCAGAGGGAGCAGGAGGAACCAACCACATTATTTTATGACATGAAGGTAAAAAGGTTATAATTTCTGAATATATACAAATTAGACATCATTTAAATCCCTTTGCTAGAAATAAATGATAAGAGGAAGTTCTCAGTGCCTATAAAATAGTGGCGTATAAGAAATCTAAAAATACTTTTATGAAAAGTCCAACTGGACCAGTTAGAAAGACAAATAAAAGAGGCCAACAAATAATTGGCAGGATGTGGAAACATATATGGGGAAATGATTTGAAAGATGTGTGAACTTTCTGAATACGCTTTTCCCCTTGGGGCCCTAGTAATATTGTGATTTGAAAACATGGAGGGGAAAATTCCTCCTCCTCCTTTATGACCTTCTCCTCCTCTTGTTTTCCTTTTAACTTTCATGTAGTTTATCTCCCTAGTTACTTTTCAAGATAAAGGAGAGGGTTATCAAAGCATTTTATCCCAAGAGAGCTAACAAGTACAGTATTCCCTCAAGAGGGAAGGAATTAGTGGGCTATATCTACAAACTAGTCTTATGAGTTACCTCTCACTTAGCAGTGCTTAGGAAGTAAATTGGTCTGGGGCATGGGGGACAACCCCTCATTATACACGTACAGTTTTTTTGTGTTCTTCTCAAACCTCTAATTTGCTTTCTACCCTTTCTGGTTCTGCGCACATGGCTTGACCGTGTTCAGAAGCAGCATAGATAGATGAGTGGAGATTCACATGTTCTTACACAAAGACCTGTAACTCCCACCTTGCTTCAACCAATGAATCTCCTTCACCACAAGGGTAGTCATAGGACTCAGCCATACAGCTGCAAATAAATCGTGTTTAGTGTGTTTTAAGTGCAATATACAATGTGACACTAGATGGCGATGGTGAGCCTTATGGAAAATTCAATGTATTTTAAAAAAAACACTTAAAAGAAAAAGCAGTGTGCAGATTCTGCCATAGATGGGTTCCTCCAGTAAAGGGAGAAGAGAGTTTTCACCTTGTTTCCAGAATGGTTTATTCCTGTAATGCCTCACAGACTAAAGTCCTATTCCTTTAAACTCAGCCATCTAAAACACGATTTCTTTTGATACTGATCAAAATATAGCCCATTACTTAAAACCTTTGATTATTTCATGAATAATGCAGACACTTTATCAGAGCCGGTTTGTTCAACACATACACATCATTTTCCTGCAATTTTCCTAAATGTCCTAAGTTCGGAAACTTGAAAATGGAGATATAAAAGATCCACAAAGAGTAGGATCAGGAAATGCATGTAGACATTTATTGTAACATGGCATCTAGAAATAAGTCACATTCACCTTTTGCCCTAACCTGCTCTTATAGCAGCTCTATAAACTGCTTTCTAACTCCATAGGAGGAATTTGGGATTGTGTGTTTTAAAAGATTTTAACCTTTCCCCAGCAATAAACATTGGAGAGTTGTATTTCAGTGGAGTCACAGAAGTGCCTATTGTTCTTGCAACTCTAAACATCTGATCATTTAGCCAGAATAATTCACTGGCAGTCACTCTGTTTTTCAGGAGAGGATTTTGGCCTAAAAATAATACTGAAGATGATAAGATAGACGAGTGCATAAATATTTGCATGCCGACGGGTAATTTGAGAAAATATGGGGAAAGATTAATCAGAACTGGGGTGTTGCTTTCCTTTCAGAATTCAAAAGAGCTTCTGTTGCTCAGCAGCTACCTTATCTTGGAAAACATCTCTTTTCTCTCTCTCTCTGCTTTCTGTTCTCCCTCCACATTCCTTCTATTTCATGCTGATCCAGCAAGCTTTGTTGTTGTTGTTTAGTCGTTTAGTCGTGTCCAACTCTTCGTGACCCCATGGACCAGAGCACGCCAGGCATTCCTGTCTTCCACTGCCTCCCGCAGTTTGGTCAGACTCATGCTGGTAGCTTTGAGAACACTGTCCAACCATCTCGTCCTCTGTCGTCCCCTTCTCCTTGTGCCCTCCATCTTTCCCAACATCAGGGTCTTTTCCAGGGAGTCTTCTCTTCTCAGAAGGTGGCCAAAGTATTGGAGCCTCAGCTTCAGGATCTGTCCTTCCAGTGAGCACTCAGGGCTGATTTCCTTCAGAATGGATAGGTTTGATCTTCTGGCAGTCCATGGGACTCTCAAGAGTCTCCCCCAGCACCATAATTCAAAAGCATCAATTCTTTGGCAAGCTTTACATTACATTAATGTTTCTGATTGTCCTTATTTATCCTATTCTCCGTTACGAAGGGACATAAAAATGGCTTTGCTAAGTGGACCATCTAGATCTTTTTGTTTCCTATGACTTCTCCCAAACACGAAGTCATGATCAGGCCATTTTACACGGAAGCAGACTATTGGTCCATATAGCTCAGGGGTGGGGGTCCTCAGGCCCAAAGATTGAATGCAACCCTTGGGCCCATCTGCAGGGCCCTCAGAATTCTTCCCCAGCCATATCCCTCGCTGGATCTCCTTAGCCCCCACCCAACCCATTTTTTGCTTGAATGGATGACATCCTTGAATAATGCCTCTTGCTCATCTGGATAAAGAGGGGTGTCTGAGTGGATGTAGAAACTAGCCTACTGTATAAAGTTAACAATTATACTAGTTGTTCCACCCACTTTTTCATCTGTCCCTGCCTGCCATTGGTATGTCGCCCTCATAAGGTTGCCCAGAATAGAAGGTGGCCCTCATATGGAAAAGAAACGTTGTCTACGTTGACCCAAAAAGTCAAGCATCAGGTATCCTTTTAACAGAAGGCACTGAACCTGGAGTGTTCTGCCATTTGCTCTATATAGGGTTGCCATACATCTGGGTTTTCCTGGAGACATCTGGAAATTGGGCTGAAAAATGGTGCCCGGTGGATATTTGCTAAATATATCCAGGAAAACCCAGACATATGGCAAGTAGGGCAATTTTTTTTAAAGTGCTTTTAAAAATACCCCCAAAGCCCAAAAACTTAAGATACTTCCCCCAAAAAGCTGAACAAATTTGACGGGGGGGGGATTCACTTTTGGGACTATGGCAACCCTCCTCTACCATATAACTTCACCCCTCCCCTTCAGATGCCTCCCCTTCAAATGAATTCAGTTATATGCTATTGCAATTGTCCCATCAGCATAAGCATTTCAGCTTTTCAGATAGAATGACCTGCCCATCTCCTCCTGCACTGTTCTGTGGGTTCTTCCAGTCTCCCTGGGCCAATTTTTGGGGGTGTGGGAAGAAGGGGGGGCAGAACTCTATTGTACATGCAGAAGTCCTTATGTGGGCTTCTGCTGAGGGGCTCCTTAGGTGAAGGCCACCCATTGCTTTTAACATCTGCATCTCTTTCTAGAGCTAAGTCTGTGTTCAAAACTCAGAAGTGTTCTGAGCTAAGAACACTTTGCTGGTGTAGACAGAAGCAGGTATGGAAAAAACTGTTGGGAAAGAGGTTCACTGTACAGAATGCATAACCATCACAAAGGAGCAGCAGTTCTATCTATGTTTTAAACAATCCTATTAAAAGTGTCTACTTGCACCTTTAAGATGAACAGGTATGACTTTGGCTTTCATGGGTGATTACTTATTTCCTCAGATAAAGTAAGTTTCATATACAAAAACTTTATCCTCTGCCAATAAAATCATTTCAGTTACCCTTAGGTGTGCAGCTTGACTCTTTTACGAGTATATGCTACACAACAGAAAATAAAATGTGAATAGGTGATTTCTTACTCTTACTTCTGCCACATATCCTCCCATTTGTTTTTGAATTATTATTGTGGTTGTCAACTTGCTTTATTTTATGTTGTGAGCTGCCCTGAAAACCTTTGTTACAGGATGGGCTATAGTTGTAACTAAATACATATTATTGAATATTTTAACAAAAAGATCACATGGGCACTGGAAAACCCCTTGCGTTTCCATTTAAGCATTGATTCAGTGCTGACCTGTTTACAACTCAGAATGAAAAGAGAAGCAACTCAGCCTTCAGCAAATGCAAAGTATAGTTTTTCCCTTGATCCATTTTGGATTCTTGTGCTTAACTGACCTACTTGTTTTCTTCTCATCTACTAATTTATCAGTCTGCTGTACTACCTTAAAAAGGTAAAGGACCCCTGTTGCGAATGACACTGGGGTTGCGAATGACTCTGGGGTTGCGGCACTCATCTCGTTTTACTGGCTGAGGGAGCCGACGTTTGTCCACAGACAGTTTTTCTGGGTCATGCGGCCAGCATGAATAAGCCACTTCTGGTGAAACCAGAGCAGTGCACAGAAACGCCTTTTACCTTCCCACTGGAGCCGTACCTATTTATCTACTTGCACTTTGCCATGCTTTCAAACTGCTAGGTTGGCAGGAGCTGGGACCGAGCAATGAGAGCTCACCCTGTCACGGGGATTCAAACTGCTGACCTTCCAATCGGCAAACCGTGGTTTAGACCACAGTGCCACTCATGTTTAATTATTCCTGAACATACTTTGATATTTAGTTTCAGTCATTAGGCTTGCAATCCCAATAAAATTTAGAGGAAATCAGTTGGGATTTCCTGCTGAGTAGACATGCACAGGACAGGCTGGTATCCTGACATGTATAAGGGGGGAATGGCCATGGCACCCATTCTGCCTCGTCTTCCATTGGCCACAGGAGGCCAATGTCCCATTACACAAGCAGAAGCCCATGCTAGTGGGCTGACTGAAATCTATGGGACAATATACAGAAATCCCTGGTATCTTTGAGGAGGTTTGAAAGTAATTCCTGAAGCACCATGAATTCTTAGATTATAAGAAATGTGCCCAATCTTTCTCATATATTCCCATTAACTGATTTTCATTAATATTAATTAAAAAATAGAGTTTAAAATAAATTTGTTAATGTGTAACCCACATGATTTCTCCAAAGCGGGGATAGTTCTTTACTTCAAGAAAAACAAGAGGATGCTCAACACAAGATCACCATCATCTGCTGCTATGAGTAATTGTTAGGCAGTGATTTGTTCTTATGGGTTTTCAAAGCACTGCATTATTTTTGTCACTCTTTATGTATTTTTATTCGCTTGCCTTGTCACATATCACCCTGTGGCTTGTGCAACTGTGGCAAATAAACCATTTAAATAAATAAATAAATCTGAACATGGTAGCACTGCAGTACCACCATGAGAGAATCTGTTTTTTATTATTATTATTTTAAAAAAATATTTCTTTCTTTTTGAACTCTCTGTAGCATAGAGATGGTAGTGGGTTTGTGTTGAGTTATGACACTGTCAGAAACGTAATTTGGAGTCACTTCTGTTCACTATGCAAATAGCGCCATTGTGCAATTAGAAAAATAGATGTAGTTAACCAGAGCACAAATGCGCATAATCAAGTCACTCTGCCACAATGCTGGGGTCCATTAACAGGATTAATCAATTAAGAAACATTTATTTTAAGTGTAGCTTGCTTAATTGCTAGGAGACTAAATGCATAAAGCTAAATTTGATTTTGGAAAATCTAGTGGCTCACTTAGTCACAGCACATCTTATGCTTGTTGTCCATAATCCAGTAACAACTGGTTTAGACTATGCATTGTAAGAGGGATTGCCCTTTTTCCTGCTTGTGCAGGGTTACCAAGTTATTTTGGGAGGGGCATTTTTTTTTAACAAATCATTTTTATTGTTTTCATGAAAATCATAAACAAGTATCTGAAAGAACATGGTACCATGAAGCAAGAATTTGGGGTGCATCAAGCATATTCTAAATTGTGCTAAGGGTCATCCTGAGGCAAACATGGGAGAATCTCCCACCTTGTTTATCCCTATCCATATATGTTAAAAAGGTAAACCAGGTGCCACCAAAATGACCAACCTGTGCCACTCCCTGCAGACCTCTGTGTTGTTGTGTCAACTTTTCTGCCATATTTTATCAAGCAAGCGGGTTTTTTGGTAGAGGGGAGCTGAACCTTCTGGAGCCAGGATAGGGGCAAAGCAGCAAGGAAGTCAGTGCAGTGCAAACACACTGGCAGAGCCAAGCCAGTGCTCCTGAGGGTGTATTAATATTGAATACTGAGACTCATCTACATTTCTACTTCTCCCATGCCTAGAAAGCACAGGTTTGGGCAATTTTCTTCTCACCTCACTCTTTTCCCAGGGAAAACTTAGTGCTAAATTGGAGCAAACATCAATCTAGAGTATAGGTAGGCAAACTAAGGCCTGAGGGCTGGATCCGGCCCAATCGCCTTCTAAATCCGGACCACAGACAGTCCGGGAATCAGTGTGTTTTCACATGAGTAGAATGTTTGCTTTTATTTAAAATGCATCTCTGGGTTATTTGTGGGGCATAGGAATTTGTTCATTTTTATTATTATTTTTCAAAATAATAGTCCGGCCCCCCACAAGGTCTGAGGGACAGTGGACCAGCCCCCTGCTGAAAAAGTTTGCTGACCCCTGATCTAGAGAAAACCTGAACTGCTCTTTGCTCCAATTGAGCACTAAAGAGTAGTTTTCACTGTGAGGAGGCAGTGGGACAAGAGGAATTGTGGATAAGCCCTAACTCTCCACCACCTTGTCCCTCCCCATCTCCCTCCTGGTAAGCAACAGCGGCAACAAATAAAATTAAAAACCAGCATATCAACTATGGATAGAAATGAAAAACATTCAAGGTTCTTTTAAACAGCAGTACTGACAGGGCCATACTGAGGAGGAAATTCCAAAGATACGGAGCCATCACCAAAAAGGTTCTGCCTCTGGTACCCAGTCAATGTATAGACCACGATGGCTGGCCCAACTGCAAGACCCCTGAAGCTGATTTTTTAAACCTAGGCAAGTTCATACAGTCCTTCAGATAACTTGGCTCCAAAGCAATTACAGCTTTGAAGTTTAAAACTAGCATCTTAAATGTTTTGCTTGTAGCTCACTTAAACAAGGGGGTGAAACCACCTTAGCTATTTTCTGGATCATGTAGGAGGCCAAGAACCAGGACTTTAGCCAGCTGTGCAGTTTTCATATCATTCCAAATGGGGAAAAAATTAAATTAAATCAGCTGTCAAAATTGCCTGTAGGTATTTTTACTTTTGGCGACAGTAACCACGAGCAGCATGTAGCAAAAATTTTCAGTCCCACTGGCATTTATATTTTAAATCCCGCCTGCCAATATTTGGTTATAAAAGAATAATTAGTCTCAAACTGTGGAATGGTCATAATCAGGAGCCAGTGGGCATCATGTCAACATCCTCCTAGTTTATCCTTCACAGTAGCACCTATGGCATTCACTCGGACAGCTGCTGAAAGAGATCTAAAGTGCCTCTTGAAGATCAGGGTGGAAGTGTTGCTAGACACAGGCTTCTGCCTCTCTTTTGCATTCCAAAACAAATGCACAAAGCTCAGCTCTGTGGAGTCTAATGTGCTCCTTTCACTTCAGGTGGTTTGCTTTTGTGTGTGCAATTGTGTAGTTATAAGTAAGGGAGGAAAAGGGAAGTGGTGGGGGGAAAGGGGGAATGTACCAGCTAAAGACCTGCAGCCATTTAAGGGTGTAGTTACAGGTGGGGTTTATTGCATCAGTTTTACTGATTATAATGGTAGTGCTTCTGTTCCAGTTTCTAACATCCTTTCCACACTGTAGTACCTGTATTTTTTTTTACCACTATACCGCCATGTTGTGCTAAATGAAATTCACACCATAGTCACAGCTAGGGCCGCCATATAGGTAGGGCCAAGGGGTCTCCCCCCACCCCAAATTTCAAGGAGGGCAGCAGGCCCCCCTCAATATTCCATGGCATTGTGCACACACCACACAATGTGCTCATGTCACATATGCATAATGGGAGTTGTAGTCTAACACCTAGACTCTAGAGCGGGCATCCCCAACCTGCAGCCCTCCAGATCTTTTGGCCTACAACTCCTATGATCCCTAGCTAACAGGACCAGTGGTCAGGGATGATGGGAATTGTAGGTGAAAACATCTGGAGGGCCGAAGGATGCCTGCTCTAGAGGACCACGATAGGCATGATTCCTACCTCATGTCCTCCTTTAATTTGTTTTTCTAGCTTGATTCTAACTACATAGATTTCTGAAAAATAGCATGGATTTCTGAAAAATAAGTCATGTCAGACTAACCTGATCTCATTTTTTGACAGAATTACAAGCCTGGTAGATGAAGCGAACACAGTGGATGCAGTGGCGTAGCGTGGGGGTGCAGGGGGGCCGGCCGCACTGGGCGCAACATCTGGGGGGGCGCGCTCGCACTCGCAGCTCTCTGCCCCTAGGGCAGAGGGGGCTCAAATTACTTGCCTTGCCCCGGGTGCTGACAACCCACGCTACGCCACTGAGTGGATGTAGCCTACCTTGATTTCAGCAAGGCATTTGACAAGGTGCCCCATGATATTCTTGTAAAGAAGCTGGTAAAATGTGGTCTTGACTATGCTACCACTCAGTGGATTTGTAACCGGCTGACTGACCGAACCCAAAGGGTGCTCATCAATGGCTCCTCTTCATCCTGGAGAAGAGTGACTAGTGGGGTGCCACAGGGTTCTGTCTTGGGCCCGGTCTTATTCAACATCTTTATCAACGACTTGGATGATGGACTCAAGGGCATCCTGATCAAATTTGCAGATGACACCAAACTGGGAGGGGTGGCTAACACCCCAGAGGACAGGATCACACTTCAAAACAACCTTGACAGATTAGAGAACTGGGCCAAAACAAACAAGATGAACTTTAACAGGGAGAAATGTAAAGTATTGCACTTGGGCAAAAAAAATGAGAGGCACAAATACAAGATGGGTGACACCTGGCTTGAGAGCAGTACATGTGAAAAGGATCTAGGAGTCTTGGTTGACCACAAACTTGACATGAGCCAACAGTGTGACGCGGCAGCTAAAAAAGCCAATGCAATTCTGGGCTGCATCAATAGGAGTATAGCATCTAGATCAAGGGAAGTAATAGTGCCACTGTATTCTGCTCTGGTCAGACCTCACCTGGAGTACTGTGTCCAGTTCTGGGCACCACAATTCAAGAAGGACACTGACAAACTGGAACGTGTCCAGAGGAGGGCAACCAAAATGGTCAAAGGCCTGGAAACGATGCCTCATGAGGAACGGCTAAGGGAGCTGGGCATGTTTAGCCTGGAGAAGAGGAGGTTAAGGGGTGATATGATAGCCATGTTCAAATATATAAAAGGATGTCACATAGACGAGGGAGAAAGGTTGTTTTCTGCTGCTCCAGAGAAGCGGACACGGAGCAATGGATCCAAACTACAAGAAAGAAGATTCCACCTAAACATTAGGAAGAACTTCCTGACAGTAAGAGCTGTTCGACAGTGGAATTTGCTGCCAATGAGTGTGGTGGAGTCTCCTACTTTGGAGGTCTTTAAGCAGAGGCTTGACAACCATATGTCAGGAGTGCTCTGATGGTGTTTCCTGCTTGGCAGGGGGTTGGACTCGATGGCCCTTGTGGTCTATTCCAACTCTATGATTCTATGACATGCCCCAATTCCTTGATTCATTTTAGGTTACAGGCAGCTCTGTGGTTAAGTGGATCAAAATATTAGATCCCAAGTCCATTACAAATCCTGGGAACAAATAAGAGCAAAATCTGTGCAGATTACACAGTTGTTTAGTAGGCATTAAAGTGCCTCAATATGAATTCGGCTGGGTGATTTCTGTGACAGCTGATTTCTGTGACAGCTGGTGATCACCTCCCTGACGAAAGTCATGGCTAAGTGATATTTTGGTCCACCAAATTGATTCAAAGCACAACACTGATGAAAACCACAGCCCCCATCCTAGGAATCCTCATGCCAAGTTTGGCAACAATATCTTAAGAGGCAACCAAACCATTAAGAATAGATGGCCAGCTGGACAGACAAAGCGCTTTCCAAAATATATAGTAGATCAGATCCTAGCTGTTGCTTAAGTTGAATCTGTGAATTCACCCCAATAATATTAATGGGGTGCGAAAAGAAGATGCAAAAAACAGAGTCATCTCACTTGGAGTGGGCAGTTTCTAACAAAGGCCACTGAAGTGTGCTGAAGAGTTAATTTCAAACCATCAAAACGCTTAATGGAAAGTTGTTGCTACAGTATCAGAAATGTTCTGTGTAATTGTAGAGCAAGCTGGCAAACAACTGATGGACAGGGGGTGGCTTTTACTCTGTTTGCCACCATGGACCTTCCCTTGCTGTGTGCTAAACATGCATTAAACAAAATCAATTCCTGGGTCGTATGTGTGCTGATATCTGGAGGGAGGAAGCTTGGCAAATGTCAGACTGGCTGTCAGAATTTTTGAATGAAGGTTGAAAAAGCTACAGTATTAGACTCAGGCTCTGGTTTTTGATTGATGATTTATACTTTTCAGCATTTTTTTAATACACACATACAGATGCACACAAATAAGGTACAAATAAGGTTTCAGACCATGTGCGGTTATTCCACAGGAGTATATAGTATGGCTGTTTACCAGACTCGCCAAAGGCCCAGACCCAAAAAGACTGATTCAGGGGAATCTGGGCATTGCTGCAATCAGCTTGAAACAACCCCAGAATGCTATATGGGTTGGATTAGTTTACCCAGAAGTATCAGGGAACAGGACATCAGGCAGGAAGGAGAGGCAGGCATCTGCTAGGAGACCACAAAATGGCCAAAACAGACCCACTTGACTGGCTATGTCTTCAGTATTGTGGTCCTAAAGGCATGCATCCAGTCTGCATATTGGAATTTGTTGTTTAGATCTGTGCACAGATATAAAATCTTTTTTTTTTAAGTGAGGGTGGGGAGATAATGACCTTTGCTTCAAGATAGAAGCAGTGTCTGGAACATATTCTGTTGTAGAAAATTAGACCCGAAATGGACAACATGAAATTATAACAAGCGCTTGACCTTCCCCAGACCTTTAATGCATTTTCATGAGATGATGTAATTCATTATTTCCACCGATGTGTGCAGAGCGACGGGCCAAGTCGCTTTGTATGCATTTATTCAATACTGCGTAATCTGTGTTTAATAGAGTGCTGGAGCGTGTCAGAATGAACAATTAAACCTGATTGTTGTATAAGACAACTTGCCATTACAGCCAGCATCATTTGTGTGTGCTTTTCTTTTTTCAATAAAGGAGAGGGTGTCAAAGGGTTGCAATATACACTGCATATTATTAGCATGGTGCTCTTTCCCAGTTGCGATGGGGAAAAACCCTCAGTTGCTTGGCATCTTGAGACCTGCTTTCTTGCGAAATGGATGCTTGAACGGAGTCAGGTGCAATAAAGCCACTGATTGGACGGATGCAAAGACAAAATGATCTCCTAAGGAAATTGTAGAACAATGAAAAAGCACTTATTTACTGAACTGTTGTTCTTTTTCCTGGCTCCTTCCTAAAAGCAATATTTTAAGTGATGTTAGTTTTTTATAAACCTCCAGGGCAAGAAGGAAATACAGTATGAAAATATGTCACAGAGAGGCAAAATACATGTCTGTAGTACCTGAGGATGAAGGAAAGGGAAAGATTTGGTTGTTTAAAAATCAGTGCAGTGAGCAGTTTGACACTGAAGACTACAGTGGGATTAATGACATATGTTCTAATTTGCTTATCCTAATTGCATATACAGCAGTATCAGCTGCTTGTGGAGAGCACGAACCTGGAATCAACAGCTTCTGACAAATCATGAAATTGGTTTGGGAATTATGTTGTGTGGAAAAAGTATGTTTTGCTTCTGAGTCATGGTATTGTATTGTTGTGTTTTCAGAGATATTACTATCAGCATCAACACAATAACATAGCTTCGCATATGTTCCTTTATTGAGAAAGAGTCCTGATATGTGGAAGATATCCTTTTGCTGGTGAATCAACATAATAAGTTCCAGACCCATCCCAGCCCTATAATTATATGGCTCAGTAATATACATAGCTCAGACTTAGGTAAGTTAGTGATAAAAATGCTTTAGTGCGTTTCATAGTTTGGCAGTAAAGGAATATGTGGAGGGAAGACTCTTAAGTAGGACAATGATGAGGCCTTGGGAATATTTATGGGATCTATTAGCTCATGCAGAATGGCATGACATGAACAAAACCTTGATGTTGTCTAGCAGCAGTGTCACTCATTTGTAAGGAGTGTAACATAATATACAATTAGGAAAGAAATGCCTGCTAGATCTAAGAACTGAGGAACTAATGAGGATTGCATATTGCTCCCACTGGGTTATTTTCAGAGTGTATTAGGTTTGCTGCTCTGAGCAGGTGTTTTGTTAAATTCAAGGCATCGAGGAAAAATATGCAGTTCTTCAAATGGCTCTAAAAGGCTCACTTCCACCTGCTGCTCATGTGGGTTTGTTGTTAAATTAAGCAGAGTAAGTTGGCAACTTCCCAAGAATGTGGTATAGCCTCACTCGCTTGAGTGGGGCTCTGTGTGGTCTTCTGACTGATGAGCTTGACATTGATACCAGCAGAGGTCGTAGAACAGATTTTTAAAAATTAACGTATTTTTTATTCAAGATTTCTTGCTTTACAAAAGTATGTGCAATGTCTCTTTTTTCTAGTTACATTTTCTATAGATCAGTTTCATTTGTTGAGACATTAATGTTACATTAGGAAGAAAGAGGGAAAGAGGAGGAGGGGAAAATGGTGAGTGGGTTTGGGGTTGGGTGGCGATGTTTCTATTTTACTTAATGTATGTGTGGGGTTTTCTGTCAGCGTCGCTTGTGCAGGTTCTCTTTACTATTCGCTTGTGTTCCTTTGGTGGAGAGAGAGGTTGGGGTTGGCCTAGGGTGTGGTTGTTTGTTTGTGATTGGCTGTGGTGAACGTTGCTTTCATGTGTGAGTGGGGTGGGTGGGTATTTTTGAACCAGGCTAGCCAGATTTATTCATATGCCGTTGGTGGATTCTTGCCGTTGTCTTGTTGGGCTGTGTATGTGATAAAAGGGAGCCATACCGGGGTGAAGGTGTCTTCTTCCATTTGTCCCCATGTCAGTTTCAGCTTATTGGTTATTTTTTCTAATAAGGCTGCTTCCCAAACTATTTGATACCACCAGTCCATGCTTACTCCTGGCAGGTCTCTCCAGTGTCTGGCTATGATGTTTCTGGCTGCTGAGAGTAGGTGGGTTATGAGCTCTTTGTGATGTGAGTGGACATTATTGTCTTGGAAGATGTTTAGTAGGGCCAGTTCTGGGGTATCCAGAACATGGTCTGTGAGCACTTAGAAAAGGATGCTATGATTACTAAGGTCCAGCGTGGGTTTCCTCAAAAACAAATCATGCCAGAAGAATCTCATTTCTTACATGTTGTGGAATGTGATGAGAGAGTGTCAGAACATGCAGACTGGGACATCCATAATGTTGTTTTGCTTTTCTAACCAGAAGTTCTAGACACTACTCTCAATTGCTCTTCTTTCCTGGATCAATTATAGAGTGACACCACAAGGCCTCACACAAACATTTTCTCAGCACAATCTTTTTGACATTAATACTATAGGGAATGACAGAATGGAGATTGATCACCAAGAGAAAAACTCTAATCTTTACAAATATATCTCCCTGCATAAGCAATCGTCTAGTTTGTCACACAATGTTTATTAGAGTGGCACCTGCCAATGAGAGATCAATGCTATTAAAAGCAACAAGACATGTAACCTTGCTTTTGTTCCTTAAGTTACTTTCGCGTGTCAGAAAGTTAGCCCTGGATAAGACTAATTTAGAAACATATGAGTCTAGTTTAAGAAGTATTCCCCTCTCCAACTTTAATCCCCATATTCATGTCTGTGCATTCTAGCACCAGATCATCTATAAGATACTGAATACTTTACACTACACATTTGATATGTGGCATTTGATATTTTAACCAGAACTATTTATTAGGTATTCAATATTAGTTTATATAGAAGTAGTATTTTGAATTTGAGCATGTATATAAAATTCAGTCACAACAAATATTCAGAAACCTCCTTACCCTCTCTTCTGCCTGTACTCAACCCACCTAAATCCATTCCAAGGGTTCACTAAACCTTTCAAAGGAAAGGGGAGAAGGGAGAGCAGAAAAGGGGGAATTTACATTCTGCAGCTAAAAGTTGTAGCACTTTCATAACTGTTAGATACCTTCCACTGTCAGGGATATTACTGGTGAAAAACAAAGGAGGAAACTCAGAGATTAAGTTAAATGATGCTTTTATTTCTGGGCAAATGCTCTTCAGTGAACACTGGACACAAAAGTCTTTGATCTAAAACTGAAGACCTCACTGCCATTTGGACAGTATAGCACCTAATTAGGGATGCTTGAAGAATTTGATCTTTGTGAATTCCTATACTAACTGCCATGATTTGTACCTCCAGACTAATTGCAGATCAAAACTTATTTATCCACTAGCTTTTTTACTTCTCAAATGTTCCAGCCAAGGCTTTTTATGAATAATAATTTTTAAAATGGTGCGCTTTAAAAATGCATATTTTAAGAGGCAATATCTTTAGAAGTGCATATTTTGTAGAAAAAGAATGTATTCAAAAATCATATTTTGAGAAAAAGATATTTAAATTGTGTGTTTAAATATTATCTTTATGTGCAAGTGTTTTAAATCACAGATTTAAAAAAAGATAAAATGAACTTATGACTGAACCCATGTGGATCATGTGTAACATAGACTAGAAACAAACTGAATGGTTTCTCCCTATGCCTAATGCTTCCTTACTCATCTCAGCTACATTTGTACCCATTTTGGGGAAGGGCCATGTCTCAGTGGCAGAGCATCCGCTTTGTATAGAGAGCTGCTGCCGGTCAGTGGGCAAACCATTGTTCTTCAACCTCGGGTCCCCAGATATTTTTGGACTACTGCCATCATTCCATGTCAGGTTAGCCAATTGTTGGGAATGATGGGAGTTGAAGCCCAACAACAACTTGGGATGCAAGATTGATGAACACTGGCCTAGATTTCATATAAGACAGTTTCCTATGTTCCCTTAGGAATCTATCCTTTCCTTATGCTTTGGCAAGATATTGTATGCTTTATGCCAGGGATCAGCAAACTTTTTCAGCAGGGGGCCAGTTCACTGTCCCTCAGACCTTGTGGGGGCCCGGACTATTCATTTTTTTGGGAGGGATGAATGAATCCCTATGTCCCACAAATAACCCAGAGATGCATTTTAAATAAAAGGACACATTCTACTCATGTAAAAACATGCTGATTCCCAAACCGTTTGCGGGCCGGATTAAGAAGGCGATTGGGCCGGATCCGGCCCCCAGGCCTTAGGTTGCCTGCCTATGGTTTATGCTATGGTATACTATTATACCATATATATATATATATATATATATATATATATATATATATATATGCAGGTTTTGGTGTCTTCGGGTGTCTTCCCGTGTAAGAGTCGGGGTGTCTGTGCGACGTTTCGACGAGGTCTCACTCGTCATCTTCAGGCTGGTGCTTTCGGCTTCTTGTTACTGGAACAGAGCAGAGTCTGGTGTTTGAGTTCCTATAAATACTGTTGAGGGGTGTGGTGTATAGCCTCCAACGTTCTGGGCAGAGAGGAAGTTCCTAGATTAGTGTGCCTTTTCTTCTTTTGTTCCTTAATTACTTGAGGGATATCTTGGGTGATTTCATGAGTGATGTTCTGAATATCACTGGGTGGGTCATTAAGTGTAGATTAGTTGCTAAAGCTTTCGTGTCTTGACCTCTTGAGCTTGTGAAGAGTTTTTCTGAGAAGATGGCTGTGCTGCATTTAGTTGTGCTCTGGCTTGGCTTCGTGTATAGGGGCGAGCTATGGTTTTGTGCCTTGTGCCAGCCAGATCTGTGTAGGGATTGCAGGGGGGTGCAGCATCCGGAGGTGCCACTATAGTTTGGTTACTGGATGGAGTCTGTAATATGTCTGTGGAGAGGGTCTGGGTTTGGGTCTGGTGTGGTTGATTGGTGACGGCGTTCTGTGTGCCTCTGGTTCTGGTGTCGGTTTTTGTAGGGAGGGCTAATTTCCAGATGTCTGGCAGGCGGGACGTGTCGTCACGCTTGTTCATGTTGTGAGGGTGTTTCTCTATCTCGATGGCTTCCATGATTATTCTCTTGTGGTGATGTTCCATGTTAAAGAGCAATTTGGAATCTGCAAAATTAATTTCGTGTCCTGTTTCTTTCATGTGTTGGAAAAGAGAGGAAGTTTTTTCTTCTTTTTTGACGGCATTCTTGTGTTCTGCGATACGTGCATTTATTCGTCTGTTTGTTTGTCCAATGTACGTGGCTGGGCAGACTTTGCAGGGTATTTCATAGACCCCTTGGTTTTCCAGCTGGATTTTGTCTTTTGGGTTTCTGAGGATATTGGCTATTTTTTGGTTGGTGCAGAAGGCTGTTTTGATATTGTGTTTATGGAGGATTTTGCTGATTTTGTCTGTAGTGCCCTTGATATAAGGAAGGAGGGCCATGCCATTGTTTTCTTCTGTGTCTTGGTTTTTGGGGGGTGTTTCTTTTTGGATTAGCTTCGTAACCCTGTTTTTCTGGTATCCATTGGCGATTAACACTCTCAAATGTGTTAATCGCCAATGGATACCAGAAAAACAGGGTTACGAAGCTAATCCAAAAAGAAACACCCCCCAAAAACCAAGACACAGAAGAAAACAATGGCATGGCCCTCCTTCCTTATATCAAGGGCACTACAGACAAAATCAGCAAAATCCTCCATAAACACAATATCAAAACAGCCTTCTGCACCAACCAAAAAATAGCCAATATCCTCAGAAACCCAAAAGACAAAATCCAGCTGGAAAACCAAGGGGTCTATGAAATACCCTGCAAAGTCTGCCCAGCCACGTACATTGGACAAACAAACAGACGAATAAATGCACGTATCGCAGAACACAAGAATGCCGTCAAAAAAGAAGAAAAAACTTCCTCTCTTTTCCAACACATGAAAGAAACAGGACACGAAATTAATTTTGCAGATTCCAAATTGCTCTTTAACATGGAACATCACCACAAGAGAATAATCATGGAAGCCATCGAGATAGAGAAACACCCTCACAACATGAACAAGCGTGACGACACGTCCCGCCTGCCAGACATCTGGAAATTAGCCCTCCCTACAAAAACCGACACCAGAACCAGAGGCACACAGAACGCCGTCACCAATCAACCACACCAGACCCAAACCCAGACCCTCTCCACAGACATATTACAGACTCCATCCAGTAACCAAACTATAGTGGCACCTCCGGATGCTGCACCCCCCTGCAATCCCTACACAGATCTGGCTGGCACAAGGCACAAAACCATAGCTCGCCCCTATACACGAAGCCAAGCCAGAGCACAACTAAATGCAGCACAGCCATCTTCTCAGAAAAACTCTTCACAAGCTCAAGAGGTCAAGACACGAAAGCTTTAGCAACTAATCTACACTTAATGACCCACCCAGTGATATTCAGAACATCACTCATGAAATCACCCAAGATATCCCTCAAGTAATTAAGGAACAAAAGAAGAAAAGGCACACTAATCTAGGAACTTCCTCTCTGCCCAGAACGTTGGAGGCTATACACCACACCCCTCAACAGTATTTATAGGAACTCAAACACCAGACTCTGCTCTGTTCCAGTAACAAGAAGCCGAAAGCACCAGCCTGAAGATGACGAGTGAGACCTCGTCGAAACGTCGCACAGACACCCCGACTCTTACACGGGAAGACACCCGAAGACACCAAAACCTGCATTCCTGTACCCGTGAAAATCTACGAAAGCAAATATATATATATATATATATATTATATATTGCTTGTTTCGGCAAATCATTAGTGAATGCACAAGATTTCCTAACAATCAAGCATTGGTCCAAGAAGTAGGATGGTAGAGGTATTTTAGTCCAATAATCAGTTTAGTCATAATCTAGTAAGCCACATTATCTTCCTGTCATGAATCCTCTGCATCATATTATCATTTCAATGGATCTGCAGTGCCTGATGCTACAGAGAAATTGAAATTCTGGCACTTTTGGATCCCCAAATCTGCTGTTGTAGCTCTGGAGGTATGGATATAGGCGAGAGAGTTCAAAAACCAGTCAGCCAGTAAATGTAGCAACATATGTCTGTATATTTCCATGTGGAAGGTAATATCGCATCGTGCTCACAATGGCATTTTTCACTGAAATGAAGCTACAAAGGATTACATTGGCAAAAGCTCTGAGAGTGTGCTCGTATGAGCTGAATGAATCCTACCAGACAGTTTTAATTGACAGCAAAGGAATCACTCACATATAAAGGATTCCTGGGTCATTATGTTTGTGTGTGGATGAAAGAGTACTGATGGGTGAGTAAAAGATTATACCCATCTTATAACTATGAAGGCAACTCATCTGGAAGATGAATAAACAACTTAGATCAGTGGACAGAAAACTCTTTTACAGTTCAAAGACTTCATAACTGTGTGTGAAGAAAGGGGGGGTTGTAGTGCACTCTCCACTGCTAGCAAAATACTCTCTTGTCTCAAGGCTTGTAAGTAGGCCGGCCGACACTTTATAATACCTTATTTTACAGAGACTGCTGGGTTTAAAAATGATAGCACAAAGTACTCCCTTTGTCTACAAGAATACTGATTTCTGACTTGCTATATAAACTTGGATGCCACTAATAATATGGAAGACTTATAAGGAAGAATATACTTTAAGGTTTCATTGTGCTTGTAATGGTGGTACTATTGACATCACACTTTTGCTGGCTTAAGTTCCACTAGGTTGCCAGGTCACATGACTGAGCTGAATGAAGTTTGGAACAGGTGTAAGTGTCTCCTTTCCCTGTACCCTATCATTTTTAAGACCAGCACTAGTATATGTTCCACTGGCTTAATTTCTACCAGCTGAGTTGCAGCTGAACCAGGATAGCCTCAGCTCTGCTGGGCTGAGGGACTCGCAAGGAATATGTAAGGATGATGACATGCCTGCGAAGCTACATTTATTTTTTAGTTATTCCAATTTTGGTTATCTCTGGGTAACCTGATTGTCTGCTTCTCTTTACATTTGCGTGTTTTCTGGTCTTTTCACTTGGTTCTAGAACTGCAGAAAACCCTCATTGTTGCATAAATGGAAAAAAAATCACTCCTTAGGTAAGGGAAAGTCACAAGGCTCTGAAGGCATTTCATGTGGAAGATGAGCAAATGACTGAGAACAATGGGCAGCAGCAAAACACTTCACAGTTCAAAGATTTCAACTAAATGTGAAGCAAACAGGAAATGCATATTGCTTTTCCCCATTCTGCAAGCTTTGGAAGTAGATCTCAATGAATTGTGAGTAACTTATTCACCAAGTTTGTTGTAGCTTGCTTACAAATAATTGCTCCTTTGCTGTGAGCCCATAAAATGAAAACGCTACTGGCCAGGCATTTTGGAACCCCAAGGAATAATTCTGCTTCTCCTTAATCCATTCTGACAGAGGGGAAGTGGATGCAATGTTTTCCCAGGTTGTTGTTTTGTGTGTGTGTGTGTGTGTGTGTGTGTGTAATATGATAATTTAGTGTTTGTGAAGCTGAGAACCACAATACAAAATTCTAAAGTCTCCAAAACAGGTTCCTTGTAATTTGAAATGTTTGGATACTTGCAAGTCTATGCTAAGAGTATTATCCAGCCATGACTACTAAGGACATGGCCCCACCAAAACTAAGCTATTTTCAGTCCCATTGAGTCTGAAATTTTAGCACAAGCTTGTTTTTTCCGTTTAAATGAGTGGGGTTTAGGTGTTTAACTTGGCTGGGTCATGGCCACAGCTCCATTCAGGAAACAACCCTGAATTTGAATGCTGAATTAACTTTTCTAAAGTGCAGCTCTTATTTGCTTGCTTAGATGCCTAATCCATCTAAAGAATCAAAGTAGCTCGATTAGCAGTGTGTGGTCTTAATACCTATTCATGTTAAGTGAAACAATAGCTATTGCTAAAAAGAAATAAAGAAAAAACGTCCTGCCCACTGAATTCCTGTCAAAATAAAAAGTCTTGTTTTGATCCCACAAGGTAGTGAGGTCTGAAAGTTCTATAGCTGGGGAACAGCCACCAAGAATGCCTCCTTACCTGCCTCCCCCAATCTGGTGCCCTCCAGATGAGGAGGCTGGGGTTGATGGGCATTATACGCTAAAGCAGGGACATCTAACTCCCAAGAGACTGTGATCGACTCGCAGAATAAAAAACTGGCAGTGATCTATCCCTTTGGGGTTGGGGGGTTTCAGGTCAAACTTGTTGAGCTTTTCTTAGGAAGGAAGATCCCATTTTTGAGAGGAAGATGTCAAAATTGAGTAAAGGGAAAAGGGCAGAAGTCACCCACCAAAAAAACGCTAAGGGGACAATCTACCTCACAGCAAAGACTCCGTCTTCTGTTCTAGCGCTCATGCGAAAATGGAGGGCGGGGCCAGGGGGCAGGGCTGGATGCTCTTATGCCACCGCAAAGGAAAAGGAGCTGGTGATTGGCCGCAATCAAACGGAACCTCCCTGGGGATTGACCAGTCCAGATGTTGGACACCCCTGCTCTAAAGCATGTAAGTCAGGCATAGGCAAACTCGGCCCTCCAGATGTTTTGGGACTACAACTTCCATCATCCCTGATCACCGGTCCTGTTAGCGAGGGATCATGGGAGCTGTAGTCCCAAAACATCTGGAGGGCCGAGTTTGCCTATGCCTGATTTAAGTCCCTGAAGCACTCAACTTTGTTCACTGCATCGTAGTCCTGCTCTTCTGTCATCAGTTCAGGAATAGTATTCCAGCTTATCCATTTTGCTACATGGAAGGATGGGTGGAAAGTTGGATAAGGATGGATGGGAAGATGGGCAAGCACTAGATCACATATATTCCTGTCCACCTGTCTTGACATTTATGAAACAGCATAAAACTTCCAGCGAGGCAAAATATAAACTATGTTTACAGTGTGGTTGTTTCATTGATTATGAAACAACTACTACTTTTCCCTATAGCAGCAGCAGCCACAGCAGCTCTGGCAATAAAGCCACTAGCTTGTAAATCTCCCGTGTACTCCTAACTTTCATTAAATTTAGTGGAGTGACAGTTACCACACTGCAAAATATAATATTTTCTTGGGATCTTATAACATATACCATACTCAAACGTGTTTATTGTGGAAAGTCAAGTCAGCCGTCACAGTAAATCTGAAATGAGGATTGATGGGGATTGTTGGTAATATCATAGCTGTCTCCAAAGTGCCTGCCTCCAGCTTTTATTCCTCTGCACTCCTGCTCGTTAGAGGGTATCAGTCACAATCACTGCACTGGCAATTATAAAGGCAATATAGGAAATCTATGATCTTGTACATATTTCCAACAGGTGAGACATTCTTCACCTAAAGTATACTGGTTGTTGGTTGCTGCCAGTGCAGATGTTGATGTTGCCAGTGTGCCTGGATGATCAGAAGGTTGCACTCATCAGTAGACTTGGCCTACAGACAAAGCAAGCCTTTTTTTCTGAGAAGAATGCTCACTGAATCAAATGCTTTCATGTTCTATATTTAAAAAATATGTGTTGGTTACTTGCTACCATTCCTGTATCATAGCGTCATAAGAGATCGAAAGAACATCTAAATTCTCCCATTAATTATCCACAAGGGGCGGCATATTACTGATGGGTATAGTGTCAGATCTGTATTAAGGACCAATCAAGGCATAGAAAGAAACATGTGTTGGGGCATCTTGCATATCTTGGGGAGCCTGCATCTCTCCATTCCAGTTTGTGCTATCCAAATAATTTGAAACATGTTGTTTCATGGTTATGATCCAAAGCACCATTGTAGAACATCAATCTATCATCGTTCTATCTATCTATCTATCTATCTATCTATCTATCTATCTATCTATCTATCTATCCCTATCTACCTACCATCTATCTGCAGCATCAACAGTACTAACAATGTACCCCATTATTCAAGACTTAGTTCAATTCCCCACATGTACAACTATAGGAAAGGTAACGGTAGGAATAAGGAAGACTCCCTATCTGAAACCTTGGAGAGCCACTGCCATTCAGTGTAGACAATGCTCAGTGTAATACAGCTCCCTGTGTTGTTTGAATCTTCAGCAACAGAGCTGGAAAAAGGAATGCCACCACCAGTCAAAGTAGACAGCACTGGTTTAAATGAGCCAATGCTCTGGCACATTGTAAGGTAGATTCGTATTTTGCACTATTAATTTAAAATGCCTTATTCATTCACTTAGTGTTAAGACAATCTCTGGGAGGACCGATCTTTGAAAGGATGCACCAGATGCAAACATCTAAAGTAGATAAATGTTAGCTTTAATAGGTTGGATCCATCTGGTAACTCTTTGCTGATTGAAGGATCTTTAATCCAACAGAACTTTCTGTTTGCAGAGGAGGGTTCGAGGTGATCTCTTGCAGTTTTCATTCCAAATAGCTCCAGATCTTTGGAATACCCTTCAGAAAAGTGTGTGAAGTAGAAGATTACCTTGATCCCTTGATGAAAGGCTCTGCTGGATCAAATATATTTCCATCAATGGAGGGATATCAACTGGATACAACTGATCAAATCCAATAATTTTCTACTTTATGTGGACGCATATCGTGTGTTCTTTAAGTATTTTTTCCAGACGTCAACTTGACATTAAGTGAATCAACAAAATATTTTAATTTACTCATGTAAAATGCAGTTGAGGGGTACCCAATGGCATTCAGAAGTGATTTGAAAGTAAATATAGTATATTTCAAACTGTTCCAAGAAAATGCCTTTGTTTTATGTACCTCTTCAAAATGCTTATTTTGCATCTTGTCTTTCCTCTGAAATTTCAAAGCTGTTAACAAATGCATGAGTATTTAAAGAACAGCAGCTTCAAAGACCTTGTTGAGATGAAAACATAAGACAAATAAAAGGAGACAAATCTAGAGATTAGCAGTGTGTGGTCTTAATTGTCAAGGTGATGCTGAATATAGACACACTTAATTGTTGTGTTTGCACAGTGCTGAATCATTGTCTCTTTGTGTTGTTTGTAATTTGCCTTCTACTGTAATTTATGAAACTTGCATCACTACCATTAAGGTGAATCCCTCTGAAGCTGCATCTGGCTTGCCGATTCCCTCTCTTCAAATTAGATTGATGTGCTGTTATGTATTCATTCGAATCTAATGACTTTCCCAGCGCCCCAGAGTAAAGAAAATGGGTTTCATTAATTTCCCTAATAGCATCACTGAAAGACATGTAATGTGTGAAACTAAAAAGTTCTTTTGTTTTTAATCTCTTAATGATCTCTTTTCCCTTTGTATGGAATAACCTTAGCTTTGGAATGTAAATGTCCTGATGGATTTGTTGAGGAGACAAAATTTCAACCATACCGGGAGAAATGTTTCACGATATCTTATGTTCTCTGTTGATGTTTATTCTGCTGTACTGGCCATTTATTGCTCCATAAATTCAAATTATATTGTTTCATTTCTCTTCTCCTGTCCCACTCTGTGAAAATGAAGCCCAACTGGGTTGAACTGTGCCTTCTTTACTTTCTTAAACTTGGGCCTGTTTTTGTATAAGATCAAGTATCTGAGCAATGTCCCCACAGCAAGACTTATTTTCATAGTATGCAAAAGTTTGGACACATTTGTCTTCAATGTCATATGCCATATTTTCTCAGCAAGCTATGAAAATGAAGAGTATTGATTATATCAGTAGGGTATATTCTGTGTTTTCTCACAGAACCCTTTCTTGGGCTCCCTTCAGGTTTATTGTGCTTTGTTGACTCAGTTAGAATTAATGTATCATATATTATATATAGAATTAATATATCATAGCAGGGCATGTGAATGTATTCACAATATGGCCAAATGGCCAGCAATAGATGTTTCCCTTTTGTATGTAGGCACCGATTTCCTTGCTGGAATGCTCCATATAGAAAACTAGATACCAGGGAAATGGCCAGCACTACCTCTCTCCCTGACATGCTGGTCTTCTCAGTGTTATAATGTGGCAGATAGGCTAGAGTGTTGAAGGGAGCTCTAACAACTGCACTGGCTGCCAGTTAACTTCTATGCTGAATTCAAAGTGTTTATGTTGACATTCAAAGCCCTGAGTGACATAAGGCCCAAATGTTTTTTTCCCTATTAAACTGCCCATGTAATAAAATCAGCAGAATCTTTTCTCCTGGTAGTTTATATCTATGGAATGGCGTCCTCAGGTGAGTTGCTATTCTATCAGTTTCTATTCTATCAGACACTAGGTGGAGGTTTGCCTTTTTTGTCAGACTTTCAGAGGCTAATGAATTAAGTTAATGTCAATGAGGCTGTTAATTTATTCATGAGAAATTTTTTTTGTGATTATGTAGTGTATTTTATATCACATTGCAAACCTCCCTGTCACCATTTCTGATGAAGGGCAATGTAGAAATCTCTTATTAAATAAATTATTCCATCATGTGAGCCTCACCTGCAGTCCGAAATGCTCAAGCATGCGTGCGTGTGTGTGTGTGTGTATGTGTGTGTGAGAGAGAATTTGTTTATGCTCTTGGATCAACAGATCTGGCTCGTGCGTGTGTGTGTGTGTGTGTGTGAGAGAGAGAGAGAGAGAGAGAGAGAATTGTGTGAGTTAGCCTGAAGGGTCAGATCAATGAGTATCTTATTAACTGTCTCCAAAATCTAATATAGAACTTTAGTTTAAGGAAAGGATAGTATAACTGTTGTTGCGCTATTTAAAGTAGTTGTGTGCTTGATCAATTTCTAAATGTGATTAGAATTTTGTGCAGTGCATCTTCATAAGGGGTAATAAAACCCACAGTTCAGTTATTTATATGCCCTTAGCTTTGTTCAGAAAGGGGAGGAAGAGTTTCCATAACCTCTCTACTCCATTCCTCCCTGCAGCTTCTCTCTCTCTGGCCCCATCCACAGCATACCTTTGAAGCCCTCTTATGCTTATTTAATCATCATGCCCTCTCCCCAAATCCTGGGAATTGTAACCTGTTAAGAAGAAGAAGAAGAAGAGTTTGGATTTGATATACCGCCTTTCACTCCCTTTAAGGAGTCTCAAAGTGGCTAACATTCTCCTTTCCCTTCCTCCCCCACAACAAACACTCTGTGAGGTGAGTGGGGCTGAGAGACTTCAGAGAAGTGTGACTGACCCAAGGTCACCCAGCAGCTGCATGTGGAGGAGTGGAGACGCGAACCCTGTTCCCCAGATTATGAGACTACCGCTCTTAACCACTACACCACACTGGCTGTCTGGGATGCTGGGAATTATAGTTCTTTCTGGGGCCTCCTAACTCTCAGAACCCTTAACAAGCTACAGTTTCCAGAGTTCTTCAAGGGAGGTATGACTGTTAACTGTACTTTAAATGTATGCTTTGGATGTGACACCACACATCTCTAATTCTCTTACAGCGAATTGGAAATTCAGATGGCAGATTATTCATATAAAAACCCATAATTACATGAGAAATAGCCATACTAGTCTTTTAAGCACGTCAGAGCAGTAGTATCTCACCAAGTGTGTTTGGGAGAAAGGGTTGCTCACAAGAAAGTTTAATCATATAGCGTTTCCCACCTTGAGCATTAGTTCATTTGATGAAATATCAAATACAGGTCATCAGCTCCATATTGAAGCCTGATCTAATGTTGTGCTGAAAAATGTAAAAGACCATAAAACCCATTGATGTTTGTGTACCTTCACACTGATATATTTTGTACTTTTTTATTCATTGTTTTTTAAAAGAGACATTAAAACTTACACTGCAGTCATTTGCAGAACACCGAATATCAAATATCAAATCCTGTTAAAAACAGCTTGTTCAGCACTAAACATACACTGCCAATTATCAAATGCCTTTTGGGAATAAAATACTGAAATAACTCGTGGACATTTTAAAGCAAAATTTATACATGCACACAACGTCTTTAGAAAATTTCCATGGGGCATTTGAATGGAAAGTTATCATCTCGATCAGTTCCCTACTAAAATTTGTTCAAGCTGGTGCTCCTCAAGCTTCAGAATTTAATATTTTCGAGAATAAATTTCCTACAGAAAAGTATTTCTTTTATCAGCCACCGTTTGATTTGTGTGGACACAGAAGAATGAAACCTGGTTAGCAAGTCAGTTTAGGCTCATTTCATTTTTCAGCGACTTTGATTCCTCCAAGTGGTTGTGGTAATATAGCATGCAGATACAGATAATCATTTATGAACCCTGTTTCATATACACAGTATTTTAATCTCTGCCTTGCAGTACTTAGGTTCAGGAGAAGATTATTTCAATGAATAAAAACTGAGTGGATTATAAAAAGAGATAGAGATGATATAAATGATCTGCAATACATTTTATAGAAGACTTTCATTTTTCAATAAACCTTCAAAGGGGGGGGGGAACATGCCTGTCTGTCAGGGGAAGGAATATATTATGGCAGCAGAGGAGATTTCAATAAGTCCAGCCATTCACAAAAGTATTATTCAGACATTTATGACTGGAAGGAAATGTTCCTTGTCAAAATAAACAACAATATGTTTACCAGGATGCTTCTATGAGGATTGCTATAGAACAGGCGGAAAAATATTGTGAAACCAGCGTTTATGAAGCAATTCTGTTGCCACCAAGAGAAAATGCAATGTGCTTAAATTAATGTTGAACTTTAAACGACTTCAGCACTTGAGATAAGAGAGGGAGGAAAGCGTTCAGCTCCATCTCTGCTGCGGCATCTTCCGGGTCAGTTCTCCTCTTTTGTCTGTCATCCTTTTTGGGAAATGCATCTGTGACACTTGCTATTTGTTAACGGTAACACTTTGTAAGATTTTAAGCAGTTTAATTCCTTTAACAAGATGGAAAGAGGAGATAATTGTTCAAATGCAAATCCACTGGGAGAGAGGCTTATGTTTACCAGCTGCCTATACAAGCCGAAGGACTGCTTCATTGTTCTGTTTTAACCTAGTATTTATTTATTGTTCTTCTAAGTGGGACTTGCAAGGAAATATCATAATGTATATCCCCAGCCCCTAAGGGGTGCCCAATTTTTTTTCCAAAGAGGGCCAGATTTGATGAAGTGAACATGCGTGAGGGCCGACCAAAGTTGAGCTTTTTTTACAATTTTACCCCAGGGCATATACTACCGGGGGGGGGGGTGTGGAGGATTAAATCAACCAGCAGGCGGGATTGGGCCCCCGAAATGGACTTTGGACATGCCTGCGAGGAGTGCTCCTGTTCTGCCTCCTGTTCAGATCTAATGAGAGGGAGGGTTTCAGAAGTGGATAAGGGAAAGGGGCACCTTTTTCTGATTCCCTCACCCTGGGACCTTCCCCTGCTGGACTAAAAGGATTGTGTAGCAGGTTGTGTGGAGACTGGTCGTGTGGAGACTGAAATGCTGGAGTCACTGTAGCCAACAATAGTCGAAACTGGACTGGGTGGAAAAAGAGTCCAATATAAGGCAGCTTTCTACAGACCTTTAGTGCAGTGGTAGGGAACCTGTTTTCCAGATCTAAACTCCCATCATCCTTGCAATATCTGGAGGGCCACAACCCCCCCCCCACTTCAGTGCTAAAAAGCTGCTAGCCCCAAATCTGATCATGTTATCACTATACTGTCAGCTTTTGGGGAGTGGAGGAAGGAATCAGGAGAGTAGAAAGGAGGGATGTGTGTGTGTTTTATTTCCCTTTTCTCCTGAAATACAACGTATACTTTAGAGAGGAGATTTTTTAAAAAAATCTTACTGCATGCAAATCTGAATTCCCCTAGCCAGGATACTGCAGGATACTGTCTTGGTGTAAGCTGTTAGGGGGCTCAGCAGGCTTACTCCCTCACCTTCTCCATATCCTCATCTCCTCCACTCCCAACCCACACCTCTGCATTCTGTGTCTTCACAGGTTCTTGGCAAACCTGAGGAAACAATGGCACATTTTAGGAGTGACCACGAACCATCCAAAAATGCAGATATCCAAAAGACCAGCCTCCAAAAACAAACAAATACAAAAAACCCCCCAGTGGAAAATGGCTAATATAACACCAATTTTTAATAAGAGATCCGGGGGCATCCTGGGAATTATAGGGCTGATTAGCTGATGGTCCTTCTCTTTCATAATACTATGATATTATGTGAATATCCCATGAAACTGAATGTTGTAGGATTAGGGACAGACAAAAGAAAGTACTTCTTCACGCAGTGCATAGTTAAACTATGGAATGAAGCAAAACCACAAGACTTAATTAATTTGTATGCTGCCCTTTCTTCACAGAGCTAAGGACAATATATGTAGGTTTATCCCATTTTATATTCACAACAGTCTTGCAAAAATAGATTAGGAGAGACAACGTGGTTAAATAAGGATGTTCACTTCAGCCGCCAAGCTCTTTGTTCCATAAGTTATTATCTACATCAAAAAGCATTTTGCTCATAAGTGTGTTTGTGTGTGTTTGCATGTGTATAACCTGTCTGTAATGCTTTCACTTCTCATTTTGAAAATATTCCAGAGCATTATATGTAATAACATGGATAAATATTCTTGGCAGTCAACATGCTGTCACTCAGATCCTGGTTTTATTGCACTGGGTTTTGAGAAAATGTTCATGACCTTATTTGATTCTCTTACATCTTATGAGTTGAAATTTGTCCTAGTAGTGCTGCCATCCCTAGAGGAAGCTCAGGAAGGTTCTCCTTTACTGAAATTTGCATCAAGGACCATAATCTAATCACACTTTAGCTCTTTATGTTATTAATATTCTCATTCAGGTGATTGGTATTTATATTCAAATGCACTCTACAGTCTCTGTAGATCGTTTTAGTGTTTAGGAGATTACAGCCATATTGGAAGCACCAAATTTCATGGGTACCATTGACTTGCAGACTGCCTTAGTACACACATCCCTTAGGTGATTTTTTAAAATTTAAATTAACATTTCTAGCTAATTGACATACGAAAAAGGAGGGAAGAGTTGTGATACAGGTGGAGAGATCTTTCACTAATGTAGTTCTTTCCTTTCCTTTCTTCACACCTCTATATTCTCTTTGTGGTGTTCAAAGAAGTGGACAAGGTGTCAGTGCTGAAAACAAGGATCCGTTGAATGTGACTAGAATATTATTCCTTCGTGACCTTGGCTTCATCTGCTTTTAGAGCATCCTCTTCCTGACTGCACTTGAATGAAGCTCAAAGAAACTTGAGCTTTTCAGTCCAGAATTGAAACAAGCCATCCATCAAGACATGTGAGGATATTATTAATACAGGTCATGATGGGCAGAACCACTCAATCAACCGCCCAAGAGTGAAATATTCCCGACTCCTTACCGCAGTTGAATGTCATAAGTAAGCAGGTTCTGTGTGTATGTGCAGGAAGGCATCCTCTCTCACTTGCAGCCAACTAGCATGAACAGAGAATTGGAATGGTGAAGTGCAGATTCAAGTACAGTGGTACCTCAGTTTATGAACTTAATCCGTTCCGGAAGTCCGTTCTTAAACCGAAACCGTTCTTAAACTGAGGCGCACTTTCCCTTATGAGGCCTCCAACCACCAGTGACCTTCCACCATTTGGATTCCACTTTTAGACCCAGGTAAAGTTCTCAAACCAGGACACTACTTCCGGTTTTGCGGAGTTCGTAGACAGGACTGTTCTTAAACCGAGGTACCACTGTATAGGCTTATTTACCAAATGTCATTTCACACACAAAAGTGTTAGTCACATATAGGTTTGTTTGTTTGTTTTAAATGTATTGCTAGAAATAGTGAACCTGTAGTAGGAATCAGGGAGAGCCTACTTACTATGCAATAACTGGACCAGCAATCCACAAACTGAAACATAGCCAGCACTTTTTTTCAGCCAGCACTCACCGGAACTCAGTTCCAGCACCTCTCAGGTGGGTACCATTGCCATTATAAGAGAACAAGGAATGTGTTCATGGTGCATTCTGGAACCTCTTTTTCTAGAAAAAGCACTACACATAGTTATCATTCAGCTGTGGTTTTCCCAGTCTTACTTGGAGATGGGACATGAAATCTTTTGCATGCAAAGTATGTAATCTACCAATGGGGTTTCAAGCTGTCCCCTAATCTTTATTTATTGTGTGTATGAGGGCTACTTTTATTCTCCACATGGGTGGAGTGCTCATGCATGAAGGGATTCCCATTGGGCTCAACAATCTCTTTTTTTTCTTCTCTTTCCCTCATCTTCAGTGCCTATGCATGACTTTTTACGCAGATGGCACTGGATTCATCCAATCAATTACTTATGATACACATCCCCTATAGCTCTGTGAGCCTTTCCTTTGACTTAGACTGGTCGTTTGTGTCCCATCAGCACAAAGACCTACCATCACTTGGGCTGCCATTACCTGGGGTCAGTGTGCGTGTGTGCGCGCACGCACGCACGCGCCTGTGTGGAGATAACAAGGACTGGAAGATAACTATGTTGAATCTTATCCCAATATGGAATTATCCCTCAAACTAGTTATTGTTGTTGTTTAGTCGTTTAGTCGTGTCCGACTCTTCATGACCCCATGGACCAGAGCACGCCAGGCACTCCGGTCTTCCACTGCCTCCTGCAGTTTGGTCAAGCTCATGCTGGTAGCTTCGAGAACACTGTCCAACCATCTCGTCCTCTGTCATCCCCTTCTCCTTGTGCCCTCCATCTTTCCCAACATCAGGGTCTTTTCCAGGGTGTCTTCTCTTCTCATGAGGTGGCCAAAGTATTGGAGCCTCAAGCTAGTTAACTACCACCTAATCACTACCTATGATGACAAGTTTAAATATCTGTTGGGTTTTTCTTTTTGTTGATTTCCCCCACAGTATTTTACTGTAATGAGCTCTATTAGGTTGCTGCTCCAGCTCCCTCTTGCCAGGAGGATGGCAGGTGTGCTCGGAAGATTTTATTTCCTGAAATGTGTGATTGATTGTCTCCTGATATTTTCTAAACATCAGAAATCTCATTGCATTCCTATTCTTCAACTTGCACACTTCACACAATCTGTGGGACACTCCTTCAATAAGAAATGTTCCTATACATGAGAAAGTTTGGGTCCCTCTAAGCACAAAACCACTGTGCTGAGCTCAGGTAATCTGCAAGGAATGTGCAGCACTTGGCACCACACAAGTTTTTTGTTGTTATTTTTTTGCTTTAAGTGAATGAAGAGCACACCAAACTAAGACCTGACAGATCTGTTGGTTTCAGTTTCTAGCTTTTTAGTGCACATTTTCCCCAATATACAAATTTTTACAAGCAATTTCCTTTAATATAATACATTTTTGTATGTTGCTTTAACTATTATGTGCATTTTTATGCGCATTTTCCCTTAACATATGCATTTTGTACAGATTACTTGGTTGGAGAACTGCATTGCAAGAGTCAGATAAGTGCCAATTTTGAAAAATGGCTGAGGTTTTCGGAAAGAGCAAGTTGGATAGATTTGCCTTTAAATGTGAATAGAATCTAATCTCCCCACCCTACCCCCATTCCTAGGTCCACGGGAGGAAAATAGCATTTCTGCATGTGCTGTCTTCTTCAGACTTTCCACAAGGGTTGATGTATCATGCAGTGACTCATCCAGGCAGCACTGTGAAGAGGCACTAAGGTGGGTGGGGAAAGGAAAGTACTTCTTGCTAATCCAGCTCTTGAGAGAAGGAAGTTCAGACCCAATAAGTGCATCCTGACATTTTGAAACACGACCATTACCCTCCCTGGCTATGTCATCTGTATCTAAAGCACTCATCTGAAGAAGGTTGGGAAAGATTCAGCTTTTATATGGGTGCCATCTTCATGCCAGATTCCCCCACCTACTCTTCTGCATCCTCTTTCCTCAAGAATACTTCACATGTAATGGCTTTTGCAACATGAAGGGTTTCCCTCCCCCCCCTCTCCCTCAGTGCAAGGAAAAAGAAAAATGTTGCATCATGAGTAAAGCAGCCCTCAGGGAAAGAGATGGGGAAGTATGGAAGCAGAGCTAGTCATGGCTAGTGAATACTGTATGAGATACTCATCATAAGTAAAACTTACCATGGAAGATCTAGACAAACATTAGTAAAAAGAGAAAGCATGTGTCAACACCTCAGTCTTTACTGTCTGTTACATTCCTTTTTTGCTTTGTAATTATGTAAGTCTACATTCTTTCTTTTGTAGTATTTGATTTATTCTTAAGTTTGCTAAATTGTTGGGTTGTTTTGTCTTTCTTTGAATCTATTGATGTTTCATAAGAGGCTCACAGATTCCATGGGAGTTACTAAATGGATCCGAATCAGCCTTGAGATTATTTATTTATTTATTTATTATCTTTATTTTTATTATTATTATCATTATTATTAATAAACCATTAAATTATTTTTGGATTCTTTATAAGCATTCTAAGCATATGATGACAACTAGTGTGATGCTAGATTGCTGGTCTGGGGCTTGGGAGACTGGGCTCAAATGCTCACTCAACTTGCTAGGTGACTTTGGGCCAGCCAGTGTCTCTCAGCCCAGTCTCCCTCCTAGAGTTGCCATGAGGCTCAAATGGGCAGGGGAAGAGGACCATGTACACTACCTTGAGCTCCATGGAGGAAGCGTGGGATATAATAATCATAATAAATGATAATATAAAATAAAATGTGTTTATTTGCTTTTTTAGAATTGCCCCTTCTCTTCCATTAGTAGCTAATGGTACAGAAATGCAACAATAATGTATTGAAATAGAATACTATAAAAACATATAAAAACAATATGATAATAAAGAAGCATTCAGAATAAACAAAGGAAGTCAAGAAAGGAACTATTTTAAAGGACCACAGTGACAGGACCATGCAGCCAGACTGCTTCTAACTATTGTTTCCAGACTACCAGGCATAACATTGTGTATGTTCTTCACTTTTAGCCTGCTGTCATACCACATCAGTGCTTAAACATATGACCTATGTGTGGCTAGGTGGACAGATAGAAACCTTTGTAGGGTAGTACAAATGTTTGTGTTACCCTATAGTGTGACAATGAGACTGGGACCCAGGAGTTAGTTTTTATGTATAGTGCATGCAATATATAGCTCACTTCTTCCTGTTCTTCACCAGGAAGAACCTGGTTCCATCAGATTCCATCTACTGATCTTGAGGTACCTTCTTTTTTGTGTTTGTCAAAATGACAGTGAAAACAATATTCATAGCTTTGGCGATTAGAGATGGAAATGGTTGAAATGAGGGAGGCTTTCTTCTTGTTGTTCACTCAGAATGGCTGACCTTTCAAATGTCCTACTGAGTTCTGCCATTCACTTCTGAAGGGGAAAAACTAAATCTACTGCAAAACAATTTCACTAGAAAGGAGGTGGGGGGAAGCAATTCAGAGAATGTGGAATGGTTTCATTTCCAAATGACCAGCCCTGTTTAAATGGATGCATGCATTACAGAGCAATTTACATCTGATGTTGTATAATGACACAAAATTAGTCTTGACTTCGATTCGGCTAGCTTCCTCTTCCCTTGTTCTCATTATCATCATGCTGAATACCTTTTTTATAGCATTTTTCAACCATGTGTGATGGAGTACTTTGCATTAGAACGACCATTGATTATTGTACAGCATTTGAGATTGGAAAACAAAAGTTATTTAGGATGAACTCTCAGAAAACATAAAGAAAAGAAAGGAGATTTCCCACTATTGTTTTGACTATTTATTGTAACAAAAATAATAATACCTACACTGAAAAGTTTGGCAGTGACCTATGTCACTTGCTTTTATGCATCGGCAAGCCTGATCTGATGTTCTATTTAATGGTGAACATTACAATGATTCTGAAAATTTACTATAGTTAGAAAAAGAAGGAAAGTGTGTGTCATGACATTATAAGCAAAGGGAACACCCACATCCAAATCAATAATAATGTGAAATTGTATATATTTATAATACAATACCAACAGCCTTATCAGGAAGTGGGCCATTGAAATCTGCTGCAAGATTTTAGCCATTGGATGGGCAGGTGGGACAGTGTTGCTTGCCTAGATTCTCAGTGGGGAGGTCACTCCTTGTAACTGAGAGAGGAAGGGGCAAGGCAACAGCGAGGTTGGTGCAGTGTGGGTGCAGCAGCAGAAACATCAAATTGCTGCTGCTACACTTCCACTGGGCCAACCTCCCTGCTGTCTCATTGTTCCTATTCTCAGTTACCAGCAGCACCCCATGTTGGAAAGTCAGATAAAGCAGTGCCACTCCACTCTGTTGGTTACTACTGGATACAAGGTTCTAAAGCAGCTAGAAAGGGGCTGCATACTTGTGTAAGAAAATATAACTAGAGAGGCTAGCAAGAAAAAGTTAAGCTCTGAAAGGAACAATGGAGGAAGTCTGTTATTGCCTTCAAGGCCAGACACCTATGATTGGCCACAGTGGAAAACAGAATGTTGGGTGAGATGGACCTTTCATCTGATCCGGCATGGTTCTTCTGATGTTAGGCCATGGCTTAAAATGCAACTTCCAAAGAAAATGTGATTTTTGCCTTAGTATTCACATTACTCCAGCAATGGTCTAATTCAGACATCCCCAAACTTGGCCAGCTGTTTTGGGAATACAGTTCCCATCATCCCTGACCACTGGTCCTGCTAGCTAGGGATGCTGAGAGTTGTAGTCCCAAAACAGCTGGAGCCAGTGTGGTGTAGTGGTTAAGAGCAGTAGACTCGTAATCTGGTGAACCGGGTTCTTCTTCTGGAGGGCCAAGTTTGGGGATGCCTGGTCTAGTTGGTCTAGCCTTAATGATCTTATATGCCCATCCACTCTTTAAATGGTAATGTGTGTTACTTGTTTTGTTGTTAATGTGTGTTTGTGAGACAGTTCTTCCTGTTTATCCCGCTAAGCAGTGCCTTGGGCTTCTTTCCACAAAGCTCTGCCCTTACAGGGAACACTTTGCTTCCTCAGTGGTTGAGCTGCTAGAGTGCTATTCAGGATCTAGGCTGCCACAGCTGTTTCATAAGCAACTGAATGAGGACTGAAGCTGATGAGAGGCAGGGCCACTCCTCTCACTTGTTTCACAGTTTCTCAACTTGTTCAGCAGCACAGGAAAGAGAGGCACTAAAATGGCTGGTATGATGCCACTGAGCAATGTAAAAATGTGAGGTTTGAATTTCATTCATGAGAGAGAACTAGTTATTGCAGTCTGAAAACAGTTTCACTTGATTGGGTGATATATGTTTTGGAATGGATGCCTAATATATTGCCTGCTGAAGGGCAGATTATTTAATGTGATGAATGATGCATGTTAAATGTCCTGAATTGATTTTCTTTATTTTGTCATATTTCTGAAGATGAAAGGAAAAGAAAAGGGAAGGGAAGGGGAAATAACAAGAGGGGAGTAAGTGTAGGAGAAGCTAATTAAACTGAAGGGACCTCAGAACTTATCTACGATATATATTTCATGGAGGAAGAAAACTTGGAGAAAATATTAGACGACAAGATTTGGCACAGCACTAAAAGAAATGTCATGCAGCCCCACTGAATATGGCATCCCACATCTGTGAATTAGCCCTAATCATACTATTTGGCACAGGATTGCAAGGAATAAGGGTGAAACGGTACTTTGTGGTAGAACAGCTGCCTTGCATGCAGACGATCCCAGAGTCAATTCTCAGCATGTTCAGGTAGATCTGGGAGAGATCCCCTGCTTGAATCCTTAGAGAGTGTTGCTAGTCAGTGTGGGTGACTGTAATGAATCTGATAAGCCAAGGGTCCGGCTCTGTATAAGGCAGCTTTTTATGTTTAAGGGAAGAAAAGAACAGGTGGTGCAAATGTTCTCTGCCACAGAATCTTGACCTTCACTTGCTTTTGTGTTCTGATCAATCAGAACCTCCTACAGAGCATATCTGGAACTACTAATAAGCCACGAAAGTGGTTTTGTAGAAAAAAGAAAAGATTCCAGCTGCAGAAACAGGAGGCGGAGAATTTATATCTAACAGAACTGAAAAACAGAGCTTAATTTTGGAATGCAGCAAAGCAGTAATTTGCTAGCCATTATGAGCAATCAGTAGAGAATCTGGAGTGCTACAAACCTGAAAATGTAATCAGGTACCTATCTTATAGCAAACTGTAGAAAATTCAGTTCCAACTATGCTATTTCTGAGTCATTTGGAAACAACAGAAATAGATAGCTAGAAACTTATGGAAATGTGCTTGGGGAAACTTCATTTTGCCCCAGACCTTTGCATCATGTTGGGACACATACCAATCTGACCTCATGGACACGTTTCACAAGTAGGAACTTACAAAACCTTCTATTCTCCACCCCTGGAATGAATTTCCTTCCTAGTAACTGAATCTCTCTCTTGACTTGCCATTGGTGATTTCCCAGTTTTGTGGTTGGTTGCCATTGAAACAGAGTACACATGCTATTTACTCATGCTCCTATTTCATGCTGGCTGTGTACACACTATCACTGGAAAGCATATTTGAAGCAAAGAATTCTTGGAACTGTAGCTTACCCCTCACAGACTTATGATTTCCAGCAATGCATAACAAAACTATAGTGTCCAAAGTTCTTTGAGGGGGGTAATGTGCTTTGAATATGTTTTAAAGGTATAGTGTCTGTGTATGTATGAAGAATCGATGCTTTTGAATTATGGTGCTGGAGGACACTCTTGAGAGTCCCATGGACTGCAAGAAGATCAAACCTATCCATTCTTAAGGAAATCAGCCCTGAATGCTCACTGGAAGGACAGATCGTGAAGCTGAGGCTCCAATACTTTGGCCACCTCATGAGAAGAGAAGACTCCTTGGAAAAGACCCTGATGCTGGGAAAGATGGAGGGCACAAGGAGAAGGGGACGACAGAGGATGAGATGGTTGGACAGTGTTTTCAAAGCTACCAGCATGAGTTTGACCAAACTGCAGGAGGCAGTGGAAGACAGGAGTGCCTGGCGTGCTCTGGTCCATGGGGTCACGAAGAGTCGGAAACGACTAAACGATTAAACAACAACAACAACATGTATGTTGCTACCTTAATTACTAGTTTAATCTCCTTTTATTTTCTGTTTTCCCCTACCTCTGATGCTGATACTGATGCTGATGCCGTTTCCATTTCATTAAAGTTGCTTTAAACACTATATTGTCATTCCAAAATATTTTGGCTGGACTTAGAGCCATGCCAAAAATGATGACTGACTTTTATGATCATGTCAGTTTCCCTTTGTTTACTTAGCATCGTTTTCTATCCAAATCACTTTGATCAAAGTTTTATGTGTCTAATTCAAACGCAATCACTGTATCCTAGAGGCAGAGATGGGCATCCTTTCAAACAATTACTGAGACGGGCAGACAGCATTGGATGGCCTCCAAACTACATCTTCAAAGAAAAGTTGGAGGCAGAGCAGCTCTTCCATATAATGTACATCTGTGAAGATGCCACTTCTTTGGTATCTGGATTTTGAGATAATTGCTGTGTCTCATATATTTTATTCTCTTATCCAACCCTTTGGACTTTGTGGTATAGGCTCCCCAAGTTCTCTGGTTGATCTTCACATACAGATTCTGACTTTTGCTTTCAAATTGAAGTGAGCTTTTTTGTTGCACACAGGCTTCACTCCAAGTGTCAGGATTTACTGTATTTTTCGCTCTATAAGATGCACCAGACCACAAGATGCACCTAGTTTTTGGAGGAGGAAAACAGGAAAAAAAAATTTCTTAATCTCAGAAGCCAGAACAGCAAGAGGGATCGCTGTGCAGTGAAAGCAGCAATCCCTCTTGCTGTTCTAGCTTCTGGGATAGCTGTGCAGCCTGCATTTGCTCCATAAGACGCACACACATTTCCCCTTACTTTTTAGGAGGGAAAAAGTGAGTCTTATAGAACAAAAAATACGGTATGCCCATTTCACATATGTTTTGGGTGGAGGGTAAAGACCAGGAGCCAGCAAACCTTTTGAGCAGGGGCCTGGTCCACTGTCCCTCAGACCTTGTGGGGGGCCAGAGTACTGAGATTTGCTGGTACTCACATTCCTTCATGGTGAGGGTGGCGGCAGCAGCAGCGGTGGTGATGGCGCTGGCCGGCCTCTCCTGTCCAGACCCCACCGAGTGGCAGCGGCGGCCTCTAGCATAGCCAGGACCGCCCGGCGGGCAGGAGGGAGGAAATGCTGGGGTGCCCACTGGGATCTGCTACTGCCTGTCAGCGGCAGCTCAGCAAATGAGGGGCCACGTCGGAGCTTGCTTCAGCATGGCGCGGAAACTGATTGGTCAATCCTTGCGCTGTGCTGAGGTGGGTTCCGCTGCAGCTTTTCATTCGTTGAGCCACTGCGCAGGCGCTGCCTATTGGCCATGGCCTCATATACAGCTTTGAAGGTGATTGGCCTCAACTGGCATCTGCCTTTGCTCACACTTTAAGTGGGAGGGAGGGAGGGAGGAGGTGCCGCCACAGTGCGTGAGAGGGAGGGCGGGAAAGGTGGCGCAGGAAAAAAATGGTGGCTGGGGGAAAAAGAACAAAAAAGAACAGAACCCCACAGCCCATGCCGTTCCACAGACCATTCATGGGCTGGATCCTGAAGGCAATTGGGCTGGAACCGGCCCGTGGGCCTTAGTTTGCTGACCCCTGGTAAAGACCATCACCTATTCATTCTCTGAAGGCATTGACATGTAAGATATTGCTAATCAAACCAATCATGGCCAACCTGTGGACTGCTCAAGGTAGTGAAAATACCCATCCACAGTGAGTTTGTTTACAAAAGCCTTTCCTCCTGTTGCCACACCAAAACAGAAATAAGAAATACTATTTAAAAAAAAGAAAAATCCTACTAAATGGTGAGTAGCTGTTAGGAAGGGCTGCCTGAACAGAGTGCCCATCTGCTAGCATATAAATATAAATATGATAAGTTTTTCTGCAAATTGAACAAGCACAGTATCTCAGCAACTGTGGGTTTGCTGTCATCAGACCATGAGCTATAGCATTTACCATCAACAATGATGAATAAATATTCCAGCTCTATGACTTATTCATGATGAATGATAATGTGTCTGTGAAGCTCTCGAGTACAAGCTTATTGCCCTATAAGGCAAGTTAGCAGAACACACACATAAACTGATTCCTGTCCTGGAAAGCTTCAAAGCTAAAATAATACTAGGTGTGTTTTTTTGTCTTGCTGGTCTGAACCACATCTTCCGGAAAGTATTGCAGCTATTTCTAGTGAGTGGTTTGGACAGACTAAGGAAAACAGACCGAGCATTATGTGTGGCAACCTTAGTAATATTTTTACACAATTCCAGAGGATGTCATTTTAAGTGTGGCAGGAACATGTAGGCCAAAGGGAGCTACTTCTGGATGGTGCCATAATACAGTGGTACCTCGGGTTACATACGCTTCAGGTTAGAGACTCCGCTAACCCAGAAATATTACCTCGGGTTAAGAACTTTGCTTCAGGATGAGAACAGAAATCGTGCAGTGGCGGCACAGCAGCAGCAGGAGGCCCCATTAGCTAAAGTAGTGCTTCAGGTTAAGAACAGTTTCAGGTTAAGTATGGACCTCCGGAATGAATTAAGTACTTAACCTGAGGTACCACTGTACATTGCAAAATTGCACCTGCAGACGGTGGTTTAAATCTCACCCATATTGTTTGTTTATTAGTTGGTATTTTTTCTATACCATCTGTTTGATAATAACCTTTTTATTTTCCAAATCAATAAAACTGTTAACAACAATAACTGGGTAAAAGTCTAGTTGTGCAATACAATCTCCCCCAAATCATTACATTGCTGATGCAATGTCATTTCAAGCATATTTTGAAGACATTGATAGCCTCTCCACAGACAATTTGAATAGTTGGTGGGAAAGAATTGTTATCTTCTTCCTTTACATATGGAAAGAAAGGAGATCAGGTTTCAACACAGGTCTCTCCCTTTGCAACACCTTTGCTATCCTTCTAAGCCTGGTTAGTCACTCTCAGACAACCACTTCCCAAATGTTGTTCAGTTAAAAAAAGGAAAAACCAGCTTAAAAAATAAAATAAAATTTAGGCAATGAAATGCAAATTGATTGATTACATCCATATCCTGCCCAAAGAAGTTCAGGGTGGCAAATGCCAAAGTGGCAAAAAAAAAACATTTTAAAATAAAAGAAAAACACATTGTAAACATCTAAAAACATAATGATCTGTAAGCATGTAAAATGGCCACATATCCTCACAACCCATAATTTCAAAGTTCCCAGAAACAGTATCTTTCACCTATCAGATGTGTGAGTAAAGAGGAAATGTTTTTGAGTTTCACCTAAAAATTAATAATGAGAGAGACAAAATGACTTCAACATTTCACAAATGGGGAACCACCGTCAAGAAAGCTCTGTCATAAGTCATCGCCAGCATGCCCATCTCATAAGAACTTTAAGACAACTAGATCCCAATAACCACCTTTAGAAAGGAAGAGAATTCTAATTCCTAAATTCATCCTCCTTCCTCAAGGCAAAGGTCAGTCTTCCAACTCCAAAATGCCAGATAGCAGGATTAAGTGCTAAGCCACACAGTGGTAGTTTTCCAGAATCAGTATTTATTGGAGGAGAGAGCAAAGTTTAAAACTGTACTTTGTCATATGTATTTGGAAATACACAGGCTAAGCACATAAGCAAGCAATGCCACTTCTAAAATAGCATCAGTCCCAAAGATTGTTAAAAACCTGGTTTTGCCAGCCAGAAGTCTCTTAGCTATTTTATCCAGCAATCTCAAAATTCGAACAGTTTCCTTTACTCTGGCAAAACCAAAAATATATACAAACTGCCCCTGTTTGGTGCGGCATAAGTCAACATTCATCAGAGCCTAATGTCCATCAGTATCATGTTGTCTATCAACATGTATGCAACAACAGTGGCAAGAGTCTTGATAGCACAAGGATGGAAGAATGAGGAAGTCCTGACAAAAGGACAGTGGCAAGAGAAGTTGATGAACTATGAAGAACTGGCTAAATTGACATACAAACTGCGAGATAAGGACGACTATGACTTCAAAGAAGAATGGGAACTTTTTACAAATTACAAATTAAAAACCCCCAAACTGAATTGGACTCCTTGGCAGGTTTTGAATAAACATACACAAATTTATTGATTGTTAACATAGTAGACAGATAATATAACGATTTAGACAATTTTAAAATATGCAGAGAATAATATGTGCTGAGAAACCAGAGGGAGGAGCTGAGGGAAGTCTTGGGGGGGAGGGTTCGATGGGAAAAAAGTTGGGGAAAAAGGGGGGAAATAATGAATATGATATGTTTTGATACTTTGCTATGATGAAATTGTTAATAATAATAATAAAATGTTGTCTATCATCACATGAGAGGGTGATTTTGAATAGCAGCAGTTTTGTAACACTCTTTTGTTTTTAAAGACGCATACCAGCCACTGGCAAACAGGTAGCTTTCATCCTGATCTGCCTGAAATCTAAAATGTTCTTTCTTTCTTGTTTTAAGGTCAGGAAGCCTATATCACTTTGACTTGGATTTGACAGTGCAGTGACACATGGACATCACTTGTTGTTTCTGTTTATTTAAATGTGGCTATTGCAGAGTATGATGCAAAACAATGAGGGAAATTCCGGCAAATGAGGGGAGAAAAAAAGATGACCTGGATACCACCAGATACAACAGTAAAATAGGTTTAATGCCAGGGTGGAGATGTCATACAAATAAATATGGTTGACATATGATGCCCTACATGGGGGTTAGACTATGTCTGGTCTTTATTGAGTATTCATTTTGATTTGTTTGCAGAAGGTTATGTGACTATGAGCATTCACCCTAAATTCACCCTGATTTTCTTGTGCAGGGTTTATGCATCTTCCCATTCATCATTAGTGCCCACACTTTTCAGCAAAATTCCTAACTGCAAAAAGCCAGTTTTGTTTTTTTTAAAAAAGTGAATTTATTAGGGCAGGGGTCACCCATGAAGGCTTTCAATGGTGCCCATAGACTCATCTACCCTGGTGAGTTAATATGCTACAAGTGTGTTATAACAATAGCCATTGTGGCTAGCAGCCATCAAATATGACTGCTTGAATGGAGGATTCCATACATATAACGCAGGGATGCAAATAATCTACTTTACTGCCCATTTGTGCGTCTTGTGTTTCCCTCTGCCTAGAATGTTGAAACAGGGCCTGCCTCCAGCATAAGGGCACTTGTGATAGTGTTGGAAGCCATCTTCAGTAACGGAATGTTCACCAGTGCCTCCCTTACCCTTTGAATTACATAAGGGTGCCATTCAAGTAGAGCTGCAGGGATGGTACCAGGCATGGTCTTGCATCAAGACAGAAGGCCAAGACAAGATTCAGGATTCTGTCAAAAAAGAAAAAGAAAAAAGAGGGAACAGGTAGGGGGTAGTTGTTTTTGCAGGTGGCTCTGGCCTATTTTCTGAGGGTTAGGATGTTTGTGCTTTAGTTGAAGCAAATGCACAGAACCAGCACGCTGGTCCTGTGTCTCATTAACTTTTATTCCAAAGGTTTACAGATTGCTCTGTGAGGTTCTGAATCCTCTGGTGGCACAAACACTTTCCTCTTCAGTGTTGTTCCAACCAGTAAAGTGCCTTGAGTGCATCATTGGTGTCTGCATCAGCAAAGTACTTTGAACAGTCTTCTATCTGACAACAAATGTGCAGTGATGCCATTGCTCAAAACGTCCTCAATAACAGTCTCTAAATCTTGAAAGAACAATCTGATGTCTTCTTTTTTTTCTGGCAATGATTTCCTTAATGCTGTCCACACATATTCTGAAACATGGTAATGATGTCAAAAAGGATCAAGCTATTTTCATTAATTTCTACCCTGTGGATAGTTGACTAGTTCAGCTGAATTTCATTACAGCTTATTTAATTATAGAAAGAAGTCATATGAGGAATTCCAGTGTTAATCCACAAGAAGACCACCATTTGTATGGTGCAGCACAGATAACAGGGAGAAGGGTTTAATTTGATTTTATGTGGCTTGGAATGATGAGGGTTTTCTTAAAGTCGCAGAAATAATTGAGAGAGTCCAATTCTGAAAGGGTTCATTTTCTTGCAAATGCGGGTATGAGAGCAGGATAGCATAACGAAGAAAGCCCTGAGGCTGCTAGATTTCAGTGTGTGCATACTTATCATCTGAGATATTAATTACACATTCCTGACTCACATATGCTCTGAGAAGTGCTGAATCCCTCCACTGAAAGTCCCAAAGCTCTCTAAGAGCAGCATGAGGTCATGCTGAGATCAGGGTGCTAAGGATATCTGCAAGGAAATAAACACAATAATCGAAGCTTAACAATCTGCTTGCATACCTCTTGCTGATATCTTGATTGGAATAAATTCTGATCTTGTACATGGAAAGGAACCAAGATAATTAGCATTTCCTTTGTTATTATTTTTCCTTAATCATGTTATTAGTAGTAGTATTTGGTTATTAAACCAAATTAAAATATTAAACTAATATAAACCCTTGGTCTGGCCTTACAAATTTGAGAAGCAGTATTTGAAGTTACTCCCACTCTCACCTTTTCTCAGGGCACCATGGGCTATGGTCAGCGCCACAGAAACTGCCCCCCCATGTTCATACTGTAGGCAGACAAAAGTCAGTGGGTCTGATACTAGCTGTTTTTCATTTTATGAGTGAATGAAAAACAAAACAAAGGACCCCCTCCATTCATTTGCTTTTATAATAAAAACCAATGAGGTTTTGAAAGAGTGCAAATGAAACAAACATTTATGTACGGATTTATTTTTAACTACTTGGCTCTGGAGGTATTGCTTTGCATTGAAGAAATAGACTAGAACTCTATGTACTGAAAGTTCAGGGGAAGATGTGGAAGAAGAGATAACTCAATGAAATTAATAGAGTGGAAAGCTCAATTTAGTTTGAATAGCAGTTAGGTTGTGTCTGTGCACCTTTCGGATTGCATGTAAAATATAAAACCCCTTATCCTATATATCTGAAATCTGATAGAATACCTGCAAAATTCACGCCACAGGAACATTGAGCTGAAAAAAATGAAGAAAGAAAACTGAAACAAAGCATGGGGCCATCTAACACAGTGCAGGATTCACCTGGCAAATCATTCAGATCAGATCCCAGCCTCACAAAGTGGAGCAGGACTGGCAGGGTGGCACGAGGAGCCAAATGTGCAGCACCCCCTAAAAAATGTGCTGACACCATTGCCCCAGTAGCCGCCACGTGCTACACCCCAGCTGGCACTGAAATAGGGTCCATTTCTTTTCTTTGTTTCAGCTCCCATTACTTGGATGCATGTTGCACATTGAGTTTCAGAGAAACACACAATGGATTTCAACAGATATCAATGGCCAAATGCCCTTCAGTATGCAACACTGACACACTATATTTACAGTCAATAGTGTAACCTTTGTTTCTAAGTTCTGGGTTGGCATAATATGGGAAAAGGCTAATGATGAAATTTCTCACATTTAATTAATCATGTTTCCCCTCTTCCCCTCAGAATAAAAATAACAATGAAGGGTGTATTCTGAGAAACAGCAGGGGTCTTGTGAAATCTTGTGCTATCAAGGGAAATAGTTTTTTTAAACATAGATAACATTTCTCTATATAGCGATAGTTAAACTGATCAATTGAGACTCTGTTGAACTAAATTTTAATTGAACCAAAGACCTGGCCTTTTGGATGATGTAACAGTTCTAAAGACTTTATAAATAAAGTGATTGCAATCAAGCTATTGGTAAGTGTCTTTATTCTGAATTAAGGGTACCTGACAGTTGAGCACTTGAGCCATAAGGCCAGCAAACACTTGATTTTCCTAATGTTCATGGCCATTAGAAAATTAATAAAACTTTTCTGTGGTAGCCAAATGTAAAGGACTGTGTAAAAGATGTTTACTGGAGAGACATTTATAGATTGGAGGAGGGAAGAGGGGTATATTGCTGGTAACCTCAATAAAGGAAAAGGGGTAAAGGGACCCCTGACTGTTAGGTCCGGTCACGGATGACTCTGGGGTTGCGGCACTCATCTCACTTTATTGGCCGAGGGAGCCGGCGTACAGCTTCCAGGTTATGTGGCCAGCATGACTAAGCCGCTTCTGGCAAACCAGAGCAGTGCACAGAAACGTTGTTTACCTTCCTACCGACCAGAGTGGTACCTGTTTATCTACTTGCAACTTTGATGTGCTTTCGAACTGCTAGGTTGGCAGAAGCAGGACCAAACAACCATAACTAAATTGCTGAGATTACTCAGTCAATTTACTTGACTTTCTTGTTAGGGATACTGCTGAAAGTAGGGGTACCAGTAACAACACCTGCCATATAGCTCAGTTGGTTACAGCATAGGTTGCAGGTTCAATCCCTGTAAGAGACAGCTGCATATTCCTGCATTGCAGGAAGTTGGACTAGACTAGATGAGTCCCTTCCAACTCTATGATTCTGCGATATCTGGTGTACATTATTAGTCTAAGTCCTAGACCATGGGAAAATCGCAAATAATGAAAAGAACGGTTCAGTGTGATCCTGATCATTTTGAGGGGAAGACCCAGTCAAGCTAGGTCTGTTGGTGACAGGGAGTGTTGAATTAATGGTCAGATCCAGAAATGCTGAGAAAGCAATGGATCTCCACTGTCATTGATGGATTTAAACCAGTTTGCACTAGCTAGACCAGAAACAAACAGCCAGTGAGTAGGATCATAGAATCATAGAATCATAGAGTTGGAAGAGACCACAAGGGCCATCGAGTCCAACCCCCTGCCAAGCAGGAAACACCATCAGAGCACTCCTGACATATGGTTGTCAAGCCTCTGCTTAAAGACCTCCAAAGTAGGAGACTCCACCACACTCCTTGGCAGCAAATTCCACTGTCGAACAGCTCTTACTGTCAGGAAGTTCTTCCTAATGTTTAGATGGAATCTTCTTTCTTGTAGTTTGGATCCATTGCTCCGTGTCCGCTTCTCTGGAGCAGCAGAAAACAACCTTTCTCCCTCCTCTATGTGACATCCTTTTATATATTTGAACATGGCTATCATATCACCCCTTAACCTCCTCTTCTCCAAGCTAAACATGCCCAGCTCCCTTAGCAGTTCCTCATAAGGCATCGTTTCCAGGCCTTTGACCATTTTGGTTGCCCTCCTCTGGACACGTTCCAGTTTGTCAGTGTCCTTCTTGAATTGTGGTGCCCAGAACTGGACACAGTACTCCAGGTGTGGTCTGACCAGAGCAGAATACAGTGGCACTATTACTTCCCTTGATCTAGATGCTATACTCCTATTGATGCAGCCCAGTATTGCATTGGCTTTTTTAGCTGCCGCGTCACACTGTTGGCTCATGTCAAGTTTGTGGTCAACCAAGACTCCTAGATCCTTTTCACATGTACTGCTCTCAAGCCAGGTGTCCCCCATCTTGTATTTGTGCCTCTCATTTTTTTTGCCCAAGTGCAATACTTTACATTTCTCCCTGTTAAAATTCATCTTGTTTGTTTTTGCCCAGTTCTCTAATCTGTCAAGGTCATTTTGATGTTTGATGTTTCAAACTTAGCAGAAATGGCAGCTTCTGTGTTCCCAAAGATTGATCTCCAGACACTACTCAGGGTGTTTGAACAAACTAAACTGCTGATGTCTAATTGTGCTGTATAAATTTAGCACCATCTAATACTATAAGCTTTACAGTGATGGACCATGTTCACTCACGGAATATAAGATCCCTGGCTGGTAAACTGAGGAAGGAATGTATTTCCTGAGACATCCCATTGAGATTTGAACCTATCTCTTGAGAGGGCAAAATAGTAAAATGTTTTTGAAATACACTTTCAGCCCCACAGATCCTTTCCAGGAGATGCTGTGGGCCATTGTGTGTGTGTGTTGTGAGAGTGGGGATCTGGCCATGACTGACATTTTGCTTCCCAAACCACCAGTTGGGCAGCCTGAAATATGGTCTCAGTGATGCAAAATACCTTTTTAGTTACAAGTAAATTTTAATTGGAAGTGCTGCTTATACTGGTACTAGTTGCCAGTTTTAGTGAATGTGGCGCTGAATTATTTTATATTTCTTTCACCTCCTTTCAGTTGTTGGAATGGGTGAAGTGACAGCGCTTTTTATTCCCATCTGATTCTTCCCTTTGATCATCCTTTCTTGCCATTTCTGCTTTGATCCTGTTTTAATGGCAACGTGTACGGCCTGTGTTCTAAAAACCTACCAATAACATTAGACTAGTTGACAGCAAGGGGCCTTGTCTATGCCAAATATCTGCATTTCTACTGCAGACAGTCTCAGGGGAGTGTGCGTGAATAGCCAGCAGAGTGTTAATAGATCTATATAGAAAGAGGGAGAGTTTTGCAAAACCAGCATTCTTTTAACTCTGTTTTTCCCCCCAGAAATTGCTTTGCTCATTGGAACTACATACTTTCTCTGAGGCGATTTTTTTTAAAAAAAGAAAAATGCACAATGCTTTCAAATAGAAATAGTGTCAAATGGAAATATAAGCAACCTCTTCAAATACTCTCCACCCATATTTAATGCTTCCGTTGCATTATTAATGGCTAAAGATACAAGGAAGCCTCCACAAAAGGTCTATGGGATTGGAAAGCTGTACATGGTTACCAAAATGTATCTACAAAACTCATATTCAGCAGATTCTTGTGATAAAGTGTTTCCTGAACTGAACCATTTCAAACTGCAAGTGGGTAGGTCACCTATATCAACAGCTCCTAATATATGCATATATAAAACTATTACATGAGACACAAGAGTACTCTGGTATGCTATTTCCATGTGCAGGATGCTTCCCCACTCCCCTCTTCTCATGTAAGACCACTCAAACTTGCAAATGCACCCACACCCACACCAGCAAGATGCACACACTGAAATGGTACAGTCCCGGAAGTGCTTTACTATTTGATCTTGCTAATTATATAAACTGAACAACAGCTATTTACCAGCCTCTCTGCACTGTTCTCACCCTGCACCTATTACATATTAAATCATGTCTTTGTATAGATAGGAAAGCAGGACACTTGAATGCTTCCCATAGGTGTGGGAAGATGGAGGCTGTAAAATAGCCATTCCCCGATGCAGATGAAGATTTGTATTGTTATCACAATATAAAAGAATTCTCCCATTAGCCAAGAAAACTAGCCACCGGATACAATTAACATTGATTGGTTGGAAGGAGTCCCTTGCCTCATTGATCCAAAGTCAGAACACTACTTTACACCTTATTAACATGACTGACCAACCTTATGAGCTAGCTGCAGTATTTAATCATTTACATTTTAATTAGTATTGGCAGGTGGCTCTCTGTGTTTTCCCAGGGATTTTTACAGAAAGATCAGCAAGGGTAGTCACACTATTTAAAATTATTTTCCCGTTACAGGACTGGCCATAGGCATGTGGTCTCCTTCACTAGTCCTTCCTAGTGAAGGTAAAAGGGGTTGCAAGAAGCAATCATACAGAACTTTTCCCCACAGCTGGGGAGGTAAATGGTCAAGGATTTGGCAAGAACAATTTTAGCTGCCCTTCTTGGGCACTGTCTTTAGACGTTCCACAACTGAAGCAAAATGTCAATATGCAGTGGATTTTTTAAAAGCAGCAGCAGCACACCAATAATGAGATTAGAGGCCATAAAATGAGATGCCCCCTGAACCTGTTGGCCAATGGGCTGTTTCACTGCAATGCTGACAAGTCTGACCACCTCTCAGCTGATCATGGGCACAAGAGGCATCAACCCACATCCCAATTCAAACCAACATACTAGTGAGGTCACAAATTTATACATATATTAAAGCAGAACAGCACATATTGTGACACATCTAACCAAAAGCAGACCTTCAGCCACGGATAAAAACTTTTTAGGAAATCAACAAACTTCCAGTTTTGCGTAGCCTGCCTTGCTTTGTAGAGACAATTTCATGTCACAAATCACATGTTAAGAGGGCTGTGGTCAGCTTGGTGTGTCACACAGGAATGATTCAAATAATTATTTATCTTTTCTAAGTGATTTGCATACAAGGTTGTCCATAGGGTAATGTTTTATTGTTCATAGTATGCTTGTAATATTATACATATTGTGGCACACTACCCCAATCTCTGAGCGGTGTTTTCTTTAAGAATGAGGCACAGTGGAAACTGTGGTGTCTGTATGATAGATGGTTTATTTACATATATAGACAACCTGAGCCTACAACGGAGGGGTTCACAGCATTAATACCCCAAAGTGTCATGCTTCTCCCATAGCCACAACCTTGAATTCCAGCAGAAAGCAAGCCTGGCTCTCTCTCTGTGTGCCTTTCCAGCCTGCCGCTTTTGCATCTAGCTTCTGGCTCATGTCACTCACCTCTCTACTCTACTCTGTCATTTTGTTTTTCAAATTAACCAGTAGCTGGGAGAGGGGCCCACACATTTGCTCTCTCGCACGGAACCTCTTTCCCTTCTTTCTCTTAATGGCATACCACCCAGGCAATTACCTCAACAGGAAGCTAGCCTAAGTTTAGAACTTGCTAGATCCAGGGGTTAGAAGTGTCCCTGCATACAGCCTACTTCCTCATCCCAAACTAATAACAATATGTTTGTGGGCAAACACACATGCAAGTGCACACACAAATAAATCAAAGACACACCATGTACATTAAGGACTAGAGAGCATATTTGGCATGCCCCATCGTTATTCTGGGTTTCTATGCCTTCACCTGTCACATACACACTAGAGAGAGAGAGAGATTTTCTTTTTTCTTTTTATCTGTTTGTCCATGTGGAGCTTGACAGTTAATTTTGACTCTCTGCCTCCCCCTGGCAAACAAGAAGCACATAGGGATTAAATTGTTTGCTTTTGGTTTACAAGGAATTAGAGAATGTGTGCAGCAAATTTGCTCACATATAAAGGTCTTTCCTGTGGCTTTTAGATCTGGAAAACGCTATCTAGCAGTTCATTCTAGGGCTTAATGAGGGAAAATATCATTTCCTTGTCTTTTTTACATTTTGCTTATTATAACTGAACAGACTACAGTGCATTTTGATTTGAGGCAGTATGGAATCACCCTATGAAATGTTTATTTATTTTAAGACATTTACATACCATTTAATCATTAGCATTTCTAAGTGGTAATAGTGTATTGATTGGTTACAAACAGTTTGCACACACTACATTTTCTGCTGGCATTCACATACTCCTTGAAGCTAATACAGCATGTTCCTTCTCTCCCCGAATCCATGTGCCCTGTGGAGACAGTGACAAATTAATAATCCTTAGCATTTAAACCATGCTGTGCAGTGCAAGCCTCTGCATGTTTACTCAGATGTAGGACCTGCTGAGTTTAATGAGGCTTACTCTCAGGTAAGTGTGTGCTTGGAACCACAGCCGAAGAAGTCTCAAAGCTCTTCAAATATTATCTTTAGTGCTGTGCCAAAAATGTCTCCCACATTTTTTCTCCCATTTCCCATCAATTAAAATGAAAAGAAATCACAAATAAAATTACCATAGGAGAGATATTTCTTAGTGAAATTATCAAGGGTAGGTAGGATCTGCACTGTATAGCCTTCCCAGGTATCTGTGCTCCAATTAAAGCCCAGAAGAAAACGTTATGTAAATCCCTCCATGGAACTTTTCAAATCAGAAAACACAGGAAGTTCAGGGTGCCTGAAAAATAAAGAAACACGCAACACTCTTGGCCACCTCACAATGATAAGGGCAGCTCAAGTGCCCTGAAGACTTGGCAGGAAAATCATAAAATCGTAGAGTTGGAAGGGACCGAAGCGTCATCTAGTCCAACCCCCTGCAATGCAGGACTCTCAGCTGAAGCATCCATGACGGATGGCCATCCAACCTCTGCTTAAAAACCTCCAAGGAAGGAGAGTCCACAACCTACCGAGGGAGACTGTTCCACTGTCAAGCAGCTCTTACTGCCATAAAGTTTTTTCTGTATGTGTAGTCAGAATCTCCTTTCCTGCAACTGGAAGCCATTGGTCCAAGTCCTACTCTCCAGAAGCAAGAGAAAGCTTAATTTGCTAGGGAAGAAAACTACTGAGAAATTGGAGGATAGATATTGGCACAGTACTAATTATCTCAGTAATACTCATGACAACTCTGCAAGATAGGCCAGAGTTATTAGCCCCATCAAGCAAAAGATGCCCGAGAGCCATAAGAACACAAGAAGAGCCTGTTGGATCCGGCCAATGGCTCATCCAGGCCAGCATCCTGCTCTCACAGTGGCCACCAAGATGTCCGTGGGAAGCCCTCAAGCATCTCCCAAGCATAAAAGTACACTCTTATCCTGTGCAGAAACATTCCTGCCCCCAACTGTGGTTGCAGAGCATAGCCCTCTCGATAAGCAGTCATTGAAAGCCTTGTCCTCCATGAATTTGTCCAAGCTTTTTTTAAGCCACCCATGTTGGTGGCCATCAATGCCTCAGAGTTCCCTCAGAAGAGGGATGAATTGTTAAACATAGGTAGGGTTGCCATATTTTGAAGAGGACACATTTGCCAACTTCTATGTTTAACTAGAAGTTGCCGACAAAGGTCCGTATAGTTAAAGCTATGGTTTTCCCGGTAGTGATGAATGGAAATGAGAGCTGGACCATCAAGAAGGCTGATCACCAAAGAATTGATGCTTTTGAATTATGGTGCTGGAGGAGACTCTTGAGAGTCCCATGGACTACAAGAAGATCAAACCTCTCCATTCTGAAGGAAATCAGCCCTGAGTGCTCACTGGAAGGACAGATCCTGAAGCTGAGGCTCCAATACTTTGGCCACCTTCTGAGAAGAGAAGACTCCCTGGAAAAGACCCTGATGTTGGGAAAGATGGAGGCCACAAGGAGAAGGGGACGACAGAGGACAAGATGGTTGGACAGTGTTCTCGAAGCTACCAACATGAGTTTGACCAAGCTGCGGGAGGCAGTGGAAGACAGGAGTGCCTGGCATGCTCTTGTCCATGGAGTCACGAAGAATCGGACACGACTAAACGACTAAACAACAACAACAATGTTTAACTATGGATCGTTATGACGACTCTCATTTTACATACCCATGAAAAAGAGTACGTTTCCTGGGAAAAGAGGACATATGGCAACCCTAAGGCATGGGGATGTTGGGTGCAGTATTGGCATATTTCCTGAAAAGGACATTCATGTTGAATGAAATCTATTTTAAATTCATGTTACTGGGCAAAGAAAACAACAGGCTACAAGAGGAGGACTGGAAACAGCAGAAAAAAATATTAAAATAATATGAAACAATATGAAAACTGGATTCATATTTGCACCCAGATGGCAACACTGTGGAGGCCATTTTGCCAGATATTTTCCAGAGGTGGGTGGAAATTCTCCAGCAGCTTAAGGGAAGCTAAAAGGAAAAAGAAATCCCACCACAAAAATGTTGTCAAATCAAGGACTACCATATAAGATTTATTATCACTATTGTTAAACATGCCCCCTTTTCTCCATGGAAGTCAAGGCAACTTGCAAAGAGTTCTCAGGCAAATTCCTAGGCAGGAAATGGCCAAACCAGCATATTATGCATCTTATGCTATGAACAGGGCAAATTACAATTACGTCCTTGAATAAACCATTCGATATGGCTGAGCTTCCTTTTCAGCTAATAAGGAAACTATATTGTGAAACCAACTCATGCTAAAAAAAAGATATACCTTTGCATTTCCATCCAAGAGGAATCTAAGATGCCTCATTTTAGCAATACGGGATGAACTAGCTTAAGTCCACAGTGTTCCACTTTGCTGTTTCAATCTTTAGTATGAGAATTGTGGTTTCCGGGTAGCACAATTTTCTGTTATCTCAACTCCAGAGAGATAGCAGGATGTTAATGCTGAATATGTCCTGGGAAATAACATCCTACGCTTTGAAGCTTTTTAGTAATGCATCTTCAACTGCTCCTACTTAAATATTTCTATCCCTTCTCTGCTAGTTAAGTGAGTCTGATAAAATGGAGTGGAAGGCCCATCTATCCAAAATACAGCCTACAGAAAAGGTCAAATCTGCAGAGCAGGTTTCTGTAATTCACGAGCGACACGAGGCAGCAAGAAATACTGCCTCGTTCACGTTAGAAAGATTGTGTCAAGAAAATAAAATAGCACAATATTTATCCATTCTTATTGCTACGTTCATCAAAAGAAGAGAATAAGGCAGCAAGGAAAGCTATTCTTCTTGCATAGCAAGTTTCCTTTTCTCCTTCTCTCTCCTCACCAACCCCTGCTTTCTCCCATTAGGCTGTAGAAAGAACACTCCAGGCAGCTCTACAGCAGAGGCTTAAATTGGTTTAACAGAAACCCAGACACATGAAAAAAGTACAGCACAAACGGTTTGGGGGATATATATTTTTTATCCATTGCTAAATTTCAGTGCATCTTGCAATAGTAAAATGTCTCCAAACAAAGCCATGTGTGTTGTGTCAGGGGAAGTCTGTTTTCCTGTATCGGTTTAAAAAGAAAAAAGCAGGGGACTCCCCCCCCCATTACAATATGTTAGCATTTTGCCTGAGACAAAAAAGCAACATCGTGACAAAAATCAAGACAGTTCTTTGTTGTTGTCTCGACATGTAAACATGCATTGCTGAATCGGGGGTTACCCCAAAGCATTACTTTGGCCCCCCCAAAAGCACCCACATATTGTATAAAATCCAAATGGTTTTCTTGGGATATTTTTTTGTTTATAGAAAGAAAAAGGTAAATGCTTTCCTTCCTTCCTTTCTTTTTTAAAAAATCCACCTAAGTTTCAAGGAACCTGTGTATTTTGCCTAAGGATAGACATGGGTAACTGTCATGTTTTTGTATTCCCAGAGCGGGAGAATAAGCCATTGTTATAATTTTTCCTCCCAGTAGACCCTAAAGGAGCTTCATTTGAATGTCTGTTTCCATCTCCCACATTCTGTCTTAACACTTTTACCAGATGCAGAAGCCAGTGCTGGATTTAGGGCAGGTGGTTCCACTGCACAGGGTGCAGAGCCAAGAGGGGGCAAAACAACAACAACATATATTTATATGGATACCTACTGAGAAGATCCATAAAAAAGCAACTGTACCAAAATGAATTATTGTGAAAATCAGAAATATTTAAGGGTGTGTGCACTAAATTTTATCCCTGTTCAGGGCACCATAATACCGAAGTCCCCCCTGCAGAAGCCTCATGTAGTGCTACCATCAGTCAATATCCTCCCCCCTTCATTTGTTTTACCATCTAGTTCTAGTCCGATGAAGGATACTGGATGACTCTTCAAAAGCTTAGTGCTATTTTGTTTTATTGGCCTAATTAAGGTATATCTTATTGTGGGTTTTGTAAATAGTGAGTGGCTGATCCACCCCCTTCCAAGGAATCCTAGGAGCTGTAGATTGTTCGGGCTTCTGAGCATCCTTTGAGGAGTAAACTGCGGTTATTTTGAGGGGCCTTTCAATGTCCAGTGTGTATGCAACCACACAAACATGCACACAGAGTTTATAGCAATGCAGTGTTTCGCTTCAGTACTCCAAAGTGGGACAAACCACATTCCCACAGACTACGTTTTTATATACTGTAAATTCATTGTGAATGTTTATATATTGTAATTTGCTTAGGATAGGTAAGTGCAATATAAATAACATACCGCACTTAGAGCACAATAAATGTTTATTTATTGTAAAGTGCTTAGTGGATGGAAATGCAGGGTAAATAATAAATGGGAATGATACTCTGGTAGGACCATTCGCTTGCTTCAAAGTGAGAGATGGGAGCAGCCAATGAGGTGCAGGGATGTAAGTTAGCCTGGCGAAATGCTGGGGAGAGATGGAAATCTGGGGAGCTTTTTGTGTGGTGCGAACAGGAATGCTGCTTACAAACACATACCCAGTGTAATTTGGGTACCTTGTGATTTTACTGTTTTCTATTGTTTTGATTGGTATTATCTTTATTTTGTATTAACACACTGTTTATGGCTTTGGGGAACTTAGGGCCCCAAAGCAGCATATAAAAAAACCATAACAGAGATTCTACCACAAATCGCTCCCCTTTCAGAAAATGTAAACATATTTGAGAGCTGACTACATGCTACCAGGTATAGCAGTATATTCTGTGTCCGAATATAGCCATTATTAAATGGGTGCTAATGCTCTGGTTTTTCTCCAGCATGGTATTTTGATTCTGAATTTCAGGTGAAAGATTCTGAAACAAAAGGAAAAGGGTATCCATTTCCCCCCAATGCATGGCTGGTACAGGGAGTGGAGAATGCTTGCAGAAATTGGAAGCAAGACTCAGGTATTCGCTGCCAATGAAGTCGGAATTGGAGCAGCACGCTGTTTTATTCTGCAAAAGTCCCTAAACTGAGCACAGTAGGGACTCTTCCTAGGATAATATAATACACACAGTGCAGGTAAATATCTTATTTAAATAACTTATTTAAATAGTGACTTTCCCCTCAAATTAGAGCTTTATGTCACATCAGAGGAGGAGTAAAAAAACAATTACATTCTAATCACAATGATTAATATCACTTAGCACTTTTACCAAGCTTTTCATCCTCAAAGCTCTTTGCTAATTAATCTTCACAACTGGATCTGGATGAATTACATGGTGTGAATAAATTATCTGACAAACCAGCCCTCCCTTTGTTCATGAATAATTGGAAACAGATCCTGATTTTGGGTGTATGTGGAAGGTTTAATTATTTGCATGTTTTTGGCTGATTTTCCATTCCCATTCAATGGGGTATTGACAAGTTTATTTTCCCCCTGCCAAATAGTTTCGGAGTTTCCCTTCCCACCTTCTGTTTCTTTTGTGGGTTAAGAATATAGGTGTATAGCAGAAAGCTTTGCTTACATTGTTTAGGTGGAGAGTTCTTAGCTCCCACACTTAAAAATATATTCATGAAATCCATGACTGGTCCCTAGACCTATTGTTGCCATAAGGAGCCCAGCTAGACTGGAAATTCAATCTTATTTAAATGCTTGCAAAAAGACAATGTCCTCCACTATACCTATGGGCAGCAGGTTATCTCAGGAAGTGCTGAGCAGGCAACAAACCTCTTCTTTGACACTTCTCCATCATGCCTTGCACCCACTTCAGCACCTGCTATGTCAGGTGACTGCCTCATTCCACCTAATGGAAGGACTGATGCTGATGAAACCTTTGGACATCAATGCTTGGCAGGGAACAATTTTTCCATATATCTTGGCCTCCATGGATGCTGCTGTGATACGTCAGTAGTTTTTTAGGTGCTCACCTCCATCTCACTGCTCCCCAGAATGATCTGGTTAAGCAAGTGAGAAGAGGTAGTTGGGAGGGCTTGTGGATGACAGGCCATTTTGGATTGGACCTAGACTCCACAGTGGTCTAGACCTAAACTGAAATGTAGACCTACAGACTTTCAGTGTCCCTCCCAGAGTTCACTGTATGGCTACATCTCTGAAATGTGCACAGTTCTTGAGCCCAGTCTTCACTGTTGACTTACAGCCCAGTGACAGTTCAATGTATTTCCCTGCCTGAGGCCTATGACCAGTTCTTTCAAAAGTATTGCTGTGCCAATCAGAAACCAAGTCCTCTCTTCATCTATTCCTCTCTGCTTTTATGGGGCCACCTGAAGTAGGTTGCTGTACCCTGCTGCATGGCAGAGCCAGTCCTGACACACTTCAGTCTTGGAAGGCCACCTTTTAACTCAGCAAGTAAACGAACACTCCCATTTGTATATAGTGTCAGTGTAACCATAGTCAGGCATTATTTAAACTACAGGGGCTATGTGGACATGTGTCTTAACCCAGCCCTAAACGGCAAGCTACATGAGCAGGAAGATGTACATCACCTTTATTGTTTAGATGGAGGAATACAGAGTTGTGTGCATTCACAGTTGTCTACACATCCCATACTGTGTTTCAGGACCAGTGGCAAACAGGCCGCTTCATTACACCACTGTGAGTGTCCTGCTGAAAGAGTTAAGCTGCTAAGCAGGACTACAGCAGCAAGACTGATTCTGCATTTGCAACAGCTTTGAAAGTGTGTCCTTGCATAGTTACCACTCTATAAGTATCCTGCAAAGCTCTGGGCCATTGTCTGTGGGGAAGGGGACAGGCAGTTCCACCTGTTTCTCATGGAACTATGGCATCATCTCTTAATGTGCCTTGTCAAACTCAGATATAAACATGGGGTTCCTTCCTTAGCATCTAAGCACTCCCAATCCACACACACACCCGAGCTCATTTACATGCATTGATCTAGTCACAGGCACATAACTATTTGTTTAAGTAATATAATGCCAAGGAGAATTCCCAGGGCATTATGGGGATTTCTGAAAATTCAAAGCATTGCATTCACAGAAGCTGCTCTTGTATCGACCATGAGTATGTTTTCCCAACATTATGCTGCTCACTCGAGTGGCTTTCATGAGCATTTATGAGTGCACATCAGAGCCGATTCACAATAAATGAATTTATTCTAAGTTCACTGAAGGCAACCCAGTTCAAGAGTGGGTGGCTGTCCCTAGCAAATGCATCAACAGAAATTGTGGAAGAGTGTCATGCTCCCTGCACCCCAAAGACTTAAATCCACTCTCGCTACCACTGGTACTTGCTAAGCCATCTCAAAACACCCTGATGTTTATGAAAATGGTTAGCACAAAGAGTATTTGAAGTCCTATTTTAGAGGTATTGGTTAATAATATTTTATTAGCTGAGGTCCCAAATGGAAACATTTATGAAAGCGGGAGCGATGGGATTTGAGCCTCCATCATAATCATACAAAAGGTCTGACTGAAAATAGCTCTCATTTCTTTTACGTCAACTAAAAATTACATCGGCGGTTGAGCTTTACAGAACAGGAAGAAAAAGCTAATGTGAAGAAAATGCACATTTACTATGGATAATTGGAAACATTACCAGAGGCCTTGAATTTGGAAATATGTGCTTTAAAAGCAATAAGATCTTTCTCTCACGATTGCTTTTAAATTCTCCAATAACAACAACAGCAACAAGAAAACCCTAGGATTATGAAGGATTGCTACGATACTGTTTTGAGATTGTGGGTACCAGACTCCCCTAAAATCCTAGGTCTAGGATATAAGCCAGACCAGTTTCCAAACCAGGAGATCGCCTGGGGCGATGGGCCATTAGGAAGACAAAAGGAAGGTGATGAGTCATTAGGAAAGCCGAAGAGACAGGTCTCTGAACCAGCTGGCAAATGAGAGGGACACATCCCTCAACTCAGAGTTAGAAGACAAAATGAGAGTTTAAAGTAGAGTCTTGAGAGATGAATTTGCTATGATGTGACCTTGTGGGGGGGAGGTGGCAGGGTGTTAAAATCGGCAAGAGAGGGTCAGAGCACGATGGCTGATTCTTGTTTTGAATCTAGAGCTGTAACTATGGGAGCAACAAGACTCCCTTGGAGTGTTATTGCTGTGAACTCCTCCATAATAGGCTCAGGTTGCATAAATAAAGCATATATCAATAAAGACAGCACAGTCTCCACTGTGCCTCATTACCAAAAGGAAGTACAGTCTCTGTCTGTAGAATTGGAATATGTAGATATGTAGATATCTACATGCCTCTAGCTACCATCCCAAACATACCAAACAGTCCATTGTATATAGCCAGGCACTACGTTACAGCCGCATCTGTTCCAATTCTACAGACAGAGACTCTCACCTAAGAGATCTACAGCAAACCTTTTCAGAACTAAAGTACCCAGCAGATGAAGTTAGACAACAGATCAACAGAGCCAGACTTATACCCAGAGAGAACTTGCTGCAAGACAGACCCAAAAAAGAAAATAACAGAACACCTCTAGTCATCACATACAGCTCCCAAGTTAAAACAGTACAACGCATCATCAGAGATCTACAACCTCTCCTGGACAATGACAGTTCTCTTTCTCAAGCTCTGGGAGGAAGACCTTTCATTGCCTACAGACAGCCACCCAATCTTGAACAACTCCTAACCCACAATAATACTACAACCAGACTTAACACAGACACTGGCACCAGAGCCTGCAATAAACCCAGATGCCAACTTTGCTGTCACATACACCCGGACAACACCATTACTGGCCCCAACAACATCACACATACCATCTCGGGACTATTCAATTGCTCATCGTCTAACATTGTGTATGCCATCAAATGCCAACAGTGTCCTTCAGCTCTCTATATTGGACAAACAGGCCAAACCTTACGCCAAAGAATAAACGGACATAAATCTGACATCAAGAATCACAAAACAGAGAAACCAGTAGGAGAACACTTCAATCTCCCAGGAAATTCTATACAAGATCTCAAAGTAGCTGTTTTACTACAAAGGAATTTCAGAAATAGACTGGAAAGAGAAGCTGCTGAATTGCAACTCATTACCAAACTTAAAACCATGGCGAGACCTGGTTTGAACAAAGACATTGGATTCTTATCCCATTATACATGACTAAGCCATTTCTCACCTTCTCACTCCTTGCTGTAAGACCTATTACAGTCGTTAAGAGTCGTCAACAGGCTCATCTCAGCTATCTGCCAATCTCCCATTCCCACCACCCTTCTGAGTAATACCCCTCCCCACCTTCTCACTATATAGAAGGATCTGGCAACTTCTGTTTCAGTGTATCTGAAGAAGTGTGCATGCACAGGAAAGCTCATACCAAGAACTAACTTAGGTGGTCTTTAAGGTGCTACTGGAAGGAAGTATTTTATTTTTCATAATTACAGTGAGTGTTTTTAGGAACAGAGAAGTCAAGGCAGGCTCTATATCTCTACCCCAGCTTGGAGCAGTCAAACACCAGAAGACAAAGAAAAGCCAGAGGAAGTATTTGCGGAGCTATACCCTCAGGGCAAATTCAGGTGTCAGGGAAAATCAAAGGGAACGAAAATGTTAGGGAGTCAACTTTCCCTTTGCATACTTTTGTCACCATATCCGAAATCATCTGCGAAAACATGAGCTCCACTTAAAACTTGCATAGGAATTTCAGGAAGAAGAAAACACATTATCTCTCTCTATTTTTGCAATGTTCGAAGAACATCTCTTTTCTCTGGAATATTTTGCCTTGTTGATTGTCAGCCTGCTGGCAGGGACTGTCTTATAAACATAGGAAGCCGCTTTATGCGTAGTCAGGCCACTGATCCAGCTAGCTCAGCACAGTCCATGCTGGCTGGCAGTGGCTCTCCAGGGTTGCAAACAACGGACCTCCCCAAGCTTTACTTGACTCCATATAAGCTGCTCTGGGAGCCTTTTCTGTTGAAGAGCAAAGTTAAGCATCTTCCAAGTAAATAAACAAACATCTGGACATGGCTTATAGGATTCCAGCAGTTTCATTGCAATGAGGCATAATGCCCCAGATTAAAAGGGGAAATTGTTGGGCCTTCTGAGGGCAGCGTACCTTGAAGTACTGGCAAGGTGTGTTTTCCCCCCTAGTAAAAATAAATTTCACCTTGAAAGATAAGCCATCTCATATCTAAAAATAACCCTCCACATTCTGAGATACCCACCTCACTGAATCCAGTATCGGAGGGGTGTTTTCACTCCACCCATGTGAAATGCCAAACCATGTATTGTATCACCAGACTGAGCGCCAGTTTTTGCAAACACAGTTAATGCAGTTCTGTGCTAAGGAGTCAGCAGCTTATACAGCCAACAGTTGGCTCATAGTATGTGTACTTGACTTGGGGTTTCATTGAAACACGGGCTTCATTTGAGCCTGGACATGAGGTAGTTTGACATGAATGGGTTAAAATATTCTGAAATGAAGAGAGTGTGAAAATACCTAGTACAGTACTGTATGCTTGTTGCTATGGTGCTCAAAACAATAGATCACTTTCTGGATGAAGGTGCAGTAAATTCATCAAAAGCTATGCAAATTTTGATAAGTCTGTTGGCAATTTAAGGATGATATTCTGCTTTGATGGAGCCATACATCTGAAATCAAAATCCCACTTTTAGCAGAATGTGGTTGCATTCCTAACTGAAATTCTTATAACAAGCCTGCCCAATATTATATAATGTTATTTCAGGATTGGCCTTCAGTTAAATGAGTATTCCTTCCTTTTGAAACATTGTGATTCTGTGTGCATTTACATACGAGTAAAAACCATTTTAATTCAGTGGAATGTATTGAATATGTATAGTATTGGGCTGTCAGGCTACAATCCTAAATGCATTTACTTGGGAGTAAATCCCACTGATTTACTATAAATCCCACAACAAGATTTGCTTCTGAGTAAATTTGTGCTTCTGTAAATAATCTGTATGTACACTGATTGCTGGAGGTGCAATCTATAATTATATTGCCAATTCAGCCTTGCTTTATAGAAAATAAAAGAATGGAAATTTACAGTGGATTTTCTATCTTCTAAATATTGCTGTGTTTACTGGATAAGGAAAGAAAGGGGGGATTGAGCATGCATAAGCAATAACCTTGCAAAAATGTTAAGCTATAGATTCATCAAGGGAGACTTTACTTCCTTTAAACCAAATTTATCCACCTATTTCTTCCCCCAAGAGAAAAATCGCCTTTGTCAGTTCTGTGACTTACACTGGCCTCTACAGTACTTGTTTCCATAATGTTAGTCCTGCATGACTGTTATGTGTCATATAGCAAGCCTAATCCATGTCAAGGTTAGAATTTATTTTATGTTTCAAACATCTCTCAAATCTCTGACCACTTTAGTTTAAGGAGGATTAACATAAGCACCCCAAACCAGAAAGTAGCAAGGAAAGCCAAGATTAGGCTTTGATCTTCTCATGTATACATTTGCCAAACTTGAATAATACAGTATTCAGTGGAGCAGTGAGAAAAATAAATATGCTGAGCCCAGTGTCATGGCTCTTTGAACTGCATACCATATGGAAGTGTATTTTTGGATACATATTGGTTGGCGCTTGCTTTTTTAAAAAATACAAAACTGTAGGGAAAGGAAGATAGCTTTGGTAACTCCTATAGCCTTGAGAGTCCCATGGGCTGCAAGAAGATCAAACCTATCCATTCTTAAGGAAATCAGCCCTGAGTGCTCACTGGAAGGACAGATCCTGAAGCTGAGACTCCAATACTTGGGCCATCTCATGAGAAGAGAAGACTCCCTGGAAAAGACCCCGATGTTGGGAAAGATGGAGGGCACAAGGAGAAGGGGACAACAGAGGACGAGATGGTGGGACAGTGTTCTTGAAGCTACCAGCATGAGTTTGACTAAACTGCAGGAGGCAGTGGAAGACAGGAGTGCCTGGCGTGCTCTGGTCCATGGGGTCACGAAGAGTCGGACACGACTAAACAACTAAACAACAACAATAGCCTAATTGCTGTTTAACTAATATTGGGGGGAAAGGCTACAAGAAAACTGAGATGTAGGAAGGGCTCTGAAGGATATCTAGTCCACTCACTTGTCCAGAGGAAGAATTATTCATTTTTTTTTTTTTTTATTTATTTATTTAGGAAAATACAGTCACTACATCATTATACAAATATGTACCCTCATAAAAGTTGCCATCTTGGGAAAAAGTAAAAGAGGAAAGAAAAAAGAAAGGAAAAAGAAAAAAGAAAAAAAAGTGAAGAGTAACGAAAGAAAGAAAAGAAAAGAAACATCACATGCAATAATACACATACAAGTACTTCCGTCCAGCTCGGTTTTGGAATTACATAATCTTACATTAATTTGCAGTATTATTAAAGAGTAATACGTCAATGCTTTCAGTTATCGTCGATTGATAAATTATTTATTCCCTGGATGCTTTCAAAATAAATTAAAAATTTATTCCATTCGTCTTTGATCTTAACTGTATTGTTTTGTCTTATTTTTTGGGTTAATCTCGCAAGTTCAATATATTGGTATAACCTCAGTTGCCATTCTCTAACCGTTGGTAAGTCAGCGGTTTTCCATTTTTGTGCAATTTGGATTCTCGCCGCGGCCATAGCATATTGAACGAAGGTTTGATCTATTTTCTTTATTTCTTCTTTATCAATCATTCCTAAAAGGAACAACTCAGGAGTTTTGAGGAAATTATATCTCAAGATTTTTTTCAATTCGTCATGTATTTGCGTCCAGAATTCCTTCACCACATCACAGGTCCACCAAATATGCAAAAAGGTCCCGACCTTGTCCCTACATCTCCAACAGGTGTTATCAACATTTTTATACATCTTTCCTAGCTTTGCTGGGGTCAAATACCAGCGGTATATCATTTTCTCTAGGTTTTCACGAAGGGCTACGCATGCTGTGAATTTTACACCTTTTGTCCACAATATCTGCCAGTTTTTATACTCTATGTTGTGACCAAGGTCTTTTTCCCATTTTACCATCGCTCCCTTCACCAGATCCTCCTTCGTATCCCATTCCAATAATTGTTTATACATTTTGGAGAGAAGTTTTTCATTACTCTCCAAAATTTCTGCCTGAAACCTTGATTTCTTTCCACTAAAACCCACTCTCTTGTGCTCGCCCCATAGAGCATTAATCTGGTGGAAGAGCAGCCACTCTTTTATTCTGTCTTTCAACTGCTCATAAGGCTTCACCTTCCATCCTGCTTCTGTCTTCACTAAGAGGTCCTCGTAAGTACATTTCTCTTCCTCCATATTTATTTTCTTACTTTTAATAATGTCAGTTGGGGACAACCACCCTGGGATGTCTTTTTCAATCAATTTTTTATACCTCTTCCACACCTCTAGTAAAGGACCTCTAATTATATGGTTGGAGAAGCCTCTATGGGCGTCCCCTTTCTCTTGCCAAAGGTAGGCGTGCCACCCGAATCTGATGTTAAAACCCTCCAAGTCTAATAAGTCTGTATTTTGAAGGGTGGCCCACTCCTTTATCCAACATAGACAGGCTGCTTCATAATAGAGCCTAATATTCGGGGCTGCAAAACCACACCTCTCTCTTGCATCTGTCAAATATTTAAACTTTATTCTGGCTCTCTTACCCTGCCAGATGTACTTAGTCAGGGTTTTTTGCCAATTTTTAAGGAGGGAGGTACCTTTAATAATCGGAATATTTTGAAACAAAAATAATAGCCTCGGGAGGATACACATCTTGATGGCAGACATTCTCCCTGTCCATGATAATTTCAGTCTGTGCCAGGTGTCCATATCTTTTTTGATGTCCTGCCAGGCCTTACTATAATTGTCCTCAACCAAATTTATATTTTTTGGTGAGAGCCAAATTCCCAGATATTTGACTTTATTCATAATTTTAATACCACTTTTTTCTTCTAGTTGGGTTTTGTCCTGTTCAGTCATATTCTTTATCAGAATCTTTGTTTTTTTCCTGTTTAGTCTAAATCCCGACAGTCTACCAAATTCCTCTAGAAGTTCTATTATCCTACTTGTACTATCCACTGGGTTCTCCACGGTCAGGACCAGGTCATCGGCATAGGCTTTAAGCTTGAATTCTTTCTTTCCAATTTTTATCCCCCTTACATTTGCCGTCTCTCTTATTCTATTTGCAATTACTTCCAATATCATTATAAATAACAAGGGGGACAAAGGACAGCCCTGCCTTGTACCTTTCCTGATCTTAAAGGGTTTTGTCAAGTTATCGTTTATAATCAGCCTGGCCTGCTGCTCTGAATAAATTGCCCTGATACCTTTCATATAGGGGCCTTCAATACCTGCTCTCTCCAAACATTGTAATAAAAATTCCCAGGAAACATTATCAAAAGCCTTCTCGGCGTCTACAAAGATTAAAGCCGCAGGGACGTCTATTCTCATATCTAAGTATTCAATAATATTTAATATGTGGCGAACATTTTCTTTCTGGTGTCTGTTGGGGAGAAATCCTGCTTGGTCTTTGTGTATATACTTTGTTAAGAGCTTCTTAAGTCTACCGGCCATAATATCGGCAAAGATCTTATAATCGTTATTAAGTAAAGAGATTGGTCTATAATTTTTAACGTCTGTTTTTTCTTTCTCTGATTTTGGGATCAAGGTTATATATGCCGTTTTCCACGACTCCGGGATCTTCCCTCCCTGGAAGAATTATTCAAATGGTATTATTATGGGCTGTTTCCAACAATTAACCCAGTCATGTACCCAATCTCATAATTTGGAGCTATCTTCCAACTGACAGCTACTATAATGGCATGGTTCCTTTCTATTGATGAGGGATCAAACCTCATAGAAAACACTGCCATGTGACACTGTAATGTGAATTGATTCTACATTATAGCACTGGAATATATTAAAAGTCTCCCAATCAAGATCTCTGTAAGATTCAAGGAAGGCCAACTTACACAACCCAGTGCTCAAAGATAAAACAGTATTTCCTCTTCTGTCTGGAAGAAAGAAAAACTGAACTTCTATTTAAATATGATACAATGCTGGAAGTGTGCTTTTCTTCTCATGTCAAGGCCCAGTTTTCCCAACAGATCTGTCCACATCACTGTCATCATAGCAGTACTTAAGTTGCTTCCTCCATGTTGCCATAGAAAACATGTCCACCACAACACCTCTTGGTATTTATTGTTGGGTGGCAAGGGGGAAAAAGGTATAAAAAGGAAAATTCCTTGGCCAAACAAGCAGCAAAATAAAGTGTGAAAATATAGGCTATTAGACCTTTAAAGTATGCCCTTCTAAGTTCCTTCCAAAGTTTCCCAATTTCCTCAGCATAGAAACTTGCATGTTTGGTAAGTTAAAAAGAATTTACTTACAAATTCTGCAAAGGTCAGATTCATGGGCTTTTTCATACAGCATTCAGAAAACACAGGCAGTAAAACTTAGGTTAGTTTGAAAGTGGAGAAAGTTCCTAAATTATTGGTATTGGAACCCAATGATGCCTTTGTGAAAAGGTTAAATGGTCTGAGCTTGGAACAACCAGCTCAGACTGCCTTACATGCTGGAGGTCACATGGTAGACTGAGGGAACAATAGGCTTGACTTGCTTCCTTCCAGAGTGAGGGGGAGTGACCTAGCTGAGCCTGGCAGGACAGCATACTCTATGGCATTAACCCCTTCATGCATTATTTAGACTCAAGCAAGTTTGCTATATGAGGCTGGTTATCCCAAAGTTATCATCTAGGATCTTATTGACAAATAAACCTTCAAGTTTGAGCCAAGTGAGACTGTGGCCTGTTGTTGTGGAAAAGAAACAGAAGTAAGTTCCAGAAGTGCAACCCAATAGCTCCTTATAATTCAGTAGTAACTTCTGACCTTCAGTAGGATTATTAAAATGTACCTGTTTCGCTCCCTCTCAAAGACAAACAAACAAATGCAGCTTCTTAGCCCCCAGTGATATGGAACTCCCATACCAAAAGCAGGCTCTCATCCAAACTGTGTCCCTCATTGATCCACAAGAGCCATGTCTACCGTCAACATGGATGGCTGCCAATCTGCCAGTCTCTCAGCATCTCTTGGTATGGGTAAGGAGAAGCATATAGCTCCACTAGCAGCTAACACCACCCCAAAATGTAATAACAGTTAATGGAACTGTTAGGTGTCTACCTTCTCCCACATTTCCCTTTAAGACTGACCAGATGCAGACCCAATGACTTCACCATCAGCCATTCTGCTCTACCCAGTTTTATATAACATCTAGCCTGAGTAAGAGCTTTGAAGAATTTGAAAGGTTGCACACTAGGTTGTTGTGTTGCCTTCAGATATTCATGCAGAAACTCACAACAAGCTGAGTTAAACAAACTCCCTCCAGGCCACACCTTTGAATCACCTCTCCAGGAGCTTGCCTCCTGAGTCAAAGCTGCTTCACTTAGAAGGAACATATGCCAGGTATTTAGCTGATAATGCATACATGACAGTTGTGACCTTTCAGTTGGCCTAATAAAGATATTTCCCCTAATACTGATTTTGGAGTTTTTCTCATGGGTCAATGCTACCTTTATTTTTATTTGTGTGTGTGTGTGTGTTTAATTCTGAAGTATTGTTTGTAGCATCTTTTTTTTTCTTCATTTGTATGCTTTCCTTTTAGAAAGTAATTAATTTCTGTGCTTCACATGGGAAAAAAGAAAACCTTTGCGAGGCTCCAGAGCTCACCGCCTTGCTTTTGGAGTCATTCCTTTCAGAAATGAGTGCAATTCACATTTGTCTAGCCTGAGAACACTAGCTCTGTATTCATTATTCTTGTGTATGTACTTTCCTCCCCGAGAATAATGCAATCTTATTTCTCTGAACGGTCATTGTTTTTCATTCCCTTTGGTGTTGGTGGTGAAGTTAAGCAGATGCTTCTGTCCTGGAGTTTTGAATGGCACTGTCATTGATGAGGAAGTGAATAATGAAACTCTCTTTAAGAGACTAAACACCAAAAGAGGCCAATAGCCCCTGCTGATACACTCAGATGGTTTAATGCTGTGCCAAAAAAATTCTCTCTTCTCTTCTTTAAACATTCTTCACCAATTAATGAGAAAAAAATATTAAAGGGGAGAGGGGGAAATGGCAAAATGCACATAAGTGGCATGCAGAATTTTTGTGGCACTTACCTTACTGTTGAGGTGGTTGAGGAGCGAGTGTCTTTTCACTTATTTTTCAAATCTTCCCACTGGGGGTTTGCATTCTATAGTGTTCCAGGTGCCCACACTTCAATTCAAGGCCAAAGGATGACAGAGTGACGTAACTCCTACCACGGGGCTTTTTCATATCAGTATCTGTGGGCAGCCCAGTTGGTTGCAGTGTGCTAGCAAAATATTTACAGGAAAGAAAAACAGACATGTCACCCTCAGTCTCATCACAATGATAAGGTAAGCTCAAAATCCTACACCCACTGAAATCCTAAAGACCTTCTTATGTGTCCAGTGGCGTAGCGTGGGGGGTGCCAGGGGTGCCGGCCGCACCGGGCGCAACATTTGGGGGCCGTGTTTGGCCAGCCCTCCTAGAGGAAGCAGGAACCCCACTGTCCTCTGACCTCCTCCGAAGCCTGGCGGTGGGGCGGAGAGACCTTCTCCCCACGCCAGCCTTCGGATGGCTGTCCTGAAGACTTGTGGTGGGAAAAGTGGCGTAGCGTGGGGGTGCAGGGGGGGGCCTGCCGCACCTGGCGCAACATCTGGGGGGGGCACGGAAGAGACTCGAGTGCTAAAATCCACGGGTTAGGGGGCGCAAATTACTTGCCTTGCCCCGGGTGCTGAGAACCCACGCTACGCCACTGTATGTGTCCTGAGAAGAAGGCAGAAAACGAAAACTCTTATCATAGGAGAAGAAAACTTTCAAGAAACTAGAGGACTGATTATTGCACAGCAGTAATACGGGTAGCTGATCTACCACATAAGTATCACGTACCAGCTGGCTGAAATAAGCATCTGTATTGCATAGGCATCAGAAGTTATCAGGGACGAAGGCTAGGTAAGTCCTGGAGCATTCTCCGTAGCTACACCCAAACTGTGGAATACCTTGCCCCATGAAGTTTGGATGACCCCTTCTTTAACCATTTTTCACTGTCAAGTAAATAGGGTGGATTCCCCCCCCCCATTAGTCCTCTAGGCTTTTGTATTGATAGCCAGGTAACGATGGACACGTAATGTTTTTATCTTAAGTTTGTTTTGAACTGTTATGCCTGCTTCTGTTGCGTTGTACTTGATATGTGGTTTTACAGTGACTTTGTAAGCTTCCCTGAGTGATCTGCATGCATTCGAAGGGCAGGGTAATATACCCACCCAAAATATACCCACCCACCCACCACACCTTGAGGAAAACTTTCTTTTAGATTCATAGCTCTGGTGGTAATATCATCATTTGGGTTTCTAAAATCCAACTTTTTGATGGAGGCAAACTCTCACAGGCCTTCAGTTTTGTGCCAACCCAAACACGTTTCAGAGCTATCTTCAGAGGATGAAAATATTGGCAGGCCCTGCTCCTGAATGTATTAGCATATATTAATATTTCTAGACTCTTTACTGCCAAAGGCCTCTAAAGCATCCTGGATTCTTTTACCAGAACCCACTCTTTCTTTTGTCTCAGCAGATTCAGTTATTCATAGGATTATAGATTTTTCCAGGCAAATACTCAGTACTACTCCAGTTACACAATTTCTGTAGATTTTTCTTTTTGCCTTGGGACAGTATCATTTAGTTCTCCTTTTCTCTCATAGCATAGGGGAGTGGAATGTTAGAAATGAATGGTCTGCCTGTGGTGGTATGTGTGCTGATGTGGAAGGAAAGTTATTGACCAAATCTAGTGTCCTTAACCCCCCACGGGGAAAAAAATCATGATGTTCACCTTTGACTTCCTCTGTGCATTGACTAGTTCATAGAAATCCCCAAATCAGGCCACATTATACCTGTGGCAGGAACTGACCCTCCATAATTATTTTACTTGCCTCAATAAAAGTCTGAAATTATGACTTGTGGTGTCTACATAATCCTGTGAAGAATGCATCAGCTGAGGTGAGGAGTAGAACTGGTGCGCAGACATGGACAGAAGGGTAGTGGAACTGCCAGCAATACAATGAAAATGAGATTATTCTTTTCTTAATAAAAAGGGCCTTTCCCCAAGGCTTTCCACTGTCTTTTCATTACTGAAAATCTATTTACCTAGAAGCTCTGGTGCCTTTGGAACCTAATATTTCTCCCATCTCTTTCTCCCACATAAACATTCAGCAAGATGGGGCCATCTGAACTCCCTCATAAACATTCAGCCTTCACAATCTTTTTGATTGTTAGAATAAGGAGGACTTCAGTATTTTCATTAACAGCCTGAGGATTCCTAACTTAGACTTGCCTTGAATATTATACTAGATCTGTACCATCTGCACCAAGTGACTTCCAAAACTCCCAAGTGCCTTTGTTTGTGATTCTGTACTCTTCGACTCTTGGTCTGGAGCTCAGAGTACTGTAGTTCAGTAAAACTACACATTTATTAGTCAACAGTCTAGGGATAGAAATTTAAATCAGGGCCATGCCTTCCCAGGCCAGATGGGAAAACACTCACAAGGCAGGGAGCAAGACTTTAATGACTCAAGCCAAGATGGTCTCCATTTCTTTGTTGAATGGTCTTATTGTGTTTTGTGTAAATGGGTTGGGGATATATACATAGTATATACATATTATTAATAAAGTAATCATAAATAAATATTAATTGGACAGTGGTTTCACTCAGTAGTATTTCCATATAAAGAAAACTCCACAATGCCCAAGATTTAAAATGTTCATCACTTTTAGGCCTTCTTTGTATTCTAAGTTTTCTTACCAAGCTCTTCCTAGAGCTCCAGAAGTTATACTGTAACAGCTGGATTCATAAGAGCAACAACAGATTTTTAAGTGACAATGAAAAATGCCTTCTGTGTATTAGAAACCAGTTTTGTGTTGCGTGTAAAAAATCATTTTGGAACATATTAGATTGGACAAATTCTTTTCAGCCATGTTCAATATTCTGGAGAAATCCCTGGCTTGACACTTCCTTATTATTTAAAAGCTTGTTTTTGATGTACCAAGGTCTTACCCACTCCTCCCCCATCATCCTTGCCTTTGAAGGTTCAGTGGCTGATTGAACTGAAAATTTCTACCAACTGCATCAAACAAGCAATAAGAAGATCCGAAGGACCCTGTATTTTATGCCAGAGCAGAATCTTTTCATTTCTTGATTCTACATATAGCATAGACTCAGGAAAAAGAAGAGCCCAAGGGACATATGCAATATGTCATCATGCATGATACTATTTCTAAAGTGCCAATGAAGAATACCAGAGAATGAAATTAAAAGCACAAAAGCTACTCATCTTAATTGAGAACATTTCAATTAAAGGTAGTGCCTATTAAAAAGTTGACAAACTGGTACACTTCTGACTTAGAAGCAATACAAAATACAGGTAGCTCTTAAATGCCTTATCCTACTGTTACATGTCACCCCAATCTTCAAGTGGTGTGAGATTCCTGGAGTTCCAGGTATGCTTAGCCTTGACACTTAGGAAATGAGGCAGAGACAAGACTGTGGTGTCTTCATGATATATGGTTTATTTACACACATATACAACTTAAGCCTACAATGGTGCAGGTTCACAGCATCAACACCTCAAGAGGGTCTTGAGGTGAAGAGGGTCTTGAGGTGAAGAGCTGAAGCCATGGATTCCAAACAGACAACAGCCATGGCTATGACCGTCTCTCTAGCTTGCCACATTTTCCCCTAGGTCATGTCTCAGCCAACCTCTAGTGGTCACATTGAGACCTAGCATGCTTTCTTTCATTTTTTGCTCTGGGAAGGTTTCCACAGTTATGACACTTGCATCAAGGACATACCATATTCTTAGCCAGCTACCTTATTGCAATCTCCTGGGCAACATTTTGCAGCAAATAATCTCATAATAATTGACTGTATATGAAGTGAAGCCTAGAGAAAAATATGCTTTCGTGATCATAAGAATGGCAAACTGTTCTTGTAGCCTGAATACACATTTGTCTTGACACATTACATTTGTGCATGAGAACACAACTGAGCCTGTAGTGGCTGACTGCAATTTAAAGTATTTCAGGGCAAATGCAACTGGCTGAAACGGGAACTGGTTCAGAGATTTTCTACAGAAAAATCTCCATGAAACCCAGAAAATAGAACTGGAATAGAACTTCTGCAGGAAATTCTGCACATCACTAGATTTGTTATATTGATAAGGTCTGTTAGTAGTGGATATATTTTTCTTTCTGCTTCACTACTGAAGAACATTTACTAAGCTATGTTGTTATATTTACTGATGGAAACCTGGAAGATGGCCTCTGAAAGCAGACTGCTAATCTAGCAAACCAGAAATTTGAGCTCTGCAAAGGACATAGGAGACTATCTTATGCTGAATCAAACCATTAGTCCATGTAGCTCAGTATTGTCCACATTGTCTGGCAGCAACTTTCCATGGTTTCCCAGCCATACCTGAGGAGGCCAGGGATTGAACCTGAAATCTTGTATAGATCCTTTAGCACTGAGCTACAGCATTTTCAAGGTCATCACAAGCACCTCAAATCCATGCTTCTTCTTTCCTGCTGCTTTATTTCCAAAACGCTCTCACATTTCCATAACCAAACAATCCCATTGTCACTTCTCTTTGGGCCATCCAACCTCTTATTTAATTTGTGCTCATGCCCGGTATTAGACAAATGCTAGTTTGCATGCATGTGAATAAGTTAAGCATTAACTATATTCTCTGGGGAGCATGAGGAGTTTTCTGATGGATGGAAGCTCTAAATATAGACAGTGGATCATGTGAGATTTTATTTATTTATTGGAGAATTTCAGAGGAGAAAGGCAAGCGAAAAAACTAACATGCTGCACTGCCAGCTTCTCCTCTGCAGTCCTGACAGCTCCCTATATACATGTGCTAAATGGCTGCCAAAATATTGAATGGAACAGATGTTAAACCTGGCATCTTCTCCTGGTAAGTAAAGAACTTCTAGATAAACTTTACTCCCACCTGGGCTGGCTGTGCTTAATGAGCATATCATAAATGCAGTGAAGAATGACTTTACAAATTAAACTTTTTTCACCCATGTTTCAAAATCCATAGCTATCCATCTTTTACGTCTCCTGAATATTAGAAGCAAAAGACCAGTGTGTGGAGATAGGATAATTTGCTGCTGCCTCCATAATTTGTAATTATTTCCCCATCAATGCCACAGGCAGGTAGAAATTTTTGTCATGCTGCAAAGCCCTTGTGTTTATTTTGCTTCTATTTCTGATTGTTTCTGTGATTATGTTTGGTGGACACAGTTTCTGGTTTCCTTCCCCTGTACAATCTTGCCATTAGACACATAAAGAGCATCAGAGCAGTCATGGAGCAGGTCGGTTAAACTTGTCTGAGTAGTCAGAAGACAAAATGGGACAGTGGAACCATGTGACTATGTTCAGAGCTCACCTCACTTTCACATGTTTTCTGTAAGCTCTGAACGAGATGGAGAAACTTCATTTAAATTTTAAGGCTTAAAGATCATGTGTGTCATGCCTTGTACACTGTGATGAACATGCCTAGGTCACATCAGGGTCTTACAGCTAAGCATGTAGACATAAGGCTGGCCTAGGGTCTGATGGAGTAGGACAATCTACCTTCATTTCTCACTGTCTCCATTTTGAATTTATTTTTCTCACCTTAATGAAAGTGTCAATAGGTTCACACAGAGTTAATAACTCACCACAAGTAAGCTCAATAAAATGGGTGGGAGTTTATTCCTCTGAAAGAACAAGCATTGCCAAGATCCCAGTAACTCTAATAAGTATTTTAGTGTCCTCCTATATACCATCTGGTTTGTTGATACCAATGTATTGTATGGTGTTTGGGAGTAGACTTGCTTTATTTGTTTTACTGTATTGCATTATCTTTTTAAGGCATAACCAACTCTAGGACCTTATGTAAAGGGTAAAGGGTGGATTGTTGTTCTTTGCAATGAAACACTGTGGAAAAGAACTCTTTACATTAAATTTCTTGCATGACAAATATTTCATGAATGGTAATCTCCATCGGTTGGGTGCTTTAAACTTCTGTTTAAAAAAATCACTTGTTTACTCAGGCTTTTTCTGATATTAAGGGTATCAGACATTAAGGGTAGATTTTGGTGAATTTACTTAAAAGTAGCTGAACAACTTTGCCAAAAAAAGCCTGAATTTTCACTTTTTTAAATATGGCAACCCTACTTTAGGTATCTTTCTTAAAAATGTTAAGTGATGATGTAAACAAATAAATGTAGGAGGGAAATTAAGAGAGACAGAGATAGAGAATGAAATCAGGAAGGAAGTGTTGAAGTACAAGTAGTTTCAGTTACCCCAACACTGCTTAGGCATAGCTGTCAACTTTTCCCTTTTCTTGCGAGGAATTCTATTCGGAATAAGGGAATTTCCTTTTTAAAAAGGGAAACGTTGACAGCTATGTACTTGGGTGAATGCATGTTTCAGTCACAACAAAGAGAAAACATTCCTAGATATATAAATGACTATACCCTAGAATAATAAAAGAAAACAAATAAGAAGGGAGACTACCCTGGACTTAAACCCATGTGGCATCCAGGACCTGGTACAAGACATAAATGCCATTGAATTGATCCAGAACAATGACCAAAGTTTTATCAAATACAACATGTATAAATGGACAGTTGGCTTAGTAAATGTAATGCTCATGTTTGACTTCATAAGAGGAAACTTCTGAAAATTAAGTTGAAAGACAAAGTTAGGAGGGTCAGATCTCTCCATAAAACTTGGGAGATAAGTTCAAAACCACAAAGCTCAGTTGTGATGTATCTTGATGATGATAATGATTTGCAGGTGACAAGCAGTGTTATTCTCAAGTTGCTTGTGAAAATACTCTGATCTTTTGGAGAGACTGAGAGCTTTTTCCCCAGAAAGGCTGTTTAACAGCAACAACAAAAATGTATCCAACAACTCCATGCAACATGTCATCGTAGGACCCTAGGAGGCTACCTCATACTAAATCTGACCATTCATCCCTCTAGTGCAGTACTGTCTACATTGACTGGCAGCAGCACTCCAGGATTTCAGGCGGGGTTCTGTCCCATCCCTACCTGAAGACTGGATCCAGGTCCTTCCATATGCAAAGCAGCTGCTCTACCACTAAGTCATGCCCCTTCTCCAGCTTCCAACATCCTTCTCAGTTAGCCTATTCATAGCCTATCATAATCGCAGCTATAGCAATTGCTAAGAAGTTTGTGAGATGTGGCTAACCTTACTTAGCCTCCAAGCAAGCTGGCAAAATGGAGAGTCACCTTCAGACAAGGTGAGAGCTGGAGATTTCCCTGGACATTTAGCCGATTTCCACCCGGACACTGCTGCTGACTGCAGTATTCCCAATATGTCCAGTAAATTCTGGATGTATGGCAACCCCAGCTATGGTGACCTCAATTATATATATAAGGCTCAGGTGTCACTAAGGTGCAGGCCATAGATGAATTCCAGGGCATGGTTACAATAGGTGCTCCACCCGCACCCTTCTCTCACTTTAATCACAAAGAAGTAATGTTCTCAGTTTATGAAAGGAAACAAACAAGAGAAGAACACAAAGAGAAATGGCTGTAATCCATTATCCTCCACATAATTTGTTTGCTTAAATCCTATTGACTTCGGTGGGATTTAAGCACGGGATTGCAGCCAAAGTGTACAGAAGCCAACACAAGATGGGAGGACAGGCAGAGCTGTACAGAAACTTGCACAAAAGCAAATAGCGAGACAAGCTTCCTTGGAGTGAGATATAATCTTCTGTATCTCTTCACATGATTTTTTTCCTCCCAATATTTTGCCTGAAATCAGGAATAAATAAACTTCCCTTTTGAAGATGGAATCTGATATTGCCAAGTATAAGCTTTCCCAGGACTCTGTTGGTTTCTTATCTCCCTTTCTTGAATCTGACCTGTTCCTGACTATTGCTGCCCTGCCCTCTGGCTGTGAGAAGTTTGGTGTTGGTGGTTCATATTCTAGGTCTCTTAAATCTTTAGCCATCAACCTTTGTCACATGTAGTAACTCTTCTCTCACCTGCAAGGTGATTCATTGCTGGTTGCAGCCATCTTTGCTGCTTCAGAAGAAGAACCAAATTAACTCGGCTGTTGGGTGAGTAGCGTGAACCTGTCAAGAGCTCAATAACACACCACAGAGGCACTACTGATCTATCAATCCACACCGCTATTAATCTGACGTAAGAGAGACTAAAAGGCACCTTATGTGTCATCATGGGTGAAAATATTCTGGGGGGCTGCTTACCCTATGACCTTTTCTCTAGGTCTTAAGGTTGGGAAACTCCAAGTTCAGCAGCTGGCAAGTCTTCTGTGTACCCACCAGTCTCTGGGTTGGGGCCAATATTTGCAAGCTGGCAACCCATCTAATTAGTGGGGTTTATGTAAAATATGAGCAAAATTGTGTAACAATCCCAAGGCACTGCTCACATTGCCCAATTAGCGGCTTTTACAAATCATCTGCATTTTAAATGTGAGGAAGTGATGAGTCCACTGTATTTTCTCTCCCCCCCCATTAATTCTCTTTGCAATAAGACCTTCTCAACTTCAATAAAGAAAAAGCGCCCAAAGCCAGGGAACCCGGGTGCGGCTCCATCCAATCTATCACATAAATTATGCAAAAATGGTTCAAAATGAATTTCTGGCACTTTATTACTTACAACAGTAGCACTCAAGTATTTCATAAACCATAACACACCACACTGAATTCAGAGATCATTTTTGAATAATAATAAAGCTGGCGTTCTTTCCCTGTAGCTTCATAAATCTATTATTATTATTATATTATTATTATTATTATTATTATTATTATTATTATTATTAGTATTCTTAGTATTCTTAGTATTCTTATAATTATAAAATCCTCAGCATAAACAGTTTATAGAGGCCTCCCCTCCGTTCTCTCTGCAAACCAAGCCCCGTTTAATTGAATGACAAGCTAGGAATTGCAACCTAATGGCTTTCTGGATCTTATTTTTAATTTAAATATTTGGATGCCTCAAAAGGAGAAGCCTTTGGGGTTCACATGAACCCACAAAGTAGAACAAAAATGTTATTTTTATTTTTTAAAGAAATGTCCTTTAATCTACAGCTTCTTTCCTGGTCAGTCCAAGTGGTAATTAAATTAGCTGTGGGCCTAAGTAGATTTGAAGCAGTATCTAGATCTCTGCATTATTTAAAATGCCATTAGAATCCTTAAATCTCCTCATCTTCAAATATTTCTTTAAAAGCCTATCAACCTCTTATTAGTTCTCTTTCTATTTTCTACAATGGCAGACAGTGCCCCTGGACCCTATTTATACAAAGCCTAGAGAGCATTCTTAAAAAGCAGAGACATCGTCGTGCCAACAAAGGTCCATATAGTTAAAGCCATGGTTTTCCCAGTAGTGATGTATGGAAGTGAGAGCTGGACCATAAAGAAAGCTGATCGCCGAAGAATTGATGCTTTTGAATTATGGTGCTGGAGGAGACTCTTGAGAGTCCCATGGACTGCAAGAAGATCAAACGCATCCCTTCTTAAGGAAATCAGCCATGAGTGCTCACTGGAAGGACAGATCGTGAAGCTGAGGCTCCAATACTTTGGCCACCTTCTGAGAAGAGAAAACTCCCTGGAAAAGACCCTGATGTTGGGAAAGATGGAGGGCACAAGGAGAAGGGGACGACAGAGGACGAGATGGTTGGACAGTGTTATCGAAGTTACAAACATGAGTTTGACCAAACTGGGAGGTAGTGGAAGACAGGAGTGCCTGGCGTGCTCTGGCCCATGGGGTCACGAAGAGTCGGACACAACTAAACCACTAAACAACAACAGAGAGCATTGTGACTTATAAACATCATCAAGATTGTCACCCCCTGGGCTGTTCCTGTGAATAACCTAGCCTTCTATTTGGCTGAAAAGCAGATCTTCCACTGACAGATTTATTAAGAACAGGGCCCTGTAAGTTACTAGCAGAAGAGGAAATGCCTATTACTTTGTGGGGTTATGCCTGGGTGAGAGCAGCATTTGCATTCAGTGGTTGTAATTTCATTACCTTCCATTACCTCATCCACTGGACCTGGTGCACTTAAACTGAACATTTCATGTTTGTTGCAGCTAAATTTGTTGTCCAGTACTGACTTTTCAGTTCCATAGAAACTCTGCATGTTGCTTCTTTCCAGTTTTTCTTTTCTTTTCTTTTCTTTTCTTTTCTTTTCTTGGGGCACTCACACTGGTTAAAAACATGGCACTCACTGTAACAACTTCATGGTGAATACCGGCACCTTTGTTTTCCTACGAGAAAAGCACTGCTTCTTTCAGTGGTGGTGTTGCTTCTATGTCACATTGCCACTCCTAGCCTTTCATTGGAGGTGAGTTTGCTCCACCCCAATGAAGAAAGACGCCTTGTGTTGCTGGCTCATTCATCTAAAAGTGTCATCTTGAATGCATGAATACTTGTGTTCTTAAGTAGGCCTCTGGATCCTGTCCCAGGTTATTGTGTCTATGTAAAAACTTGCCTTGGAAAAAGAGATAGGCTGGGAAATCTATGCATTTTCCTTTTTGAACCATCACCCCACAAATCTTTTCACCTAAGCAAATGAATTAAGAAGAAATGCTGCACTAAGTGGGGCTAAATTATTCTGCATGCACCAAAAGTTTGATATCGTTTGATTGCCTTTCTAAATTTATCAGCTTTCTGAGACTTCCCATAAATGTTTGAATGCTACCTCCACTTGCAGTAGAAACAAACACTTCATCTTGGGAGCATATTTCACTGAAGTGATGAGGCCAGCTTTGCTTTTGCTGAAAGGCAAAGATAACAGAACAGGGGTTCAAGGAGGCATCCTTGCCTGTTCCTAAATGACTAAAAAGTCAGAGCATCACACCATGTGTAAATAGAGAATACCTCATTAAGTCATTCTGCATCCAGGCTGTAAAATAAAATTCTGAGTTCTGCAAATGCAGGCCAGAATTCAGATGCCTTGAAAGACCCGTAAGTCAGAAGTAAGCAGCTTTTACCCACCACCACAAAGCCTGCCTGCAAGCCATGGGATGAAGTGAAGAAGTTATAAACCCATTCCCTGAGGTATGCAGATCAATTTGTGACTCGTGACCTTTGCGTATTTCCAGCCTCCAGTTATCTTATGTTATTATTTACTTGAATTTCTATCTGCTCCATTCCTTAGGGTTCAGAACAAGTTATAACATTTTAAAAACTGTTAACATTACCATAAAACAGGTCCATACAGTTTGTGACCTATCAAGCTGAATGCAACTCACTAGCTACAATAAACCTGCTGTCTGGGAGGGGAAGGGGAGTGTGAGTTTGTGGAAGGGGGGATCAAATGCAATCCTACACTGGGAGTAAGTCCTCATTAGGACTTACTTCTAAGTACACATGCATTTGATTGCACTGCAAATCTCTTTTCAGTCTTACTAGCCTGCAGGTGATTTGTTTAAAAACTATCCACTCAATATTTTCCCCCCAGATGCTTTCTTACCCTATTTTGCCTTGTCCGTCTCCTAAATCATAAAAGTGTGGAAACTACAGAGGTGGTGGTGCTTATCATGCAATATGTGTATGCTATTCCATACAAGATGGCTGTAGGCAGTCAATATATGAGTTGCAGTCCAAGAAAAACAAATCTTGGTTACAAACATTGGTGGCTAGAAGGTGGAGAGGCCAACAGCTGGTGCAGCCAGAGGCAAATAATTCAAGTTTGCTGAGTTTTACAAGTCCTGCTCTAGGTGTGCCCTGTGCATGGGGCAGTTTCCCCAGCTTTGCAGGGGCTCTGATGCTGGTGGGGAAGTGGGGGTTCTCACCCTCTGGTGCTCTCGTGAGATCCCAGGATTGGGATCACTGTGGCCAAGAGGGTTTGAGACCACTTTCCCCTGCAAGCGTCCCACCCATCCTTGGTGCCACAGCTTCATTGGGCTATTTGGGTCACTGGTTGACAGGGCCAGAAAGGAATTGTTTCCTCTCAACCTCAGTCTGCCCTTGGGTGGGGAGGGTGGGTTGCCTTTCCCTCAGTGAAATATTTCATCGTGCCAGGCGATTATAAATTTTGTCACAACGTTAGGCAGAAATGGCCTGGGTTAAGGGGATCATCAGTTCAAGGCATAACCTAGGCTCGGGTGAGGCCCCTGCCTGCTTAGAATTGCTACCCTGGTTGCCCTGTGGCATTCTGGAGACTTGGCTTGCAGTACACCAGGGTCCAACATTGGCCGACTACCATGTTCAGCTGTCTGGGTGCTTCCCAACCATGAGCAAAATGTCATTCCATGAGCAAGGGCTGAATTGAGAAGGAACTGATCCTCACCCTACTGTCACACCAACTCTGAAGCTAAGAATTAAAAAGCTGACAGGCAGTGCCACCCGCTGGGTTGGTTGGTTGGTTGGTTGATGGTTGGTTGGATGGATGGAAGTAAGAAGGCAGGCAGGCAGGCAGGCAGAGGCTGGCTGAAGCTGGTGGGGTAGTGCCCCATTCAACCTAGTAGACAAGCTTCCTTGTGGTTAGTCTGGAGAGAGCCAATGCACATGCCTGAGTTCAGATGACATGGGGCAGCACAGAACTATAAAGAACCATAGAGGGGCAAAGCAGCCATGAGCTCCTCTCCAGAAGCCTATGCATTAAGCCACAGTTTGTCTTTGTGTGACGTGCACATCAGGCCAGAGTGAAAAGCAATGGCATTTCACCCATACATCCGCATGGTGCTTCATCTTTCCAAAACTATTTTAGGGCTGCAAAATGGTGAGTTGTTTGTCCTCAAAATACACTTTTTACAGAACCTTTCAGTATCTGTGTGTGACCTTAGATCATTGGTTTTAAAAGTCTATCGCATGCTTTCTGGCTTAGTCCTTTGGTGTTGTTGTGCACCACCCCAGTCTCTGAGTGCTGAGAGATTCCAGGGGTCCAGGCACTTACCCAGGGTTTGTGTTTCCTTTGGAAATGAGGCGCAGCAGAGACTGTAGGGTCTTTATGATATATGCTTTATTAACACATATATACAACCTGAGCCTGTGATGGAAGCGTTCACAGCATTAATACGCCAAAAGAGTCTTGCTCCTCCCATAGCTGTAGCCTGGGATCCAAGCAGACACCAGCCATGGCTTTTACTCTCTCTCCTCAGCTTGCTGTGTTTTACAGACTGCTACTTTTTCTCTCTCAGCTCCCATCAACTGCAATCCTTCCAATGCTGGCCTTTGTCCTGCTACCAATTCAGATCTGGAGGAGGGCTCCTCCCCAAGAGCCATCTAGCTCAGACTTTGCCTTCTTAAAGGCTTTCTTGATGGGTCATTACTGTTCCTTTGTTCTTTGGTTCACAGCTGATCTCCTAGGCGAGTTCCTGAACATAGGAAGCTGGTTTGACCTGTATTTAACACTTTGCTGAATCCAGTCTGGCACCTAGGAATTAGAAGGGGGTTCAGGCATCCCGCAAACTCATAACACTATTCTGTTCACTGATCTTCACTTAAATAAATGGAATTACAGTTCCACTGAAAACAATGGTGCAGCAATAGGATAAAACAGACTCTGGAGTGGAGGATCAACCTCACAGCTTTCAACAGAGGAAAAAGAAAATGTCTGCCTCCCCCCCCCTCCCACTTCTTAGAGAAGCTTATAGAAGGTGGAAAACCCCAACTTATTTATTTCTTCTTGCTTGAGGAGCTATGCCAGTAAATTGTTGTTCTGCTAGACTTTATGTTTTCCAATAGCACATGCTACAGTGGCATTCCCACAAGGAAGAAAAGGTATTAACTTTACAGGGGATAGAAAATTGAGAGGATAAGCAAATATCTGCACGTTTATCCAGCTGCCCCAAAGCTTAACAGGATTAGCTGTAATGATGATAGCTCTGGATGGTAGTTTGTTGGGTATATGCCATTATCTCTCTTCCTTACCCAGTTATTCAATAGGAAGCTTGGATGGGAGGTGGTTTGCTGTTATCTCAGAAAATCAATGTATTTTAGAGTTGCCACCAGATTTTGTCCAAAGCAAAATTGCCAGGCAATTTCAGAGGTTTCTGGTTGGGTGAAACATACAGGGAATTTCAAGAGAAGCAAAAGGTTTCAAGACATTTTTGGTGGATGGGAGAGTGGGTAAGAAACCCAAACATCCCTAAGTTGCTACTAAGTGTCACATATGATAAAATGTTTCAGTAAATATTGAGTTTTCATGTAAATTGCTTAAGGTGTGTGTGTGAATGAGTGGGGGGGGGGAGTAAAAATATACCACAAATTTCATGTTTGTGCATTGAGTCTTGTTTGAAAGGTCTTTCTCTTCTCCCTCTATGTCACTTTGTAAACATGTTTAATTGCATATATGTTTGTGTGTGTGTTTTGCTACCTCTGCATTGTGCTTTTTCTGTCTACAAATTTTTATTAGACACCTTTTTGACATTCATTTCCATGCATATTAATGCACAAAATATGGAAAGGGATTGTGTCCACTAGTTCCACTCATAATCTCCTTACGTTCAAAGGTGCCATATGCATGGCTCTCTCTTGTCTGCACTAAATGAATGCAGGCTTCCACATGAATGCCTTCATTGCGCCCAAGAAAATGCAAGGTCTCAGATCATGCATAGGAATCTTTCCACATTTGTGTGTGTGTGTGTGTCATATAGGCAATAACTCCAAATGCACGGTGGACAGAGCGGGGCAGGGGAGCATTGTCCTGATCACCACCCTCGCCCCATGCATTAATTTGTAAACAATGAATAAAAATGTAAACAATTAATATGTATAAATCATTTGGCATATATCCTCCAGATTTCAAAGGAATATGCAGGTTTTGAGATAAAACTGAGAGCAATGCAGTTCTGTTGTTTCTTGAGTTTAATTGAGAGTTACTTGCATCGAGTTATTCCTTAAGTTTGTATTTTAATAAGTTCATATTATCTAACTCAGCAATATATTCTTCACTTCTTGAGTGAGCCAAAGAGTGGCCTGATTGAGCTTATAAAACCCACACCCCTTTTTTTGCAATAAAAATAATTAATTCCACTTTTCATGTTAAATGTCTGTAATTTTACTTCTAATAGCGCTATGGGACATGAGACAGCAAATAACCAAAAGAAAGGGGAAAAGTAGGATTTGGAGACAGATCCATGAAGGCTAAGTAAATAACAGGGCAGGAAGTGGGTAGATAAGGAAAGTCTCAGAATATTTAAAAACTAATAGACATTAAGGACAGCTCAGCACAGATAACTGATGAATAATGGGCTTTGCCTGAATGTTACCAACATCCCCAAATGCTTGATGTACTTTTTGAGAGGCAGAAATTAGAAGACAGGCAGTGAAAATTTAATGCACAGAAGCCCTGCCAAAATTAAGGAAGACTTTGTCTATTTATACACTGACTGAAGAGTGGATCTGAATATAAAAGGGTGAATTTCAAAGGATAGCTGCAGTTCAGGATATATGTTTTCAGGAAGTGCAAATAAGATAGAAGGTTCATACAGAAATGAACCAAACCAATTTCCCCCTCACCCTTAGGAGCACTCATGTCAAAGATACGCCTAGCATTTCCCCATTATAGCAGGCTCGTGACATTGGGCAATATTCAAAGTCATATTCAAAGTAGAACCAAAGAAACCAATTTCCTTAAGCCTATAGATTTAATGGGGCTACCCTTAGTATGATTAAGACTGGATGTCACTCATGGATTCATAACTGATTCAGAAAAAGTGTTGATGCTTGATATCTTCCACACCCTGGCAAAGTCACTGTTTTTAACGATGGGAGTCATTCACCCATAGCTGGATTGAGACAATTGCAGCCATCCCTTTTGAAAGCCACTTAGATCAGGGGTCGGCAAGGAGTCTTGCCTGGGCTGGATCGGTCCCAGGATGATCCCTCTGTGGGCCGGATTGTGTGTGAGCATGCGTGCTTGCTTGCAATTTTCCATGTCTGCGCAGACGCATGTCCAGCACCACAGAAGTGAGTACCTGTGCCGGTTTAGTGCAGCATGCGAGTGGGCAGCTAGGCTCGGGGGCTGGTCAAATGACCTCCATGGGCTGCTTCCAGCCCATGGCCCTTAGGTTGGTGACCCCGGACTTAGATTAATGACCACAGCACCCTGGGTGTGGTTCACCATAACAGTCCTGTCAGGAGAAGCCCTGCACAAGGACATCAGCTTGCACAATGGGTCTTCCCCCAACTCTGGGCTCCCTAAATTGAAGGAGGGGAGTTGGGAGAACCCTCAGAACAGCATGTGGAGGGACGAGCAAAGGAATGTTCTGTCTGGCAAGCTTGTGCTGATGGAATGATCCAAAGTGTGTTTTATTGCACCCCGCCTGCCTTGGTTTAATTTCCCCTGTTCAGAGAAGTAAAAAGCTACAGTGGCGAGTTTGTGAGAAGAGGAATGTCACAGCAAATGGGTCAGGAGTGTAAGGAGATCTAAATTAAAAGCTGCATAGTTTTCCCCCCATACTGTTCTTTTTTTGAGGACTCTCTGCACCAGTCATATACACCTCTGCTTCAGAAATCCATTAAATGGAAACAGATGGAGGCTTTGCAAACAAGGCTGTGTGAATATGATTGACAACAACGTTGTGGCTGCAGATTCAGTCGTGTGACACTAGAATTCCTTTTCATTCCTCACATGAGCCTGTTGTGAGCTGTGATTTTGTTAATGCATAAATTACATTAAATCATCATGAATAAATTCCACAGGTGCTGACACTGCCATGTTGCTTATATTTCATTCTCCATTAGTGGGAAAGGAAAGGGGCATATTGATGGTGGGGATTTTTTCCCTTTTTTTTTTAGCTTTCACTGCAATTATATATGTCATGAATTTTTCATAGTTTCTAATTCAGATGCATTATGGCACGGCTGTTTTGTGTGTGTGGTCACCTGCATGTTGCCCATGGAATAAATGCTGCAGTGGGAAAGGCTAACATAATGGCCTCTTTAATTTGATTTATTCTGAACTACTAACTACTGAGGCAAAAGGTCTTATTTTCCAATATCAAAAGGACCTGTGAGCAGCCGCACTTGAGATAAAATGCAAAGCGTCCCTCATGTTGGCAGAGGCATTAATTACCATTAATTGTGGCTGGGAGGCAGTTGCCGGCTGTGTGTGTATTGCCACACCATGCTTATTTTGGCAATTGTTTTTCCTCACTAATGGAGAAACTGTTTAATCATTCTGTTTAATTTAAGTTACAGCTGCTCTGGGGATTTACATGCCAAGATATATCCATGTAAATATTGTCTTCCTCTTTTCAAATCTTTTTTAAATTAACGTCCTAAAACCAAGAGCAAAGTAACACTTGTCATAAAGAGGAAACGGAAGGGAGATTGAAATTTTACTAATGGCTAGAGATGAGCTCTTGCTATCCTGTTATTTTGCAGACTTCATTGCCCACAGAGTCTGAGCCTCTTCCGACAGCACATTAAAAGCAACATAACTAACATCTGTCAGGTGTACTTCATTATTTTCAAATTCCTCATAGCAAAAAAAGAAAAGGCAGGCACGTGGTCAGCTCTACTTTTAACAAACGTTGTTCATCCAGCTGAAATACAAAATTTAACTCTTTAATTAGAAATGTAAACGATCTCACAAAGAAACTAGAACAAAATTGGCACACAGAAAATGAAATAGGCACTGTCCTTGAAAATAGGAAGGCTATTTTCTGATTCTCATTAATGCCATGTGGAGGATCATAGAATCATAGAATCATAGAATCATAGAATCATAGAGTTGGAAGAGACCACAAGGGCCATCGAGTCCAACCCCCTGCCAAGCATGGCTCCCCGTAGCTTAGGAAACATTCTTTGTAAATGCAAACCTATGGTATGAATGCATTATGTGCACATGCACACACACATAAACATTTCAATTTAAAGAAACTCTGTTAACAAACCCTCAGAGACAGGTCAAAATTGTTTTCAAAGAAATAATGCCCTCCCTTAATCTACATTACTTCAGCAGCAAAATACCCAGGCATTATTCCCTTGTGGTTTGGGCTGTGTGTGTACATCTCCTCAAGAGGCAGAAAGGTCTGTGGAAATAGTTTATAGATGGTTCCTCACTCCTTTGCTAAAGGCACATATTAAGAACTCAGAGAATAAGTCCTGCAGGCAACTCTGTGGACTTATTGGCACGCATGGTAGACATGCTCATTGGTCCACGCATTCTGGACTGCAGTTATGTGGAAAATTAGGACCATTCTTGGTAATTTACTCCAGCCAGAACTAGCTCTGTGCCTCCTCAACAACTTCTCAGTAACATTAAAACAACTTGTCCTTCATCTTGCTGCGGTAGGCTGCCTGATGGTCAGGTCAGACCTGAATAGAAAATGCATGTTGTTCATATGTCATGCTGCATCTTGACTTTCCTCTCCTCCATTGGATTCCTGAGCATTTTCCTATACTGGTTTATCCTCTTTGCTCTCTAATCATGTCTTCTCTATCTTCTTTGGTAGGTTTTATTCTTCATCATCCTGAATGATCTGTACAGGAATTCTGCAGGCCACTTAGATTTAGTGGGCAGAGGGAGACAGCTCTTGTCTCTCATTGCTCCATCTACCACTGTTATAATACTGCCTTAAATATGTTTATCTATCAGGATACCTTCACTTCTGTGGCACGTTGCACCTTTGTTTCACTAACCTCAGTCCTCCCTGTGCCCTGCAGAGGCTTCCGGCAGCTAAGCCAGAGCTGTGCAGCGCTCTCTCTAGCTGTTCTGGCTTCTGGGATAGCTGCGCAGCCTGCATTTGCTCCATAAGACGCACACACATTTCCCCTTACTTTTTAGGAGGGAAAAAGTGAATCTTATAGAGTGAAAAATACTGTAAATCTCCCCACTCAATTTCTACCTGAAGTGCAGACCTCGAACCATGTGATTTTGCTGAATGTTACTCAGCCCTTAAAGCACTTGCCTATGCAGCACAGATTGCAAGCTGATTAGGTAGATAATACCACAGCCAATCTGTAGTCTGAACAGTGCTCAGTACATAGCAATGGTGATAAATAAATGTTGCCTATTACAAGCGCAGGTAATACTGTAAGATTTCCAGCAGGTCAAAAAAATGTCCCACAACTAAGAACATGATCTGGTTCCAAAATGATTTGTCTCTAATTAAGGTTTCATTCTGAATATAAAACACTGCCATAACTCACACTACGACTCTGTAGTTTGTCTTAATCAAATCATCATTGAAAGTGTAAATACAGAGAAAACTCTAGAGTCTCGGGGAATGCTAAACAAGATGTGCACTATTCAGGAATTCAGCCAAATGTATTGGGGCTATTAAAAAAAAACCACACCTCAAGATATCGGGTTTGTTCTACATAGAGGGGGAAAGAGAGGAGAAAGCCAGAGACATACTATTCCAGCTATAATTATCTGTAGATGATAGGCTGCTTAGAGCCTCTCAGACTAGTGTCTGACTAGAATAGATATTCCTGGGCTGAGATACAGATGTAGTTCTCCCTCTCTGTCACTCCCTCGGGGTGGGACTGCTACTAAGTGAATAGCACTTTTCTCTTTTCCACTGTCTTGTCCTTTTCCAAGTTCTTTCTTTTTAGTGTACTCTGTTACCCTTCTCTCAGATCTTCAACTCTTCCCCAGAATTTCCTCACTTTTTAAAATAAATAAATAAATAAATAAATCTAAGGCTCTCCTCAGGAAACCTTCCCGGAATCTTCTCAAAGAGAACCCCAGTGTCCTAAGTTCCCAGGGAACAAAAAGGCTGCACTCTGGATATCCTGCCAGGAGCTACACTTCGCAGGGCTACAGTTGTTTCCAACAGTAGAGTATCTAGCTCAAGCTCATGCCAGAGCAGCCTTATTTTAAAAGTCAGTCATCTCCCTGACCTTTCTAAGGCCCCATCTGTACTATACTATACATTTAAAGTAGTAGCATACCACTTTAAACAGTCATATCTTCCCTCAGAGAATCCTGGGAACTGTAGTTTTAAAAGCTGAAAGTTGTTAGGCATTACCACTCAGAGTTCACTGGGAAGAGGGATTGATTGTTAAGCCACTCTGAGAAGTGCAGTTCTTTGAGGGAAAATAGGGACCTCCTAACAACTCTCAGAAACCTTAACAAACTGCAATTTCCATGATTACTGGGGGAAGCCACAACTGTTAAAAGGGCATGATACAGCTTTAAATATACAGTACAGATGGGGCATTAGATATTTTGCAGCCATTTCTTGATGTCCTGGTCTACTGAGAATTGCAATCCAAGTGCATTTACAGCTAGTGATTAAAGCACTCCAGGGATTATTTGACAGCAGTAATAAAATAATCATTTCGCTAGCCATGAGATTTTTTTTGTTACAGTTTGCTATATATGCATGGATTTATAATTGGAGTGATGAAAACTGGTGTTGACCCATTTGAGAGTTATGCCACTGTATGTTAGCAGGGGCACACAAGTATTGTATCTGTAGAAATAAATGTTAATTTCTACTTATAACTGAACTAACAGGATACACTTAAACACACACACACACACACACAGAGAGAGAGAGAGAGAGAGAGAGAGAGAGAGAGAGTAATTGTAATAAGGCATTTAAGGATAGTGTGATAATTGTATTAAGAGTTATCCTAAGACAGAAATCAAAACACCCTGTCACAATTTGAAGATGTAGGCAAAGTGCAAGGGGGAAGAAGACCTTCACAACAGCAACCAGATGTGCTTCAGGCATGCATTCAACCTAAATTGGGGGGGGGGAGGCCAACTATATATTACACTATATTACACAAACACCTGTTTGGGGCCCGAACAATCCAAGTACCTCAGATGTGGTCAGGACCTTAGGGTGACTTAGTTGGCCTAGTTGAATTTCACAACCCCTTGAGGGATTCTGCAGTGTTCAACAGGGCCAAGCAAAACCCTTTAGAGATGAGCCCATCCTAGTCTGCAAGTGGTGAGATTACTTAGGTGGCTCCTTCTCCAGTGCTCTTTCCATTGCATTTATTTTTTTTTGAAAACTGGAGGTGCTACACCATTGAAAAGTGGAGGTATTCTACCCTATTGATACTGGACCATGGGAATTTGGCCCAAACCCCTAACATTTCTAGGACAAAATGTGGCAGAATGGTGATGGGCTGCTTGCAGACACTGAACAGGGCAATCACCCCTACTTAAACTCATAGAATTGTAGAGTTTGAAGGGAGTCCAACGGTCATCGACTCCACAACCTCCTGCAATCCTGAAATCACAGCTAAATCATAGCTACTTGATTTCTCATGACACCCCTGAGAAAAACTCCTCACAGTTCATTGATGAAACCCAACATTACATTACAAGAGTATTGCAAGAGTAGAGTGAAGTTGGAATGAAATATAAGAAAAGTGAAATGCTGAGGAAGAAGTGAGCTCATCAGTCTAACTACTGCCATGAAAGAAGAAACAAAACCTGCAAAATAGAGAAAGCTAACCAACCATAGGCATCCTAATAGAGTCTCAAATTAGCTTATGATATGCTTTCATGTGGTCGTTCTGCTATTTCATAATATGAGAACTGGCTGTAAGTAGATGGCTTAGACTGCCTTACTACTTGAGATTTTGTAAGACAGATGTTGTAAGTCTATTAGGCGTTGCAGATGGGAGGCAGGAAAAACTTCCTGCATAGTAGTGATGACTCCTGTAATGTTTAAAACAGCAACAAAGGATTATTATTAGTAGTATTATTAGTATTATTCCTATTGTTACTTGTATTTATAAACCATCATTCAACTTGAAGATTCCTACAGCAGTAACCAACTAATTCATTCAAATACAACACAACAAGTTAAGATAAACAAGAAACCCATAAAAGTGATAGTCATAATAAAACAGCAGCCCAACAGAAGAAATAAACAAATACTTCCGGTTCGGCGCCAGCGCTAATGGCTGCTCCCTCTCCGAGCTCCGGAGAGAGGACGGCTCTGCGAGTTCGGGTCTGACCCGCTACGGCAAGCGGGGGACCCCTAAAATCACAGGAACGGAGCCTGTGAACAAGGAGATTCGGTGGGCACCTGAAGCGCCCCCCTTTACCGCAGAAAGAGCCTTTTTAAAGGCTCCGGAACGACAACGGGGAGCGCGGTGCTGAGAATCGCTACCCAGCCCGCAGGGTGAAGCCGCGTCGCCATTAGTGGAGAGCGCCGATTCCCTTCCTGAACAATCTGGACAAAAAAGATCCGTGAGTAAGATTGAACCTCTATTCGTGCCAAAACTACCTGAAATTAGGCTGAAAACGGGAAAGGTGAAAATTAAGGAAGTCTGCCTTCCCCCGACTGCATGACAATTAAAGCAACGAAAGTTACTGAGCTGCATCCGTATGGGATATTGTTTTTAACTGCTTGAATCCGACATTTGGACTTTGACTATCCCCTCTAGCTTGCAGGGCAGAGGGGGGGAATAAGTGACTTTTTAAGCTGCATGACCAACTTAAAGGAAAGAGAACTCTCTGCAGCCTTCAACCTGGCACAAACTGCTATTAGAACAAAGGAACACTGAACTGACTTTAGACTCTTGTGAAAGTAACAAAGTGGAAGTCTCATTGCTTATTTGATACAAAGTTTTGGGACTGTGTGGACACAATATAGCAGGGAAGGCTGGGACTTTATTCAATGGGAAAGTGTTGCAATATACATACAGAAGCCTCCCGATAAATTTGCTTTTCAAATACTCCTTGCCTTTGTTTGCGGACATTTTGATTTGCTCCCTCTAGAGGGTAAATTAAAAGTTGCTACGCTTTGGGACAGTGGAATTTTCCTTTAGGAGAAGGCTCTCGTGGGAAACGACCTTGGGATATGAGTGGCCCAGCAGACGAGATAAGCACGAGAGCCAAGACAAGGCAATATCAACAACAGCTACAGCAACACAAGAAAAGAGGCTCGATCTCAGGCATAACTCCTACAGTGACAACAGGACAAGAAAAAGGTACAGCAGTCTCCATGGATGCAGTGTCGCAAGCCCTTCTTAAGATAAACCAGTCTTTGGAGAATCTAACAAAGCAGACGGCAGAAAATACCAAGAAACTGACAGAGAATTCACAGAAATTGACAGACTTAACAACAAGACTTGACCTGAATACAGAATCTATAAACAGGCTTACGCAAGAAAATTCTGCCACACGACAAATTGCGGAGGAAGCCAGAACTATTGCTGGAGAGACCCAGGAAAAATTAGAACCGATTGCCAGGAAGGTCTATGACCACGACGCAACTCTGGCATTGTGGGAATTACAAAGAAAAGAAAGGAATTTGAAATTACGATCAATTCCAGAGGACGAAGGAGACAATCTTATGGACTTTTTAACGAAAGAGTTTGCTGATTCCTGGGAAGACCTAGAGGAAGACGAATTTAAAATCACAACAGCATTTAGACTGGGCAGAAGACAGAACAGAAAGGCGCCGAGAGACTGTCTGATTACCTTGAGATCGAAGGAGGAAAGAGACAAAATTTTAAGACTGCACTTTGAAAAGGCCTTACAAATTGGGAACTCACCGATACAGATCTTTAAAGACATTCCTAAACATATTTTGGATTTGAGAGCCTCTTATAAGGATTTGGTCTACCTGTTGAAGAAGAACACCATTCTCTTCAGGTGGGAATTTCCACAGGGACTGTCTTTTGACTATAGAGGGAAGAAGGTGAAAATAAAGACGATACAGGATAAAGACAGGTTCCTGCAAAGAAATCAGGAAGACTTACAGAAAGGAACTGTAGACCCAATTGCTGAGCAAAGGAGTGTAATAGACATCCTGAACCTTTCGTTTGGACAGAACCTTCCACCACCAACAGAGGAGGAACAACAATTGGGAGCTGTTGGAGGAATACCAGAAAAATAACAAGATGGCCCTGCAATTCCTTAGTTGGAATTGTAATGGGATGAACAGCCCTTTGAAGAGACGACAAATATTCCATATTTTGAACAGAGAACAACTGGACTTGATTTGCTTACAGGAAACCCATATAACCAGAGCACACAGGAGACTACTTATGAATAAAAAATTGGGACAAGAATTTATTTCGTCGGACAAAGTTAAAAAAAGAGGAGTTGTGATTTATGTAAAAGAGAAGTGGGCTCCAAAAATGATGTTTAAAGATGAACAAGGAAGATATTTAGCGGTGGAGATTCAGGTACAAGGAGAAAAATTTTTGATAATTGGGATCTATGCGCCAAATGAAGGTAAAGCAGAATTTTTCAAAAAACTTCATGAAACTTTGACGGATTATTTGGAATACAATATGATAATTATGGGAGATATGAATGGTGTAGTTTCTACAAACATGGACAAGACACAAAGACTGACTCTTACTAAAGAAGGGAGACTCCCGAAGACTTTCTTCGAAATGACTGAAAATATGGACTTAATAGACATTTGGAGAACAAGGAACCCTCTTGAAAGAGAGGGAACCTTTTTCTCCCATGCAAAGATGACCTGGACCAGAATCGACCAAATCTGGGTTACTAGTGGAATGGCTCCGAAGATTAAGAAGGTAGAAATCTGCCCAAAAACCTGTTCCGACCATAACGCCGTGAAGATGGAAATGAAATTTACAACAACTGGTCAGTTTAGATGGAGAATGAATGACACCCTATTTCGAGATAGAGAGATCCACATGAAGGCCCAAAAAACTCTAAAGGACTATTTTGAAATCAATCTAAAGGACGATGTGGAAAAAAGAGTGATCTGGGACGCAAGTAAAGCTGTGATGCGAGGATTTTTGATTCAACAAAACTCAATAAAGAAGAGAAAACAGAATGAGAAAAAGGAAAAAATTTTGGAAAAGATAAAAGAAGGAGAGAAAAAATTAAGATCAAAACCAAAGTCCCAGGAGATTTTGAGGGAGATTAAGTTGTATCAAACACAATATATGGAATTGATGAACCAAGAGATAGAATGGAAAATAAAGCAAATGAAACAAAAGACATTTGAGTCGGCAGACAAATGTGGTAAACTTCTGGCATGGCAACTCAAGAAAAGACAGAAATTAAATACAGTTACAAGTCTAGAAGTGGATGGAAAAAATATATCTAAACCCAACGAGATAAGAAATTGCTTTGTGAGTTATTTTAAAAAACTTTATTCCCAAGGATTACAAAATGAAGAGGACATAGATAAATTCCTTAATAAATATGGATTACAAAAAATCTCTCATCATAGCAAGGTGGAGCTAAACCAGAGAATAACAGAACAAGAGATAGAGGGTGCCATTCAGGATATGCAACTGGGCAAATCTCCAGGGCCAGACGGACTGACTTCCAGATATTACAAATCTTTAAAGGAATGGCTAATACAACCGTTAAAGGAAGTTTGTAACGAGATCTTAGATGGAAAAAAGGCACCCGAATCGTGGAAAGAAGTATATATCTCACTCATACCAAAGATAGAGACTGAAAAGACTCAACTGAAGAACTACCGCCCAATTTCGTTATTGAATGTGGATTACAAAATTTTTGCAGACATTTTAGCAAAAAGATTTAAAAGAGTACTGATGGAGAAGATTCACAGAGACCAAGCAGGCTTTCTCCCAAAAAGACACCTCTCAGACAATGTTAGGAACATAATAGACATTTTGGAAAAGTTAGAGGTGAATATAAATACTAAAGCAGTTTTGATATTTGTGGATGCGGAGAAAGCCTTTGACAATATTTCGTGGAGTTTTATGAAAAAGAATCTTCATGGGATGGGGGTAGGACAAGGATTTGAGAATGGTATGGGTGCAATATATTCCGAACAAAAAGCTAAGCTGATTGTAAACAATGTAATAACTGAGGAACTTAAGATAGAAAAAGGAACACGACAGGGGTGCCCAATTTCCCCATTGCTTTTTATTTCGGTCCTGGAGGTGTTGCTGAACATGATTAGAGATGACCAGCAAGTTAAAGGTGTACAGGTCGGAACTAAACACTATAAGTTAAGAGCGTTCGCAGATGACCTTGTATTGACTTTGCAGGAGCCAAACACTAGTACAAAAAGAGTGTTGGAAATAATCCAACAATTTGGGCAGGTAGCCGGATTTAAATTGAATAAACAAAAAACTAAAGTCTTAGGGAAAAACCTAACAGATATGGAAAAGAATAAGTTTCAAGAAGAGACAGGTCTGACGGTGGTTAAGAAGGTGAAATATCTAGGGGTTAATTTAACATCTAAAAACTTGAATCTGTATAAGGACAATTATGAAAAATGCTGGTCAGAAATTAAAAAAGATCTAGAAATATGGTCAAATTTGAGATTGTCAATGTTAGGCCGAATTGCAGTGATTAAGATGAATGTACTGCCTAGAATGTTATTTTTATTTCAAACTTTGCAGATTATTGACAAGATGGACTGTTTCAAGAGGTGGCAGAAAGACATTGCGAAATTTGTCTGGCAGGGCAAAAAGCCCAGAATAAAATATAAAATATTAACAGATGCAAAAGAAAGAGGGGGATTTGCCCTGCCGGACTTAAAATTGTACTATGAAGCAGCAGCATTCTGCTGGCTGAAAGAGTGGATGCTCCTCGAGAATACAGATATCTTGGACTTAGAAGGTTTCAATAATGCATTTGGCTGGCATGCATATCTATGGTATGACAAAATCAAAGTGCATAGTGCCTTTAAAAATCATATTGTAAGGAAAGCGTTGTTTAATGTTTGGATGAGATATAAAGATCTGTTGGAAAACAAAACCCCTAGATGGTTGTCACCCTTAGAGGCTAAGGCCCACAAGAAAGTTAATATGGAGGACGGATGGCCAAAGTATTGTGAGATCTTAGAACAGGATGGAGAGAAACTGAAATTAAAGAGCCATGAAAAACTAAAACCCAAAGTACAAGATTGGCTCCACTATTATCAAATAATGGAGGTTTTCAAACAAGACAGGAAAATTGGCTTCCAGGTGGAAAAATCAAAACTTGAGACAGAATTGTTAGAACCCAATACTAAGAATTTGTCAAGAATGTATAACTTGCTGTTGAAATGGAATACACAAGATGAAACAGTTAAATCAGTTATGATTAAGTGGGCACAGGATATTGGTCATAATATTATGTCTGCTGACTGGGAAAGGTTGTGGAACACTGGTATTAAATTTACGGCATGTAGTGCTTTAAAGGAAAATGTTATGAAAATGGTCTATAGGTGGTACATGACCCCAGTTAAGCTAGCAAAAATTTACCATTTGCCTGATAATAAATGTTGGAAATGTAAGGAAACTGAAGGTACTTTTTATCATCTTTGGTGGACATGCCCGAAGATCAAGGCTTTCTGGGAGATGATATATAATGAAATGAAAAAGGTATTTAAATATACCTTCCTTAAGAAACCAGAGGCCTTTCTCTTGGGCATTGTCGGCCAATTGGTGCCAAAAAAGGATAGAACTTTTTTCATGTATGCAACAACAGCAGCAAGAATACTGATTGCAAAGTATTGGAAGACACAAGATTTACCCACCTTGGAAGAATGGCAGATGAAAGTGATTGACTATATGACATTGGCGGAAATGACAAGCAGAATTCGTGACCAGGGAAAGGAGACTGCGGAAGAAGATTGGAAGAAATTTAAGATTTATCTTAAGAACTATTATAAACTTGATGAAGCTTAGAATGTCGAGATTTTACAGAGAGAAAGGGTTGCAGTAATACAAGATCAGATTAAGAAAGGACTATGATGAATTAGGATGGGAAAGAACATTTATAAGTTGCTATAAAATCTGGACATGAGGATGCAGAAAGGGGAGGTATGGGGAAGTCCGAGGAAAGAAGTCTATGAAAGGACATTTTGAAATTATATTTGTTTGTTTGTCTGTTTTTCTTTTATGTTTGTTTGTTATAAAAACTTCTGTAAAATTAATAAAAATTTTATAAAAAAAAAAAAATATTTTTATCTATCAGGATACCTTCACTTCTGTGGCACGTTGCACCTTTGTTTCACTAACCTCAGTCCTCCCTGTGCCCTGCAGAGGCTTCCGGCAGCTAAGCCAGAGCTGTGCAGCGCTCTCTCTAGCTGTTCTGGCCTCTGGGATAGCTGCGCAGCCTGCATTTGCTCCATAAGACGCACACACATTTCCCCTTACTTTTTAGGAGGGAAAAAGTGAATCTTATAGAGTGAAAAATACTGTAAATCTCCCCACTCAATTTCTACCTGAAGTGCAGACCTCGAACCATGTGATTTTGCTGAATGTTACTCAGCCCTTAAAGCACTTGCCTATGCAGCACAGATTGCAAGCTGATTAGGTAGATAATACCACAGCCAATCTGTAGTCTGAACAGTGCTCAGTACATAGCAATGGTGATAAATAAATGTTGCCTATTACAAGCGCAGGTAATACTGTAAGATTTCCAGCAGGTCAAAAAAATGTCCCACAACTAAGAACATGATCTGGTTCCAAAATGATTTGTCTCTAATTAAGGTTTCATTCTGAATATAAAACACTGCCATAACTCACACTACGACTCTGTAGTTTGTCTTAATCAAATCATCATTGAAAGTGTAAATACAGAGAAAACTCTAGAGTCTCGGGGAATGCTAAACAAGATGTGCACTATTCAGGAATTCAGCCAAATGTATTGGGGCTATTAAAAAAAAACCACACCTCAAGATATCGGGTTTGTTCTACATAGAGGGGGAAAGAGAGGAGAAAGCCAGAGACATACTATTCCAGCTATAATTATCTGTAGATGATAGGCTGCTTAGAGCCTCTCAGACTAGTGTCTGACTAGAATAGATATTCCTGGGCTGAGATACAGATGTAGTTCTCCCTCTCTGTCACTCCCTCGGGGTGGGACTGCTACTAAGTGAATAGCACTTTTCTCTTTTCCACTGTCTTGTCCTTTTCCAAGTTCTTTCTTTTTAGTGTACTCTGTTACCCTTCTCTCAGATCTTCAACTCTTCCCCAGAATTTCCTCACTTTTTAAAATAAATAAATAAATAAATAAATCTAAGGCTCTCCTCAGGAAACCTTCCCGGAATCTTCTCAAAGAGAACCCCAGTGTCCTAAGTTCCCAGGGAACAAAAAGGCTGCACTCTGGATATCCTGCCAGGAGCTACACTTCGCAGGGCTACAGTTGTTTCCAACAGTAGAGTATCTAGCTCAAGCTCATGCCAGAGCAGCCTTATTTTAAAAGTCAGTCATCTCCCTGACCTTTCTAAGGCCCCATCTGTACTATACTATACATTTAAAGTAGTAGCATACCACTTTAAACAGTCATATCTTCCCTCAGAGAATCCTGGGAACTGTAGTTTTAAAAGCTGAAAGTTGTTAGGCATTACCACTCAGAGTTCACTGGGAAGAGGGATTGATTGTTAAGCCACTCTGAGAAGTGCAGTTCTTTGAGGGAAAATAGGGACCTCCTAACAACTCTCAGAAACCTTAACAAACTGCAATTTCCATGATTACTGGGGGAAGCCACAACTGTTAAAAGGGCATGATACAGCTTTAAATATACAGTACAGATGGGGCATTAGATATTTTGCAGCCATTTCTTGATGTCCTGGTCTACTGAGAATTGCAATCCAAGTGCATTTACAGCTAGTGATTAAAGCACTCCAGGGATTATTTGACAGCAGTAATAAAATAATCATTTCGCTAGCCATGAGATTTTTTTTGTTACAGTTTGCTATATATGCATGGATTTATAATTGGAGTGATGAAAACTGGTGTTGACCCATTTGAGAGTTATGCCACTGTATGTTAGCAGGGGCACACAAGTATTGTATCTGTAGAAATAAATGTTAATTTCTACTTATAACTGAACTAACAGGATACACTTAAACACACACACACACACACACAGAGAGAGAGAGAGAGAGAGAGAGAGAGAGAGAGAGTAATTGTAATAAGGCATTTAAGGATAGTGTGATAATTGTATTAAGAGTTATCCTAAGACAGAAATCAAAACACCCTGTCACAATTTGAAGATGTAGGCAAAGTGCAAGGGGGAAGAAGACCTTCACAACAGCAACCAGATGTGCTTCAGGCATGCATTCAACCTAAATTGGGGGGGGGGAGGCCAACTATATATTACACTATATTACACAAACACCTGTTTGGGGCCCGAACAATCCAAGTACCTCAGATGTGGTCAGGACCTTAGGGTGACTTAGTTGGCCTAGTTGAATTTCACAACCCCTTGAGGGATTCTGCAGTGTTCAACAGGGCCAAGCAAAACCCTTTAGAGATGAGCCCATCCTAGTCTGCAAGTGGTGAGATTACTTAGGTGGCTCCTTCTCCAGTGCTCTTTCCATTGCATTTATTTTTTTTTGAAAACTGGAGGTGCTACACCATTGAAAAGTGGAGGTATTCTACCCTATTGATACTGGACCATGGGAATTTGGCCCAAACCCCTAACATTTCTAGGACAAAATGTGGCAGAATGGTGATGGGCTGCTTGCAGACACTGAACAGGGCAATCACCCCTACTTAAACTCATAGAATTGTAGAGTTTGAAGGGAGTCCAACGGTCATCGACTCCACAACCTCCTGCAATCCTGAAATCACAGCTAAATCATAGCTACTTGATTTCTCATGACACCCCTGAGAAAAACTCCTCACAGTTCATTGATGAAACCCAACATTACATTACAAGAGTATTGCAAGAGTAGAGTGAAGTTGGAATGAAATATAAGAAAAGTGAAATGCTGAGGAAGAAGTGAGCTCATCAGTCTAACTACTGCCATGAAAGAAGAAACAAAACCTGCAAAATAGAGAAAGCTAACCAACCATAGGCATCCTAATAGAGTCTCAAATTAGCTTATGATATGCTTTCATGTGGTCGTTCTGCTATTTCATAATATGAGAACTGGCTGTAAGTAGATGGCTTAGACTGCCTTACTACTTGAGATTTTGTAAGACAGATGTTGTAAGTCTATTAGGCGTTGCAGATGGGAGGCAGGAAAAACTTCCTGCATAGTAGTGATGACTCCTGTAATGTTTAAAACAGCAACAAAGGATTATTATTAGTAGTATTATTAGTATTATTCCTATTGTTACTTGTATTTATAAACCATCATTCAACTTGAAGATTCCTACAGCAGTAACCAACTAATTCATTCAAATACAACACAACAAGTTAAGATAAACAAGAAACCCATAAAAGTGATAGTCATAATAAAACAGCAGCCCAACAGAAGAAATAAACAAATACTTCTTAACATCTAAAAACAGACAATATGGAGTACAGTAGTTATCACAGCTGGAAGGGAGTTCCACATCTGGGGTGCCATAACAAAGAAGGGTCTGTTGAGCAGTGATGTACAGCTCATAATGGAACTACAAGGATGTTTGGAACTCTCCTGGAAAATTCCTCTAATCTTATTAGAAACCTTTGCACTTCTGTTTTTAAATATATATATTGAGTGTTCTGACTAAGAAGGACAGCATTTGCCAAAACATCGAGCAAATTATTGGCAACTCTAGCAGTAGTATTCTTGGATCAGCATTCAGTGATTTGGCAAACAAAATACTGGCATGGGAAATTCAACCAGTGCATGTAGCTGTCATTTTCAAATGTCCCTGGATTGAGATCATATTCATGATCTTCCTGTTTATCATCTATGTCTTCTAAAATTGCTCTTTTGTGTGTAAGTTACTTACCAAGTGAGAAGATGTGTGTGTCTGAGTGTTTTTCTTGGTTTGTTTCTGAGGCCTACTTTGGCCCGCTTTGCTGCAATGCAGATTCACAGCTTCTTACTGGCAGAATGGCATCTCTTTAGCTACAAAAAGAAAAATCTCTTTTTGAAAGTGACTAGGCAGGAAGCACCTTGCCTGATGTTACTGACATGTTAATGGGATAGCATCTCAGATGCCTGAGATTAGTCAGAATGAATGTGCCGTGTGCTTCAAATTAATCTGCAGGAGACAAAGGGAAACAGCACTGATAACAAACCATCCCTCTGTTCCTGGGGCTATGTCATTAAAGCAGTGTAAGAAGCTGACAGGGATAAGAAGCTGAAACCTGGATCCTGGAAAATGTAAGCTCCACTGGTTGTTGGCTGCTCACAGCTCTTGGTGAACTATGAGATTAGTTTAAGTCACTCGTGGAGATGGAACTTTTTTTTTTTGGCTCAATGGATATACAAAAGCTCTCAGAGATCCTCAGTTGTCTGACCTAGTTGACCTGTTATGTACAGAGTATATAGGGTGCACCCAGAATATAATGAAAATAGAGGGGAATGTGACCAGACCCCATTGTCTTTTTGTTTAAGAAGTTAAAACATTCAAAGAGAAAAGTGTGGGAGCAATAGAGAACAGAGGACTTGTTTCTTCAGGCCAAAGGGTTGGCCCTTTACAAATCTGAGGCAGGTCCACTGGAGGCAAAGGATTTTAAAGGCTCATTCTGCTATCAACTCCAAGCTCACTTGGAGCTGCCTGGGATTCAGCACAGGGGTGGAGGAAGGGGAGTGCGGTGGGAGTGGACGGCCCCGGGTGTCTTCGCCGAGGGGGGTGACATTTGGCACGACACCCGCCTGCGACTCCCAAGCCTACCCCAAGCCGTCGGGGGGAAGGGAGAGCTTTGCCGGCAGTATTCCCCCCTTCCCCCATCATTTTGACAGCTTGGGGGGAGGCTTGGGAGTCATGGCAGGCGGTGCACTGAATGTCCGCCATGGGTGGCTTGCTCTGCTCCCGGCTGTAGGGCATGCATGCCGTTCCATGCACCCGAGTGGCTGTCCCATGCCTAGGAGGGCACCCTCTGCACCCCACCCCCCTCAGGAGCACACCTACCCTGGGTAGCACAGGCATATGCTCAGCCGTTGATCCAGCATCAGACCAAAACTCTGCAAAAAGAATGGCTTTAAGAGAGGATTAGACAAATGACGAGCCATTGGCCATGTCCAGCAGGCTCAGCTCATGTTCTTATGTTTTTCATTTTTGGTCCAGTGTAGCAGAGCAATCCAAACCCCACAGCTCCATCCTATTGCAACTTAGCAGGAAATTAGTACCTAAGGAGTCATTATGCAAAGCAAGTCTCTACTGGTGAAAGTTGCCTTGAGATTAAGAATCCTAACTTCCATGTTTTAAACAAAACTTTTGTTTTCCCCTTCTTTTCCCATTATAGACCATTCTTTGTTCAATATGACATTTTTCTGTTTAATCATTTATTATTTCTAGTGTGCTCTGCTTGTACTAAGCACTTTAAAATAAATAAACATTCATAAGAAGCCTTGGCTTCAGGCTTACAATCTAATAATTGGGATCTTGTTTTATCATAACTGTTAGCTGCCTCGAACATATCTCACTGTGGAGGAGGCTCAAATGATCACAGAGCATGTGTAATTTATCTTCAAAATAAAATATAAAAAAGCTTGTTATAGTTATGCATGCCTTGGTAACATTCAGGCTGCAATGTGTCGTATCTGGGGATTGTCAATATAAAGTCCCAGGGCCAGCCCAAATCCAGAACTGACCAGTCCCAGGGCCAAACTACAGAAGAGCAGAAAATAGTGCCCTCCCCAAGTCAAGGTACCGAAGGGTAGTCAAGTTATTCTGGAACCTGAGGCAGAAATTCCCATAATGTCTCTCACTAGCAGCCAAAATAAAATAACAATACATTAAATATCCAACAATTTATTTCCCTTGCATGACATCAACTGCGCGAGATGGTCACCTCACACTTCCCTGTTGCAGCAGCCACATACTGAAAAGTCTTCACTGTCTTGCTTTTGGAGTGCAATTCACATTGCTGTTTCCGCCTCTACAGTCTTAAATAGCCCAAGGCCAGGGTGTCTGAATGAATACCTTTTCCCATATAAAAACATCCATCCATGGACTGACAATAGGAACAAGGGCCTTGCTTAGGGTGACCCCACCTTAGGTGGCAGGCAACCTTCTTGCTTAGAGGCCAGTGAAGCTGCAAACAAGACTTTGAAGCAGTATACATTATAGTTTTTTACTATAATCTGGTATGCATTCCCAAATACATTCCACAATAAAAGAATTCAAGATGTACATATGTAAAAATTAAAGGCAACACTCTCACACAATCATCAAACACACCTCCTGTTCCACTAAAAATGTACTGCAAACATCAGGAGACAATGAAACCAATAACTGATAGACCTATATAAAATAATAAAGCAAACTCCAACAAACAATCACACCAAGTGGTACCTTGGTTTATGAACTTAATCTGTCCCCGAAGTCCGTTCTTAAACCAATACTGTTCTTAAACCGAGGCAAGTTTTTCCTAATGAGGTCTCCTGCCACTGGTGCCCTTCCACTGTTCGGATTCCGTTCTTAGACCAAGGTAAAGTTCTCAAACCAAGACACTATTTCCGGTTTTGTGGAGTTTGTAAACGGAATCATTCTGCAGCCATGCCTCCCGCCTCCCCACCAAGTACTCCTTCCTCTCACCAAGGAGCATGTTCAGACATTTTATCCCACTTGAAGCAAGGAGTGGCCTCACCTATCCAGGGTGGCCCACTGGCAGCAACCCAATTGTGCTGGCTTTGTAGTTCTGTGGCTGGATAACAATTATCTTCTACATCTATTTCCACACATGTCCGCCATAGTTATGCCCCAACAAGATGACAGCCAGGGCTGATAGGGCTATCAGGGAACAGGGAGGCTCTCTTCCTCCTGTCCCTTGCTGCCTACCATTCAGTGTAGTAATGTCACAGTTAGTCTCTCCTTTCATAAAACCTTGTATTTAAACTATGTATAGTAAAATATTTAATGTATTTATTTAAAAAAATAACTAAATTCCCCATACAGCAGTGAGTTTGCCTTTTGTGATCTAATACCAAGAGATTGTTATAATATGATAAAATACAAGCAAAGTATCTGTGAAATTAATAATGTTGTGTTGTTATGATGTTTTGGATAATGGGTTTAACTCTGCCAGATGTGACTTGCTGGTTATTCATGGCTGAGAATATCAATGTTCCTTCAGCCCAGTTTGGTCTTACTTTGAATGAATGCATAATTATTTCTCAACTGTATTGTATCCTCAATAATAATCCATTAGTCTGAGTAGCCAGACAAGTCTCTAGGGCATTTCTTCCCTGAAAAATGCCAACTGAATACCGTAAGTGTGATCCTGCTAGTAGATTATCAGAGTATATAAAACAGAATATACTAAATCATCCTAATTTATACCAGCAAAAAGCCTGAGGATGCGTCATATCTAAGATGGATATACTAGCAACGGGATCCTCCAACTTCAGGTGATCAATACTATGCCTGTTTTTAAAAAAAACCAACAACAGCCCTTCAGTTTCTTGAAGAAAAGTTTTGGAATCCATCAAGCAGCATGAATCATATTTAATTATTTAAAGAAAATGCTAAGACAGACTTGAGGGCTATTTGGATTTGTCAGCCAGAAATCACTAGGGACTTCTGTATCTATTCATTATGCTGCTACAGCACATGTCGAGCCTAATGGAAACAAGGGGGAAAGCAGACAGGTAGAGCAATGGGGAAGAGCCCCCCACCCACCCTTTCGGTTTGCTATATTAAAGAATAATGCATGGTCCAAGGCATGTAGATCTTCTGATGAAAACACCTTAAGCAGTATGCAAAGCAGAAGCACTTAGGGACAAGAGGAGCAAATGTACCAAACACTCTCTCAGTGATGTCATATATGATGTCCTCCTTGCAATTCAAGGTTTAGAAGATCTAGTAATGGCTGGGAGGATCCAACATTGAATCTCCATCTATGAGATCAGAGCTCTGTTTCCAACAATTAAATCCATCCTATCACCCCCAGGGTGGTTTCCCAGAGACCTATTACTATTTTTCTACAAAAAGAGGTGCCTGAGCTCACCATGAATACTTTCCCCATTCTTAGAATGGCAATGGTGCTCACCTGAGAGGTGCCAGAGAGTTCCAGCTCATAAAAAGCCCCGCAGAGATTGTGAATATTGACTTCAGCTGACTATCAAAATCTTCATATTCTACTAGAGCATCCTGAAAAGTTACATATGTATGACTTTGATCAGATTGTGTCCAAAAACAGCAACAACCACCAATGAATTTTTTTGTAATGGAGACTGTATTAAGAAATATTGGTGTGTTGACATTTTATTTTTAATAAAACTGCTGTCATTCAAAATGACACTCAGCATAATCAGTCACTCAGCATAATCAACTTTAGTGGGACAATCCATCATTAATTTGAACTTAACATTGAAGAAAGAAACAATGTATTAAAAAGCACAATTAGTCACTCAGCTGAAATGCATGACAATTCCACATATGCACAGCCCTCTTTATAGCTTTCTCCTGTGATTAATGTAACAATGTTCCTGATTCCATTACTACCATGTAACATCTTGTTTCTGCATTCTTCATGACATTGGACATCTTTATACTAGCTATCAGGTATAACTGAGTGCCGCAAAGTGAGAAAAAGGGCCTCCTTCAGCTTGCTGTTCTTGTAGGATAGTACTTATTCTTAATAAAGCATGTTGGCATATTTTAGAAGTTTCCCAGCATATGTAATAGATATATTAAAGAGGAGATAGAGAAATTAAGAATAAAGAGGGTTTATAAAAGCAAAATCAAGTTTTGAATCAATGCTGTCTGAAGCCAATATTTTACAAAGACTGCCAACAAGAAGCTGTCTCTACTTGACTCACCTGTCAACTTGCCTGATAACACCCCAGAGGACAGGATCACACTTCAAAACGACCTTGACAGATTAGAGAACTGGGCAAAAACAAACAAGATGAATTTTAACAGGGAGAAATGTAAAGTATTGCACTTGGGCAAAAAAAATGAGAGGCACAAATACAAGATGGGTGACACCTGGCTTGAGAGCAGTACATGTGAAAAGGATCTAGGAGTCTTGGTTGACCACAAACTTGACATGAGCCAACAGTGTGACGCGGCAGCTAAAAAAGCCAATGCAATTCTGGGCTGCATCAATAGGAGTATAGCATCTAGATCAAGGGAAGTAATAGTGCCACTGTATTCTGCTCTGGTCAGACCACACCTGGAGTACTGTGTCCAGTTCTGGGCACCACAATTCAAGAAGGACACTGACAAACTGGAACGTGTCCAGAAGAGGGCAACCAAAATGGTCAAAGGCCTGGAAACGATGCCTTATGAGGAACGGCTAAGGGAGCTGGGCATGTTTAGCCTGGAGAAGAGGAGGTTAAGGGGTGATATGATAGCCATGTTCAAATATATAAAAGGATGTCACATAGAGGAGGGAGAAAGGTTGTTTTCTACTGCTCCAGAGAAGCGGACACGGAGCAATGGATCCAAACTACAAGAAAGAAGATTCCACCTAAACATTAGGAAGAACTTCCTGACAGTAAGAGCTGTTCGACAGTGGAATTTGCTGCCAAGGAGTGTGGTGGAGTCTCCTACTTTGGAGGTCTTTAAGCAGAGGCTTGACAACCATATGTCAGGAGTGCTCTGATGGTGTTTCCTGCTTGGCAGGGGGTTGGACTCGATGGCCCTTGTGGTCTCTTCCAACTCTATGATTCTATGATTCTATGATTCTAAGTTATCCTGGGTTCTATAGTGCAAGGGCTGTTAAGTATTCTTGGCCCAATTCCTGAAACAATATGTGTTGCCATTATACAGTCTTGCTTCCTGTCTTGCTTCTGTTTTCTTTAGCTGCGACCTAACCTTCTTGTGATTACAGTCTACTCTTTGTTTTCATTATTTGCCTCTAGCTTTTTTTCAGCTCACTTAAGACCCAGACCATCCCAAGGCCACAAGGTCAGTTCTGACTGTCTAGACTTGTTGATCATTGATCACTGTCTGTCAGATATCACATTCATAATGAGGAATAATTCAGAATCAGAATCCACTTCAATCTTATTTCAGACTTGAGTCAGATCTGATGAAGAATGATTAGGAATTCCAGGCACGAGCAATGCCAAGCCCAGCATACAGAGTATGGATAGTAGTCCCAAAAGTAGTTAGCCAAGATGCCTTCTGACAAATCAGCCCTTGAGCCACAATGGACCATTGGAAGTTAGTGCATTTATTATGTCAATGGTGTAGGGATGGTGACAAAGTTAATTACAAGCAAGCAAAAGAGCAAGCTCTATCAAAACTCACACACTCATGCAGAAGCCTATCTACATGTCAGAGCTCATCAATACTGATCTTATGATAAACCTTTCACCCCCAACTTCTTATCAATGTTCTCGATCTCTGTGCTCTGCATTGGCATTACACCACAAACTTGCAGAATACATTTTTTTTATAGAAAATGCAGATACTCTCCAGTCCTCTCAGCAATTGGCAGCATGTGGAGCTTACATTTTCCAGGATCCAGGTTTCAGCTTCTTATCCCTGCCAGCTTCTTACACTGCTTTAATGACATAGCCCCAGGAACAGAGGGATGGTTTGTTATCAGTGCTGTTTCCCTTTGTCTCCTGCAGATTAATTTGAAGCACACGGCACATTCATTCTCACACCGCGATGGGGTGTCCCAACTCCTGCCAACCTAACAGCTCAAAAGCATGCCAGTGCAAGTAGATGAATAGGTACCACTGCAGCGGGAAGGTAAACGGCGTTTCTGTGCACTCTGACTTCCATCACAGTGTTCTGTTGCGGCAAAAGCAGTTTAGTCATGCTGGCCACATGACCTGGAAACCTGTCTGTGGCCGGCGACTGCCTTTCACTGAGCTTAATAGTCCAGGGGTCCTTTACCTTTTTAAAACCTATATGTCTGTATGTATACGTACAGTATATAATATCCAAATCCATTTAGATTTATTGAAAGATGGGCTGCTTTAATTAATTTCCATGTAGTTTTTAGATTATACCCGCATAGCATCTGAACTGTCTAGCCAAACACATAGCAATTGCTGCCATCTGGGACTGCTTTGCCTGGCACTAACAATACTATTCTTGCTAATTTAAAATGTGTTCTCCCAGCCTTTGACGATAAATGATGCTGAAGTGCTTTAATTGTCATAGTAGCATTAGACCTCTGTGTTTTATATGTTCTGGTTTGTGATCTGTATTCTTTTAATTTGTTTCACCATGATGTTTTATGCTTTTTTCAGTTAAGTTGTAAGTCACTTTGTAGGCTCAAAGGCCTTTCCAATCTGCCCAAAGAAGAGCTGCATTATTATTTTGCTATACTGACAAGTACAGTGGTACCTCGGGTTAAGAACTTAATTCATTCTGGTGGTCTGTTCTTAATATGAAAATGTTCTTAACCTGAGGTACCACTTTAGCTAATGGGGCCCCCTGCTGCCACCACAAGATTTCTGTTCTCTCCTGAAGCAAAGTTCTTAACCTGAGGTATTATTTCTCGGTTAGTGGAGTCTGTAACCTGAAGCGTCTGTAACCTGAGGTACCACTGTACATGATAGCTGCTTCACTTTTTGTATGTTGTGTTTCTTTCAAGAGATTTCTAAGCTACCAGAAATATTAGCAATTTGCCCAATATCTTCCATAGCTGAAAAAAGAGATATTTTAATTGTCTAATACCTGTAATGAAAGTGGAATATAATCTTGAATTTTTAAAAACAAAGAGGTAACAATGTTGCATTTTGAAAATGGAGTACTGTGTCCAGTTCTGGGCACCACAGTTCAAGAAGGACACTGACAAACTGGAACGTGTCCAGAGGAGGGTAACCAAAATGGTCAAAGGCCTGGAAACAATGCCTTATGAGGAACGGCTAAGGGAGCTGGGCATGTTTAGCCTGGAGAAGAGGAGGTTAAGAGGTGACATGATAGCCATGTTCAAATATATAAAAGGATGTCACATAGAGGAGGGAGAAAGGTTGTTTTCTGCTGCTCCAGAGAAGATTCCATACAAGAAAGAAGATTCCATCTAAACATTAGGAAGAACTTCCTGACAGTAAGAGCTGTTCGACAGTGGAATTTGCTGCCAGGGAGTGTGGTGGAGTCTCCTTCTTTGGAGGTCTTTAAGCAGAGGCTTGACAACCATATGTCAGGAGTGCTCTGATGGTGTTTCCTGCTTGGCAGGGGGTTGGACTCGATGGCCCTTGTGGTCTCTTCCAACTCTATGATTCTATGATTCTATGAAAAACTTTCAAAAAGAACTGAATGTTTACAACATTCTGGGAAGGGCTGTTTGGTGAACTTTCTCTTCAAAACTTTCTGACAGCAAAGAAACGAGAAAATGTAGCATATAATTAAAGTAAAATAAAAACAATTCATTTTCTTAAAATGTACTTGAAGAGAAAAAATTAGCAGTTTTTCATCTTGCAAAATACCACTGTGTCTCACCATCACTAGCTAAATGGATCTTTTCAAGAAGCAGTCTTTTATTCTCAGCTTACCTCCCCAACCCTTTTTAAAATCCAGTGACGAAAAATTCTCCTGCACAGTTCAGTGCTGAGATTCCAGCTAAAGATAATTGAGCTACATTTGTATTGCAGATACCCTTATCGCATGCTTGCAGAAAAGCACTGCAGACAGAGGAGTTATCTATGGGAAAGAAAAGGTTTTCTTACTTATCGCTTAAAATAATGGAAGTTGAAGTCCAAAAAAATACTTTAGGTATCCAGAGTTTACTGTACATCTAGTGTCATAATGTGCTGGTGGACATCTTAAATTGGCCTTGAATAGACACGGGGTGGCAGCTATCAGAAGTTATTTCCTCATGAAGACAGTAAAAGATAGCAGGAGGTGTTGGTTTGATGGTTGGCAGTTCCGGATTTATGTATAAGCTAAGCAAGCTGTAGCTTAGGGCCCCACTCTCTTGGGGCCCCCAAAATAATTTAAAGGAAAATAAAACTGGGTGTACATTTCCAAAATATAAGATTTTCAGGAGCATTGCCACCTTGACCAATATATATTTCATAGCTTAAATACTATATATTACAATATATTACGAAACCGGTTTTGTGGGATCACCTATTTGTCTGATCCAGAGTTTCTTTTATGACTTCAGTCCTATTCAGGCCTTACGACCTTCTTGCACAGGAACACTTTTTGGGTTTTACGATCAAGCAGTGTGTAGCAGGGTGTATAGCTGTTGGTAGCTACTCCTCTTCCAGTATTGCACGCTCCAGCTATCCCTTCCCTCAGCATCTTGAATACTATGGGACAGTGCTGGATTTACGTATAAGCTAAACAAGCTATAGCTCAGGGCCCCACTCTCTTGGGGCCCCAAAAAAATTAAAAGGAAAAAAAACCTGGATGTTCATTTCCAAAATATAAGATTAAAAAACAAATAAAATAAAACCTACATACAGCAACAGTGTTTTGTGTTGTGTAGGCTCCTATGACGTAAGTAATGCACCCCGCCTGCTAGCCTGCTCCCTAAAATATCACTGGTTTGCTCATTTCTATGTATAGGGTGCCTATATTCTGCATGGCAACATGTGCAAATGGCTTTAGATACCTATTAGGTCCCTAAATTACCATATAGCATATGTTCAACACAAAAAACAGGGGCAATTTGTTGTTGTCAAAGGACAGCTGGACATATAAAGGGCCCCAGGGGCGCCGACTTATAAAAAATATTGGGGGGGCCCATACCGGGGTCCTGCCGCTGCTTCGCTCGGGTAGCCGGGAGAACACAGTTCGAGGTGGCGGTGTTGGGGAGAGACCCTCGCTCAGGGCGCCACGAGACTTGGCGGCCGGCGGCCTATCTGGGGGGTTTTGGAGCGTATTTCGGCGGAGCGATTGGGGAGGAGGGGGCTTGTTGCCGGATTCTTCAGCTAGGCCGGAGATCCGCTGCTGGGGGGTCCATGGGCCGAGTTGTGAGCCCGGCCTGCTGAAGGGAGATCCAGCCGATTGCGCGACGGGGACGGTCGGGGCTCTCCGGCTAGGGCGCGCGGCTGGCTGGCTGGCTGGCGAGGGAGCAGGTGGGGAAGAGGCGGGGGTCCTCACTCTCTTAGGAAACGCACCCGCGCGCCCGATTGCCACGAAGTCCGAAGGGTGCGTGTGTGGAATTAAAAAGCAAAAACAAGATACGGGCAGGGCAGGCACAGAGTTTTCCGCAAGAGGATGGAGGGCAGGTTGAAGAGAAAATCACTCAGGATGAGACAGTCAAATCAGCCATGATAAAATGGGCTCAGGATATTGGGTATAACATCATGTTTGAGGACTGGGAAAGGTTATGGACCACCGGAATGAAATTCACGGCATGTAATGCCTTGAAGGAAAATATTATGAAAATGATTTATAGGTGGTACATGACCCCAGTCAAGCTTGCAAAAATATATCACCTGTCTGATAATAAATGTTGGAAATGTAAGGAGGCTGAAGGGACATTCTTTCACCTCCGGTGGACTTGTCCAAAAGTGAAGGCCTTCTGGGAAATGATCTATAATGAGTTAAAAAATGTATTTAAGTATACCTTTCCCAAGAAACCAGAGGCCTTCCTCTTGGGCATTGTTGGCCAGAAAGGGTTAAAGAAGGATAGAACTTTCTTTATGTATGCAACTACAGCAGCAAGAATACTTATCGCAAAATATTGGAAGACACAAGATTTGCCCACACTGGAAGAGTGGCAGACGCAATTGATGGACTACATGGAACTGGCTGAAATGACTGGCAGAATCCGAGATTTGGGAGAAGAAACAACGGAAGAGGACTGGAAAAAATTTAAGGACTATTTACAAAAACAATATAAGTTGTATGAATGTTAAAAATTTACACGATTCGGAAACTATAGCTTCAGCAATTAGATTTGGGAAACAGGAAATTATATTTTAAGTAAGAAAAGGTCAAAATCTAAGGTAATACTATGTTTAATTTAAGATATAAGTAACTGATGAAAAGTATGTTAAATTTAGAGGTATAGTATTTGAAAAGTACAAAATAAGGTACGAAACAAGGTAATAATTTGCTGATATCTTTATTATAAAGAATGCAGGGTAAGGGAGATGCGAGGAAGTCCAGTTAGTTATATAAAAAATGTGTTGAATGGTTGGTTTTCTTTTCTTCTTTTTCTTTTTTTCTTTTTCTTGTTCTTTTACTTTTTTCTTCAGTGTATGTTTCTAACTTTGTATTTGAAAACTTAATAAAATATTTATAAAAAAAAGAGAGAGAGAAAATCCTTTCGCTTTTCTGGGGCGCAGGGAAGTCTCAGAGCCGGAGGTTGGGGAAGGGACCCCCTTTGCTCTGCCCTCTTCTCCCGTCTTAGATTCGCATGGGGGTCCCCGCCCGAGCTTGCCTGGCCACCGGGCCACACAAGGACCGCGCTCTACGTGGCGCGCCTTGCTAGCCGCGCAGCTGTCCTCCGCGGCTGTGGAGCGGCCCTCCGCCGGTGCCCAGCCCCTCTGGGCGCCCGCTGCGCTGCCAATGACAAGTGGGCGACGTCGCGGGCGGGGAAGGCGTCGCTTTCTTTCCCGATCCTTCATCCTCCGAGTCTTCCAGCCCTTTTTTGGGTTGGAAGCTCGTCTCGTTTGCCCTTCTCCTTTCTTTACCCTACGTGCAATTTCCCTCCCTCGTCTCCCTCCCCATTTCTCCTTCCTTCCTTCCTTCCTTCCTTCCTTCTTGACTGACTGACTGACTGTCGGGCTCGGGCTTTGGCTCGGGCTCGGGCTTTGGCTCGAGCTCGGGCTCGGGCTTTGGCTCAGGCTCGGGCTCGGGCAGCCACAGCGTCGGCGGTGTTGGCGATTGGCGGCGCGGGGGGATGGCCCTCCCGGGGGAGCCGGCGCTGCTCAATGGGGTTGCCAAGGAGACAGGCCGGCCCCGGCCCGGCGCCCCCCGCCGCGCCGGTGCCCGTTATCGAGCTGGTGCGCGCCGGGCGCCCTATAAAAGCCGCGGACGCGCCAAGCGTCGACAGGCAGAGCCAGCGCGGCGGCGGCGCTCTGCTGGAGGGGCGCCCGAGATTATTGGGGGGGCCGAGCCCCCCCAAACGAATTTTTGAGGGGGCTCAGGCCCCCTCAAGCCCCATGGAGTCGGCGCCTATGAAGGGCCCCATTACCTTCAGTAGCTTAGAGCATCATCTAACCTAAATCCAGCCCTGCTATGAGAGCATCTATAGGGAAGCAGCCTTCAGGTATACAACTCTGTGTGGAAAGCGTCCTGTGAGATTTGAAGCCCCAATATTTCTGGATTACAGATCTTGTTGAAGACTTCATGTGGGCTGCCTCCTTTGCAGACCTGAGCTTTTTCTGCACAGGGGCCTGAGCTTTTTCTGCACAGGGGCCTGAGCTTTTTCTGCACAGCTACACTCTATGCTTCCATGCTTCCATGCTGTTGCGCATGAGAGCTACTAAGATCAGTATAGGAATATAATCCTGTTGTATTAGTTGTTGTAACGCTCCATTCAAGGACTGATTTCCCCTGTGAGGAAAGGTTGCAGCATCTGGGACTTTTTAGTTTAGTAAAACATAGCATAATAAAAAGTTATGCATGGCATTGAAAAAGTGGATGGGGGGAAATTTTCCCTCTCTCATAGTACTAGAATTTTTGGAGATCCTATGAAGCTGCATGTTTGAAAATTCAGGACAGGTGAATGAAAGTGCTTCTTTGTGCGTCTCATAGTTAAACTATGGAACTTGCTACTACAGGAGACAGTGATGGCTTGTAGATCTAGATGGCTTTAGAAGAGGATTAGACAAATTCATGGAAGACACAGCTATCAGCAGCTGCTAGCAGGATGGCTTTGCTCTGCCTCCACAATCAGAAGCAATAATGCTTCTCGATACCAGCTGCTAGAAACTGCAGGAGGGGAGAAAGCTTTTGTCCTGTTTCTGGGGTTCTTGGGGGATCTGTTTGGCTGCTGTGAGAATGGGATGCTGGGTTAGAGGCGCCATTTGCCTGATTCAGCAGGCTTTTAAAATATAAAAATGTATTGATATAAACACATACAAAATACAGCAAAAGTGGTCAGCGCAGCAGGCTCTTATGTTCTTTGAGAGGAATCTCCAGCTAGAATTGGTCACCTTTTGCTTTTCGTTCTTCCCCTAGATTCTCCTCCTCCTCCTCCTCCTCCTCTTTCTAATTTTTGTACCCATTTGTGCAAGGGAGCTTGTAGTCAGCTTCCCTTGTATCTTCCTGGCTTCTGACCCTCCCATCTCCTTATTTGATGTTCCTTTATCTCCCCGGCCTTCCTCACAATGCTGCTTCATCTCTCCAGAATTTGCTCATCTCCTACCTTTTCTACCGATTAAAATTGTCCATTGTGACATTCTATTGGGCTTGGACTGGGGAAATAACACCTCCTGTGTGGGATATAATTTTCAGTGGGCAAATGGCAGTTGGTAGAAGGATGAAACCCTCCTGGCTGTGCAACACAGTCCTAAGCAAGGCTGAATGCCTGCTCTGCAGTTTTATCTTTAAAAAAGGAAGTGGCCAGTGTTAAGCACATTTAACATAATGTGAAATTTGACCCTTAATGTTCAGTTTATTGGCTCAGAGGTGTATATGAATGACAAAGACATGAATTGCATATTATTTAAGGGCTATATCATGTATTAAAACAAGACTGAAATGCTAAAGAAAGGCATATCCTCACACCCAGAATAATTTAGGAAGGTAATATACTATAGAGAAAGAGTGTTATGTAAGCCAATTTATATCTATTTGGAATGTGCATGCACAGATGCACATTAAAATGTGATAGGGATTAAGATATTGGCTTATAAAATTGGATTTGCAGTCATTATGCTAAAATATAGATAAGAATTATATTAAGAGCCTGCCTCCAATTCATTAAATTGTGAGTGGAATTGAAGATATACTGTGCTTCATAGGAGTCCTCTATCTTCAACCCTACCAGCTCTTACACCTACAAAACAATCTAAGGAAAAGAAAGGTAAAAGCTTAAGAGAGGAAAAAGCTATCATACAATTCAACTCTTCCTGGTTGCTCAGAAGGAATCCTTTAAAATTATTTTTTTAGTGAGTCTGGGAGAATTCTAGCGATATGCCAAAACAATCTCAGGCATTTTTTCCTGACACTCCTTCATCAAATAATAAAAATAATGAGAATTATTTGATGAAAGGGGGTTATTCTCTTTTTAAAATGTGAATTTCTCTTGGGTGAAGTGAAGGGATTTGGTTGTGCTTACCTTGCTTTCAAGGTGGCCAAAAGGTGCTTGTGAGTATCCTTCATTTCAATCTACTCATCATCTGTTCCATGGTCTATGGAGCCTTCTTCAGTGCCCATGTTTGTTGAAAAGCCCAGTAGGACCTCAGCTGAGCTGTCCCAGAAGCACAGGAAAGCGAGACCCATGTTCCATGTTTGACATCTCTGAGCACGGCTTGGAAAAGTTTGTGGCTGAAATCCTGAAGAGCTTCTGTCAGTCAGTGTAGACAACACTGGCACAGATGCACCAATGGTCAGACTCCATTACTGTTATCAAATGAGAGTGGAGAAACATGTGTGATCATGCCACATCATACATCTCATTATTCTTATTTTTTTCTCTATTGCATTTATATCCCACCTTTTTCTCCAAGGAGCACAAGCTGGCCTACATTGTTCTCTCCCTCCTCATTTAATCCACACAACAACTCTGTTAAGGTAAGTTAGGCTGAGAGGAAATGACTGGCCCAAAGTCACCCAGTGAGATTCATAGCTGAGTGGCTATTTGAACCCGGGTCTCCAAGGTCCTAGTCTGACATGCTAGCCACTATGCTGCCGTGGGCCTCATTACTATACTTAAGGAGGAAAGGGACTAAGGAGTTCTGGGTAACAACCAATTCTGTCACAAGTGCATAAACTTTTGACATTCAGAAAATTTTGGTTTAAGGAGCCAACATCTAGGATCAGTGGGTAATATGATGGATGCACTGACTTCCACAACATAGAAAGAAAACGGAAGCCCCACTGACTTCCACAACATAGAAAGAAAACAGAAGCCCCACCCCTCCCTCCTTTTCCTTAAGAGCTGTGACAAGGCAACAGGTTGTTGTTATTGTTGCTGCGGCTGCCACTGCCTGAATTCCAATTACCTAAGAAGCGTTCAGCTCATCACATTTCCACATGTCATCTTTCCTAAGTGGAACCAATTGCATTAAAAACCATCAGGAAACTTCCAGGGCCCCCACACTTCAGTGAAAATGCAATGGCAGAAATTTAAAATGCACATATTCAGCCTCCGTCCCACCTCCTCCCCCACCTTCAACAATGCCAGGTGAACAGTGCCTCAGGAAGATTCACTGGGGGGCATAATTATCAATGCTCCTTCTGCAGAATCGCTAATGGAAAAATTACATACGCAACCAACTTGTTCTTATAAACCGTGCATCTGATTTCGCTGTCTATAAAGTGGCTGGGGGAGGCTTGCATCTGTCCCTGTCCCTGTCATTCTACCTCTTCATTCAAATGGACTGAGGAAGGTTTTTGAGCATACTCTCTTTCTAGTCAACAGACTTCAAGTGAATCCAGGAGAAGGCAAAACATATTAAGCCCATTGGCTCTGCATGAGAAACAAAGCTTTATAGATCACCAGGATTTATCATGCTGGTGAATTCTGTAGAATAATGAATTTTTGCAAGTGCATAGGGGCAAAATGAAATCATGTGCAGGAAGTATCCTCAAACTCTATCCAGTTCCTAAGCCGGTAGACTGGACAAACCTACCCTGCATAGAGTAAAATTAATTTTCAACTCTTTCCTCCTGTCACACCCTTAAGGTGAGGAGGTGGTCTTCCTGATTCAAGCCCTCTCAAGGTCGCAACCCCACCCAGAGTATGTGCCTTAGGATACTCACTATCTGTTTCAACTTCTTCCTGCAAACACCTAACAAGTGACCAAAGACAATTAAAACAATCAGCCTAATCATCCAGCACCCAACACTGTAACATTTGAGTAACAACAACAACAAAACCCAAAAAAACCTCTGCAAGCCAATCACAGAAAAGGACAATAAAAATTCTACTCAGCTGCTTTGTGTCAACCAGTTAAACTCACAATGCCTACCAGGGGTGGGAGCTGAACGCTATACTTAGAAAGGAAGAGGAGGTGGGGTGGTCAGCCTGGCCTTAAATATCTCTGAAACTGAAAGTGGTTCTATGCCAGTCCTGTGGTCCCCAAGCAAACACACTTGCACCCAGACTTCTTTCTGAGCCAGGCAGAGAGGCTACATTCTCAGGAATCACTTTCATACAGAGGTGCCAATTTCTAGAACACACAAAAATGAGTGGATTCTAAACAACAGTAAAAAAAAAAAAAGTTAAGGAAAATGTTGCTTTCAAAGTCAGGAACAGGTAAACTACTTTAAAATCAGACATTCAATTTAATCTGAAAGGAAAGCAAATCTATCATTGTCTTTTGGACTTGCAGTAGAGCCTGGAGCAGCATTTCAGTTTAATCTCTTTAGGTGTCCTCTGAAAGTTTGGGTTTGTCTTTCTTTAAATACACATCAGCTGTAATGTGGCTATCAGTTACTCCATTCCAGAATAGTTTACAAGCATGCCTTGGGCATGAGTCATGAGAAAACAGGGTATTAATATTTATAATAAATTCCGCCAAAGTAGCTTGTCAGTTTATCTTGCACATTATTTCAATTACGAAACTCAGTGGAGCAAGTTACACCGCAAATCCTTTTCTGGAATAAATCCAGGCATTTCACCACAGCTACTCATGAGTAAATATTTGAGCTATTTAAAGAAAGAAAAAAGTCCATGGATGTCCGATTAATGGGCTTTTCACAACCCACATTGCGACTGCATATCACTTGTCCTGTGGCTAACATCCTCTTGTACTTTCTCAATTGTCTTGTCTTACAGATCTAACAATCTAAGTCAGAGTTGCAAAACCCAAATCACTCTGAGAACCATGACATTTTGATTAAATCCTAAGGCTACAGGCCTATGCATGTCTACTCAAAAGTGGGTCCCATTTAGTTCATTGGGACGTGCTCAGGGAAGTTGTGTGCAGAATTGCAACGTAAAGTAGGAAAGCATTTCTGACATATTTTTAACCTAATGCTCTATTTTTTTATCCTATTCTTTGTTAACCTGTCCCACCCTGCCTGTAAGATTTCCTCTGTACTCTGTGCTATCATTAGGTAATTTTGGACTCTAGGATTAATGATCTTACAGATGCTCCCACTTTAAATGGTAACTGTATTACTTCAAAATGTGGTAAACTGGCCCAGCTGCATTTAGGGCTCCCCAATATGCAGGGTGGAGCCCTGGACTTTTCCTCTAAAGTCCTATTCTGATGGCGCCACTGTCAGAACCCCTTAGTGGACTCTTTTATTCATAGTTCTCTCTGAACTGCCATTTCTGCTCTCTCTTTTATCTGTTGCCTTTTAATTCCTCTCACACTCAAGCTCTCCGCCTGCATCAACACATGCTTTTCTGTGCTCCCACTTCTCATCTCTTGGATTGCCTTACCAGCATCTGGTGATTTGATTTTCAGACATTAGCAAGTGATACAGTGCCTACCTCCATGATGAAAAGCTTCACCTGTTGATTCCTACATGCCAAGCTGCAGTTAGAAGAACGTCAGATACCCGTGTCAGTCTGCTTGCTTGTGTTTCTGGCCAGTTGACTATTACCACTATGACTTCTCTTTTCTTCCATTAGTCCCATCAGTTACGGGCAGGCCTCTGAGGATGTTGCAGGAATAGACTCGGTAAACCAAGCTATTTCACACACACACCAAAGATGGGGGAAATAGCTCCAGTTTTTCCTTGCTGAATTCCAGATTCAGAGTTCTCTAATTCCTCTACAAAACCTTAACCCCGTCCCTTTAAGTTGTTGTTTTTATGATGCTGTATTTTGGGTACCACTGAAAAAAAGGCCTATAAATGAACTAAATGAACTAAATTTTACTGAGAGGAGCAATAATTGTAGCAGAGATTGCCCCCGATGGTCTGTTAAAAAGTCAGGTAGACAACTGCAGTAGGTCTGCAGGCCTTATGTTCTGCAGGCCTCATTTGAGATAATGGAGACAAATCATTCAAATGTGAAATGGGAGGAAATGACATTTGGACTTTCATTTTTCACAGAGCTGTTTTACTAATTGATGAATTGCCAACATCCATCTGGGTGGATGTTTCTGTTCCTTTAAGAGGGCAACTGGGGGGGGGGGGTTAGCAGATATAAATAATCTCATTCACTTTATAGCTACTATTAGCTTCATAAACTAATAGAAAAATTGCAGTTTATAAGTTCCATGCTGCCTCTCCTCTCATTGTCCCAAACATGCACACATATCAACACATGCACAAACAATCCAATGGTCCAACTGTGTGAATGATGGATTGTTTTTACCCTGATGGAAAAAAGGGAGGAACTACAGAGAGATGTAATTTGTGTTGTGGCAATTTCAGGGGAATTTAAAGCCTCTCTTCCCACCATGTATGGTCCCAGTCTGGATCAGAGAGCCCTTTGCTGGCTATTTACTTCCAACAACAATGTGCAATTTCCTAGTTGCATGAATAACATCATGTTGTGTTCATCCCTCAGTTGCAATACTAGACAGTATCTTTATTGCTTGTGCTGTGTATGTTCCATGTCAAACCACTAGCAGGTTCCAGTTTGTCCCTGTTTGTTAGCTGAGACCAGGCAAGCAAGCAACTCAACAAGCAACTAAGCAGTAATATCACAGCTGGGTCTACCTCCCAAATCCATGAAATGGGGCCAACAGAATTAGCAAGGTATCCACAGGGATGGGGAACTTGGGGCCCCCCAGATGTTGTTTGACTACAACTCCTATCACCACTGACCATTGGGTTGTGCTAGCTAGGGATGATGAGAGCTGTATTTCTACAACATCTGGAGGGCCACAGGTTTCCCATCCCTGCATTAAAGGGAAGTTTGTGGATTGCTAAGCATACAAAGTGTTTTAAGGTTGGGACTGAAATAATGGTAACAGGTCTATTGCCAAACTGAAGAAGACCAAAAAGTAGTGCTGTTCACTTGACCAGAAGTGGGGGGACCTTTCTAGTCCAAAGACTGCATCACCTCGTGGTGATGCTGCAGTAGAAAGCAGGGCCTTCTAGATGCTGCAGTAGAAAGCAGGGCCAGAGGCAAAAGAGGAAATGGCCAGAGGCAAAAATGGAGAGTAGTGGATGTTACATGCTTGTACAGTTGCCCCCACCCCACATCTCTCCACCCAGGCAAGCAAAGGGCAAGCTCACATTTCAAAGACACATTCCAGCACTTGAGGGAGGCACAGCACAAATCCAGTGAGAGATACGGCCTGGGGGGATTCCTGGGGGCATTTGGCTTTGCTTTCTTCAGTTGTGGGGACACTGAGAGAATCTCCCAGAAAAAAGGCTGGAAGATCCCCAAACACAGTATATAGTGTACTCCCTCCCTCTCAGCTTTTGATGGCATCTTCTCCTCTGCACCACAGGAGCTCAGGGGAGGTGGACACAGATAGGCAGAGCTGCAGATCTATGTGGCAATGATACAAGATTTTAAAATGTGATGAGTATAAAAAAAAGGCTTGCATATTCCTTTCTGTTTCTTTTGGCATCACCTGAGGCTTGAGGCTTCTCACTCCAGTGAACCGCTGGGGACACAAATCCTGATGGCAGTGCTTGACAGCTATGAATATTTCCACATAGCTTATAGATGCATGAGAAGATGTGGGTTGGGCATGTTCTGAGGAAGCTGCCTTTGGTTATTTGTAGATGGGAAAAAAGACTTTAAATTGGTCTAATGAAAACAACCTTTAAGGTCTGAAATAATAATATGCTTGTGCTCAGATTTTCAGAATTTGCCTGACTGTTGAGATACACAAACAGACAGGGAGAAAGGCTGCACACACAGAGGAAAATATTGTCATGGTGAAATGGAATGTCTGAACACCTAACGTAGGTAATTGAACAATGTTATGGTCACCCTTTTTGCAAAGCATCATACTGAGAAAATATTAGCTGGGCAGCTAAGCCACAGGGCCTTTTAAAATAATTCTGTTTATTAAGAGATTTTCCTCCTTTGTATTACAGAAGTGAAGTAATAGAGGAAGAAAAGAAACTACATTTCTTCCAAATCCTTTATGAGATTCCCTCCACCTTCAGGCAATTTACATGAAGAGTGGAAAACCCCAAAGCCACTTTTGATCTTTTATTTAATTTGTTGCTCTCAAATGCCCTAGATAAGTTTAATTCTGTTCCCACATACCATGATAAATCTGCAGAAAACCACCTGCATTTCAAGGAGGCATCTTTTCTTTCATTGCAAACCTTATATTAAGAATCTCTGCTACTATTTCAGTTACACTAGGGACTGGGGATCTGTCAAGTTCAGTTTCTTATTTTTCCAAAATCATATTCAGACTATTTATTTATTTATCATTTATTTATTACATTTGTACACCGCTCTGCATCACAGGACAGTTCACAACATAAAAATGCAAAATGTTTCTTGGTCAGTTCTGGAACCACCCTGAGATCTTCGGCTGAAGAGTAGTATACAAATTTAATATTAGTTTTAATCTTCAAGGAAGTGGCTGTTTGAGAGCTATAGCAACCTTCTTCAATGGTGCTAGGAACCTGCTTTCAAAGAGGTTTGCTCTCTCCAGATCAGCTGACAAGGAAACCTGCTTGTAAAGGAACAATTCAGAGCACCTTTTAAAATCCTGATTGTTCCTTCCTCACTGTTTCTATACTTGCCCCACACTTGACATCATATATAAAATCAGGCATGAGGCAGGTGGGTATGGTTTGTGGGAAATAGCCTTGCGAGCCACACCAGGCCCATTGAGTCCGACAGGGCCAGACGTTCCTCAGCCCTGTGGTGTCTAAGGTTGTAGCATTATTCCAGAATACCACAGCTCCATAGTAACACAAATTCTGTATCATGCCACAGCTATATAATGTAACAAAGGGGAATTAATAGCAATAGCTTAGCAATGTGTATTAATCTCATTGCACTGCTCACAAGGGAAAAAATTGGATTGTTGTTGCTGTCCTTCCTGTTACAATGTGTTTTCTTTTAAAAACTCTGTTCCAGCTCAAGTGCACACTTTTTGCTTAGAGTTAAACCACCAAGAGCTTGACAGGTAAGAACGAGCAGGTGAACTCCTGACCTTTTCTTTCAGTGACCTGAGGAGCTGAAGAAAACAAAACTCAAAACCTGGTGCTCATCTAATTGGAAACCGGCTGAAGAGGCAACCGATCTCCAGCAGTCATCACACCCTAGTCAACTAATTAGGTGCATGACTCTATGTCAGGGTAAAAAAACAAAAGGCTTGGTCTAGCCCATTTGCTGTTCTTGTTCAGTGTTAATTCTCTATAGAAAAACAAGTGCATAGCCTTCCTTAATGTATCTCCTGGCCTGAGGTTGAAAGCCTTGACCTAACATTGTCTTTGTGACTGGACAGATTAGCAACCTGACTATTGCACTCCTGTGAACCCTAATCATTAAAAACACAATTCAAAGCTCTGTTTTCCTGAAGCTGCAGGATTTCCTAAATGTTTTGTTTGTATATTTTTAGTTGCTTCCTGTTGTTAGGTGTTATTTAATGACATGGCTGCATGTTCTGATGAATGCTGTAGGAATAACAACTGTTTAACTATTTGTTCATTTTAAACCACAAAGTGGACTGTTTCAGTTCTCGCTGTCCCCCTTGCCGCTCTTTGCCATGGCCACAAGCCCTTCCTTTATTATATAGCTAGTTGTTTCTCCAGCATATATCTTCTATTTAGTAGGACCTTTATTCTCCTGATCACAAAGGGAGTAGAATCCGTTTGACCTGAGAATCCAAACCCCACAAGGAGGAACTGCGATGACTTGGCCTCCCATGTTGAGTGATAGGAGCTTCCTAGGTGCCCCGCAATCTTGACATGCTTTTGAAGAGCAGCTCTGTGCTAGACTACATGTCACAGTCACCAAATGAATCAGTGCCCCCATGACAAGTTCTCTGCCCCCCCCAGTAACATTTTGACATTTATGAGCACTTAAAACCTGAAGTGCTGTCCACAGGCTGTGAATATCCCTGGTTCCAAAGCACACTAATTTGATTTCATAGAAGGAACACTGAAGGAAATCGCCATGGGCCACCTGGCACATTGGGAAATGTATTAAGAAATGCCCTGTGGAAGTGTTGCAAAGCAGCAGCATTTCTCTTCTTCCCAGAATTGACAAAGAAACACCAGGGCACCGAGCCTGCAATTTTATTTTCTAAGTTATAATGTATAAAGAAAACCACAACTTGAGTATACTTTTGGTCACCTGTAACAAAGGAAAAAAATAAGGTGCTATGCTTGAAGGTCTAATCATGCTGTCCTGACAAAACGTTTCCTCTGAACGTATGTCTGGAGCTTTTTGCTTCCGATGGCGGGTAACAAAAATAGGCTGATGGGAGGAAGAGGCAAGTCATGTCCAGATCTGATGCTGAAAATTCAGAATTTGAACTAAACTTAGAAGTGCCACACAGAGTTGGCAGAATTTGGAAGAAGCCTTAGAAGGACAAACTGCATGTTCATGGGCAAAGGGAGTTATATATTCAATCTGGATGGATTTCCTGCTGTTCCCCTACAGTCCCCAGGTGGGTTACACCATTAAAACAACTTGCAATCACATTGACCAATGTGGTGGCTAGTGATGATGCTGGCTGGGGATGATGGGAGTTCTATCTCTGTATAGAGCAGGCATAGGCAAACTTGGCCCTCCAGATGTTTTGGGACTACAACTCCCATCATCGCTAGCTAACAGGACCAGTGGTAGGGATGATGGGAGTTGTAGTCCCAAAATATATGTAGGGCCAAGTTTGCCTATGCCTGGTATAGAAGCTTTCTACACCAATGAAAGGAGGTACAGGCAGAAATGGAGCAGTTAGTGCTGTAAGTACATTTCTGAAGACTAATATTGAGTAATAGCTGCTTTTTACTTATACCACACATTTTTAACTGATCACCCCAAAAAGGTAAGCATTTCTCATAGACTGAGCAGTTCCCACTATTGATTTTCTGTTGATATTAAAAACAACAACAACCCACAATTAAAAAAAAATCATTCCTAAAAGTGACGGCTACACAGTCATCATGGCAATTATGATAATAAGAAACCAACAGCAGCAGAATAATTAAATCAAGAGAACATATTGTCTTTGTTAATTAGTTGCCGGTTATAAATCTAAAGCTGTGTTTCTATGCGTGTTTAAGTAGGAAAAAAAATCACACACCAAATGAGGGTTTGCTTACAAACATATGCTTATATGTTCCAATAGTTACCCATCATGTTAGTGTGGCAGCACCTACAGTTTGGGACTCTTTGCCCATTGACACCTGGCAGGTGTGTTTGCTGTGCTCTTCTCAGTGCCTGCTTGAAAGACTTTTGCTTAGGCCAACCTGTCTGGACAGGTGGGTGCGGACATGTTTAAATCTATGTTACCATTAATTTTAATTATTGTTAAATGTTTTTAACCATTTTCCTGACAATTTCAACATTTACTGTTAAACCACCTCGGAGGTTTTATTACAATCAGGCAGCATATAAATTTTAAATCAAATGAATGACACATATCAGGTAAGGGCCATCGCTCAGCAGCAGGGCATCCGCTTTAGATGCAGCAGTTCTTGGGTTCAATCCCCAGCGAATCCAGGTAGACTCTACGTGGGGCTGCCCTTGAGACTGACCCAGAAATTCTAGAGGGTGCAGAATGCCATGGCAAAACTCCTTATGGGGTCCTTGCCGTGGGATCACATTCACCCGGTGCTATACCAGCTGCACTAGCTCCCGGTGGAGTACAGGATCAGGTTTAAGGTGCTGGTTTTAACCTTTAAAGCCCTATATGGCCTAGGACCCTTGTACCTATGGGACCACCTCTCCTGGTATGTCCCACAGAGGACCTTACAGTCTTCAAATAAAACATCTTGGAGATCCCGGGCCACAGGGAGGTTAGGCTGGCCTCAACCAGAGCCAGGGCTTTTTCGGCCATGGCCCCGATCTGGTGGAACGCTCTGTCACAAGAGACTAGGGCCCTGCGGGACTTGACATCTTTTCACAGGGCCTGCAAGACAGAGCTGTTCCACAAGGCCTTTGGCCAGGGCACAGCCTGACTCCCTCCTTTGGCAATCTTCACAGAACTCTAGCCCAATTGCCATTAATTTGATTCTGAATTAATTTTAGAATGAATTGATTTTCGAATGTATTTCAATTAATTGATTGTGATTTTTGTGTAAACTGTGTTATTTTACTGTTGTTAGTCGCTCTAAGCCTGGCTTCAGCTAGGGAGGGTGGGATATAAATAAAATAATAATAATAATAATAATAATAATAATAATAATAATAATAATAATAATATAGCTGGGAAAGACTCCTGCTTGAAAACCCCGGGAGCTGATCCAGTTAGTGTAGACCAGTGTTTCTAGCTGTTTCCAGACTACAGTTCCCATCATCCTTGATTAGTGGTCTTGCTAGCTAGGGATGATGGGAGTTGTAGTCCAAGAACGACTTGGAGACCCAAGTTTGGGAAACACTGGTGTAGACATTACTGAGCTAGAAGGACCAATGGATCTGACTCTGTATCAACCAGTTTCCAGTTGCTACAATGAGTGAGATATTCATCCCTTTGGGTGCATCCTTGAGAAAAGAATAGATCTTATTTGGTACTAAAAGTAGTGGAGAGATCAGTTCCACATGAGAAGTGAATGACATAAAATTAGCAAGATCAGATGCCAGGGGCTAAATCAACACAATTAGATGGAAGGGACTAAAAGGTCAGTGCATTTCAAAAGGTTGATATTTATGTTATGCTTTCCTGATGATGGACTTTGAATGTGCTTTTGCTGCTGTCTATTTTTACACTTACATTGTTTTAGTCTGCTGGTCCTGTTTTCTCTTGCTCTGATGATTTTTAGAATTGTTCTGTTTTAGATGATGTTTCTTATTATTTTGTTATTTGTAATGTTACAGATGTTGCAAGGCTGTGGAAGGCAGCCTTTGAATGTGGCAAATAATAAGTAAATAAAGCAACTGGGTGGCAAATACACAGCACAAACTTGCCTTTCTGAAGAACAGAATTTGCTAAATTTCAGGAGAGATTGGTTCATTCTGTCTTCTACCTCACCCTTCGCTGTACAGCAGAGAGCATCCACATTCTTCTCAGCTTTGAGGTTTCCCCTGACAGGGATACTGTCAATAGTTGCTTCTGACACCACTTGGATAGACATATTGAGATGCTCCTTGCTTGTGCAGCTTCCACACAAATAGTGGAGACTTGCAGAGGTTTTCAGAACTGTGCAGAAAGACACATTGGCCCCATCCTGACCTTTTCCAGCATGGCAGATCAGGAGGTTGATTTGCTCTGTTAGACTCCTCTCCATCATTCCATATGGAGCTATATTCTGCCTCTCTTTTCTCTCTTCTCTATCTGTGAAGTTTATGGTCTAGGTAACACATAGGTGGGTTAATGTGTGCATTCCATTATTAACCCTTTCTATTCTGTATGCTTCAGCAGTGGCATTTCAAGCTGCAAAACCATTTTGTTCCTTCAGAAATCATTTTATGTTGGTGTGTGATCACCTTCTTCCCATTTTTTGTGCTCTCTCTCTCTCTCTCTCTCTCACACACACACACAAAATTGCTGCAAAGTTGTGGTTATTGCTAAAGCAGGCAAACTAATACTGCTTCCATATGGGGCTGTTCTATGCTTTCCAAAGTTAGCCAGGTATCCTTAGCCAATGCAGTTCTGTCTGTGTGTTCCCAATGGGCTCCAGACAAGATCCCAACAGTAGTATTGCGAATCCCTCCCAAATTAGCTTCTCTGCCACTACAAGTGCAAGACATGTGCAGGCACGCTAGCAAACCTGACAACAGAAGGGAACACAGAGTTGTGAATCCTAACCAGCCAGAATGTTGTTTTCTCAGCTAGTATCAGGAATTCAAGGATGTGAAGCTCAAAACAAAACAAAACAGTAGACTTATGTTAAACATCAGCGATATTTGTAGTATAGTATACATGTATGTGCTATGAACTTAATAATTTCCTTCGTATATCTGACCAAAGACCATCTGTTCCAGTATTATATTTCAGCTGTAGCTAGATCCAGAGGGAAACTTAGAATGGATACCCCATTTTTTGTTCTAGCACCTGGTGCCCAGATTTAAGCTGTTAATAGCCATTGACAGGCATTCTCCATGAATGGGTCTAATTCGTTTGCTGGGGGCATGTAAGGAAACTGACACTGAGGACAGTGCGGAATCTGAAGTTATGGTGTGTATCTCCCTACCTGTGCAATGCAGGGATGGGAAACCTGAAGCCCTGCACTTCTTGTTGAACTACAAGTACCATCATTCCTAACTACAGTGGTACCTCGGGTTAAGTACTTAATTCATTCTGGAGGTCCATTCTTAACCTGTAACCATTCTTAACCTGAGGGCCTCCAGCTGAGCTAATGGGGCCTCCTGCTGCTGCCGCGTGATTTCTGTTTTCATCCTGAAGCAAAGTTCCTAACCCAAGGTACTATTTCTGGGTTAGCAGAGTCTGTAACCTGAAGCATGTGTAACCTGAAACGTCTGTAACCCGAGGTACCACTGTATTGGAGATGGTGGTTTGTGCTGATGAGAAGTTTAATGTTCCCCATCCCTGATATAATGAAATAGGCTGCTTAGGAAGTGCCTCAATAAGCTTTAATCAGTTAGCAAGTCAGGGGTGGACCACCTCTGGGAAGGGTTTTTCCATCTCCCCATCCCTAGAGTGATCTACCATCAACCGTTCTAGTCTGAATAAATGTTGGTTCCGTACAACTCAATGTGATTTAATGTTTCTTGTAAGCTACCTCCTTATAAGTATTGTAAGCTGGACAGAGTATACTAGTAGGACCTGTCATGGTATCAGATCAGATCAGAATGGCAAGGTGGATGCAAACTTTTCTCATGGTGCATACTTTTTTCCATAATTATATGAAGCTGGGAATATCATTAAAGCTTTCACCATTTAATGAAGGATCTCTTGTTTCAATAGCTTCAGGGAGCAGCTGTCCATGGGAAAGAGTAATTACTTTTAGTGAACCTACTACTGGTGACCAGCGAGTGAGTCTATCCAATCGCTAGAATCTACCTAGTAACCATGTTGGAACCGAAGGTAACTCTTATGTAACAATGGCAGTCACATAAAGCGAGCTCACCCAGCAATGCCAGGGTTTGGGTCAAGTGACATTTGGCAAGCTTAATCAGTGTCTCATTGATTATTTCATCAAGAAAACTTTGCTCACATTGCAACTAGATTATGATGGATGCACTATGAAAATACTTGTGATGGATTCCAGAGTTTATTGGAGCAAAAACTGACATAAATGGAATATAGGGACCATTTTCAATGTACCTAAATGGCTGTGTGATTTTCAATCATGTCTTGCTCCCACAGCTGTCTCTGTTTAATAATATTAATCATTTCTATAGGACTTTCCAATGTACAATGTGCTATACAGTTTTTTATCACATTTCTCATTGTCCTGCCCTGAGGAAATATTTGAACCTGGATCTCTCACATCAGAACTCAATAAACTACCCACCACAACATATAGGACAACATATAGAAAGTAACAAATGAATGAGTTGAGTACCTAAATTAACCAGTGAGGTCCACATAGCCACCTGTGGGAATAGGTGTTCTTTATCATGCCACCTGTCCTGGGCAGTAGCTCATGTCCCAACCTAGAAGAGGAGGAGCCTGACAGATCAGAGTGACCAGCATCAAATGCCACAAAACAGCTAGACCAGGGGTAACCCTGCAGATGCTGCTGCACTGAAACTCCCTTCAACAGCTGACAGCTAGTCATGTAGTTTAGTCAAGGTTTTAGCATTGTTCAAATGTCCATATAAGCCAGGGCTCCAAGCAAATTTTCCTATCCACCACCCTACCAATTTCGCATTCTGGCAGTTTGGCAACCTGATGAGGATGCAAATCATTCCTTCAGAATATTTTGATTTCTTTTCTTTTTTTGCCCCCTTTGTGAGCTTGGGTCAAGTGTAGAAACCTCATTGTGTTCAACTGTTAGTACACATCAGGTTCATCATTGCTCAGTCCACTGTTTCTCACTCTCTCACTCATCCCCTCATCATTCCATTCACTCATAAGCAACAGTACATCACAAATAATACCACCTGTCCACAGAAATCAGATTGGATAAGCACAGAGGGAATATAATAATTTGCTTTTTCTGAAAAGCATGCCCACTCAGAAGTCTCATTAAGTTCAATGGAGCTTACACCCAGGTAAGTGGGCACAAGACTGCCACCATCAATCCTTTCTGGAACTGTATTGAAGCAGGAATGTGTGCTTTTATTTTCTTCCCCCTTTTCTTTGACCTTGAGTTTCTTTCTTTAAAGAGATCAACCCAGTTCCCTATAACCCAGTTCATTATAAACTGGGGAAATCTAGCTTGTTTCATGTGGGTTTTCTGTTTGTTTTTGCATTGATGGTTGAGGCTGCAAACACAGAGTGCGGTTTATTCTTATTACATGTCTGGTATATTGCTTTGTATAGGAGGTTTCCATACTATCTGGAAGATAATGTCTGTGGTGGGGCAGGGAGATGGAGGGCATAGAAAGTTGTTTCACAGCAGCTACACATCAACTTTCTAGTTCCAATGTCCATTGAAGAAAGAATTAAACATGTGCAAGTTTTCTCCAAATTTGTGTCTTTGGGTCTGGGCCTCATATCTTTTAAGTAATGGGCCTGGCTGCAAAAAACTGGGCAGAAAGAGAATTCTCATCTCTTTTGCAATCCAATTGTAACCCTATGCTAAAAATTATGTTATGTAGGACTGCTGAAGATGCAAACAAAAATAACAGGCTGTCCTTATCATTAGCTAGGATAAGATGACAGTTTTCTGGTACCATTTAAGAGTAGCAAACTGTCAATTATTTGGCTTGTTATAATAGCATAATAATATTTTTCCATCACTGGAGGTACTGATGCCCATCTGTTGTCATTTGGATTTTCTGCTTAGGGCACTGATATATCTGTGACAGGATTTAGTTTAGTTACTAGCCACCATAAAACATGTTTACCTTACAAGGAACTGTATCCGTAGCAAGCAGCAACATAGTGTGGAGTTGTAATTTCTTCATGCTGCTCTTCTTATAATGTAGTAATTATCACTCATTACCAATTTCCAACACAGTTCTGGAGAGGGTCACAGTGAACATTCATACATTTTGCAAAGGCATGGGGTGTAACATGCCGTGTTTTTCTTACCTTGGAATATTGATTGCCTTACTGTAATGTATGTTGGAGCCCTAATAAGAAAAGGAGGGTGGGGAAGCAAACTTGGATGGTCTAGAGCAGTTTATTAGTAAGGCTGAGGGGAAATAATGAAGCAGAGCAGAAATAATTACAGTTAGCACATATTTAATTGATGTGAGAATGATAAGTAACACTGTGAATATTTGGACAGATTTGTTAAAGTGTCTGGCACAGTTTCTCAACTCTCCAGTAGGGCTTTAAATAAGACATTTAAATGGAAGCCTGCATTTTTAACCCATTGTAAACAAAGAAAAAATGCAGAAGTTGGGAGGGGAGTCTCAGAAAAGTCCCTGTAACACTGCAGCATTTAGAATGCATTTCTTGGCTCTTGCCTGTGTCTACTGCATTTGTAAGGACTTCCTATGTCAGCAACATGTAGCCATGCACTGTCAGTAGCGGGTGCTGAGAAATTGAGCACAGTTTACTAAGAGTGCCTGCAGGCTGTCACTATCTTTTGGGAGGAATTCAAGCGCATGCCAGAAATTAAGTTTTCTGCAATTAAAGTGGACTAAAGGGCTTTGTTACCCTAGCACAACTTTTCTTTTTTTCAAGGTTTCCTACTTTGAACTTGCAGAGAAATATTTGAAGTCAATTTGTTCAGGACCCTTTTTGTGGGGTTTCAGACATGTGGTTTATATATATACAGTTATGAACAGTATGACCTTAAAATTCTTATAACAAGCAATATATAAATACTGTATATAAGTATGCTCCTAAAATTGTTAATGGTTTAGAGATATACTCTTGTGAGGCCTGCAGGTATCTGCTGTGTACACTCTGATACGATTTGCTTTGACTTGATGTGTGAAGAGGACTCTTCTGTACAAAACCCCCCATAAATTTCAAATGTAAGGTGGTAATGTCTATCCTCATAACAACCTGTCTATGCACTGAAGTCATCTTTAGAGGCTCTCATCCAGATGCCCCTGTCATCTATGTGAGACCACCTTGCACGTTTTTGCTTGTGCATAATACATTGACCACAACTGTGTTTCAACATGGCTGTCTTTCTATAACAGAGTTGCAAATATTTTGGAGGTTACATAAACATAATCAAAGTAATGGTGAAGGTTTCACTTATACACTAACAGAATGATAAAAGTGTCACATCAGAGAGATAAAGACAACACAAGCTGGGGGGAAAAGCTCCATTCATATTTTTTAAAACATACACAGAACAACTCAAAATAAAAAAATTCCTTCCAGTAGCACCTTAAAGACCAACTAAGTTAGTTCTTGGTATGAGCTTTCGTGTGCATGCACACTTCTTCAGATACCAGAAGTGTGCATGCACACGAAAGCTCATACCAAGAACTAACTTAGTTGGTCTTTAAGGTGCTACTGGAAGGAATTTTTTTATTTTGACTATGGCAGACCAACACGGCTACCTATCTGTAAACAGAACAACTCAGTTTTACAATTTCACTCTAAAATTCTGGCTAAAGTGGCAGTGAGCAAAATATCGTTTGCAAAGGAAATACCTACATTTCAGAGTACAAACAGTAATTCTACATGTCTTTCACAGTCTTTGATGAAAGGGATTATACATACATATATATTTCTTCAAAAGTGCTGCAATGTCCATTTCATGCTAAGGCAACTTTCACCATTATAACATAATTATAGTAGAACAAGAAATCCCTTATTGATGCCAAGATCTCATTTAAGTGTTTACATGTTTCCCAGTTAGATTGCACCTTGTATTTGATCTGGCTTTTGTTGTGGTTACTGATAGTTATCCTATCTTACTAATGCGTTTACTGAAATCTCATTACTGGAAGTGCATTTGTAAGAAAGCTAGGGAAGAAGGCATAAGCCCCTTGATTTGTACAGACAGCAAGTGTGACAAACAACTTCGAGCACAAAGGGATAGATCCAGAAAAAAGAGGTCTAAAATGCTATGCCCCAAAATGCTTGCATGGAGTAGGATAGCCATTTGTTGTCCTACTTTGCAGAGTACAATCTCCCATTTGTGACAGGACAGCCCTCTGTTTGAAGAAGTCCTCTATTTGAAGAGCTATCTAGATCAGTTCAAAGGCAAAGAACCCTGAGGAGGAGGATGCTCTTCTGAAGTTGTTCACCGATAGCTACCTCATGGACAAGAGGCTGAGCAGGCAGTCAGTTCACTTAGTCACAGTCTTTCTCACAATGGCATGTATGTCTATTTAAAGTACAGTGGTACCTCGGGTTACATAAGCTTCAGGTTACAGACTCTGAACCCAGAAATAGTGCTTCAGGTTAAGAACTTTGCTTCAGGATAAGAATAGAAATCATGCTCTGGTGGCGTGGCAGCAGCAGGAGGCCCCATTAGCTAAAGTGGTGCTTCAGGTTAAGAACAGTTTCAGGTTAATAACAAACCTCTGGAACGAATTAAGTACTTAACCTGAGGTACCACTGTATAGCAATTATTTCTAAATTATCTCCACATCTGAATTAGCAACTGCAGATATTATAAAAATTGGTGTGCCCTCCTTCATCCCTCATTTTGATGGTGGCCACCTTACTTCTATGCCAGATGGGGAATGAGGATAGGTGAGGAGTTTTGAAGCTGAGATTAAGTTTACTATTTTCATTTCTGGCACAACTATACAGAGCTGTTGTGGTTTTTAAACAATATTTTAATCTTACAGCCAACTACTGATTGCATCAGCATTGGATTACATCTCGTTTGCAAGGAGAAATTATCTCGCTTACAACAGGCAAAGCTGTTTCAAAGCAAAACCCCTTGCTTCTCAAAGTGTTATTCTGCTTTCATTTCTCACTTGTGTGGTCTCCTCACATACGCCCCAAAGGGTGAGGTCAGCATTATGTGAAATTTACATGGTTAACGAACCTTTTACAAAAGCAAATGAAACAAAGCAATCACAAGCTGCTCACAGCTGAAAGCAAAACCATATAAGTGGGAATACCAATAAGTAAGATATAAGGGCCAACCATTTTCCTTTGAAAAGCATGCTGGAAATGTTTTGGGAACATTTGTTTGTACTAAAGAATTAACTATTTTTTCCTGAAAAGAAGGACTGGAAAAGCTGTGTTGAGAATAGGGATGTTGGAAGGCATCAATTTCCATTCTGCCCTGTTTCGGGGGGAGGGGAACCAATCATATTCACCAGAATCAGGACACTGGAGGAATAAGCAAACATCAGCAATTTCTGCTCCTATTTCCCCTGGAATTATCCAACATCCGAAGTTGGGAAGAGAAGCAAGATGAGAGGTTATTAGTTTAAATCTTTCGGAGTCTTTTTTTCCTATGATAAAATGTTCTTTTTTCCAGTCCCAGGGTAGAACAGAGTAAACTCTAGTTAGTGGTCAGAAATGGCAAAGGACGCAGGAAGTGGCCGGGGGGTTGAGAAGATACTTTCATTTCCCTTTTGACTGGAATACAGCAATGGCATAAATACCCACATTCCTTAATATCTCCAGTGATGATTCAGCCCAGGCAGGTTTGAACATAGACTGTCTTAGTTAACATGTTAACTTTTCTTTTTCAGTTTTTTAAATAGGATTTTCTTATAAAAACTCCTCTGAAACTGAAATGGGATTATTGTTTTCCATCAACCCAAGACAATGGCAGCTCAACGGCAGCTGGATGTTAATATTTCATGTGGTGACTTTCATTCAGACCTGTCTCAACAGCATAATTGCATTTTGTCACCAATGTTGGAAATAACGCTTATTAAACCTGGGGTGGTGGCCACAGAGGGCCTTTCCACTATGTTTCAGAAACATCTGACTTTAAAGTTGAGTTAAGAATTTAGTATTTAACCTTTCTTCTGTTCCTTTGTTGTTGTTGTTGTTCTTTTTTACTGGGGGGAGGCTGACTTGCTAAGGATAGACTAATAGGTTCAGAAGCATTAAAAAGTGAGTTGAACCTTTCACCAAGGCATGAAACTGTTTTGACATGCAAAATAAAATATGAGTAATTGGTTTCGACTACTTTTGGGGGGCTTTTTAATTAACACTGGTCCAGGTTTCTTCAAGAAAAAGCTTTAGACAGTCTTCTTCCTCCCCCACAAATGATGCTTCTTATCCTGCTTCTGCAGACTACAAGGAGTCAGTCAATTTTGATTTCTGTGACATTACAGGGCTGGGGAAGGGGAGAAAGAAGAGGGGAAACAGTTGTGGATGTTCATACATTCATGCTGTATTACTGAGACAAGGTAGAAAATTAACCTTCCCCCCATTATGAAAGTAGAACAAAATGTGATCCAATGGAGCTGCTTAATAATACACCAGTGAAAGTAGAAGAGGAGTCAAGTCTTCTGGTCCCTTATTGTATGCTTTGGTTTCTCCTTGGGTGTCAAATGCACACTTTCAAAGAAGACAAAAAGGCTGCTGGTGGTGTGGATGAGTGACTCACAACAAGAACTGTAGGGCAGCTATTTATTTTAAGTGTGCTTTCTTCACTTTTCTTGAAAGCAAACCGAAAAAGCTAACAATAAAAAGTATTAATGAAGAAAAACCAAGAAAGCAGTAAAAAGCACTTAATAAAGCAATACCACCACCCCAAAAATCCATTCCATTTCATTTACTGGTGTCCATTTCTAGGACTGCCAGTTGTAGCAGGAGCTAAGCAATAAAGTTCTAGCAAAGGCTCAGTAGCCAATGAGAAGTTTATATCCTCCCTCCTTTGCTTGGTCATCTGCTGGATCACTGATGGTAGCAGATTCTTCTCCCTCCTCTCAAGCAGACCTTTCTTCTAGAGGAGATCCCTGATGAGGAATGTTGTTGTTGTTGTTGTTGTTGCTGTTGTTGTTGTTAATATGCCACCCATCTGACTGGGTTGCCCCAGCCACTCTGGGTGGCTTCCAACAAAATATTAAAACACAAGACTCCTGGCATGCATGCAAGTGCACCTCTGTCACCTCTGGGCTTTCCACCAGTTCCACTGGCACTTTTGCTCTTGAGGACAGAGAAGGTGGAGAACCAGGGGTCAAGGTAGGACTTGAGATAGGGTCCAAGACCTTCCACATCTACATTTATTTTACACAGATTTAATTTCTGTGCTTTGAATATTCTGTTTGCCTCCCCCACGCTTTCATACAATGGGATGAACAGTTTTCCTTTATTGTTTTCTACCCTTCCATGTAGTCGCTTAGTAAAAAGGAAATCTCCATGGATCTGGCTGAGTGCCAGCCTTCCCTGTGCATATCAGCCCCCATGCCCGGTTAGCTGTGAAGGTCACTACATCACAAATGGTGATTTGACAACCCTTCTTTCATGTTCTGAATCCATGGGAAATGGCAAAATGTCATTGAGACAATTGTTAGCACAATGAATCATTGTCTTTTGAGTTCAGATGCTTTTGAACTCAAAGGCAAATCAAATCTCGGATGAAATTTCTTGTGAAAGACCTCAGAAAACCACAATGGAAAGGGTATCTGAGCAGCTTTTGACAAGCAGAGGATCCTCCTCTCTAAAACATGTAAGACTTCCTTCTAAGGAGCAAGGCTGCCCTTTTCTTCCACAGAATCATTAACCGTTCATGAAAAGCTAACTACTATGAACTTTGGTACAAGTTGTGAAGAATCTGAAGGTGTGTTTCAAATGTATGTTAACACATCACGTTGGCTAAAGTGTCATACATCAGTTTGAAGACTATTTTAGTTTTATAATGGCTTGTTCTCATAACCTAGATTCTGTTTCTGAAAGTTGATGCTATTACTGCTTGTCTTTCTGCCACCTTTCAGATTATCCATTGCCACCTACAGAACTGACTACCTGGCTGCCTTTTGCCACTTAAATTTATCTGACACAAAAAACTGAAATGGGGGAAGGAGAGAAAAGGGAACTGTGATGGAAATGCCAGTGACAGATTAACAATAAGTGATATGTATGCCATTCCCTATCATTTCCAGAAACAGGTCCTGCTGAATTCAGTGGGGCTTACTCCCAAGTAATTTATTTAACACTCCAATCCAAAACATACAATTTGGGTGTACATCCAGTTATTCAACTTATTTTCATAAAAGCATATAAGAATGATAATCTCTTTATCCCTTGTTAGGGAGACTGTAGTGACTTGCAGCGCTACCAGTTAGGTTTATCTATGTGGATCAACTTGCCAAGGGGTATATAATGCCTGTCTGTCCATGCCCGTGAATCTACAAGAACTGTGGGTGAACCCCTACAAAAAGTAATTATATTCCATTTTGTTATATATTGCATTCATCATTATATATTTATATTTATTGTTTCTGCAATCTATATCTGGAAAATTGGTGTGTCGGCTCCCTAAATAAGCATTAATAATCTCTTCTCTCATTAAAGAACCTTAACTTCAGGCATACTTGAGTTCTCCAAGGACAGCAGAAAAGAAAATTGATCATCTTTTCTTCAAACAAGGTTCAATTGCCATAAAATTGGAACTGGGGGGGGGATCTCTGCACTATAGAAATATAATTGTGCTTGGAGAATTTTCAAAACGACTTCTTGGAAACATATGAAACAAGTTAAATTATCTGCTTCGTTTGCACTGTTTACATGAGGGGGGGAATTACAAAACACTCGACTAGATACTTTATTCTAAAACAGCATAATATTAAATAATTGCTGAAGGACCACAGCAGGTTTTTTTTGTATTCTGTTTTGACAATATTACTATGGATTGTGCATGTGGGTGTGTGCATGCACATGATGTGTGTGAGAGAAACAAAGCTTTTGGCCACATTTACACCTAGGATTCCTTTGTGGGTCACATGCCACTAGTCAAAAAGCATGTGCTGTGAAATGTGGCCACCTCCATGCACACGTCTCATAATTCTGGGAGGTAGGATTTGAACCTGTGGCCCCAGATGGCCATTTCAGGATAATATTCCATGTCTGAACACAATTTCCCCACATTTCTATTTCCCCTTTTTATTATTTCCTCTGCATCAGAAACATATACCAGATACTCCATTATATTGCACCAGAATCCAACAGAATTGAGGGACAAATGAATGTATAAACAAATGCACCACTGCTGCCATCAAATACTTAGGTGTATTGGGAAGGGGGCATAGGAAATCACCTGAGGGAGCTGGTGCAGGCCGTAGTAAGGAGGGGTTAACCTCCTCTGCAGTAAAAGATTGGTTGTTACCAGCTTTTGTCCCTTTAGTTCTGTGTAGTTTTCTTCTTTTATATCTAGTCAGATACTGATGGGAACCCTGGGTTTTGGATAGCCTCGCTTATAGGAACTGCAAAAGCAAATGGAATGCCCATTGGAATAAGCATTGGAATATGCACCCAGCTGTAACTATATCTATGGCTTTCAGTGATGTGTACATCTAGAGACATATGTTGAATGGGCGACCAAATATAGATGCTCTGCTTTGCTTTCCAGGGGATGCAAATTAAGATGGGCATCACAGTGTTCATCCCCATTTTAAAAACACAAGGTTTCAGTATGTTCAATGAATTCATATAAGCAATAGTTTTTCAGTGCAATCCTATGGACATTTACTCAGAAAAAAAGTCCAGTTGATTTCTATGGACCCTACTCCCAGATATACAGATACAGAATTGCAAGCTTACATTGTAATCCTATGCATAACTTACTCTAAAGTAAGCCAAGCTGTATTCAGTGGGATTGTGTTCTAATAAAGAGTGTTCAGGACTGCAGCCAAAGGCAACTAGGTTATGGATTGCTAAAATCCCACGGTTTGATTGTTCAGTGCATTTGTTCATTTGTTAGTTGAGTGCCTAACCTCAGAGCTTTTCTTATGAAGGTGTTTATTAATCTTTTGTGAGGAAGGAAGCAGAACAATAGATCAAATTTCCACCTCACATAATATGATGAGGACAGTAACTGAGACTATACAGCACATATAATTGGAAACTTCTCTAACAGAAGAAGATTAAAGTGTTTATAGGCAGTGATTTATGTATACAACTTCCCTTTGATGAAGATAGTGTCAGAGCTCTTTTGCTGAATGAAATTGGAGATTCAAAAGAAAGTTGGATGGTATGCCCAAAACTGCAGAGAGTCATTGGAAGATTAAGCTTACAGTCCTATGCAAACCAGCCACATCGTAATCCCCATTTAATACAATGTCATCCCCCTCCCCAGTAAACATGCATGCAATTGCACTATACCACTCAATGTTGCTTCTCTCATTGACCCACAAAACTGATAAATAATCAAAGGAAAACAGTAACAACTGAGATAAGCAAAGGTTGTACTTGGAACATTTTCCAGGTATTGAGCATGGGAAGCCTGGCTTCCGTTCACTTCAATGAACCATGGGTGGATATGCTGCAGTGCTGTGGTATGCAGTCCTCCTTGCAATTAATCAGGCATGGGTCCTTCCCAGGAAATGCCTGGGACTGAACCTGGGACCTCCTGCATACAGTGCATGGCTCTTCCACTGAGCCATCATTTCCCTTTGCTCTTGGGAGACTTGCAGCTCCACACGGCAGGATCTGCACTCTCTAGCCATCCGGATGGCTAGTACCCACGTGACGGGGTGAGCTCCCGTTGCTCTGCCCCAGCTTCTACAAACCTAGCAGTTCAAAAACATACCAGTGTGGGACTTCCGGGCTGGTGCCTCCGGCAATGGCGGAATTCCTCTGATCGGGAGGAATTTGCCCCATGGGAATTTGGGTCTGTACCGCCACGGTGAAGGCGGAGACCCATAAAAATCACAGGCAGGAGAAGCCTGTGAACGTGGGATTCGGCGGGCACCTTTTGTGCCTCCCCTACTCGCGGGGAAACCCGGTTTCGGGGATCCAGAGCGAAGTGGGGTGAGCGGTGCGGTGCTTCAAATCATCTGCTTCGTCCACGGAGTGAAGCTGCATAGCTGTTGCTGGAGAGCACTGACTTTTTCCTGTGGACAATTTGACTCTAAAGTAATTACCCGTGAGTAGAGCTGAAGTGGGAGAATTGGATTTTTAAACGTTTAATTTGGCATTGAAACGGGGAGATTCAATACCGGAAGTCCGCCTCCCCTTTTGTAAATAAACTAAAGCAATGAGCCTGCAAGCTGAAGTCTTGGAAAGCCTTTTGTAAAAGACTAAATCTCCATTGGCAAAGAACTAAACCCCCCCTTTGGAGACAGGAGAAGGGGGGGGAAGTGGTGGACTGAATATGCCTGTAGGAGAGAGTCAAGAGAGTTAAAATACCACCGCTCTGACCCTGGAAACGGGCTGCTAGCAGGATCAATGTCTTTTGGAATGTTCATTGACAGCGATTAGAACGGTAATTGACAGGTAGCTAAACAAGAGAACACATTGTTTCTACTGTCTCCGGCTGTTCTTAAAAAAAAAAAGGAGTAAAAGTAACTGAAAACTGAAACTAACTTTGGATTATTGGAACTGTGTTTAAAATAGGATTTTACTGACTAATACAAATAGAAACTGTTTTCCCCTAGTGGAAGCTTTTGAAATTGGTTGCTCTACAGGAGCTGGGCTAGGGGAATTTCCAGCTGCAAGATAAAAAATTGTGAGACTCTGGGATTGACCTTGAATCTCTTAAGTATTATGGCAAATGGAAAGGGAAAAAAAGACAGAATGTCGACAGAAGAGGCCTTAGCGGTCGTATTAGTGAAAATAAACGATTCACTGGAACAGCTTCACAAGAAAACAGATGTGATAATTGTGAAAGTGGATGCTGCAAATATTAAAATAGATTTAATTGTAGAAAGTTTAAATAATCTGGGACAAAAGGTGAATGCCAATACAGAAACCATCCAGAAATTGATACAGGAATCTACTCTGATATGGCAAACTGCGGATGAAGTCAAGGAGAAAACCCTTGCTGCTGAATGTAAAGCAATACAACTGGAGAGAGAGTCCCATCCATACAAGGACAACTTGATGAACATAAGCTGACATTTGTTATGATTGAACTTAAAGAGAAACAGATGAATTTGAGGATCAGAGCCCTACCTGAGGAAAAGGAAAGCTTGACAGAGTTTCAGGAGGAGACAGGACTAACATCGGTTGAGAAAGAGAGGTATGACCGCCAGAAATGTGAATTTATTCAAGGATAACTGTGAAGGACGTTGGATTGAAGAGAAGGGGGATTTGGAAATATGGACAAATCTGAAGTTGTTATTGCTGGGCCGAGTTGCTGTGGTGGGGATGAGGGTTGCTGTGTTGTCGGGGATGTTGCTTTTGTTTCAAACATTGCAAGCTTTGGATGGGATGGATTGTTTCAGGAGGTGGCAGAGGGACGTCTCTAGATTTGTTTGGCAGGGCAGGAAGCGTCGAGTAAAATTTAAGATATTGACGGATGCCAAAGAAGGAGGTGGACTTGCCCTGCCAGACGCCTAAACTTTGTTGTGAACCATCTGCTTTTTGCTGGCTGAGAGAATGGTTGCTTCTTGAAAGCACTGAAGTGTTGAATAATGGCAGATGAAGTTGATGGACTATATGGAATTGGGGGAAATGACTGGCAAGATCCGAGACCAGGGAGAAGAGTCGGGGGAAGAAGACTGGAAAAAGTTTAAAGACTATTTATAGAAATATTGTAAAATTAATGAATGTTAGAAGAATGTTGGAATGAAGTTATATGGCTTTAGTAGAAATGTTATAAGGAATTAAGTATAAATAGATTAATAGAAAATTAAAGGAAAAAATAAGGCAAGAATGTGTTAAGATAATTATAGGATAGAAAACAGAGGATGATGGAAAGGAATTGCTGAAACAATTAATAGAAGTGGAATACAAAAAGGGAGGCGTGAGGAGGTCGTTGGAAATAAGCGAATGAAAGAGAAGATATTGAAAATGTTGGAGGTGTTTTTAAATTGTTTTTGTTTGGTTTGGTTTGTTTTGTTTTGTATGTAGTGTTTTTGTATTGTATTTGTATTGTTCTTTTTTTTCTTTTTTTGTTTGTAGTGTTGTGTTGAAACTGTTCGAAAGTAATAAATATCATTAAAAAAAAACAACATACCAGTGCAAGTAGGTCTTGCTTGTCTTACTTGTATGATGTTAGCCGCTCTGGGCCCGGCTTTGGCCGGGGAGGGTGGGATATAAATAAATTTTTTTATTAATACTATTAGGTAAATAGCTACTGCTGCAGTGGGAAGGTAAACGGCATTTCCGTGTGCTCTGGCACTCATCATGGTCCTCCGTGCACCAGTAACAGTTTAGTCATGCTGGCCACATGACCCAGAAAGCTTTCTGTGGACAAACGCCGGCTCCCTCGGTCTGAAAAGCGAGTTGAGTGCCATTCCCCATAGTTGCCTTTGGCTGGACTTAACAGTTCTGGGGTCCTTTACCTTTACTAGTAGCTTTCAAAAATGAGAAAAGAAAGCAGAAATGAAGTGAGTCAGCCCTCAGACTGCATTATTGTAGAATCTAACAGGATCCCAAAGCTCCTCTCTCGGAGGTGCCGATCAGGTGAGTCTGCTTTGGAAGTCGGACTTGCCAGATTCCTCAAGCATCTCGACAGCAGGGCTAAGGAGTCAAGAGCCCTCCAGATGCTGATGGAAACCAAGCCCCATCAGGCCCAACTAACGTGCAATGGTTTGGGAGGATGGGAGCTGTAGTCCAGCAACTTTTGGAGGGACACACCTTCCGCAGCAACTGGTAGCAACTCTCCAGGATTTCAGGCAGGGCTCATTCTTCAACTCTTGCTAGATATGCCTGGGATCTTCTGCGTACAAAGCAGATGTTCTACCACCGAGGGAACAACACTGAGGGAAGCTACAACCCTTCCCACATCAAGCCCTACATGTTGTAAGTAGAAAAGGTCTGGTCTGAAGCCCAGGGATGGTAAATATTCACATGCAGAGATTTAAATCAAAGAAATATGACTCAAGATGTTGGGAAATGTTTGTCACACCACAGCTTCATTATTTCAAAGTGCTAGGTAGTCGAGGTGTCTTCATTATTATGCCTCTTAGCCACTGCAAAGAAAGGCTTCACTCTATCATTTAGATTAGTTGTGTTAAAAGTATGCTGCTAGGCAAAGCATCCATATTTATGTTGCATTTAAATTTTCATTAATAATAAATTCAGGTGAAGTAGTTTTGTTATTAATATTGATCAATGTTTCCACTGAAAGCCCAGATGTCAACAGTCCTTTTAGTGTGCTCCGTTCTATTTAATGGTGCTGTTGATGAAAGAGGGCCTAATGAAGGCTAACAGATGGTTGGTTTAATGCTGCTCTCAGATTTGAGGCCTTTGCCAAAAAAGCAGATACACAAAAGGATCTGACAGTGCTGTAACCAGAAACCTTTAATTACAGCTATTTCCAGGGAGGCTAATGTAACACAGCCTCTTCAGCACAGGTCAGCATGAGGAGGGACAGGAGACTTGCTCACTCAAGCTGTTTCTTTTCTGAATATTTGGAGATGTATTTGAAATTGTGGAATATTTGTTATATATATTTACACACACTGGGTACAGACAACACATATGCATATATGTTCTTTCAAAAACTTGTGTGGTTATTGGTAAAGATTTGAACCAGGGTATCTGCTTCAGTGCATTACCTCCACCCTACCCATTTGGTTGGGTACATCTTAATGCTTTGTAGGATATTGTACAGGCATAGCATCCATAGGGCACCAGAGAACTGGAAAGCAAAATTTACCCCTTCTTCACCAACTCTAACCAAAAGAAAGGAAATAGATCATGTGCTTGGTCCATTATTTGTTTTCGTTTGTTTTTTTAGTTGGACTTATACAGAGACAATGAGTTCCTCTAATTTGAAAACCCAACACTTTTACTCAAATTATTGCTTTTCCACATCACACTCTGGTTGAATATACAGTGGTACCTCGGGTTACAAACGCTTCGGGTTACAAACTCTGCTAACCCAGAAGTAATACCTTGGGTTGAGAACTTTGCCCCAGGATGAGAATGGAAATTGTGCACCGGCAGCAGTGGGAGGCCTCATTAGCGAAAGCATGCCTCAGGTTAAGAACAGTTTCAGGTTAAGAACGGACCTCCAGAACAAATTGTTCGTAACCCGAGGTACCACTGTACTACTGAACACAGAAGAAAACCCATACCATTTATGCCTTGTTTTCATCCCTCCTGCATCACACACACACACACACACACACAATTTCCCCAATATGTCCCAGTTTCAGCTTCTTTCATATGTGCCCATTGGCATTTTGGCATTTCAACATGTATTTGAATTGTGTAGTCCTATTCTCAAGCTTGGTGAACATGGTGTCTGGTTGGCTATGCAGGATCACAACTTTCTCAAATCCATGACTATTGATGTTGCATCTTTATCCCTCATTATGAAACATACATACCCAATTTCCTATATGGCATCTAATTGGCTTGTAGCCCCACGCGTAAGATCTCATTTTAATTCAATACATGCACACCTAAAAACAACTACAGGGCTTAAAACAGTGGGATGAAATTTGCTGTTGGGAGAATGGCACCAAATGGTTTTGAACAAAGCCATGGATTTCTTTTAGAAAATGTAATTTGATTAACATTTCGACTCCTTTGAAAGTGCAAATTGAAATGATATTACAAGGACAAGCTTTGTAAATTTATGCATACTATTCACTATATGTTACTAATGCATTTTCAACATTTTGTAAAGTATTCAGGTTGTAACTAAAAGCAGATATGTCCATGGAATATATATATTCGGTGGAAACTTTCACTCTCCTAGTAGCATCATTGAGTAGCCCTGTGTAGCTTGATAAAGAGAACATTTGGCAAAGAATCATTTCTTTTTTAATGTGCCATTTACCTTTTATGGTGCAAACCACATCATTAAATGCTCATCCATTTTATTAGTGTTTACACTCCCCTCTCCAGAACTGAAGGAGTTGTTTATTAATTATTCTGTGACAGACACATGCCTGTATTTTTTCCCTCCTCGTTTTTTTGTAAACCAATTCAAGCACAACACACTACACTTTTGTAAAAGGCCTTGAACCATCACAGATTATACTGGGGTGGGGGGGGGCGTCAGCTTGAAAATGTAGCTTCACAATGGATGTTCCATAATTAGAGGAGGTGAAAAACAGCTGAATGTTCCAGTAAAGTCAATTAAACACTAATTAGTATTGGACTCAGAGTTGCTGCCATGTGATGAATTGTTCAAATGTAAGTATCCTCACTGTGGAGAGGTGCCGACTCCCTCACCCCACCCTCCCCTTGAGGTTCTACAGATGTTTTTAAACCACTTCTCTTGTTCACTTTAAGATAAAAAAAATACAAAACCCTTCCCTCATTATAGATAACAGAATGGGAGAAAAACCCTCATTAGCTAACAATCAGGGTGAATTTCTTTTACATGACTATCTCCAAGTTGCCATGTTTCTACAATGCACTAATAATGAATTCCCAGCTGCTTTTCTCAGGAGTTCAGGAGCCTTTGTTCAAATCAAGATCAATGCATGGTTAGTGTTTTACCGCACTGTTACCTTTCACATGGCAAGGAGCTTTGAAAAGTTCCCCAGTTTCTATCAGTCTCCAAGACTGCGATGGTCATTTTATTAAATGCTTTTAGGAGCAGTTGCAGTTGTTTGATTATCCAGAAGCACTCCAATAGAAAGGCACGGCCTCTCCTGTACTCTCCAATTAGAAGTTTGCAGATTCAGCAAAGGTCAAGACATGATGACAACTCACTGGGAGACCAGCCAAAGGGAAGCAGTGATACTCCGCTTTTTGTGGGTATTCAAAATAACAGCAACATGAGATTGTTTGATGTGAAAGGTGTTGCAATGTTATGATCAGGTGAGAGCTATAGTAGACAGGTCAGAGGTTTTTTCCAGTGCTGACTGGTTACTGGCAGGCACTGGTGTAGTAGTGTTTGTAGCCAAGTTTTGATTGCTCTCACACACATATAAAAGTCAGCATGCTGCTACTGCTGTAATTAATCAAATGAACCAGCCTTGTGAATAAAAGAAAATGTAGGTTGTAGATAGGGATGGAGGAGAAATTCAGTTCTGTTTTCATTTAAAGACAAATCTTTCAAATTCTCACTTCCTCAAACAATATGGAAACTGAAAAGCAGCTATCATTTGAAATTCACACTTTCCTGAATTTTGTGATGCAGTTCTCTGCTCAAACAGAGCTCACAAAAATGCATGTATTAGGGGGAAGTGTGTATAAAAATGAAGGTGATACACGACATCTGCTGAACAATTGTAGTAATGATGTTGTGGAGAATGTGGAGCATCATTTTGAGTGATGCTATGAAATTACAACACCATAGGTCCTAAGAGTCATTTTTGTACCTCATGATGTTTGGACAGTTTTATCCTAAAATATCTCCCACTATGTTTCATTAACTGTGTTGTGTTCTGATCCATGTATATGATGCACTATTTCCATGCCAGTAAAGAAGATTGATTGATTGATTGATTGATTGATTGGATTGATTGTTGGTGAAAGTAAGATACAATAAATGGCTTGCAAAAACGAGTAAAGTAGTCAAAGCTGCATATAAAATGTATTTATTAGGAGAAATTCACATTAAAATACTGATGAATGTTCATTATTATTATTTTTTAATCACAGAATGTGGGGAACTGAATTTAAGATTAGGAAAATGAGAAACTGAAATCTACAAACCCCATTTGTAGATTTTTCTTTTGGGCAGTGCTGCTCTAAGGGAGGGATATTGAGCAAGGAACCCTTGTTGTAGTCCTCTCTCTATGGGCTCTCATTCTCATCACCATTACAGCTAGCTCAGGGCTGATCCAAGATATTTTGCTGCTTGAGGCAAAGGACAAGATGCACCCACTCTTAACTCCAGATATATGAAGCTAATTGGACAGGCAGCTGGTGATAGGGTATCTTCCACCACATCTGAGATAGTCACTTCTGGGGCTCCTGGGGCAACAGAATAGGATTCCTGGGGGCCTCAGGAGAAATGCTACTACTGCCCCAAATAAACTGTCACCTGAAGAAGTTGCCTCAGTTGCCTAATGGTAGGGCCTGTTAGACCTACAGCTCAGTTGGCCCATACATAACCTGTTATACTGGGCCCACTATCTGTTGTTGATAATACACCACACTTCAACCAATGTGATGAGCAGAGCATGCACAGCTCCGGCAGAGACATGCAGCGGAACATCAGAGTCTCCTTGCTCTCCAGTAGCCAGCCCTTTCTAGAGTTCCCAGTTAAGAATACTCCTTGCCCACACCATTCAGTTAAATGTATAAAGTGATTATTGTCTCATGACACAAGACAAGCATAAACACACTAGCTACATAAACTTTAAGAGATGAACTATGAACTAATCTACTATAATACAGTTCTCTGTTGTTAGAATGATCCACTAGCACTTTACTGTGCTAGCTCACCATGCTAGACTTTCACCATATAGCATGTAACACCGAACAAGATGATAAAACCTCACACTTGGCGAATGCCTCACAGTCATACCAAATGCTGCTGAATGTAACCTTGGCTTTATACCTGCCACTGCAGGTACACACATTCCTTCACTGGGTCTTCATGCACTGGCACATAGTTCTGGGATCGTGTTCCTGCATTGCATAAAATTAGTGAAACTAGAGAAAGGGAGGGTGCCAGAAAGTGACCTCATTGATCTTGAACTTAATTGCACTTGTGGCAGTGAGGTCTTACCTTGAAATGTACATGTGTTACAGAGAAGGGTTGTGTTGTGAGGCTGGTGTAATAGGAACCATGGAGATCAGTTCTGGAAAACATCAGAAAATAACTGCAGCTGAGAGCAGTGGCCACTTTTGAGAGCAGCTGTCAAAGTTGCAAAGTCTTAAGTGAGATTTGTTTCTTGTAGCACCATTTTATAAACTTAGCAGTGACACATTTTTTTCTAATGTCAGAAGGAAAACACCACAGCTCCAGGAATACTGGTGTCAGGGGGGAGGGGAATGCTGCAGAGACCAGGGAAATTTGGAACAAGCATTTGAATGGACTTTTATTGCAAGTGGAGTAGATCCAAAAGTGGATAAAAACACTGAGAGACTTCAGTCAATGACATTTCTTCATGAGGCAGGCAAAGAAGCAAGAGAGGTATGTAATAGCTTTTCAGTTTGATAATGGTGCGGATATGGAAAAAGTTCAAGTTTTGCTTAATAAATTTGAATCCTACTGTAAACCCAAATAAAAGGCTACATATAAAAAGGAAGAAATCCTTCATTCCAGCTCAGAGCCAAGCTAGAAATGGCATTTGCACACATCACATAACAAGCTTAAGGGTGGTGAGAATTGTAGCTCTGTGAGGTCAGCACCCTTAAACTACAGTTCCCAGGATTCTCTATAACTGTTAAAGTGGTATAATAATGCTTTATGTGATATTAATGTTGCTGCTCTGAAGTCATAAGTATGGATGTATGACTTCAGCAAATGGATGCATTCATGGATGGGTAGAAAGAGAAAGATAGTGTTCTGTATTTGCTATCTACTCAAGCAGATGAACAGACGATGAAGTTACCATACATGAACATCATGCTGAGTATGTTATTTATAACATTTGCCAGAGTTAATTAACACTAATTGAGGTTGGGATTTTTAAAAAAAATTAAACACCCACCCACTCCTTATGAATCAATTCACTGCTGCTTTTATACCACACACTGCTCTTTCTTATTTTAACAACAGTGTCAGGCCCCTTCTTTCATCCATTTCACTTGTAGTTTAGCCTTAATTTGGTGCTTCATTGCATTTGTAATAAGCACCAGCAACACGGAAAGCAATTGGATCTAGAACATCCATTTGTCCACAGCCAGCCCAGGTAGCTTTTTAGCTGCCACAAAGGGTTTTTCTTAATACAAAGAAATGCTTCCCCTTATTTTTCTATTCTCTTGCTTTAGTAACACTGCCAGCTGCACTTTCCACTTCACATGAATTCTGGTCTATTCCAATTTTCCACTTCCCTGCATTTAATCCCAGTGTTACAAATGGAATCCCATGCTACACTAATATCTCTTACTTGCTGGCACAGAAGAGATCAATATTTCAAAATGCCATATGTTTTATAGATTAGGTGCCTTTTGCATAAGAATCTATTGGTGTCTGAGCTATTTATGCAATACTTCTGTGTTATATTGGGGAGGAAGCACAGAAAAGATACATGGGGCACCTCCTTGGCCAACACTCCAGCTTCTATCATGTATGATGTCCAAGTGGAAAGACACCTCAACACTTTCCTAGGAAGTATGGGGTCTATCAACTAGAGTTGTGACTTTGCATTAAGATAAGCATTTAGAAAGTAATAGAAAGGCTTTGGCACTCTGGAGGGCACCATGATTACTCCTGCTCTAAAGCACAAAAAGTACTAGTCAGGGTTTCCAGAGGACACAAGCTTTCTAAGCAAAGGGCTGCCTTTCACTCCTATGAGAATTAATGGACTCTTGAGAAGGCCATGGATCAATGTTTGAGCATCTGCTTTGCACATAGAAGGTCCCAGGTTCAATTTCTGGCATCTCCAGGTAGGACTGGGAGAGGACACCCTCAGAAACCCTGGAGAGCCACTGCCATTCAGTGTAGACAATAGGGAGCTAGGTTGTCTACAGAGAAGTACTGACTTAGTATAAGGCCGCTTCCTGTATTCCACATGGCTGCTCCCATTACAGGCTCAATCACTGATATGGGTCCCACAAGAGATCAAAATATTAAAGGTATTCTCAGTTACTTAAGTGCTTGTATATTCCACTTTCATTTACACTCAGCATGGGGAATATGAAATTCCGAGGCAGTGTCTTTTCCAAACACCAACCAGATCTAGACCCATTTAGATTCAGAAAGGGTGCTACATCATATACATTTCAATCAGTGGTGGTCTTCCTGATGTGGTTGACCCACAACTCCCATCTGCCCGACCCAGCATGGCTAATGCTCAGGGGTGATGGGAGTTGTAGTATACAACAGCTGGAGGGCCACAGATTTCCCCACCCTGCTTTAGATCTTGCCCTGAAAGTGAAGTATTGCAGTGTCAGAAAATGCACATGGCATTACATGATATGGAGAGGAGTGAATGCAGCATGGATTCAGCTAGGGGTTTTGGGGTGGGGGAGGGGGAGGGGGCAGCTCAATATTTCTTATAATATCTACTTGTTTTGCCTACAAATGAATAACATTTCTCAGTGGGCACCCTCAAATGAATCGTTCCAGTTAATTCCAATTCTTCTATATATATATACAGCGGTACCTCGGGTTACAAACACCTTGGGCTACAGACTCCGCTAACCCAGAAGTAGTACCTTGGGTTAAGAACTTTACCTCAGGATGAGAAGAGAAATCGCGCGGCTGCGGCACGGCGGCAGCAGGAGGCCCCATTAGCTAAAGTGGTGCCTCAGGTTAAGAACGCACCTCCGGAACGAATTAAGTTCGTAACCAGAGGTACCACTGTAGTATGTTAGCACAAAGAAACACACAGACACATGCAGCCATTATTTTAGGGAGAAACACCAGCTCACATATGTGGCCTACTTGCATGATTCAACAGGGATAGATGGCTCTATTGCAAGTCCATATCAGTGTCATGTATTTTCCTCATAATTCCATTCCATTGCCACATTAACCTAAAAATTAGATCTGCATTTTGTTACATGTAAATGCCTGAGAATCACATTGCAACATTTGGGAAAGTGTGAAATTTGGTGGATAGCTATGTTCCAATCTACACGTCGGTCTGAAAGGTAACGATCAGCTAATTTCATATTGGAATCTCAGGGAGGGGGAATTGAATTCCTCAAGCATCCCTAATACTCTCAGAAGATAGTGGCTGCTCCTCTGTGATTAGAAAAATCACACTGAGAAATTGGCTGCAGCACCATCTGCACCAGCTCTTGGGTGCAATCCTATCTTGCACCAATGCTTAGTGGAGGATAAACTCACACTGTTAGAAGCATTTCCTGAAAAGTGTTGGGAACTTTGTGGTTACATTTGGTGACAACTATATATACACATGAAAATTAGTTTTAAAAGCATCCCCAGGCCACACAGAAATCTCTAATGTGAGTAATCTGGATTTCAATAAAAACTACTGTATTGCTTTACTATATTACTGCAGATTTGTATAATTAGTTGATTCCCTTAGAGGAAATGAGTTAAAGTCTTTTCTATTTGGGAAAAACTTCTTTTTTCCATGCTAAAATGTTGCTACTGTTGGATGTCTTAATAATGTTACTTTAAAGCTTGAATGGAGAAGAATTGATTAATGCAAAAGCAAAAAAGATTCAGCTATGAACCTTTACAATGTTACAACTTTCAGCTGATGGGCAAACTCATGAGAAATATTCAGGCTTTCTTTGTGAAAGAAGTGGGGAGGGGGGCAGTGGATAGATGCTGAAGTGAGGACAAGGGTTAAGCATAACGTCACTGAGAGTCATTGCAAATCGTGAATTAGGAATTTAGGAAGAGAATTATGGATGATATATCAATTAGGGATGTTAGCCATGCTCAGAATGGATTCATTAAAATTGTTATATATCACCAGTGCTCAGGACAGGTTTACATGCAGATACGTGTCAATCTATTGTTCTGAAATTTAGCTCAGTGGTTTTCAAACTTTTGAACTTCTAAGAACACTTCTAAGAAAACTCACGTGTGGCCAAGATTCTGGGAAATGCTCTATGTAGGACACAGTATACATGGATAATAGCCAGGCTTCTTTTATGAGCTGTGTGTTTGGTATCTTGTAGCAGCCTACCTTATGATCTAAGGGGCAAGGCAGTTCCTTCTCATTGTCCCACCACAGGGTGATGTACATCATGAGGTGATACATAATTGGACTTTCTGCATGGTGACATCCTGTTTCTGCAATGCCCTACCATAAAAGGTACAGCTGGTGCCAACATTGAGCTGCCAGCCAATTTTGCCCTAAACAAAATAACTAAGACACATATGGAGGTTCTTGTTTAGAAGAAACACCTCAGGAATTCCAAAAGGGAAAAACACCTTTTGATAAGAATCACAGTTTTTCAGGGATGGTTGGGCATATATGCAGCATGAACAAATATTTAACCCAAATCTACCACTTGGTTATTTTAAGAGAGAGAGAGAAAAGAGCAATCTCCTTTTGTCCTTGTTTGTCCTTTTTTATCCTATTTAAAACACTGGGCAAGTTAGTCACAACAACTCACTCAAGTCCAAAAATTTCAACACAACATGTGATTCACTTGCTCTGAAATGGAGCCAATAAATATGAATTCCAGCTTGTCAATCTCTTTTCCTTCCCTACAAAGTAAGTCAAAGTTAGAATAGTTAAAGTAGTTGCAGTAAAATCAAAGGAACTGATTCTTTAAAAACTAATAAAGATGTTTAAATAAAAGTCTTTTCCCCCTGCTGCAATGTCTGCTCTTAGCAAAGAGTTTTAATTTATTTTTATCATCATTTGGGGATGGTGGGAGATATTTGCCTCTCATCCAAATATTACAGCAAATGGTCCATAATTACAGTAATTGCAAAGCACTCTTTCTCCTTTTTTTTGTCTTTGCATATGGTTTGATGAGATAGGATTTCTTTTCCTCATTTTACTCGTCACTTATATCCCCTTGCTGCAATTCCAAATTAGGAAGCTGCTGAAATGTACTGAGAAAAGGATTTTTAAAAATAAAATCTCTGAAGAACGTAGTATTTGAATGTTTGGTAATCTACTGTGGGAAGGAATTGTTGAAGTCTTCAGTCTGGCTTGGCAGTCTATAGCAGACACCCAGTTTCCTACCAGAAAACCAGACATTTTGCAACAGGCAAGTAAGTGGGTGTTAGTCCTTAAGTAGGTATGAGCAGGCTGGTGGGGATGTATATTGCAACATCTAAATCGTGATGGTAGCCTAAAACTCTTGCATGAGATACTTCTAGAGTATCTCTACACTACAGCCTTAGAATGCTTCCATACTATCACTATGTTGTGAGGATGATTCACATGCATACTAGAACTTTAGGTCTGTGCAGCTAAAGTGGGTTAAAGTCCTTTGTGCAACCAACCCATCTTGAAAAAAGAACCTGACTTTTTGCAGTTAGGAAAGTGATGGGGAAATGCTTTGAAAAGTGTGTGAAGATGGAATGACAAATGGGAAGACGTGTGAACACCCAACAAGCAAATCAAGATGAAGGTAGGATGAATGCTTGTTGTTGTATCAACCACACCACAAGCAAATCAGAACTAATGTTCAATAAAGTCCAGATATAATCTAGCCTCTATGAAAGCTTTGTGCAAGTAATTCTGGATGAATGCTCAATAAACAGGTCACCTGGAGGGCCTCTGTTTCAACTCTATTTCAGTGAACTGTGGGGACTGTATTTCAGTGAGCAGGATGCAGCATTTCGAACAGAATTCTCAACATCCTCACCAGATTCACGGGTTCCTTGAGGGAAGCCATGACCATTCAAAAGAAATAAAACCAATGTAGGTTTGTAGTGTAGATTCATTGCAGTGTCTTTCTCACAAAAGAATGTCAGATTTGGGGGTGGGGAGAAGGCACAAAAAGCATATGATTCCCCCCTTCTTTGCTTGAATTCAAGTAACTACTACTGTACACACACACACACACACACACACACACACACTTAAGAAATGGATATATATTGGCTTATACATGATCAGACGTAGCCAGAGAAATGTAGCAAAGAAATCATAACTTGCTTCACAGCAGCACTGCTGTGAAGCAAATGAATGTTCTTTAAAAAATGTAAATCTCTCTCTCTCTCTCTCTCTCTCTCTCTGACACGGAGACACACCCACACCCACCCCAAAAAAGAATGCATTCTTTGATAGATAAATTCCACACCAGGATTCCCAATTTGCCGCCCATTCACCTCCACAAATTTTCTCATTTAATATTAAAGAGCAATTTTCATCCTTGTTGTTGGGGGGGGGGAGAGAGAGACTATTTCTGCCATATTGCTCCACAGAGAGCTCATGTTCACAGTCTCAAGTCGTGCCTGTTTAAAAAGATTCACAGCAGTCAGAGATAATTGATTTGCATGCTCCACTCTCTGAAATTTTCTTTTCTATTTCAATACAAAGTCTTCTACTTTTTCTTTTTTTTACAAGAAGTCATATTAAACTGTAGGTGATACACGTCTGTCAAGGGGGGGCTCTGTCTCCTCATCTCAATTCTCCCCCAACACGCACTGGTTTCATCATATTATCCCATGTCACTCATTATAAATAAAAAAGAAAGCAATTCCATTTTGTGCTTTTTCTTTTTGCCTTGAGTCTTTTTCATACGATTTTTATTAAGAATAGATTTTCTGAGCAGCTGTTCAGCCACATACAAGGATTCTAGTCATTTGGCCATTGACATGTGTGACGACACTACAATCAGGTTGAATAGTAATTCGTCTAAGATTTAGCTGCTAAATAAACAGGTAGTTTGCTTTTTACAGCTGTTGATCAACAGGCAGAAAACCAGGAAATTAAAATAGCCTGCAAATAGCTTCTACCCTGCTCAAAGTCTGGCAATCTACAAGGGCACATGTGGATAGTCCAAATCTAGGCATGGGCTCTGTTTACCCTCTGTGCTGCATCCCCGGGAGCGTGTGCCACCCCTAAACAGGAAGAAAAAGTTAACTTGCAAACAAGAAAACATTAAACTAATGGAGGGTAGTGTGGGTGAATCTTCTGAGCCAACTGCCTGGCTACTGTCGGCTCCGCCCCCTATTTAAAAATGGGACTGGCCCCAAATCCCAGCAATGAAACTTGACCACTGAGGCTGGGCGTAAACCTCCAAATAATAAACAGGGACTGGCCTGCCTCTCAGTGTTGCCATTAAGTTCCCTGGGAACTATAGCACCACATGCGATCCCGCAAAGGGCACCCACAATGTAAAGTGTGAGTGCTCATTATTCCTGCAACAGTGACATCACTCTAAATACACTACCCCACCCCTCATCCCAGGCTGTTAAAACCCTGTCTATGATGAAACATACAAGACAGACATTTCCCCCCCACAAAGGGAGACCCCTCAATTTTAACTCAACTTTGCATCAAAGTAGGCACATATAGCATTACAGCCTAAAGCACAATCCTTTGTGCCCTTACTGGAGAGTAAGTTCTATTGCACTTGTGAGGGCTTGCTTCTGAATGTTTATTTTAGGTTATAAGGCAATTAAATCCAGTGATTTACAGTACAATCTTAACTATGTCTACCCAGAAGTAAGCTCTACTGAACCCACTGGGGCTTACTCTCTGGCAAGGAGCATTAGGATTCCAACTGTGTTTCCTCTAATATACTTTAAGTAGCACTCATTCAGTGCATGCAATATAAACATCTTTTTCATCTAAGAAATTTTGCATACTGTTAATTGTGAATCTGAAGTTCGTTTGTTATTTGATTACTGTTATTTGTATGCATATTGGCTTACCGATATATGTAAAGGTAAAGGTAAAGGTACCCCTGCCCGTACGGGCCAGTCGTGTCTGACTCTAGGGTTGTGCACCCATCTCACTTAAGAGGCCGGGTGCCAGCGCTGTCCGGTGACACTTCCGGGTCACTTCCGGCACCAGCGCAGCACACGGAAGCGCCGTTTACCTTCCGCTATAAAGCGGTACCTATTTATCTACTTGCACTTAAGGGTGCTTTCGAACTGCTAGGTGGGCAGGAGCTGGGACCGAAAGACGGGAGCTCACCCCACCGCGGGGATTCGAACAGCCGACCATGCGATCGGCAAGTCCTAGGCACTGAGGTTTTACCCAAAGTGCCACCCGCGTCCCTACCGATATATGTACTGAGGCCCAAATGCAAGTTTGCTTTCCACTCTCATGCTCTTTAATATGAGCTTTTGTACAATGTATGACTGAATTCTTAAAAAAAAATTAATAATCATGAGAACTGGCTCCATATAAAAGTTCCTTTCATTAATATGAAAAGAAAACCACTGCATCATCACCATAAGTTAAACCTTTGCACCATTTGTTTATCCTTGCAAAATTTACAGTTTAGTAAAGTTTCTTTAATTCTCCATCAGTTTTATAACAATCACAACATGAAAATCTACCTACAGCCAGCAAAATTAATAAGGCATCTGCTAGTTGTTTCTAAAACCTTCAACAAAAAAACTATGGTTTTAAAATATATTTAACAGGCCTTGTGGGTAACAGAGTGGAGGAAGGAAAGCCGAGAACAGAGTATTCATTATGCCACAGAAGCACGTTAATCCACAAACATGAGAGAGAGATTCATTGAGGATTAATGTGTATTGCATTGTAGCAAGCAGGGAAAGTGTTCACAAAATATGGAGCTGCTCATATTCAAAGATGAAATGGAAACTCAGGGAAGCTTTGGCTGTGCAGTATGCCTAGGGAGGGGCATCTAAACCATTTGATTAAACAGGGGTTCAAATAAACTAATAAAAACTACTGTCCAGATTGGCAGTCTGGATTCAAGACTAGTTATAACCAGGACAAGTACTTTTTTTTGTAAAAAAAAATGTTTAGGAGTACTCTCATTTTGGCTCAAGAAAATCACCATTTTATAGTTCAAATCAGGAAAAATAAAGACGGTAAATGGACAAAAGTACAAAGATTCACAAAACGTTTAGGGGTATGCGTACCCCTGTGTACCCCCAGAAAAAATCACTGACCAGGACAGGGATAGGGAATCTGTGGCCCTCCAGATTTTGGTGGACTCCCAACTCCCATCAATCCTAGCAAGCATGACTAATAGCCATTTGGAAGGCCACAGGTTCCTCATCCCTCCCTCCCAGGGATGCAAAACTTTCAGATGCTGCTGGGCCACAGCTCCCATCATCCCTGCCCATTGACCATCCTCCAACAACATATGGAGGGCCACAGGTTCCGCATCTTTTATCTACACCTACTTAATTTCAGTAATGCTACACAAGGCTTTTCTTTTCCAGCGAAGGACCATTGGGAAAACTGCAGCATCTCCTCTGTCTTCCTCGGAAGACAATGCCATTTTATGCAAAAAGCACGTGTGCTGTCCCCTCTTTTGGGTGGCCTGGAACCCCAGCAAGGTGAATGTGTGGGATTCTGCCTATCCGACGTTGACCAAAGGGTAACGGCGGGGGTAGCTGAGTTTTTGGTAGCAGCCCTCCAAGGAGCAGGTTAACAAGGAAAACCACTGACTCTATATGTATATATATATATGTATGTAGCCAACTGCTGCCTTTTTATATATATTTCAAGTCACCTATATGTTATTTTCTCTTTTATGGTTTTATTTGTACAATGCCTAATAAAGGTTTGATTTCAACAACAACAGCAAAAAGCAGTGATCTGTGGAAGGACTGTGGAGGCAAATCAGTTAAGATGCATACATGAATGTCGATGGGCAACTCAAGGTTGGAGTTACCCATTAGCTTCATGAATGCAACTTTTCTACTCTGCCTCAACAGAACCTTGACCTGAAGCTTTCAAATGAAATGTAATTCCACCAAATATTCCACTGAGCACAACAATAGCAGCCAGGTCATTTGAATGCAGCCATTCTCCTAATTGTTGTATCAAGCTATTATACTCAACAATTTCTCACTCTCCCCTTTCCTTCCTGCTTTGTCATCAGTGCATAAATAGACATTCCAGGTAATGCCATCTCTGTAAAGTTGGTTGAATTGCTATGCACAATTTAGAAAGAGGGCAAAGCTTTGCAAACTTGTAGGAGGGTGACTTTTGCAGCTTTAGTGTGAATGTGGAATTTCAGAAGGAGTTCTAATTACATCTGTCAGTGTTCAAAAAAGAAAAGGTTCTGACCTCGTTTCACTCCTTCACCTGGTCCTCGGACCCTAGTTCACACAAAAGAGTCCTTGAGAAAGAGTATCTTTGCAGAGTATTACGGCTTTTATTCTTAAAAATCATCTTCTCCAATTACGACCGACAGCTTTTTACACATCCCAAACTCAGCCAACTTTTTACCATCCGACCAACCCACACCACACACAATCAATGACCACTCTATATATACAGGCATGTGTAGGTGAAAGGTTGCATGAGTCATGCAGGCTTTGCCGATTCATTGTAGGCTGCTGACTCATGCTGACTCAGTTCCTTTTGTATTAAAGAGACAGCGGCTAATTTTAAGCCGTGACAACATCTCCCCTAATGAAGACGCTCTTGCCAATGGTCTTACGTAGTACAAAAAAAGGTTTATGTGCTATTAACTTTCAAGCCAAAACATTTGCCAGTGGTTCTTTACTGTACAGGGTTCCCATAATCTGTCAGTCTGGAAAAATCTGTTGTGTACCCTCAGCCTACCTAGTGGCAAGTCCTGCTAGCGTATACAGTATATCAAGCCCAAGTTCAACAGTCAGGAAACCTGGCCTGGGGTCAATCCACGTAAGCCAAGTCCAAAGTCCAGCAGTCAGGAAACATAGTCTCATAAAGTTCCTGTAGCATCCAAGCCAAGGTCCATTCACTATGGGCAGTTGAGCAGACACAACACCTCAGCTCTGCTTCCCTTTTATACTTTGCATACTCATTGCAGTATCTGGGCTTGGTGAGGCATGTGACCCTCACCTGTTTTCCACCTACTCCAGCTGAGGAATCACACACCTCCTTCCAGAGCTAATGAGCCCCACCTGGGCTGTGGGCCCTAGCCTGCCTCAGTCTCCCACAGCGCGCCTTCCATGACTCCCTATGCCTCAAAGCCCATCTTGATTGTGAAGACAGGGGCTTCTCTGGCTCTGATCAGGGGTTCTGCTCTTCTGGTCCCTACACACTGACCCCGTCCCCTCACTGTCCTCTGTCATCCCATGTGTACTTTCCACAACCCCAACCTATCCCTGGCTTGCCCTGGTGGGTCCAAGTCACATCTGCCCCCCTCGCCAGGATCCTCTTCCTCCTCGCTGTCCTGCCAGTTCATGACAAAATCTGATCATTGCAGCTTTTATTTGAAAATTCCTCAAAGCACCAGAAATAAAACAGTGTTGGCTTTTTATTGCAGCACTGATATTCAAAACTGGCTCAGGCTGCTGATCTTTCCTCTGTCTCCAACAAATGCAAATGTATCTTTGTTCAAGGGTTGTTCAATTCCAGTCCTAGCAGGTTAAGACCTGAATGTAATGGGGTACAAGAGTGAACCTCAGTTTCACCTACCCACAGTATACAGAAAGTTTTGTATGAACCAGGTTTCATGGGAATATATATTCATTCAGAGCCTGTGGGGACAGAGCCAGAGGGACAAATCCTGTTTGCATACAAATGCATAAACTAATGATGAAATTCAGTTCTCTGGATTTTACAGCTATTCGCTTTAAAAAAACCACCAGCCTTATGAAAAACTCATCAGCATTTTAGTGCAAATTTCTCCTAATGGCAATTTCAACCAATGTACATATTTCTGCAAGCAATTTCCCCTACTATAATGCATTTTTCAGTTATGTTGTGAACCGCTCTGAGATGTTCAGATGAAGAGTGGCATACAAATTTAATAAATAATGATAAGAATATTTTCATTAATATCTTCATTTTATGCATGCTCTCCTAATATCTGCATTCTTGTAAACATTGTTTGGTTGGAGAATTGCATTGCAAAATTCAGATAGTTGTGATTTGCAGGGGGGAGAGAATAGCTGCACTTCAGTTCACTTATTGTTTTGAAAATTATGAATTTGGTAGATTTGTGTAATGTCGCTGTATACAAGTTGTACAAGTGACAATCAAGTATTTCAATTTGGTTTTGGATGCACACTGAATTGATTTCTCTTCTATCCCTAGCATAAACATAGGCTCAGTTCACAAAAAATTCTATGCATTGGAGACTATGTGAGTGCTAGGGCCACTCTCATGTCATGTTGTAATTTCAGTACATGAGTGTGTGCATTACCTCTGCTTAGCTAGGCATAAACATTGAGCACGGGGATGGAGGAATAGCTGCTTTCTACTGATCATAGTAGAGGTAAGTCAAATGGTTTTCAGTTTAAGTAGAACAAGAATTACCGCTCATAATTCCCACCTACCCCATCATTTCCACAAAGATCTACAAAATGTGAATACAGTCATTTCAGGTAGGTAGCCGTGTTGGTCTGACACAGTGTGTGTATACACACACACACACACACACACACATTGTCATGTAGCACCTTAGATACCAAGAAAAAACTTAGTTGCTCTCTAAGGTGCTAACAGACTAGATATAGATATAGATATAGATACAGTAGTACCTCGGGTTACATACGCTTCAGGTTACAGATGCTTCAGGTTACAGACTCTGCTAACCCAGAAATAGTGCTTCAGGTTGAGAACTTTGCTTCAGGATAAGAACAGAAATCGTGCTCTGGCGGCGTGGCAGCAGTAGGAGGCCCCATTAGCTAAAGTGGTGCTTCAGGTTAAGAACAGTTTCAGGTTAAGTACGGACCTCCTGAACGAATTAAGTACTTAACCTGAGGTACCACTGTATAGATATAGATATAGATATAGATATAGATATAGATATAGATATAGATATAGATATAGATATAGATATAGATATAGATATAGATATAGATATAGATTCATACAGTCATTTGTTTATCTTGTCACAGCTACACAGCCAACATGACTCAATTGCATGTCAGTTGCATTAGATAAGATGCTAACTGGAGGCTTAAGGCCACAGGTACTCAAAAGGCAGAAATTCAACAGTTAAAGCATTTGCATCACTACCTAAGTCTACAAAGGAAGAGTTGAAATTCTGTCCGCTAGGCAGCACTTACAGGCACAGCAGTCTATTTTTCCAGAGAGCAATAGAGGCAGACACACATCTAAAGTCTTCACCACAGAGTAGTCTGTAACATGTAGGATGTTTGAAAGTAACCTAACATCTAAGCATGAGTTCAGGCAAAGCAAACAGCTCTTTGAAGCTCTCCTGGAAAGTGGGTTGTTTTTTTAATTTCTGCAAATTAGGACTTGAGCAAATATTGTGTATCTAACTAAGCAAAGCAATTCTCGATTTAAAGCAGCAAAGTGAGCCTTTGTGTTTTCAGATTAACATACATGAATTATGGAAAACACAATCATTTCAAAGCTTTCAGAGAAACGGTGTTTGGACAGTGCTTGCAAATTCAACGGTTTTCCCAGGGCATATATACGACTAGCATATTGAATCTTGGGACATGACATTCAAAGTTCCTCTCAAATGTACTAATCTTGTTTTAAACTTTTAGGTGCCATTTGTATTAATTTCTTCCTCATGATTAGGGAAATGCTTTTTTATCAGAAGAAAACTTGACAAAAATGAAGATCTAATTGTTTCTCTTCACGTGGTTATTCAGCTAAAATGTTCTCTGCCTGCTAATTTCAGCTTAATTTAAACATAAAAGGAAATACATATTAGAAAGAACAAGCCGCAAATATTCTAGCAGAAGCTGTTCTAATGGGCCAAGCTTTGTGGTTTAATTATTAGATAATACAGAGGAATACAAAGAGTGGATTTTGCCTCTGCAAATTTTCCCAGAAATAAAAAAAGATTAACTTTAAAGGACTTTCAGCTCCTTATGTCAATGCACAGAGTTTCAAAGTCTGGGAATCCAAATAAGGAAAGATACTTTTAAAATGCTAATTATAAAATATTATAATAACACTAATAACTTCTATAGTTATTAGTATTCATTGCAAAGCAGCAGCTATTATGCATGTTAGGTTGGATAGCTGGATATAGGTATACAGTGGTACCTCAGGTTACATACGCTTCAGGTTACATACACTTCAGGTTACAGATTCGCTAACCCAGAAATAGTGCTTCAGGTTAAGAACTTTGCTTCAGGTTGATAACAGAAATTGTGCTCCGGAGGCGCGATGGTAGCAGGAGGCCCCATTAGCTAAAGTGGTACTTCAGGTTAAGAACAGTTTCAGGTTAAGTACAGACCTTCGGAATGAATTAAGTACTTAACCCGAGGTACCACTGTATCTCTGTTTATAGTCCTAATAATGAATGAGCATATAGATCAGCTGTCAGGAACCTTGTCTCTGCCCAGGGCTGTAGATCCACTGGAAAGTCAGCAGGGTGGAGCCAATAGGGCGCAGACTTTGCAACACTGAAGGCTTGCAAAGTTACTCTTGCTCTGTCTCCTGTTTCCCGCCTCCCCAGACACCTCTCTTCATCTGTTTGGATTTCCCCCCTTCTTGACACAAGTATGAACCAATGGCATGGGCAGTGCTTTCCTACCACCTTCCATCTCTCCATCCACTTCAGGTTTTTTTCTTCATTCCTTCCTCCCCTTAGCTCCATGTCACTTAGCACATCAATTGGCAATTTACATAGGTGGGTGAGCAACCATTGTGGAAACCCTCCATAGCTAGAAGCTCCCTATTATCACATTGCATCCACTCATATGCAGAGTTTTGCAATGGAGTCCATTCAGATATTCAACTGCATATCAACAGGTATGATTAATAAAGAGATGAGAAATCAAGTTCATTCGTGACAGCCAGATTCATCTAAAAAGTATGATTTCCCACTTTGGATAAAATGAATAATCTTTCCAATAATTTATTTAATAAAGCAAATATCTGATTTAAACCAATTCAGTTTACGTGTGCTTAATTCTTTTACCAAATAGTCCTGGTATTAGAATAAACTGTTTTTCACAGTGTAGTGGATTAGATTTTTATTAATGCTCCATTCAATAGTTTGTATCGATTTTAATAAGACATGAATCGATTAAGGTAAAAAGTCACTATATTTGCTAAGAACCTCGTATGGGGCAATCATTAAGTAATGTTAGAATTTTATTAAATCAATTTTATGCACTCCCTTTAATTAAGGAGAGATTTCCTTTGACTTTGCATGTACAGCTTCAATAGAACTTTTACTGTATGTCAGCAAAAAAAAATATTAGAAATGAAAGGCTTACCAGAAATTACTAGAGTTATTAACTTGGTGATGCAGTTGACTTTAGGAGGGAAAAGGTGAGAGCCTTGATTAAAAATCTGCTATTGCTTCTCAAGTTCAAAAAGGACCTTGGAAGGGGAGTACCATGGGAATGTTATCCCTGTACGGATGGCACTCTCTGGCAAGAATATGCACAATGCAATGCACAATGCAATCCTTTACATGTATATTCAGAAGTCTTATTGAGATGAAAGGTTTACTCCCAGGTTAGTGGTATATATTTGCAGCCTAAAGGATATTGGAAACAAATTTCTATTTAGCAATAACTATTTGGGGCATTGTGATTTGTACTATTATTTTTTATTAAACTAAGGGTACATTCCACAGAATTTCCCACTGACTTGCTTCGTATTTGGCTCAATCTCTTTCAGCTGTCTTGGAGATCTCTTGTAAAAAGCTGAAAGAGATTGAGTCAAAGGGTTCTCTTCTGGCTTCTAATGCAAGAATGGAAGATCTTCCACACAATGACAACCCCATAAATTACACATATGAAAAGGGAGAGACAGAAGGCCAAGAGAGCTGGCACTGTGCAAGAGGTAAGCAGGGAACGCCAGTGGGATATATATTCAAAGACTGAATACTCCACTTTTTCCTAACACTTAAGGCAACAGATGTTTCCATGCCCCTACTACTTCTGAACAGTATGTGGAATGTAATTTCTAGTGTCTTTCTGGTCTATGGATTAAGCTGGGAGGCATTGTAAACAACATTTCCCATGCTCCTCAGCGTTTCTGCATAGTCCACATAAGCATCCAGGCCTTAAATATGAGACATTACTCCACCTATCAGTCCTTCCAGTTGATGATCTTACACTCCACCATTTATATGGGTGCTTTTCGGGGTGGGCATGACCAGTAAGCCTGAATGTAGAGGCAGCTGATACTGAGTTGACATTCCTTTTTAACCAGGCCTTTGGTTGATTTGATTGACATCCTATGCCCTTTTAAAATGTGTGTAGGGGGGTGTTATTGAGTTGCTGTTATTTTGATTATGTATTTTGTGGTTTTATATTTTGATTTTATTCTGTGAACTGCCCTGAGACCTGCAGGTATAGGGCGGTATATAAATTCCATTAACAATGACAACAGCAACATGAGACTTTCCCTGCTGGATTAAACCAAGGACCTATCTAGTCCAGTATCCTGTTCTCACAGTGACCAGCCTGATGTTGGGTCTGCAAGCAGAACCCAAGTGAAAAAGCACTCTCCCAACTTGTGATTCCCAACCATTGGCAGTGGAAGTATGACACAGCCAATATGGCTAGTTGCTATTTCAAGCCAGGCTTAAGATTGAGAGAGGGTTTGAACTGATTGTGTAATGTTTTGCAGCTTTCCAGATGGGGAAAATTCATTTCTGAAGCCCTCCAGTTAAGATTCCATCGCCACAAATCAGTTTACTCAAATAGGAGTACAGAGTAGCAGAAGAACAAAGCAGACATGCTACAGAAAAGTTATTGCCTTCTTGGGACTTTCTGAACTTCCACCAATCATTAATTCCAATTTAAAAAGACATCATGAACTACAGTTGCAGAAATGTTACAGATCAACGCAAGTGGTCACATCAGCTGTACATTTAACTTTTCCCAGCTGGGTTTGGGGCTCTTAGGCAGAGACTATTTCATACATGATACTATTTCACACTGGCTGTTAGGAAGATGCCCTTTCAAATCACCAGCAGTGGCCACTGAGGTGGTTCTAGTAGGGACTCGAAAGTATACCCTTACTAGAATTGGTTGAGACTGGCAATGGAGTAAGTGGGGCATCTCAGCCATCACTGGAGAAAAAGCACAGATCCTGATTGGCTACTATCTCATGCCTAAACTGAATATCAAGAGCCAACCAACAGTTTAGCACTTGAGCCTGAACTCACCAAGGCCTCCTGACTCTTTCTGATCAGGTTGCCTTCTCACCTCAGTAGCCGCATTCTGGAGACCTCCCTCACTGGTCACTGAGGGAGGAACATCACAGCCTTATTCACCACAGGTTATCTGTACAAATATTTAATGTTTTCCAGAATATTTACACCAAGATGAATTTTTTTTCCCTAAAAGAGGGTTTTCATTATACAGTTTGATTTTTTCATTATCATTACCAATATGGCCATAAACTACAAGACCAAAAATAAAACAAAAATGTTTAATCATAGTAAAACAAAATATTTCAAAACCAACCAAAAATAACAGCAACAAAAATCTGAGATGGCTTTGGAAATGAGAATAAGAAAACCGTTGTTTACCAGAATGAATTTGGGCTGCTGAAACTCCAGAGTGTGTAGCGTGGCAATTACATAAGAAAGCCTTTAGCCTAATTATGACTTCCTTACTATTTTATTTGGGCTATCAAATTTTCATATAACAGCTTGCACAGCAGGTAGAAGCTGGTATATGTAAACACTTAAAAGTTATCTTTTATTAATACGGCATCATGAGTGAACAGTACAACTTGTTAGAAACAAACAAAAACCAGCAATTATCCTGTGCTACGAAAATTCCAATATTATTCTTTCAGAATGAGCAGTTGTTGGCATCTGTTTGTCTTCAGAGACAATGGAGTGCACCCCTGAGATGAAGTCAAACCACTATGTTAGCAGGACCAAAGTGACCTTCCCAGGGTGCAAGCCTGGATAGTGTATGTGGAGGTCCTAGACTTCCCAGACACCAAGACTCTTGTTCTCACTGATGTCACCCAAAGGAAAGCAGAGCATCATGCTTGGCACTAGCTTGGCTGCAGGAGTTGCTGGAAGGAGGTGTACAAAGCACCATCCAACCATCTTAGGGACTCCCTAAGATTTGTGTAGGGTTAGCCTTTTCTTTTCCAGAAGATATCCCATAACTCCTAGATGGGCTACCTTCCCAGGCTGATGAGTCCCATCTGCCCCTCACTTCCCTCTACAGCACATGAAGAAATGGTCTTCTTGACTGTTGGACTCAATATTGGTCTTGTCTGCTCAATCCACTAAAGCCTATTTTCACATGCAGGCAAAGTCCCTAACTCACTGAGGGTTTGAGACCCATCGGCTACCCTCATCTGGTTTAGCTGGCCAGTTGAAGCCATTCCTGGGAAGTGGCCACTGTCACATGCTGACAGCTTCTAGGAGCCACAGTTTGAGACCTGAGTTCAGGGTAGGGACCAAAGGTGGACAAGCTACCCCAGAAGGAGCATGACATGCCTCCCCACCAGAGGTACCAACCCTCCCCTAACACCCCAGTAGCTTCTCAAAAACGTCAGCCACACACCCTAAAAGGAGTGAATGAATCTGTCTATTTCAGCTTCTCTCAGTTTCTCATTTTTCCAGTCTCATGTTCAGTTTTCCATATTTCCAAATCAGTGTGTGATTTGTTTGTTTTTCAGTCTTCAGGAATATTCATTGGAATTTCAGTCATGATTTCTCCTAATATATACATTTTCATGTGCAATTTTACCCAGCATACACAATTTTGTAAAGCTATTTTCAACAAAGTTATTTTCAAGCATGCCAGTGAGCTGTAAAGTCGTTGTTAATGGATGCGGGAGATATTCAGCTCAGTTTGCATTTCAAATATGAAATTTCCTCATTTTGTATTCTCTGAAACTGAAATGTTGGCATCTCTCAAAAGTCTCACTTTTTTCAAATGTTACAGTGCTGTTGTCAAACTCAATATTCTGAACAAAAATGTGGATATTAGGGGAAAGTGTTCATTAATGCAGGAATTAATGAAAGTAACATGATGGATAGCTCAGTTTGTATAGCATGAGTCTCTTAATCTCAGGATTGTGGAGTCAAGCCCCACATGGGGGGGGGGAGACTAGACGATCCCCTTCAACTCTACAATTCTATGATTCTATGAAAAATGCATTTGCTTGTAAAAATGTATATAACCACACTAAAATGCTGATGAATTTTCATGAGGACTTAAAAAAAAAAGCTGATGCAAAATTGTGGAAAACAGAAGCTAAAGACTGGAAAAGTGAAAAATTGAGAGAAATGGAAATTGGCAGTGTTGTTCATCCACACTGATTACATTGGGGTAGCAAAAGAACTTAAAACAGCCCAGCACATTGTTACTCTATGCTGTTTTGCATTCTTATTATAAGCATGCAAAACGTGCTTTAAATGTACACAGAGGGAAAGCACAGCATCAGCTCACTACTGGCCCTCTTCAGGTGCACACACCAACTGTATATCGTAGATTATGTTTGCACAATTGGTGGCTACTGCAGCCTCATTGTGTGGCCACATCTTACACATGCACAATGTCTGCATGCATGGGCTAATTTCCAGCATTTCTCTGAATGTGCCCGTGGGTGGAGGCAAGTGAGCGTGATCCCTACATATATTCAGACAAATGTCTGAACGGTGCTGTAGAGAAGCAGAGGCATGGTTTACTACATAACCTGAGAAATGTCAGTCACTTTCCGCATTTTTGACAACAATCATACACTTAAAAGAAAAAAGAAAAAGATGACCTGCCACAACATCTGTGGAAGTCATATATTAGCATTTGACGTATTTACTCTGGAGTCATCTTAATTTTAAATTATATTGATGTCCCTCTTGAAAACTCCCATATTGCACAGATAGTTTGTCAAACTGGATGAAAAACTCCACCATTTCTTTTCTTCCTCTGCTTTAGAAATTGCCCCATACAAAACAAATCTTTCTGTTTTTCATGTTAGTGCTGAATAAACAGATTTTTTTTTACATCTAATACACAGTTATGAATTGCAAACTTGTCAGAATCCAATTATTAATCTGATATTTAGATACTTCTTTCAGCCCTTGTAAGAATTCTGCTAGCTCAGCTCTGAATAACTGCACTTACAGTTGGCTCATACACCAGCCTTTGTGGAATATAATGCAAGCATATTTTGCTCATATTCGATAACACTTCACAGCACAGGGGGGCAGAATAAGCACCATCAAATTATATGTGCTGAATTAATTTCTGGTAAAGTGCTTTATTTTAATATTTGAGTGCATAAGAGTCTGTTTTTAATAAAAATATGCACTGATGAGAATTATAATAGAAGAACGGAGAGATATTTCAATTCAAACTTCTTTCCCTTATTATAAAACCACATTTAAGGGGCAGAGGCTGTTAGAATCAATGCTGTAGATTTGTTTCCAGTTACTTAATTACTCTGTCTGTATGATTAATAGCAGATCTATTTACTAATTTTAAAATAGCATACCCTTAGTAGTCATGCATTTTTCTGTGTTCCATTTTCAATATTTTTATTTCTTGCATCCAAGAATTAGTTTCTGGATATTGCATTTGGCATTGTTTTTACCTACAGTATTTATGATTTCCATCATAAAACAAATACTCCTCTAGTTTACAATCTGTACTGGGCAGATGGTCAACTAAAAAGCACAGAATGATTCCTTCAGGTATAAATAACTTGGCCAATTAGAATTTACACAAAATATATCTATGCCATCCAGTGATGTGGACAGAATATTTTTGGTGCTTTCTTTTTCCATGAAACCTTTCCCATTTCATGAGCTCATTAATAACTATGAATGGATGCCAATTGCAAATATAATTGTAGGCAAGCTTGCTATAACAAACTTTGTTTCCTAAAAGCAAGTTAAATAAGCACATTAAATTAGATAACTTTCTAGGGCATCAGAAAATTTTCTTGACACAACTGAATTTCTCCTCCATGTAAATTACACTGTGAATATTAGCCTAATTAACATAAGACATTTTTCCAGCTCAATATTTTCTACAAAATCTAACATCGCTAATGCCAACTCTCTGTCAATTTTTTTTATTAAAGGCAGCATATAAAGTCATTAAAGCAAATCAACAAAATATTATAGCAATGAAAAAGACAGCTAGGCAGGCAGTGGATAAAAGGAGAGTGCCATTTCAAAAATGGTAGATAAAATTGATAAGGACAGGTCCAAATGGCTACCCTTATGAATCAAAATTAAATTCAAAACTGAGGCTTGTGTCCAATACAGTACAAGGATTTCTGTTTGCAAAACTATCCCATTTTTTCTCTCCCTGCATGCACTCTGCATCCTCCCCAAATTTGTTTCGAAGAGTTGAGGGAGCCCCAGGCATAGCTGTCAAGTGTCCCTTATTTGAAGGGACAGTCCCTTATTCCAGCGCCATGTCCCGCTGCTGTCCCTTATTGATGGATGTCCCTTAAATGTCCCTTAAATTTCAAAGGAAGCAGCTCCTCTCTCTCCCTTCCTGCTGGCCAGGGAGGAGGGAGGCTCCAACTGTGTTGCTTGGCCGTGTTGCTCACCCAATAAGAAGTCTAAGAACGACTGGGGGGTGGAGCTTGCATGTCTTGTGTGTGGCTAGTTAATGCAAGCTGAGGGGGTTTTGAATGCTGGATGCCATTTTGTTGCACGTGCTGCTGCAAACTTTGCAGTGCAAAGCCAGGCCGGGGAGCCATCTTAAGTTGAGGCTGCATAGGCCTTGTGGTGCATGTGATTCAGATTCTATTCAGTTGAACCTCTGGTTACAAAGTTGGTTGGACAGTGTTCTCGAAGCTACCAGCATGTGTTTGACCAGACTGCAGGAGGACAGGAAGACTGGAGTGCCTGGAACAGGTGAGGTTGCAGGTCCCTTATTTTGGCTGCTGGTCCCTTATTTTCAAGGCTGCTGGTCCCTTATTTTCAAATCTGTAAGTTGACAGCTATGGCCCCAGGAGTAAATCCTTGCACAGATGAGACATTTACTTAGTGCTGCATTGGACGAAAGGCAAAACTATAAGCATTACCTCACACCCAAAAATGACAAAATGCAAAACCAATTAACAGTACAATCCTAATTATGCCTAATTAAGGCATAAGTCTTATTGAATTCACTGAAGCATTCTTCCAGCTAAGAAAGGTTAGGACTGTAGCCTAATTCTAGCAAAATGAATTTTTTTTTTAGCAAACACTCAAGTAGACAAGACAGCTTTTGCCTTCTACCTAAAACTACCAGCTGAAGAGGAAGTCCCATAACTATAGAACAGGCACATCCAACTCCCAAGAGACTGTGATCTATTCCCAGTATAAAAAAAACTGGCAGTGATCTACCCAGAGAGCCAGTGTGGTGTGAGAGCCAGTGTGGTGTAGTGGTTAAGAGCGATGGACTCGTAATCTGGTGAACCGGGTCTGCGTCCCCGCTCCTCCACATGCTGCTGCTGGGTGACCTTGGGCCAGTCACACTTCTCTGAAGTCTCTCAGCCTCACTCACCTCACAGAGTGTTTGTTGTGGGGGAGGAAGGGAAAGGAGATTGTGAGCTGCTTTGAGACTCCTTAAGGGGAGTGAAAGGCTGGATATCAAGTCGAAACTCCTCCTCCTCTTCTTCTTCATCTTCTTCCCATTGTCATTGCACAGAGCTTTTTTTTTGGGGGGGGGAATGACAAGAGTTGTTGAGCTTCTTTGGGGGAAATTGCAAAAAACAGCTCACCCAACAGCCCACCCCCATCCCCCAGTCTGCTGACAACCCAGCTTTCCTAGCAGCTGCAGTGGCGGCAATGCGACCTAGCACCGGGGGCGGGGGCAACATTCATTCCCAACTTTATCTAATCCTGCAATCGATCAGGAGCACCACGGCGGTCACTTTTCCTAATTCCGCGATCAATCTGGAGCACCCTGGCAATCTACCTGTCAATTGCGGTTGACCGGCTGAACATGTCTGCTATAGAACATACAAAGAGCCACACTTAAGCAAGCCAATGGCTTCCCATAGTGGCCAACAAGGAGACACTGGGAAACCCACAAGCAGAGCAGGAGTGCAGAAGCCCCCTTTCCCACTGCTGTTGTCAGTAAATGATATTTAGATGCCTTTTGCCCTGAAACCTAAGCCCTGAAGCCATGAATACCCTTATCATGTTCCATAATGTGTTTGTATATGTTCTGAATTAGTTTTATTCTGTTTGAAATTTTGTAAGCCATCTTGAGAATTTTGATTCGAAGGGCAGAGTGTAAATCTTTATTTTCAAAAGCGGTTGCTGATGGATGCTGATGGATGCAAATGGATGGTTATTTATCGTCCTTCATCAACATGTGTAATGCCAGCAAGGACTGTGGTCACAACCCGGCCCTGGTTTAAGATGGAGATCAAATTATTTCATTTTACAGCAGTGGCTAAATCGCCTCGGAAAAAACCATACACTACTAATTTTCACCATATTTTTATGTAGGGTTAAAAGGTAAAGGTAAAGGGACCCCTGACCATTAGGTCCAGTCGTGACCGACTCTGGGGTTGCAGCGCTCATTTCGCTTTATTGGCTGAGGGAGCCAGCGTACAGCTTCCAGGTCATGTGGCCAGCATGACTAAGCCGCTTCTGGTGAACCAGAGCAGCGCGCGGAAATGCCATTTACCTTCCCGCCGGAGCGGTACCTATTTATCTACTTGCACTTTGACGTGCTTTCAAACTGCTAGGTTGGCAGGAGCTGGGACCGAGCAACGGGAGCTTACCCCGTTGCAGGGATTTGTTTGTTTGTTTGTTCATTTATTTACTCTCAATTTCCACTTTCCCAGTTCCATTGACTGCAATGGGAGGGAATTAATTACATCAGCTGCTGGACTTGCATAGTTTCAGAATGTCCCCTTTAGTGCCTGCAGAAGACAGCTGGTAGGACAGCAATGACAGCAGAGCTTGAAACTGTACTGCATGAACCCTCAGGGCTCTCAACGTCTCTGCTGGTAGGCCTCCATTTCCATGGGTGGGGCCAGTTCTCAGCCATCTTTCAGCAGAGCACAGGGTTGGTCCTGAAGTAATGCCACTAAAAAGTTTACAGTTGCATTAAGCACTATGTTGTTGTTTAGTCGCTTAGTCGTGTCCGACTCTTCGTGACCCCATGGACCAGAGCACACCAGGCACTCCGGTCTTCCACTGCCTCCCACAGTTTGGTCAAACTCATGTTGGTAGCTTCAAGAACACTGTCAAACCATCTCGTCCTCTGTCGTCCCCTTCTCCTTGTGCCCTCCATCTTTCCCAACATCAGGGTCTTTTCCAGGGAGTCTTCTCTTCTCATGAGGTGGCCAATGTATTGGAGTCTCAGCTTCATGATCTGTCCTTCCAGTGAGCACTCAGGGCTGATTTCCTTCAGAATAGATAGGTTTGCAGACTTCCGGGTTAGTGCCATCGGCGAATGGCGGAGTTCCTCCGACCGGAGGAACTAGCTCCGTGGAAACTGGGTCTTCCCGCTGCGGCAAAGGTGGGGACCCGCTAGAAATCCCAGGCGGAGGAAGCCTGGGAACGTGGGGTTTGGCAGGGCACCAGGAGTGCCCCCTACTCACGGGGAACCCCTTTTGGGGATTCCGGAGTGAAGTGGGGTGAGCGGTGCAGTGCTGCAAACTGACTGCTACTTTCACGGAGTGAAGCCGCACAGCCATCGCCGGAGAGCGCTGACTTTTTCCTGTGGACAATTGGATCTAAAACAAGTACCCGTGAGTAGAAACGGAAAATTGGATCAAGAAATACCTTAATTTGACATCGAAGCGGGAAGGTTCAAAACAGGAAGTCTGCCTTCTGCTTTTTGTAAATAGACTGAAGCAAAAACCTTGTAAGCCTAAATTTCCTTCATTTACAACTACTGAAACCCCCTTGGAAGCAGGAGAAAAGGGGGGGTACTTTGTGTAACGCCTGCAGGAGAGGGAGTGAAGAAAGATAAGTTTCCACCGTCTCTAACCTGGGAACGGGGTGTCAGAGACAGAAATTGTTGGAGAGGTTCATTGACTGTGAATGGGATACTTTGACAGATAGCTAAAGAAGAGAAATAAACTGATTCCAATGTTGTCTTTTGCATTCTAAAGAAACAAAATATTTGAAAAAATGAAAGTAATTTTTCTTTATTGGACTTGCCTTAAAAAGATGGATACAAATAGAAATTGTCTCCTCTAGAGGGAGCTTGTTAAATTGTTGCTGCAGCCACAGCTGTGAGATTAAGATCGTGGGATTAGTCCTTTTGACCTTGACTAAATATGAGCTGGAAAGAGGTTTTGGTGCTTGCTCTATGCAAGACAAGTGCTTTGTTAGAATAGATGCATGAGAAGATGGATTCGATGAATGAGAAAATGGATTTGATGACTGTTGTGGCCAATAACTGTGGACAATTAGTGAATAGTGATACAGAAACCATCCAGGGTCCAACTCAGGAACCTGTATTGATTGGGCAAGTGCAGAAAATAATGGAGGAGGCTGCGGTTGCACCTCAAATAATACAAATGGAGAGGCCCAAGGCCCCACAGGAGCATAAGCCGTTGTTTTTGAAGATTGAAGTTGGAGTGGGCCAGGGGGAGTCTGGAGCTGAGGAGGCTTTTAACTTTGGAGAGACTTTGAAATATGCTCGTAAATATTTTTTGGACTATATTGATGACTGTGGGGAGTGGGACTGTGGGGAATGGGCTGATTTGATGAAGGGAGCCCCCCAGAGACCTACTCCTCAACGAGAAAGGAAAGAAATTAAGAAAGAGACCAACAAAAGACAAGGAAAAGTGCAAGTATAAACAAGAAGAAGAAGATCTGCAGAAGGGACATGGAAGAGACTTAAGGGCCTCGGACGAAGAGAAGAAGAGTTTGGATTTGATACCCCGCCTTTCACTCCCCTTCAGGAGTCTCAAAGCGGCTAACAATCTCCTTTCCCTTCCTCCCCCACAACAAACACTCTGTGAGGTGAGTGGGGCTGAGAGAATTCAAAGAAGTGTGACTAGCCCAAGGTCACCCAGCAGCTGCATGTGGAGGAGCGGAGACGCGAACCCGGTTACCCAGATTACGAGACTACCACTCTTAACCACTACACCAAACTGGCTCTCATAAGACATAAGGCTTCCAGGTTGATGGACTAGATGGAATGGACAGTAAGGACTGACACGACCCGAGACCAGGAAGAAGAGATGTTGGATGAAGACTGGAAGAAAATTTATAAAGAAAACTTTTTATTTAGGGAATTAGCCTAAAATTAATGAATATTAGGGAAAATGTTGGAATGAAACTATATGACTCTAGCAGAAATGATATCAGGGGTTATGTATAACTGAGTATTAAGTTTCAAGCTTTAAGGTATTTTATGGTAAGATAAGGTTAAATAAATTAAGGTAATTTGAATAACAGAATATGGGGAAAGATGGAAAGGATCTGTCGAGTTAATTAACAGGTTAAATTGTTAAGATAAATTATTTAATAAAAATTGAGAAAGATGGAAAGAATTTGCTGAAATAACTAACTAAACTAGAATACAAAAAGGGAGGTGCGAGGAGGTCAACGAAACAAGCAAATGGAAGTTATATGGGATATGTGCCTTTCCCCCCCTCCTTTTGTATATATATATATATATATATATATATATATATATATTTATTTATTGTTGTATTGGTTTTTATGTTTTGCGTTTTTTCTTCTTTTTATGTACTGTAGTGTTGTTTTTTATTTATTTCTTTTTTTCTGTAATTCTGAAATTATTAATAAATATTATTTAATTTTAAAAAAACAGAATAGATAGGTTTGATCTTCTTGCAGTCCATGGGACTCTCAAGAGTCTCCTCCATCACCATAATTCAAAAGCATCAATTCTTCAGCGATCAGCCTTCTTTATGGTCCAGCTCTCACTTCCATACATCACTACTGGGAAAACCATAGCTTTAACTATACAGACCATTGTTGACAAGTTGATGTCTCTGCTTTTTAAGATGCTATCTAGGTTTGTCATTGCTTTTCTCCCAAGAAGCAGTTGTCTTTTAATTTCGTGACTGCTGTCACCTCTGCAGTGATCATGGAGCCCAAGAAAGTAAAATCTCTCACTGCCTCCATTTCTTCCCCTTCTATTTGCCAGGAGGTGATGAGACCAGTGGCCATGATCTTCATTTTTTTGATGTTGAGCTTCAGACCATATTTTGCGCTCCCCTCTTTCACCCTCATTAAGAGGTTCTTTAATTCCTCCTCACTTTCTGCCATCAAAGTTGTGTCATCTTCATATCTGAGGTTGTTGATATTTCTTCTGGCAATCTTAATTCCGGTTTGGGATTCATCCAGTTCAACCTTTCGCATGATGAATTCTGCATATAAGTTAAATAAGCAGGGAGACAATATACAACCTTATCATACTCCTTTCCCAATTTTGAACCAATCAGTTGTTCCATATCCAGTTCTAACTGTAGCTTCTTGTCCCACATAGCAATTTCTTAGGAGACAGATGAGGTGATCAGGCACTCCCATTTCTTTAAGAACATGCCGACTTAAAGATTATTCTAATGCAGAGGCATAGAGCAGGTTTTTACACATGTGAATTCACAAATATTGAAATCCTTACACATTCCTGGTTTCAGGTTGAAGTGAGCTGTCGGTCCTGAGGCTGAGGAGATTGAAAGGCATGTCACTTGTGTCCTTGACAGGGAGTTACCTGATTCAAAATTGTGAGGCCTTTTGAGATTTAAATTTAACTGATGAACATACTGTGGAAGTTGTCAATAGATATGCAGCATGGCATTCTGAGGCATCCATGATGAATATGTTTCTGTGTCGGACATGGCTCCATGGAGGAAGACTTGGAAGTCCCTTTAAAAACAATTCTATCATATTTCAGAGGAAGAGCCAATATCAACTGAGGTCCCAGACAAGAGAAGATCAATATGTTTTCAGTGTTTAGTCTATGCCCGAGAGAGTGATTAGAAAGAGTCCAGAAGCTTGTCAGTTATATTGGGCTTTGTTTGATTTAAGAGAATAACTTAAAGTAGCATAAGGAGAAAATAAAGGAGAGAAGAAGAAAAAGTATGTGAACAGCAGTGGGAACCTATAGAAACAGCAGATTTGATACCAAGAGTCATTCCTCAAACAAAAATTCTGTTGTGCTTTACTAATTGTACTTACAATGCTTAAAGATTTCAATAATGATTGGGTTTTATGAATGTGTTATATTAATTGTATCCAATAAAATCTATATTCCCTTGTGCAAAACTTTGCAAGCAACATTTTTCTGTTCTAGTCTTGTCTGCTTGACTCTCGTGGAAGATTAGTGGGGAAACAGAGAAGGCAGCTCTAGCTTTTTACGCATTGGAGATGTGTCTGAGGTATCACTATGGCCATGCTACTGTTTTAGAATCCTGGGCCTTGATCATGCTTTGCTTATTCTACCCTTTTCTCCCAGCCTGCAAGTCTAAGATATAAAAAAATATGAATGTGTAATCACTCTGTGCTAGGTCCTTCTCTACTTTTCTGTCAGCTATATCTATTTTTCAACTCTAGGTCTATGGGCTCTGCAAGAAGTGGGGCTGTCTAAATGCTGCCAGTACTCCTAGACTCCTCTTCCTGTGATATTTGCCCTGCCTGACTAGTTCCTGGTGCTCAGTCAAGGGACAGACCATAAAGAAGGTTATGTAATACAGTCAAAAGCACGATGTGTCCAAATTCAGTCTGAAGGATGGACATTATGTTTAACAGCAATACGCCCAGTGGAACAGAGTGAACATTTCATTATCTATGGTGACTGGATTGCCTGAATACCAAGTTGTGTTTTTATCTCCCAGGATCACAGTTAATTAAGTGTAGAAGAGAAACCAGGAGGTGCCATCAGGAAAATGAGTGAACCATATGTTGGTAGAAAAACAGAAGCGTTCATGCACTGTGTGGGGATGACCTCTGGATGGTCCTGAAATTCAGACAGCTATACAATGGAGCTAGCTTTTGTTTCCAGCTCCCTCAATGAAACGCTAATACTAAAAGGTGGAGAGAGAGAGAGAGAGAGAGAGAGAGAGAGAGAGAAGACTAGTAATATTGCTTCTTGCTGGAAGGGTTTTCCATTTGAGGCCTCTCCAAAGGCTGCATGCTAGCTCAGATGTGTGTCACTCATGCGCCTTTCTCACTGCACACATGCACACACTTACATCAAATGTACAAACCACACATGTACACCCAGCACACATATAAGACACATATACAAGACTCAGTGAAAGTGGGGACAGGTGCCTTCAAGCCCTTGATCAGTGACCCCTTGTTTAACTTCTTTGACCTTTCCAAGCAAGGAACTGTTCAGAGGTCAAATACCTTCATCAGGAAGCTCAAATGAAGCTTTTCACCCACTCCACAAGTTCATTCAATCCTTACCAGCGTGTTATTATTAAGAAAACACTCACCTGTAATATTTCTTTTCCTCACATTAAATTACATTCCTGACCTTTTTGTGTTTTTTATGTATTGCATTTTTATTCAGTTATGCATGCTGGTTGTGGCGGTATTTGCAAGCACTCAGAGCATAAATCCCGATCTTATTCCTTAACCAATTCACTAAACATCCCTGCACCACTCTCCTACCTTTTCATTGTTAAATCATGAAATTTGCCTTATTAAACTAAACGAGCAGCCCACCCTTATTTCCTTATTAAATTCCACCCATGATTGATCCTTCTTAAATTGATGTATTTTTCAACATTGCATTGCTCACTGATAGATAATATATTTATAAAGTTGTGACTTGGCTGGGTCTCCGGGGCTTGCTTTTGTGGCTGCTCTTGGAATATGTTGTATCTATCCACACTAGTACTGTATTTTTCGCTCTATAAGACGCACCAGACCACAAGACGCACCTAGTTTTTGGAGGAGGAAAACAATAAAAAAATATATTCTGAATCTCAGAAGCCAGAACAGCAAGAGGGATCGCTGTGCAGTGAAAGCAGCAATCCCTCTTGCTGTTTTGGCTTCTGGGATAGCTGCGCAGCCTGCATTCCCTCCATAAGACGCACACATATTTCCCCTTACTTTTTAGGAGGGAAAAAGTGAGTCTTATAGAGCAAAAATACAGTAACTAGCACCAAAGCAGTTTGTTCTTTCTCTAGCTCACTTTAAGCTGCTTCCAGGAGAGGGGTATAGTTTGTGGGGCACTGAAAAAGCCCTGTCTAGTCCATCAGCTACTATGTTCTACCTCTGCTCAGAGACATTATGCCTCTGAATACCAGTGGGCAGAGTGCTGCTGTGCTCATGTCTAGCTCGCAGGCTTATCACAGGCATCTGGTCGGCCACTGTGAGAACAGGACGCTAGACTAGGTGGGCCATTGGCTTGAACCAATAGGTTCATCCCAAGTTCTTACGTCCTTAACATTCTGGTCTCACAGTGGCCTGGGGAGTCTGCAAGAAGGACACAAGTGCAAAAGTATTCAGAGGCATAATGACTGACTAGAATGTTTAGGAGGAAGAAATAAACAATTTAAATAAATACAGCATTCGAAATGACACTTCTGAAATACACACATCTTTATTTCTTCCTGGTAAAATGGAACAAGGTCTAAAGGTCACATCTTGCTGGGATTCGGGATTTTGGATCTGGATTTCTAATGCTTGGGAATGAGCTTCAGGAAGGGACATGGGAAGGGGCTTCAGGAACTTTCATTCACATGAAATATACAAATACTTGTATAGTTGGATCTGGGACAGGTCTGACATGGAATTGTAGATCAGCCTAGATACAGGCTGGCATACTAAAGTTGTTCAGCAGAATCCCTGATCTGGACCTTGTGTAGAAATAAATTCCAGACCCGCCAAATGTCCTTATGTTCCAGGGATGTCCCTGATTTAGAGAAGCTATCCTGGTTTATGATTTGATCCCAGAATGTCCCGCTTTTCCATAGGATGTCCCTATTTTCATTGGAGAGATTTTGGAAAGTATGGAGTTATCCAACCCCTGAGCTGTCTGAAGGCAATCCTGTATAAGTGAGGGTTTTTTTAATGTTTCATGTTTTATTAGGCTTTCATATGTGTTGGAAGCTGCCCAGAGTAGCTGGAGCAACCCAGTAAGATTTATGGGGTACAAATAGTAAAAATATCATTATGGAATGGGATGTACCTATTTTCATCAGAGAAATGTTGGAGGGTATGGAATTCTCTCGACCACAAGAATGGGTTTCAAAGCTTTACTGAATAGAAACACATTGCAATCACGCAAAGAGATTCAGTCCTTTATGCAGTTCAGTAAACTTTCCTCTCTCTTGTCTCAGAGCAAGATCCTAAGCTTGTTCTTCAATGCAGAACTTCTCTGCAAGTGCTGCTGCTGCTGCTATTAGCCATTTCCAACAACCACATAGTGGCTTCTCAAGTTTGAGCTTCCTGCCGTGAGAGCTCTGCAGCAGGAATTTCCTGCAAAGAGTCATCAGATAATTTAGCTCACTGAAATAGAAAAACTCCAGTTTTCTCTGACATTTATTATGGCATTTTAAATGCAATGCATTCAAACAAATTCAAATAAATTATTATTATTATTATAAACACAGCATTTTATGTACATTAAACTTATAACTTTAACATGGCATTCCAGTGAGCTCCTCACTTTCCAGCTTTTGTCAGCATTCTTCTTCAGATCCAGTATAACCTCTGTCCAAACTTTTTGTATGCAGATTCTTGTTAAAGCGTGTTCTCCCTAGCAGAGAGCACGTGTTGCGGTTGGGAACAGGCCACCCTCCAGTGACTAGGCAAATTTAGTTGAATCCCGACCATTTAAATGGTTAAACTGGGTTGCTGGGGTGTTTTGATTGTTGCCAATTCAGAGGAGGGGTCAGAGTCTATATATACAGGGGCCAGACGTTGGCACGGCCTCTTGGCCGTTTTGCATCGGATCACCCGCCCTCCCTCCCTTGTTTAAGGGGGGTATTGAAGGATTGCTTGACCTTGCTATGCCTGTCATGGGGTCGTTCGCCTTGGTGCGAGGGCCTGGTAGGAATTTTGCCATCTGGCTGATTGGCTGGTGCCATTTGGTTTTTGCCTACTGCGTAGCAAATCGTCACAACTTGTAAGGTTGGCGGTTAGGCACTGGTTAAATTGGTGCTTGGAGGGGTAAGTGCCTACCCCTCCAAATGATGCGAATGGGAATTCCGTTAAAGGAAATCCAGGGGCTTGCCATTCTTTCGTCCTTGTCCCCGGAGTCGGACTTGGGCCGTGCAAGCCCCACAGGAACATGAGGGTGAGAAGTAATGGTCTGGTGCCCAGCTTTATTTCTCACCCAATACTTGTTTCCCACACTGGCTTCCGCTGGTATCCGGAAGGCCAGCTCTGTCCCTGAGGGCAAGGACAGATAGTCGGAACCAGTGCCTAAGCAACCACTCACATTTTTGTATTTGAATAAAGTTGTGGCCAAAATTATGCCAAAAACCTTAAACAAAAATTGATGTGTGAATTATTGGGGGGCTACTGTGACTCAACACGCAAATCAACCTTCTCCAGGAGATAATCAAATTAAACTGGGAGAGCACAGTTTGTGTGTTTTTGCTTTTTTGCTAGGCATAAGAGTATGGAAACATCTGTGTGAGAAGTGGGAGAAGAGGGGGAAAACATGTTGAATTAAAGAAGATCTGTTCTTTCAAGGGAAATAAGATGTCTTGTCTAAATTAAAGTAAAACTGTCAGGTAGAGGTGAATGAATCACTTCTGACAGAAAGCACATCCTCTTCAACAATTTCCTCCTTCCCTGGGCATTTACCATGTCTGGAGTCAATCTTGGGGCAAACAATTTGCAAGGTTCTAGTAATAAATCATCCATGTTTTACTCGTTCCCAGCACCCAGCCTGATTCAAAAAGCCCCGCAGTTGGAAGTAGAAGATAAAGGAAATCCACAGGGATAGGCTGCTGTCCTGAGATGATAAATCAGCTCAATATAATTGACTGACAGCTTCAGGAAAGGCCTGCGTACACAGCCATCACAATACAGCTTTTGGGAATGTGAGATCTGGGGGCTAGCCATATTCCATGCATGGCATCTGCACTGTCTAGCTTGGTATAGTCCCACTTTGTCCCTTTCCTCTGCCACTGCTGAGCATTGTTCAGAAATGGACCTAGAAAGGAAGTTATGAAGCAAAATATGCAAGTACCTTTCTAAGCAATTTCTGCAAAATGGCTGGCTATTCCCACCTGCCCGTGCATTTAGCCAATGAGTGAACTCACAGTTGCAATTAATAAGTGATATTATTATTTTTTGGACACCAGGCAGAAGGAATCTCTGGGGTCCTTAAAAAACTTCTATTTCCCCTTTCTCTTTAATGCACTTTTCCTGGTCAGTCTTAGGCAGAAATTAAAAAGTTCCTTTTTAAATGAACTGCAAATATCTAGTATTTATGCTGAAAATAGAAAAAAGGGGGGAAATTGTATTTTTTTCTGTATGAATCTGAGAGTGACTCAAATTCACCCTCTCGTTAACAAACAAAAAAGAATAACACATTTAAAATGTGTTTCTAATTATTTTTTACAGGTGTCTCTCTAAGCCAAGCATTTAATAACCTTGGCTGACTCTTGATTATAACATAAAACTTTACATATTATGCTATTCCCTCTTGTTGTACTCTGTCATAAATTTCCAAATGAGATGTTTATGCTAACATTAGTAGACAACAGATAATTATCTCCAGATTCAATCAACGCATTTGATTTGGACTTTGGACAACAAGTTATTTACAGAATAGGAAGCCAATATTATTTTTTATTTAACAAGAAATAATAACATAGTATCATCCTTTGAAATATCAGAATTATCTGTAACATTTTCCTGTTTTATATCTGAAAATATGCTCATGTATGAACATTTTTATCAATCTTGATAACTGGACTTTGGATGGTATCCAACTGATTCAGAGTACACTGAATAAAACCAACAAATTTCAGTCGGTTACACCACTATATTCTTATATGCAAATAATTTCATAATGCAGAGGAATGTGTAGAAGTATGAGAGGTAGCTTGTCTCCATGAATGATATTTTATTAATATTTGGATGCAAAGAATCATGAGTGGAGAGCAAATGGTGATAATAAGCTCTGCTCCACAAGCACAGTGCAAGAGGCTTCCCAAGAGTATACACAATGTCATGGCAAGTAAGTGGATTGTGTAGCCGTACTCATACTTCTCTCAATTTGTGCAAAAAAACCCCACAGTTTTACACATTTGTAAAAAATAATGCTGTCTTTGGATTGAAACTCATGAGAGGGTGGAACTTAAAATCTTTAAATATGATAAAGAAAAGTTACAAATAAGACGGGTATCCAGCTGACCTCTTACAGCTTGCAGCTTTATTTTATTATTATTTATAGAGCACTCACAGTGTTTATAGTACCAGAAGTGCTATGTGCTTGTTAACGTGGCCTCAAAGTAAAGCTGTGCTCCACTGATAGTTGCCTAGCACAAATGGCATAAAAGTGGAAATTAAAAATGAAACGTACTTTAAAGCTAATTGAAAGGAGGCTGTTTTTGGAGTTAGTACCCAAACAACTTGCAGAACCTTGGAAAAAAGGCTACAGATGGTTGCCTTGCCCATCCCTAAGGCCAGCCTTGCTTAGGATGTTTCTGCTCTTGGATGGGTGAATCTGTCCATTTCAGTTTCTTTCAATTTCTGTTTTTCTGCTCGTAAGTTCAATACTACACATTTGGACATCAGTTTGCTGCCTTTTTTTTTTAAAGTCCTCATACAAACCCACTAGCACTGTAGTGAGAATCCATCCTAATATACACATTTCACCTGCAATTTTGTCTTACAGAGCATTTATATAAAGCAATTTCATACAATGCCGTACATTTGGGCACGTTGTTTTCACCAATATATATATATATATTTCTGCACACTGCACCTTAATATATGAATTTTGGTGCACATGTTACTTGGCTGGAGAAGTGTACATTTTGAAGGATGGCTGTGTTTTGGAACAATTAATTGGAAAAATTGTGCTTTGGTTTGCATGGTGTTTCAGAAAGGGCTAATCGGATAAGTTGACCTTTAAATGCAAACTGGACAGAATTCTCTCCCATCTCCAACTCCTGCAACTGAAACTTTTTGATTAGAGAAACTTTTTTTCCTGCAGGTAAGCCCAAACAGATCTCAGCACACACCTCTTTTAGTCATGCATTGCATTAGCCTGGAAGTGCCAGAGGCCATTGATTTAAAGACAATAGCACTTTTTTTTACTGCCAGTCATATCCATGGATTACTTTCTAAAGAAAACAAATAGCTCTATTCAGAATCTTTGTTTCACAAAATCGTGTATGAACTTCTGTGAAACCAAAAAACAAAAAATAAACTTGCAAGAGTCCTTGTAAAGTTTCAATTGAAAAGGCAAAGCCAGAGGAATAATAGCCAAATGCCAAGCAGAACACACTGTGTTGGCATATCCTACAGCTATGTTTGCGTATTAGGTTAATACTTAGTTCTGCTATGGGGGACAGAAAGGAAGAAATTGCTGCCTTCTCTCAGCTGGTTAGAAATGAAGCAAAGTCTCTGATAGTAAGAAAACCGGACAAATGAAAGGGAAGGTAGGGAGAGAAGGTTAAGGATACCGCCACACCCGCAGAAACAAAGGCCTGAGGGGAAAGGGTGTACAAAGGACATCTAGCGAAAGTAATACCAGCATGAGCAACAAAGACAGCAAGAAGAACAAAGGCATGAACAGAGCAGCTGGAGGTGTTAAGAGTGCTAATCACACTCTTGGAACTATTATCCTACATGAAACACACTCGTGTATTTTTTTTATTATTTTTTTAAGGAACCAGAGAGGCCTTACAACACAACCAAAAATTCAGATACTATCAGTGTTATCACATCAGTGGGCAGAAGAATCAAAATAGCAGGAAACTTTATTGGCTGGCATTCAAGAAAAAACACAGGCAGGCTTCTTCAAGCTGTGGATTCAGCAGGATAAGAAAAGTCACCACTGAAAAGTGGAGATGGGTGGCAGATCTTTTATGTTGCAAAGTGATGTAGACTCAGCCCAGTCGTCAGGAAGCAAGTCCCAGGGATTTCAGTAGCACTTGCAAGTGCAGTGACTTTCTCCTTTCGCTTTCCTTGGCACCATAGCGGTGATCTGGGCCAGGTACCCAGCAATAAGGTACCCAGGTCAAAAGTAAGGACCATAGTTCAGTGATAGGCCAGGTGATTAGCATGCTGGAGGTTCCAGGTTCTAATTCATGCATGTCTAGCTAAAAGGCTCAGGTGGCAGGTGATGGGAAAGCAGTAGTTCTGCCTGAGATCACAGTGAGCTTCTGCTTGCCACAATGGACAAAATCAGGCTCAATGGAAAAATAGTCTGATTTGGTGTCAAAACAGCTTCCTGTAAGAGGATTGGCTTTTCATCCTCATATTTCTCTGCATTTGAATAAGAGTTGCCAAATGTCCAGGATTATATAGGGAGGAGTTCAACATCTTGCTAAGGTGATGGCTCCATCAAGACAAGCATTTCAGTCCCCTCTGTGGACTGTTCTGGTGGTTCTCCTGATCCCTCCAGAGCCAATGTGAGAGTGGTACAGGGACACATGAGGGTGGGGAGGAGAAAACTTCCACTAGTGGAAGTTCTTACACAGGATTTTGCTAGCAGGACTCATTAGCTGAATCTGGCCCATAGAGTCAGCAGAACATTGCCCGCTCGGCCAGCTGCTTGAATTGGTGGATGCAAAACTTTGGGGAGAGAGTCCCTTTAAGGATTTTGTATATTATTTTGTTCAGTATTAGTCTATATGGGGGTGGGGGTGGGATATGGAAATTGTAGCTTCCCATGGTGGGGATGATGAGATTTATGGTGCACAGTGCTCTCATTAAGATGTGCTGTGAATCCGATTGCATACACACTGAGCTACTATGTGGAGGTTCATTGGGCCACCACTGAATGCACATTATACCAAACGCTAGAGCACACAGGAACCTGTCCAGACACAGAAGAGAACACTCTCTTGCAAAGGAAATGTATCCAGCCTATGCACACTTTTTTAAAAACTGAAAAGAGGGAGACTTTTGGTTCAAGAGGAACCTTTTCTCTTTTTTATAGTCATGGCTTTTCCTCAAACATGTCCTAGTTCCTAACAAATCCAGTCTCCACTTCTTCCTGATTCCTATGTTCTGCCTGTCTACCATGTCCTGCATGAGGTATTTATGAGAAGCTACTTTGGATTGCGACTTCCTACCAAACTACATTTCGTTTCCAAGACCATATCACTAATTTCCCCAGATCATGGATGTGCTGGTGTGTGCCACAACTACTGAATCTTCCTTAGCACTGGTATATGCCAACCTTTCTAGATGGCAGGAGATAATATCCCCCAATGAATAATTCCCTTCTAAGGCATTGTTTCCTTCTTCCTTGGAGTGATGTCCCCCATCCCTGAGAGCTCCATTATCAGTGACAGTAAGAAAAGTAAAGAACCTGTCACATTCAACCTGGGGTGCCTCTGTCAGATTCATGAAGGTCTCGTCTACATTCCTCTCTGCCTCTCTCTCTCAGCTTTTCCAGGGAAGCTATCTTGGCCTCAAAGGAGCAGACTTGGCCAATATAACAGAACTAATATAACTGAACAAGTCTGGAGTGTTTTGACTAAAATAAGTTGATTCAGTTCCTAGCTTCTGCTGCTTCTTGTCTTAAATTCACCTGAAATTGAGATTAATGTTTATGTGTTTGAAGTGCAGACAAGCTCCACACCCCCATAGTCATTCAGATATCTTAAGCAGTTTCACTCAGAAAGAGAGGCGAGAGAGATGAATGAGACTGGCCACAAGGAAGAGATCATACACAGTGAAAATGGGAACAAAGAGCCATGCAGAAGTGAAATTGGATTATATTGATTCAATTAATATTGTCTTTCCTCAGCCATCCCCAGTTCTTTATGCTGCTGTTTATTAAATGGCACTATAAAAAGAAACAGACATTTTGGTGCAAGAGGGTGGCACTGAAAGGGACTCTTTGATCTGAGTGGCAAAATACTATGCTGGGGAAATCAGTGAGTGACGTTCATAATAAAGGGATCACGAAGTTGTGCAAATTATGACCGTGCCAAATGGACTTGGTAAATATATTAGCAATGCTTTGTTTCTGACAATCCAAATATATTTTTAATCCCCATAACTTGGAGATTCCTGCCTTGTGTATAAGATCTCTTACAGAATAGTCAAGACAAAAATAAATAGATAGAAAGAGAGAATGACTGACCCAAATGGTTGATGTTAGCAATCTTTTCCCTAATGAAGGAGAGTATAGATTACTGCTCCTGGATATCTCATGAAATCTACATGTCTGTGCAAACTACTGGTTTCCCACAGACTTACTTCTGCCACTTGCAGGATGATGTGGGGGCAGGCAGAGCAGCAGCAAGGTTGGGGAAGCACCGCCACACTGTTGTTGTTGTTCTTTAGTCGTTTAGTCGTGTCCGACTCTTTGTGACCCCATGGACCAGAGCACGCCAGGCATTCCTGTCTTCCACTGCCTCCCACAGTTTGGTCAAACTCATGTTTGTAGCTTCAAGAACACTATCCAGCCATCTCGTCCTCTGTCATCCCCTTCTCCTTGTGCCCTCTATCCTTCCCAACATTGGAGTCTTTTCCAGGGAGTCTTCTCTTCTCATGAGGTGGCCAAAGTATTGGAGCCTCAGCTTCACGATCTGTCCTTCCAGTGAGCACTCATGGCTGATTTCCTTAAGAATGGATAGGTTTGATCTTCTTGCAGTCCATGGGACTCTCAAGAGTCTCCTCTAGCACCATAATTCAAAAGCATCAATTCTTCGGCGATCAGCCTTCTTTATGGTCCAGCTTTCACTTCCATACATCACTACTGGGAAAACTATAGCTTTTACTATACGGACCTTTGTTGGCAAGGTACCGCCACACTAGCAGAGCCAATTCAGCTGTCCCACTGGTACACTGACATTGCCCCCACCTCATTGTCACCTGATGAATCAGTAATGGTCAGAAGGCCATATATATATCAGAGCAACTCTTTATGATTCCTGCTCCAAAAGTGATCTCAGATATTCAGGAAAACTTTCAATGCCAACTCTGATAACACTGATGAAAAACAAGGTGTTAAACATAATTGGTTTTTTAATACGGTTTTTATTTATTTTCATGGTACGGAAGATACATTTTGAGAAAACAATTGTTACAACAGTAAATTACAAGTAAGAAGTTACCGTGCAAGAAGGTTCAAGCACAGTCTGTTGGTCTTAGTTCACCATTTGCCCATTCAGCATCATAGGATAGGAATAATGTGAAGGACTGCAAAGCAAGTCTTTGCTTAACAAAGTCTTTGCTTAAGCAAAATTTGCTTAACAAATATATTATACAGAGAGATAAATAAAATCTTATACTTCATTAGAAATTCAGCACTTGAACCATATTTCTATTGTTCTTCTACAAATCAGTGTTTTAAAAGAAACCTGCTTTCCACTTGGCTTCCTAATTATTGTTCATAATGTAAGGCATTACAGTAACAGTAGTGCTTTGTTCCTCCTTACAATTAGATATGGTGATTAAAACTTGGTACAATGTTCGTCTAACAATGCTCATTGTATGGCATCTATTCTTGGCTTCAGGCATTTCATGAGCTTATTTGCTCAATTACTGAAAGATACAGGACTGTTTCATGCTGCTTCTCTACCAGTTTCAGTGAGATTGCACATGGAACCAATATAACACACTAGCAGTGACATGACCCATATGTTTTACATGGGATATATTGTGTTTTTACTTATTTATTAAATTCACATACTGCGTTACCACCAAATAGTGCCCAAGGCAGCTAACAGCATGAAAATACAAAGTATAATGCAAAATAATAATCAACCATTACAGAACAGAAAAAGGGCTGGCTTCTGAAAATATTGAAATTCAGCTCACAGGTGCTCTTTTGGAAATTGGCCTAAATTCTTCCATTTTTTTATTGCAACAATACAAATCTACATTATCAGAATGCTAGAAATGTATATATAGCTATGTATGGAAGAGGGCCATAGACCAGGAGCCAGCAGAAAGGAGAAGAGTGTTTTGCTGGAATCCACAGCAAGGGCCTCACACATACCATTTCAAACTTTCTGCTTCAAGAAGACACATGTCTGATGTAAAGAAAGTTACCAGTCCATGACAGTAATCTGTTGCTCGAGTTTCCAACCTTTTTCACTCAGGGCACTGCAGTTGTTTATGGAGAAGGAAGAGAATGGAGTAATGGTGCAAATACAAGTAGGCTGGATCAACCAATACGAGATGATGTTTTTAACCCTATAGGTAATAGTAGCAGCAGCAAATGGTCTAAGCTAGAGAATCAGGATGTGCTTTATCGACTACTTGAAAGCTTTCACCTCAGTAGGGTTGCTGGAGGTCATTATTTCAACTTAAGGAGCAAGAAGTAGTTTTCCACTGAAAGCTGGGGAAAGGGAAAAACTTTAATCAATATATGTCCTGTTAAACACTTTTTCTAAAGGTCAGGCAAAGAGAAAGTTGAAGCAATGCTCCTTTTCTCCATGTACTCTGGGAAACCAAAGGGGCATCATGTTCCTATTATTCCATTAAGTTTAGCAGGTGTGCATCAATAAATTTCACAAAGAGGTGCCGGCAGGAAGGATGTATCTACGCTGTGGCTTTGAAAGTCACCAGATGTCTATGTAGCGTCACCTCACAGTCAACAAATATAATACTTTGGGCTGACCCTCTCAGCTGTCTCACAGAACCCAGGCGAAGATGTAGTATTTGCTGAACTAATGTGGACTGCGTACTCTGTATGGTATCACACGTCAGACATGGGCAACAAAATGACAACTTTCCTCAGTTATCCATTTTCTCCCCACATTTTTGGTTTTGCCCTAATTGCTTAATTCAATGGCACCGCAAGTTGCATTAAGTGTTCATTATTAATGCCACATGTCCTACGAGAATTAACTAATTAACCATCTTTATTTATTTTTTCCAAAGAAATACTATAGGTACTCTCAAAACCCCAATAAACCCAAAAAGAGCAGAAAGTGGAATGCACACATAACAAAAACCAAACACTACCATCCGTTTTAAAATAATAAAATTCTCATAGTACAGAAATCAATTATATTTAGCCATCTTTAAGATACCTTATGCTTGACAACATAATGGTTATTAGAATATGTATCATTGATGCTCACTCTTCTCATGGGGTACGTCCTGGAGCTGCAGGTCAGTTATGGGCAGAAATGGACAAAAGTGGGTGGGACCTGAGGCAAATGCAGGCAGAGCAAAGGCTGTTCCTATTACATGTGCACATTACCAGTCATGCAAAAAGCAGCGGTTTCTACATGCACACAGACACACAGTTCCATCCAGGCTTGCAGGAGGTGTTTCCACAGTTCATAGACACATTCGAACCAAGCAAAAGGGTTAGAGGAGGGTGCAGAGCAATCCCTTGAGAGTATGGCCAGGGGAGTGAGAGCCTCAGAGGTCAGACAGAAAGGCCTGGAGACCTGAGTGTTCCCCCTGTAATGCTCCCCTGGTACACTCTACTCACTGAGCATTCAGTGGCTGTTGTCCCTGTGCTTTAAGGTTTCCTTCATAACAAGTAAGACCAAAAGGGGGAAAAAGATACCAAAAGGAAAATATTTTAAGAAGTTCCCAGCACTGGCAGGCAATGCTTGACTAACTTTGGAACATACCTTAACCTGATGGGCATGTACTTAAAAGACAGGAAGTTGAGATTGCCCATGAAAATATCTTCTGCACTAGCCTACTAAAAAGACGACAGGTTTCACATGATATAGCAAGTTTCTTGAGCTCTATAAATGGATCTACACCATTGACCTGAATCTACCACATAACATATGACAATATTTTATTTTATTTTATTTTAATTTTTATTCTCTTATTGGCCAATATAATTTAGTACATCAAATTATCCCCCCTCTCTCTCTATATATATATATAATACACATACACACACACACACACACACACACACACACTGCTTGATAGTAAGAGAAAAAAACCTCAAAATAGTTTACAAACAATTAATTGCAGTAATTCTTTTTAAGGAAACATTATTGCTTTATTTTGTTAGGTACCTTTAATGAAGTCAGAAATGTTGCAGTCTGGTTTTTCTTTTTCTTTTTTCTTTCTCTTTTTTGAAAGAAAGACAAATCTGTTTCCAGTTTAACTTTTATGCCTTCCTACTTTCAGTGCCCTTAGCCTATTGCAGAGCAGAGAATCCATAGCCCTACAATGAAACAAAACTGCCAGCCCCACTATTTTTTCCATTTTCAAAAAATCTCTAGCTTTCTGTTACTTTGAAAGATTTTAAAAGCCTTTTTTTAAAAAAAGTAAAAGAAAGAAAATGTGTTTTTTCTTCCTACTAAAGGCTTTGTGTGATCTCTAGATGTCTTATTCTCGGATGGTTACACCATTAAAACACTGTTCTGAGAAGCAGCATGAAATGTGTGTAATCAAAGCCCTATTTGGCCATTTCCCCCAATAGCATTAGGGGAAAGAGAACCTGCTTGTTCACTGGCCTCCTCCCTTTTGCAGCATTCCTAAAAGCCTGCCCTTGCACACGTCCAAGGTCAGCTGCTGCTGCAGGCAGCTGTTCTCCTCATGGAGGCTCTGTGCAGTCCTAAAGCCAGCTTCCTGCTATAGATGTCCCCATGGAAGGCTATGGGGCTCAGCCACCAGGAACAAAACTGTGGGACCAGAGCCAGCCAGGAGGACCTTTCTGGTGGGAAGCATGTGAGGGAGAATGCTTGAACAGTGCTAAAGTGTTTGCAGATTTATTTATTTTTTGAATTGAAAGATGACCGTGAGGGTAAGCAGAGTATCCAAATGTAGTTCACCCTCTCAATGTGACCTTTAAATGTATAGTATGGCCCGTCCCCACTAATTCCCCTGGCACACCACCCATTATTCCATCATGCAGCAAAATACCTCCAGATAAAAACCTGGCAAACCAAAGACTTATACTGCCTAACAGACCTCTACAAGAATAACAAACCCTTATCAACCCAAGAAATACAAGGCAAACTAGGAGACAACCAAATACCCTAGCTAACACACCACCAATTACATGCCCTCTTAAACAATCCAGTAGTAAAATCAGCAGCAACTACGCCCCTGACAACTTCCGAAAACCACCTCCTAACAACAAAGGGACATGGCAAAGGGATGATATCCACAATGTACAAAAAACTACTACAAAATCCCACAAACACCCTAGACGTAATAAAAAATAATAAAAAATTGGAGGATGACATAGACTATGAGATTAACCCCACTCAGTTGACCAGAATGTGGTCTAAACCTCCTTTTAAATCCATATCAGCAAAAAGGAAAGAACTCACTCTGAAACTCACAGATGATACCTAACAGCAAGGAAACTAGCACTAACATGCCCAGGAATCTCAACAAAATGTTGGAGAGGATATACCTCCACAGGCACATACTTCCACGTGTGGTGGGAATGCCCCCAAATCCAACTATTCTGGACAACAATCATACAAGAAATATGTAAAATAACTAAGCAAGTATTAAAAGTTCCCCCGGAACTGGCCCTACTAAACATCTTCCAAGATAATACTGCCCACTCACATCATAAAGAGCTCATAAAGACTCTCCTCCCTGAAAGGGAGGGGAGGGGTTGTGGTCGGGGCCCGAGCTCCGGCTAGCAGGGGGCGTGGCCCCCTGCTGCCCGCTCACCTGGCTGGCGCTCACGCCCCCGCAGTGGCCAACCAACCGGGGGTCACAGTGGGGGTGTGTCCAGCAGCATTTTGCTGCAGCGCCAGCCTTCCCCCGGCCTCATTCTTCGTACCTTCACCCCTTGCAAGTCACCCACCCTCCACTCCCTTTAGTTAGGGCTCAGGTTTTTGGCCTTGCTATGGACCTTAGGTTGGTCGCCCTGGTTGGCTGGGGGGCCTGGTAGGAGTTTTTCCATTTGGCACTAGGCTTTTTGGTTTTTTCACCTACCTTGTAGCAATCGTCACAACTTTTGTGGTATTGGTGGGTAGGTTAGGCATTGGAATAATGTGTTGCGCTGTGTGGAAGTGCTAGGTGTGGCCATCGCCTAAGCCTTCAATTTTTAGTGGTATTCCGTTAAAGGAATCTGGGGGTCGTGTATTCCGTCCGATGCCTGCTTGGCGGGAGGCCTTGGCACGACCCTCGGTGACAGCAGGGGTGAGCTTATAGTTGGATTAGCATCAACAGGCTCCACCTACTGGTGAAGAACCCACTTGTTTCGATCCAATGCCTAAGCCAATACCTTTTCAATTGCTGTAACCAATAAAGTTGTGGCCTTTTCTAGCCCATTAACCTTATATCACGTGTCCATGTGTCTTCATTTCACTTCACCGGGGGTCGGGTCCTTGAACCACAACCCACCTACTCTCAGCAGCCAGAAACATCATAGCCAGACACTGGAGAGACCTGCCAGGAGTAAGCATGGACCAGTGGTATCAAATAGTTTGGGAAACAGCCTTATTAGAAAAACTAACCAATAAGCTGAAACTGACACAGGGACAAATAGAAGAAGATGCCTCCACCCCAGTATGGCTCCCCTTTATCACACATATAGCCCAACAAGACAACAACAAGAATCCGCCGACAGCATACGAATCAATCTGGCTAACCTGATTCAAAAATACACACACACACCCCACTCACACATGAAAACAAAGTTCACCACAGCCAATCACAAACAAACAACCACACCCTAGGCCAACCCCAACCTCTCTCACCACCAAAGGAACACAAGTGAATAGTAAAAAGAACCTACACAAGCGACGCTGACACAAAACCACATTGCCACCCGACCCCACCCCCACTCACCCCACCCCCCCTCCACCTCTTTCCCCCCTTTCTTCCTAATGTAACACTAATGTCTCAACAAATGAAACTGATCTGTAGAAAATGTAACTTGAAGAAAGAGGCATTGCACATTTGGAAACCAAGAAATCTTTAATAAAAATATGTTTTTTTTAAAAAAAATGTATAGCATGGCTGTGCCACATCCAGATTCCATTATCTTAAGTCTGGTAACTTAACTGCAGGAAGCAAAGCCAGTGCACTGTTTGGCCATAAATAGACAGGAAATTTTTATCAGGGGCCATACAGAGCTTTGTGTTGAACGAAGCTGGTTTACGCTGCCTGGAGCTAGTACAGAGTTCAAGAGCACCTTCAGTCACTGGAGGCAAGCAGGGGTCATGCTGACTAATCAGCTCTTACTTCCTCCCCCCACTGCGTTCAAGGAAACAGGGTGCCTTTTGCCACTGTGTGTCTTGAGCTCCATTATCTTGAAAAGGCTTAAAACAAGACAGCTGTTAAACAGCTGTAACTGAAGGTACTCTGTATACCCCTGCTATATAGAAAAAATGAAGGAAGGAAGGAACTATTGTCTTCAGTCTTGTTTGGAGAACAGAGGAAGAAAGGGTTGTTCTTTCTCCCTCTGTAGCCTCAGCTACTCAAAATATTTTACCTCTTGACCTTCTAAGAGCCTCAGTGTAGCTTGCTTGTGAAATGAAGTGCCTCAAGATTCCCCTCACCACCTCCATCAGTATCGAGTGGCCTCCAATTCATTTTATCAGGCTTTATGAGACCTTAAAAAAAAAAAGCTCTGGGACATTATTATGGAATAATGCCTTGGAATGCCACAGGGTCAGGAGGTAAGCAGGGGTTTTTTGTGGCAGAAAATAGGCTGTAGTCTTACATATACAGTGGTGCCCCGCAAGACGAAATTAATTCGTTCCGCAATTTTTGTCGTCTAACGAATTTTTTGTCTTGCGAAGCACGAAATCCCATAGGAATGCATTGAAAATCAATTAATGCGTTCCTATGGTCAAAAAAAGTCCAAACAAAGCCAAATTTGGTACAACAACAGTTTATTAACTGCTCTTTAAAGTCACACATACTGTAAAGAGCAGTTCAAAAATTTAAGGGAAAATAAATTAACTTTATAAACAAAACATGTCTTTGTTTTTAGTCAAAGAAAAAAAGTCGCGAGACGTTTTCGTCTTGCGAAGCAAGCCCATAGGGGAAATTCGTCTTGCGAGGCAAATCGCGAATGGAAAAACCTTTCGTCTAGCGAGTTTTTTGTCTTGCGAGGCATTCGTCTTGCGGGGCACCACTGTACTTAGCAAGAAATAAGTCCCACTGACCTCAGTGAACTAACATTTGAGTGAACATCTTTGGTAACAGACTAAGATTTGTAAATAGCTAGTACCCTTGCCCAGGTATCATCATGTATCCCAGAGTCTTCTGTAAGAATTTTGAAAAATCCTAACCTGCTTTTGAAAATTCATGCATATGGCTATTTGGCACTCCTAAGTTGAACAGAGACTCCTGAACTTTCTATTGATCTATTTCTCTTGTGTCTGAGCCTCTATGACATGTTGTTCAATTGCTCCATATAGGAGGCACATACCTTTTGGGAGAAGTTACCTTTTATTGATGTAGAAACACAAGCTTTGAGACCTGTAGGTTCTCTTATACCCAGAGATGCTCCTGACTGTCTAAGTTGCAGGATCACCTTTTATCGTTTGCATCTAATTGCCAAGCTGAAAGAGGGCAGAAGCCTGAGTGCTATCATTTGTGCCTTAGAAAGCACTTGGTTTGACTACTATCATGTTCAGGTTGACCTTTGAAAAATGCCCAGAAAATGTAATCAGTATAGTCAACTTATGCATTGAAGCAGGAAAGCACTAGGGAATTTACCTTTCCCCCTAATAGCAAACTCAATAGTGAGTGCTGACCAAATGGAGTTAGAAGAGGGCCACTGAAAAACAAGAAGGAGGGAACTTCCATGTTTGTAAAACTACAGATTTTTGTTGGGCAGGGGCCACTAAGTCAGAGCTTTCCAAACTGTGTGTTGCAAAACGTTAGTGTGTCGGTTGCAGTGTATCATGTGAACGCTCCCCAGGCTCCTCCCAGGGCTGGAAAGGGGTTAGTTTAACCTCCAATCTGCTAGTAAAACTGAACTACTGCGTTGTGAAATGATGCATGTCTAAAAACTGTGTCACCAACATGAAAAGACTGAAAATCTCCGCACTAAGGAACTTCCAGGACACAGGAATAACTCAACGTTCAGAACAGTAATATCAACTGAGGAAGGATACAGTAATGTGTTGCTGATGTCTCTTAGCTCTCTCGACTCTAACAAATTTCAGGAATTATGGTGGTTTGGAGACTTTGCAGCTCAGCAAATGTGTGACAACTTGCATGCTTAGAATGCTGCCATGAGTGGGAAGTTGTGTTTCTTACCAAGGCTCTTGAAATGATCTTGCCCACATCATTATTTATTTATTTATTGCCACATATCTTTTTTAAAGTTTTGTTTTTTTAAAAGAAATCAAAGGTCTGCAGTTATAACACAATAGATAGATTTCATCATTCCTAACCCCACTACTAAATCATTATAACAGGATTTAAATAGACACTTACTTTTTATGTTTGCTTATTACTGGAACTTCATTCCTCTTACAGCGTATACAGGGGGAGTTAAAAGGTATCAATGAAACAGTGCCGTTAGCTAAAATTATAGGCTAGATTAATGAAAAACAGCAGCCTTGCCTGTCTGTTCCTTTAAACATTAGAATAACTCAATCCTACTCGAGCAATCCATTTTAGTATTTATAGGGCACCCTTCACCATAATAGCTAAGTGCCCAACTGCTGAATAGCTAAGAAGATTTAGCTATATTTTGAAAGTCACCCAGCAATAAAATTTCATCTAGCTGGAAAAATACCACTGCTGATCATTTTCATAGCTTTATCACGTGACCTATGTGATATAATCTTGGATATTGTATTGAAAAGGACAAAAACTAATTTGGCAGTAGGAGGGGAACCCACATTCTTTTTCACAAAATCCAAGAGGGAATGAAGAACAGGGAATGTATATATATGTGTGTGTGTGTGTGTGTGACATTGATGGAACACACAGCTCCTGATGAATGGTTTCCTTCATTCATTCCAATGGCCATGGAAGCTCCACACACAGAATTCCATAACCTGAATAAATAAGATATGCTTTGTTTGTGATGCATAATTTATTCCACTTTGGCTAGCCATAAATGAGTAGAAAGGGGCCATGTGGACTTCTAAAGTTTCACCTCATGAAAATCCTGTTCATGGCTCTGGTGTCTGAAATGCTAAAAGCAGCAACAGTATTCAGATGCCCCATGAATTCAAATGTGTCAACCTGCAGTGTCTACACCTGATCTTCTATGCAGATTCATAAGCTCTCTTTGCACAACCTGTACCAAGCATTTTGGTGATGCCAGATCACACAGGGAGAACCCATAAGCAGACAACTTATATGAGAATTGCCTCTGTGCAAAAGGGGAAGATAACCTTTCTACCATGTGTTCACTAGTCACCTATATCTGGTTACTGCCCATATGCTAGGCTATCAAGCAACTCTCACTCTCAGCAGTGATTTGGACCAGACACTTGGGATCATAAAAAGAATGCAGATATTGATATATACATCCAAGCATTTATATCTGTCCTAAATCCAAGGAGTTTAGGTTTATGTGTACTCTACCCCATTTCTGTTCTCACATCAACTGTATATTAATAGTGACTGATCCATGTTCTCCCAGTGAGCTTCATACATGAGTGAGGAATTGAACTCAGAGCTCTGTCTACTATATAATTCTGGTTGTCTGTCAAAATGCCCCTGTTCAGGAAACCAAATGCCCTGTGCAGCACATGGTATTATTATTATTACTATTATTATTATTATGCCACCTATCTGTTTGGGTTTTAACAAATTAAAAACACTAGGCACAATAAAACATCAAACAATAAAAACTTCCCTATACAGGGCTGCCTTCAGATGCCATAAGTAAAACTAAGTAGCATGGTGACTGTGTTTCACAAAGTGTTTGCCATATATGACCCCAAACAATTAAATGATCTTGGAACAGAAACTAGACTTCCTCCAGGGCAAAGTTCCCAACAGCCAGACTATGCAGCTTCATTAACATGTGACCCCGAAATTCCAGATCGCTTCAAAATGATGCCAAAGTTTTGTGCTGCTTTTGTGCCATTTTGTGCTGTGAACCCCAAGCAAATCAGGGTCACAAGCTAATGCTAAAAATTCCAGTCTTGTCTGATTGACTCCAAACAGGTGCCAAAGTTTTCTCCTGGTTTTGTGCCACAAACCCCACTTTTTCACAGCCCCCCAAACTGAGCAACTGACACTCAAACGAGGGTCACGAGTAAAGGGCAAAAAAACCCCAACCTCGTCCAATTGGCTCCAAATGTGGTGGTTTTGTGCCATTTTGTGCCACAAATCCCGCTTTCTGCGCAGCACCCCCTCCCCCAACTGAGTCTTGGACACTCAAACTCGGCCAACAAGTAAAGGGCCAGAAACCTGAAGCAGCTTGGGAAGCTCAGGCAGAGAAGCCTTGCTGCAGCGGGGAGGTCAGTACACCCAGTGCATTTTTTCTTAAAATATGAGGCCAAACTTAGATTCACAAAATGTTTAGGAGTATGCGTACCCCTGCATACCCCCAGGAAAAAAAGCACACCAATAGGAATCCTGCAGTGTTACTATTGCCCAACTTCAAAAAAGAACCTCTACTATTGCCCAACTCCAAAAAAGAACATGCTCTTACTATGCTCATACTATAGACTAGCAAGTTCTGCTTCCCAAAGCTACAGACATGAGTAGACCTCAGAACTACGACTGCACAATGTGAACACCAGCCTTCACACCCTGCCTGCCCATAGCTGTCAACTTTTCCCTTTTCCTGCGAGGAATCCTATTTGGAATAAGGGAAATGTTGACAGCTATGTGCCTGCCCAAGAACTATTAAAGGAAGTGCCAGGCTTTGGAAAAGAGGCATGAGACTCTGGCAGGGTCCTAGAGCCCTTCCCAGTCCTTTGCAAAACTTGCCAAGGCTTCAGGAAGGAGGCAGAAGGACTCTAGGATGCTGTCAGAGCCCTCACGTCTCCTTTAGGAAGTAAACACTAACTAGGCTTTGGGAAGGAGGTGGAACACTTTGTCCCCTTTGGCTTGTGTAAATCATGAAATTCATCAAGACTGGATTTCAGCTGTGGCAATTCATTAGACTGATTGCTGTCTTCGAAGGAATGGATTGTCCTGTCATTAAACAAACACCAGGGGTTTCGCTTTTACATATTCAGAAAACATGACAAATTAAGCCAAAACAAAGCAACATTATGTTAAACACTAGCAATTATTTCCCTGATGTCTGTCACTCTCCTCTCCTGGACGGTTAGAGCTACTGCTGAAGAAAAGTAAACATGACAGCAAGTAAAGAAAGGATCTATCGGCTCCTAGATGCTGAGGAAAGGGACGCCAGAGGCTAATTCACCTCATTAGATGTGAACTGAAGTCCATGGAGCGACATGTATGCAGATCGCTGAGGATGGAATGCACACCTTTGAATGCACTGTATAGAAATGCCACCCACTTTCTCCTGCTCTGGCATAGGGATTCTGAAGAAATTAAAATAATTACCCAAATTTCTCCTGGGCTTTCTGTGGCTCCCTAAGGCCCAATTCATATGTTATCATGCCACATGTTGATTTTTCATTTATTTACTTATTTTTTATTGCATTTGTATCCCACCCTTCTCCAAGGAGCTCAAGGAGGTATACATGCTTCCCCCGCTCTTCATTCAGTCCTTATGTAGATGAGGCTAAAAGGCAATGAGAGGCTCAAGGTCACCCAGTGAGCTCCATGGCCGAATGGGGATTCGAACCCTGAAATACCAACTCCTAGTCTGACATTCTAACCACTGCACCACAATATTTGACAAGTCTAGTGCTGTGAAAGGGCATCAGTGGATCATCCTGGGGAGGATATTTTATAACCAAAGACCTTTCAATCAAAACCAGCTGCCGTATCTCCCATGGTGGCAGAGCTAAAAGAAGGACCTTGGATTAAGATGCCATTGTTCAAATGGGTACATATGGGAAGAGGCAATCCTTCAGGTGCTGATGTTCCAAAATGTGGGGTGCAACAAAGTTCAATTGTTCTGAGAAAAGGACAAGAAACCAGTGAAGACGGTAGAATATTAGTGTAGTAATGCCCCATCCCGATTAGGAAACCTGCAACCAGCTGAGTGTTCTACACTGTTTCCAAAGGCAGCCCCAAGTAAAATGTTTTGCAGAAATCCAAAGTGGAAATTGGTCGCTAAAGCAAATCCAGGTAGCTGGTTGAAGGTACTCTTGAGCCACAGAGGCCCTATGTTCCTCTATTATCAAAGATGGATCCATGAATATTCACCACCCAGCCTGGGACCCCGTAGTTCAAATTTCTACTTAGGCAGGAAACTCACTGGGTGAATTTGGGCCAGTCGCAGTCTCTTGGCCTAGCCCACCTCACAGGGTTGTTGTGAGTATAAAAATGGGGGAACCATGTATATCACTTTGAGCTCCTTGGAGGGAAGGTGGGGTATAAATGTAACGGCGACAACAAACTACAAAGTGGTCATAGAGTCATAGCATCTTAGAGTTGTAATCCCTTCCAACTCTAAGATGCTATGATTCTATGACCATGGTTCCCCAAGGGTCATCTAGTCTAAGCCCCTGCAATGTAGGAATCTCAGCTAAAGCATCCATGACAGAGGGCCATCCAACCTCTGCTTAAAAACCTCCAAGGAAGGAGAGTCCACCACTTCTTATGGGAGTCCGTTCCATTGCTGAACAGCTTCTACTGTCAGGAAGGTTTTTTTTTTGAATGTTTAGTCGGAATCTCCTTTCATGCAGCTTTAGGTGGAGTGTATTCTCCTCCAGAGCAGGTTGCTGTCATCAGAATTTACTTCCCAGGTAATATATTGCATTGTAGCCCTAGTATAATATATACACAAATTTAAAGATTGGCATTTTTTTATTGTCTTTCGGTAATTATAATTGCTACTGCTCATTTATATATTATGTAGTTTTGATTAAAACAATCACAACCACAAAGCCACTAATCAAATGTAAGGATTTTTAATATATAAAAAGAGCACAGGAAAGTAAATTTCAGTTCATTGTGGGTCTCTCTGCTTTGCTCTGGCAGTTGCTCCATGTTGTTTAAAGAGCATTTAATAAGCTGGCCACGCAGGCAAACCAAGGAGACTTATTACAGTTGTGCTGAAACTTCTCAGCAGAAGAGGATTTTACAACTTACACATCATTAACTGTTCTGTGGAGAGTCCCATCTTCCTAAGATGAAATGGCCTCCAGATACTTTATGAGAAGTGACAGCCTATTAGGGATTTTAACCACAGCGTGCTGCTCCCATAGAGGTCCCACAAGGGATTACGCATGAGATCTTGGAGCTTGAACCCAGGAACTTCCTCTGATGCCTTTTGCCGTGACACACTCTCTCGAATTCATTGGGCATTCATCTGGACATAACATGTCCCTCACACATTTCTATTGCAAGTTAACATGAATTAATGTCTAGCAGCCTACATCCCTAACAGCAGGCAAAGAATTGGACAGCTGAGACCATCTGAAAGCAAAAAGAGTACTATGCTGGGAATATCATCATCACACTTCCCCCACCGACTGCTTTGTGCATCATCAGTGCTGACCTAAAAAGTTGCATCCTTCCATTTGCAACAAGAAAGCATGACAAGCTCAGTCTGCAGCTATGAATGCTCCACAAAATCATGTTGAAAAGCACCGTGGCTTTGAGATTTCTCATTAATCATAGCCATAGAAGACAAACTATTCATGCACTGCACATACAGCTGCCTTTGAAGGTAGTTTAAAATTTCAAGCAGTACAGAATATGGACCACCAGGATGTTTGCTGGGCCAGGAATTCTACAAGCTACAGTTACACCATTTATGCACCAGTTAATAATGGCTATTTGCTTCCAGGCTCAATGAATGACTGCCGAGCTCTAAATGGGTTGGAATCAGGAGGAGGAGCCAGCAGGATGGGTCAGTGCCATGGAGGTAGTCTCCCAAGAGTGGCACACTGCTCACTAGGATGACATGTGGGGCAGGTTGTTGATGAGGCCAGGGCAGTATTCATGCACCAGTGGGTATGTCTGATTGGCTCTACCTATGGAGCCACCCTGACTTCAGTTTTAGTTTCTTGCTTCCAACTAGTTTGATACGTTGTTTGTTGTAAGCTGCTGTGTCAGTGTTCTCCGTGACAGTTGGAATAGAATTATATTAAATAGATAAATTGTAGCTTTGCCACATCCTATGTCAGTGACTTCATCCAACTAAATTAGTTATGATTCACTGCTTACATCCTACTGACTTCAGTGAAGGAATGCTGGGGCAGGGGGCTTTTCCTTATTGGAAGACCCCTTTATAGTACAAGAGCTGCCCCAGAAAAAGAATTACAGGAGACTGCCATCAGACAGGGTGAACCTTTGGCCACACTCCAGCCTGCTGACCTGCTTGGGAAGCTTCCAATCCCTGCTGCCGAGGCCTCCTCCCTTTAAGTCCAACTCTGGTGGAAAATAAACAAAGGGGAAGCTTTGGATTTACTTTCTCAAAGCCCCAAACACCAAATCTCACAGAACCTTCTGAACTGCTCTTAGAACACAAAGCTTAACTTTGTTGTCTTAGAACTTAAGGAAGATTTTCCTCTATAAGCAAAATGTCAAAGTATGAAAGGAAGTTTTTTTGAAGAAATGGCAGGAATGAAGGGAAAGAGAAGGCAACTGGCCAGATAGCTTTGGTGAGTTACCGTGACAGGACAGGCCCTTCCATTAGGCAAACTGAAGTAGGTGCCACAGGCAGTGGGACCAGGGTGAGAAAAATTGGCGCGCGCACACACACACAAACATCCAGGCCTGCCACTTGTCTCTGCTGCCTGGCTCTGCCATCTTCTTTCTACCTGGCAGTGAGATTCTCCACCTCCTCCATCCTTGTCTCACTCTAGGAAGGGCCTAAGAGAGGCATTCTTGAAGGGGTGGCCATGAAAACATTGGCCACCACAGAAAGTCATAGTGGCAGCACAGGTGTTTTCATGGCTCAGGATGTCCACTCAGGATGTCTGAGAAAGGGCCACCTAGATCCTCCCAAAGCTCTACGGGGAAGCAGGGATGGAAGTCTTCATTAGCACCAGTAGCAGCAAAGGAAATGCAGAATTTTAGCTGAGGGGTGCTGCTGCCACTACTACCACCACTGCCACACAGAGGAGGAAAGGTGGCAAAGCAGGGAGAGATGAAGGGGAATGGGAGTAGCAGCAGCAGTGAGTCAAGGCAGTATGATCTCTTGTGCAGGTTATGCAGAAGCAAAATGGTGGGTATCTGTCTATTCAGGAGCAAAATCTCAGACACTTTAGGTCACACTGATGAGCAACACTGGAAAACAGGAGTTCATTTGGTTAACCTCAAAGCAACGGCACTTAGGGTGGCAGCCTGTATACAAGCAATAAATGGGACTTAAATTAGTCATGACTAACTTAAACTTAAACTAGGGATGCGGGTGGCGCTGTGGGATGCAGAGCCTAGGACTTGCCGATCAGAAGGTCAGCGGTTCGAATCCCTGCGATGGGGTGAGCTCCTGTTGCTTGGTCCCTGCTCCTGCCAACCTAGCAGTTCGAAAGCACGTCAAAGTGCAAGTAGATAAATAGGTACCGCTCCGGCAGGAAGGTAAACAGCGTTTCTGTGCACTGCTCTGGTTCGCCAGAAGTGGCTTAGTCATGCTGGCCACATGACCCGGAAGCTGTATGCCGGCTCCCTCGGCCAATAAAGTGAGATGAGCGCCGCAACCCCAGAGTCGGCTATGACTGGACCTAATGGTCAGGGGTCCCTTTACCTAACTTAAACTAGTGATGTAGTTTAGCTGTAGTAAAATCCAGCTTTTGTCTGCTTTAACTTGGGTTCTACATAGGGCAAAGACTGTATTTTCTTTTGTCCATTTTAAACTGCTGGACTGGTTCTTATGCTGTATCTTCACTAAGTCCATCTGTTGCACATTACTAGCCATCCAACATTATCTGCCTGTTTTCTTCATAGTTAGAAATTAAGACTTTGACTTCAACAGCACTGGTTGAGGGAGGAAGGATTGAAAAAATTGGTGTTTTCATGAACAAGGCATTGCTTGAATAAACAGCAATCACACCTTGACAGTCATTTAAACCCACTCAGGCAGAATATCATTATTGTATGCCAATCAAACAGATGGGATAGAATTTTTCAGACCACAGCTTCTGGGTTTCATAGCCAAGATTCAGGAATGATTGGCATTTTCATATCTTCAAAGTAGCTAATTAAAACAATATTGCTAGGTCAAAACTGGCTTCACATTTCAGTTAGGCACACTCAGATGATATTAAATGTGTCCATGTAATACTAGGAGGATTTTGGCTTTCTTGCTAACAATAAAGGAGTTTTGTAAATAAATTGCTATCAATAATGTGGGATTAAGCCAAGAAGAACTGCAATTTTCCCTGATACTAACTGAAAGTTTCTTTTAAAAAGTATTTCCTCTAGTTTTTTAGCGAAAAAGAAAATCCTCACAGGATTCTAAGAAAGATCCTCGAGTCTAGCGAAGAATGCTCAATAACTGATAGCTGTGAGTTGTCATCTACTTAGTAATGGAGTATATTGTAAAATTATCAAATAAGGTAACTCTTGTGTTGGAGTGAAGCCTTGGGTAAAATCTGTTTTCAGATTCTATTGAAATTACTGCAAAATGATTAAAGTCATTACGAATGTGCAGCTTTACCACAATTTTTTAGATTATTCCAAGACAACTTGATCTCTACTGGGCCATATCATGTGCATGTTTACAGGAAAGGGCCCTAGCTCAGTAGTAATGCAACTGATTTTCATGCATAAGGTCCCAGGTTCCATCTCCCGCATGTACAAGTAAGTGAGGGAGCTGCTGCCAACCAGTGTTGACTATACTGACCTAGATGGAGCAGTGTTTTGACTCAATGTATAAGGCAGCTTCCTATGGTCCTGCGGGCACATTGGGGTCCACTACCCCTCTCATTCCCCATGAGTTTCAAAATTCCTTCTAAATTGCCCACCCATGAGCCACTCATCATCTTAACTTTAATCCAAGATAGTGAAGAATATGAGGGGGTAGCATTATAATGCCTGCTTTTTTATTTGAGCTGTTCACATTCCAAGTCTGTGGATTGCCAGTGGAGATGAAATTGGTCTTCTCATATGTTTTCATTCTGCATTTCTCATGCTTTTGCTTGTCACTATTTCTGAATCGTGAGAAGTCTTCCCGTTATTCTTAAACTTTAACCCAAAACCAAACTGCTGATTCCTCAGTTTTCTTCTTCATTTGTCCATTTACCGTACTTCTACCCAAGAGCAAGACTTTAGAGCTCTATTTGATGTATTTCTTTCTCCTTCTTTCATCCAAGCTACTGAAAAAAACTTGCCTTTTTCAAACTTCTAAATATGTCTAACATGTTTTATTCTCTCTCTCTCTACAATGATGCTGGCTTATTCTCTTACTCTCTCCTAGGTGACAAATGTATGTGCTCTTCTGGTAAGCTATAGCGCTTTGTTTAGCGACCTGATCATAGTAAATAAGGTCAGAGCAACAGCTTCTGAGAACAACCAAACATACTATTTGATCATGTTATTTCATCATGTCAATGGATGGCATCATCTTCCATCCAAGTTCTTTTACCTAAAAGCGGGTTGGGCTTCAAATGCTCCAACACAAGGTCATTTATGTGCTTGGCTCTCCCCACTGCCCATGTTACCTTTTGATTGTTCAAATTATTTTTGTCCTCAAGGGAACCAAAGTTGTCCTTCAGCCTGAATTTGTAGCAGCTTTTATAAGCCTGTTATTCCCAGCATCTGGTTAGAAATTCTGAGCAGTAACTATGAAGTAATATTAACAGTAGCTTCTGATTAGAACTTCCTAAGAGATTTAGATTTTAGCTTGGATACATCTGAGACATTAGATCATACAAGTACATGCCCACCACCCCAGTTAAAATACGTGAAAGAAAAATGGGCCAAAATAACAACACGTTTATTTTATTTTATTTAAGAATCTCAGCATCCAAAGGTTTTATACTATAAAACAAATTTTAACTATGTTGTGTGCAAACTGTTTAGAGATTCTGACAATTAAACAATATATAAAATAAAAAATGTGAAATTTCCCAAACAGCTAGTGGCAAGCTGTGGGTTTGAGCCTAAAATCAGTTCCCATCATCACACTGAATGGTACTTCAAAAATGGGAGCACAGATTTGCACATGCTGGTTTATATGTATGGATGAACATTTAGAAATTATTATTACACAGTAATTAAAATAGAAATGCAATAGATCTTGCTGCAGTTCTTACCACATTGTGACCAGGTGATCTTTGTAGATATTCAGTCTGCTGTCTGGTGTGACCTGTTGATGAACAACTCCAAGGCCCCTGCTCACACTTTTTAATGATTCTTGATCTTTAAATGGGATTTAATAGACAACTGTCCTCTATATAGTAAAAGGTAAAGGTACCCCTGCCTGAACGGGCCAGTCTTGACAGACTCTGGGGTTTGTGCGCCCATCTCACATCTATTGGCCGGGGGCCAGCGCTGTCCGGGGACACTTCCGGGTCACGTGGCCAGCGTGACAACGCTGCTCTGGCGAGCCAGAGCCGCACACGGAACGCCGTTTACCTTCCCGCTGGTAAGCGGTACCTATTTATCTACTTGCCCCCGGGGGTGCTTTCGAACTGCTAGGTGGGCAGGCGCTGGGACCGAGCAGCGGGAGCGCACCCCGCCGCGGGGATTCGAACCGCCGACCTTTCGATCGGCAAGCCCTAGGCGTTGAGGCTTTAGCCCACAGCGCCACCCGCGTCCTCCTCTATATAGTAGTACACCTGAATATCTGGTGCATGTTCATGAGGAGTGGTTTTCACTGTTTTTTGAAACCTGAACAAGGCCTCGCTCTTATGGAAGTTCTTTGGAGTGAATAGAGGCCATTTAGTGTACCTTTTAGTATACCCTTGAACTATCAGTAGATAACAACAGCAGGCCTCCCTACCCACCAAGGGCCAGATAATAAAGTATTAGCAGTCTTTTCCAAGACCAAATGAAACATTCATTCTGGTTTTTCATCTGAGGAAAACAAGCAAAATGAAATTTATTTGATGGCTACACAACAGGAGCCATTTCCTCTTAGGTAACCTGTGGATCTTACTGACATTGACAGGGTTAGAAAAGAGAAATCTGCAATTATTAAAGTGTTGGTAATAATTTTCCACTGTGGGCTGCAATACAAAAATGAGCTGAAGCAAACAAAATACCTTCTCATCCTAATTGTCATTAGGCTTTTTACTTTAATTCGTTCATTTTATTATTTAGTATCCTAATTTTCATTTCTTCAAAGCTATCCTCCCCCCCCCCCCAAGGGATGTCACATTATGCATTGAAACTGAATTGTAGTTCAATAGCCTGTTGAGAATCTTCCTTTCTTCTCTAGGCAACCAAACAACAAAACTATCAAGGTTTGGTAACTAATGAGATCATACAGTTACAGACTTGTGGAAATGAAAACTTGGTCATCATGGCGGCCTTCCCGGACATGTGCCGTGCATCCCCCTGCCATGCCCCCAGAACACGTGCCACACCCCTGTGGGTGGCATGCCACGCCCTGGGGTGCGCATCACGCCCCCTGGGGCATGCGTCACTCCCCCCTGAGGGGCGCCAGCCACGCTTCCGCCTGCTCTCCGCCCCCGGTAGTGGAGCATGCAGCTTTGCCACTGAGTCCAGAGAAGGTGATAAAAAAGAGCGGGGGTAGCAAATAGTAAGGGAACAAGAAACAGAGACTCTTTTTTCCATCACTACTTCTTTCTGATCTTGCCTGATGAAGAGTTAGTTTAGCAGTCATAGCAGAGGTCATATTATGGATCAGTAACTGGTTTAAAAAGGGGAAGAGATGAAAATTGTCTCCCTTCTTCTGCTGATGAATGTCTTCCATCAGCAAAGGACACAAATTAGATACCACCCACAGATGCTGAACAGATGTAAAGAAATGCAAAATGTTGTGCCATCTGGAATTTGAGTATGTTATACTAGATGTTATAAGAGTTTCTTGTAACATCTAACTTCACCCAGAAATAAAATGTATCACAAAGTCTTTCTAGAAGGAAAAGCCATGAGGATCTGGCCCACATTCTTTACAAATCCAGTCCGTTATCTTGTTTCTAGGTGGCAGTGAAGGTTCACCAAACATATGCCTGGGTAACCACAAAAGCAGCAGATAGACTGGTTAGCACTGGAAGTGAAAGTCTATTAAAATTTAAATTGAATAAGTGCCACCATCTGGAAAATTAATGAGTTTGTAGCAACTGTCTTCAGTTCTGGGTTCCACTCTGTCTCCCTTAGCTCTCCTGAGCTGGACTGAAGCCCAGATGAAGTGGGCAGGAAAGAAAAGCAGCCTAATGAGAATGAATGGGAATTGGTTTAGCCCTCTCATTATCAAAGGATTAGTTACCTGGTTTTAAGCAGACTTACCAAGTATTTATTTAACAAAGGATCATCAAAGCAACATGTCTAATTCTTTAATTAAAAAAACAACAACACTTTGTCTTAAAAAGGATATTATTTGCAACAAAATTCTCCCCTAAGAGAACACCACTCAAGAATTTGTGGCATCTTAACAGTTCAATTCCTGACCTCTGTCACACATATAAAGTTTCTTTGGCATCAGTGACCACTATAAAAGTGGGTTCCGTATTTGATTCAGTTTCCACACAGCCAGTGACCTTTCTTTTTTGCAGAATATGACTTTTACTTTCTTATATAATTGCTTTAAATATTTCCCTCTTCCTGTGGAGAACTTTCAGATAACATTGCTCCCAATAATGGTTTAATAATGACTGTATTGCTACAGTTTATATTGTATGGCTTACTCATATAATCAGAGTTAGAAGGGACCACGAGCCTCATCTAGTTCAACCTCCTGCAGTGCAAGAATATTTTGCTCAACCCATGACCCTCAGATTAAGAGTCTCATGCTCTGCTGACTGAGCTATCCAACTGTATTACTACAGTTTGTATATGCTACACGGGAGGGAAGAGTCTGCTCCAAAAATACATATGACAAGGACTGAATGGAGATTTCAAGGTGAACTTTTCCCACTTCCAAGTGGGAAAATGGCTGTCTGTATCCATCCAGACAATTCAGTTATTCTACTTTGGGAGTTCTTATAGTCAGACTATGAAATGGATGGGCTATAGCTCAGTGGTAAAGAGTCTAGTCAGTATGCATTAACCCAGATTCAATCCTCAACATATCCTGGGAGGGGAGGAAGAGTTCCCTCCCCGTTGTAAAACCACGAGGAGCCACTGTGAAGACAACACTAAACCAGATGGACCAATGACCTTACTCAATGTAAGACAACTTCCTATGTTCCTATGATGCGCAGTCCATTATTTAGGGATAAATAAAGTGGAATAGTATCGTCTTTGCTTCCTATGTTCCTAAGTATTTTGTCATCTGTGTCACCTCCCTGAAATATCCTGTCAAGTACTGAGAATGGACAATCATCCTTCCTTATCACTGTATCATGTTAAGATGAAACTAACACCTAACTAAGTTGCGAGGGAAGTTTTGTCCTCTCTTTGGCTGTCTGTTTTATCCCAAGAGACAAGGATGAGTTTATAATTATACATTGGTTGCAAGTGCATGGAGAAATGTGTAGTTAGTGTTGGTTTTTTGTTTGGTTTTTTTGCTAAAGATAAAATAAGTAAATATAAAAGGAGAATTCCCTGGATGTCAAGAACCAGGTGTGGGGCAAATACTCGCTGGTGAGAGAAATCCAGCAGAGATTTAAAATCACAAAATATGCAGCAAAGCCTGGAAATGTAGGTTGTTATACCTTTAAAAGATTCCCTTCTATGTTGCTTCCAAAGTTCCCCACTTTCCTTAGCAAAGAAAGAGACCGCACATTTGGTAAATTAAAAAATGGTTTACAGTGGTACCTCTGGTTACGAACTTAGCCCGAAGTGTTTGTAACCAGAGGTGTTTGTAACCCAAGGTACCACTGTACTTAAAAACTATTCAAAGGTCACATGCTTTTCCATATCTTGGTCAGAAAAACACAGTCAGTAAAATTTAGGTTCCAAAATAGTATTTTTTTTCTAAATTATTTGAATAGAAACACAAATGGTTTGCTTAAGTCACATAGCCTGATCCTGGAGCATCCATCTTAGACCCCCTTACTGGTAAGGTTCACATAGTGGAATGGGGAGAACAAAGGCTTGATAACCATTCCTCCCAAGGTGATGGGAAATGACCTAGTGGAGCATGGAAGGATAGCTTACTCTGTAGTCTTAACCCCTTCATGCATTAATTAAACTGAAGCATGTTGGTTATATGAGGCTGGTTACCCAACAATTAATTGGTCATCTGATAGATAGATAGATAGATAGATAGATAGATAGATAGACAGACAGATAGATAGATTCTTTATTGTCATTACACTAGTGCAACATTGCACAAGTGCAACGAAATTGGATGCCAACCCTTAAAAACAACAAAAACAAAACAACAGCAACAACCAAACAAACCACCTTCCAACCACACCCACACCCACACCCATCAAACTCCCAGGTCTCACTATCGAGTTACAGCATTCAAAAAGGCCACAGCTCTTGGATAGAAACTGTTTTTCAGTCTATTTGTCCTAGACTTGATGTTTCTATACCTCCTGCCAGAAGGCAGTAGTGCAAACAGACTGTATCCCGGGTGAGATGGATCCTGCAGGATGTTGTTTGCTTTCCTAAGGCAACGGGAACCGTACAGTTCTTCCAAAGGTGGGAGAGGGTGACCAATAATCCTTTGGGCTGTGGTTATGACCTTCTGGAGCACCTTCCTCTCCCTAGCTGTACAACTGGAGAACCAAGCACAAATACAGTATGTAAGTATGCTCTCTATGGAGCCTCGGTAGAAGGACACCAGCAGTCTCTCACTCAGATTGTTCTTTTTTAAAAGTCTGAGGAAATAAATTCTCTGCTGGGCCTTCTTCACCAGAGCAGTGGTATTTGCGCTCCAAGTCATGCCCTGATCCATAGTCACTCCCAAAAACCTGAATTCCGCCACCCTCTCCACCCGTTCCCCGTTGATATACAAGGGCTGAATGTCCGCCTTTTTTCCCCTGTAATCCACCACCAATTCCTTGGTCTTAGCCGTATTGAGAGCCAGATTGTTCTCTCCACACCAAACACAGAGCCGCTCCACCTCGTCCCGATAGGCGGACTCATCCCCTCCTGAAATGAGCCCCACCACCGTAGTATCATCAGCGAACTTGATGATTTTGTTGCTGGAGTAGATGGCTGTACAGTCATACGTATAGAGAGCATAGAGCAGGGGACTCAACACGCAACCCTGTGGTGAGCCGGTGTTAAGGCTAAGGGCTGTGGACACATGTGACCCTACTCTAACCCTCTGAGAACGTTCTGACAAAAAATCCAAAACCCAGAGACAGGTGGAGTTGGGGAGTCCAATCGTCTCTAGCTTGGACACCAGTCTATGGGGGAGGATAGTGTTAAAAGCAGAGCTAAAATCCACAAACAGCAGCCTCACATAATTCCCCGGCCGCTCCAGATGGGACAGAGCAGCATGGAGAGTGGTGGTGATAGCGTCTTCTGTGGATCTATTTGCCCTGTATGCAAACTGGTAGTTGTCAAAAGTTGATGGAAGACAGGAAATAATATGACGGCGCACCAGTTTCTCAAAACACTTCATGATGATTGGAGTCAGTGCAACTGGTCTGTAGTCATTCAAACTACTGATTGTGGATTTTTTAGGCAGAGGGACAATAGTTGACGACTTCAGGCAGGGTGGGACAATAGACTGGTGTAAGGACTTATTGAAGATCTTAGTAAAGACCCTCGCCAGCTGATCCGCACAACCCTTCAACACCTTTCCAGTGATGCCATCAGGTCCAGCCGCCTTCCTCGGATTCACCATCCTCAATACAATCTGCATCATTTACCCAGTTTATCAAGTGCTTACGTATATACTACTTAGGAATTGTTTATTTGGATGACATGCTCTGGGTGAATACAATCTCAGAAACGCTTAGAAAAACAGGCATAACATTTGAATAAGTAAAGGTAAAAAGTAAAGGACCCCTGGATGATTAAGTCCTGTCAAAGGTGACTATGGGGTTGTGGCGCTCATCTCGCTTTCAGGCCGAGGGAGCCAGCATTTGTCCACAGACACCTTTCCGGCTCATGTGGCCAGCATGACTAAACTGCTTTGGGCGCAACAGAACACCATGACAAAAACCAGAGTGCACAGGAACGCTGTTTACCTTCCCGCCGCAGTGGTACCTGTTTATCTACTTGCACTGGTGTGCTTTCGAACTGCCAGGTTGGCAGGAGCTAGGACAGAGCAATGGGAGCTCACTCTGTCGTAGGGATTCGAACTGCTGACTTTCCAATCGGCAGAAGAAGAAGAAGAAGAGTTTGGATTTGCTATCCCGCCTTTCACTCCCCTTCAGGAGTCTCAAAGCGGCTAACATTCTCCTTTCCCTTCCTCCCCCACAACAAACACTCTGTGAGGTGAGTGGGGCTGAGAGACTTCAAAGAAGTGTGACTGGCCCAAGGTCACCCAGCAGCTGCATGTGGAGGAGTGGAGACGCGAACCCGGTTCCCCAGATTACGAGACTACCGCTCTTAACCACTACACCACACTGGCTCTCTCTGAGCCCAAGAGACTCAGTGGTTTAGACCACGGTGCCACCCGCGTCCCTTGAATAAGTACAACAGAACTGCTCATGTTTGATGCTTTGCAATATGAACTAACTTAATCTAATTACTATATTCTAATAATTAGATTCCTATCTATTCATAGACTGGAATCCACATTCTCACCTGAAAATGCAAATATGACCTTCCCCTCCCCCAATGCACCTTGCAAATTGCATTCTGAGTAATCAAGAAAAGTATGGTTGGAAATTAGGCGGGGTTTTATCTTTACTAGGGTTTGATTAGAGGGAGAGAAGGTTGAGCTAATACTGCTGTCTGATAGTTACAATCATCTGTGCAATAGAAGAACTGATGAAATAGAGGGGAAATGAATAGAATGAGATGAAAAACTTTCAAACAAACATTGAAATACCTGATTGCATAGAAAAAGGATTTAAGAAAGAAAAAAAACCTAACAAGAATATGGATACCTCCCACTCTGATTAGCATCTGAATTATGATTATTGGCAGCAGAGACACTTTTTCAAATGATGCCTGACAGTTCTCCCCTAGCTTCAAAGAGCTTTTCAGAGCCAAGCTTTAACTTATTAATCATGAAATTCATATTTTTGAATTGATCATTATCACAAGAGATGCATTCATCTGCATTTAAAATTGGTCTCCCTTTCCTATATAAGAATGGCAAAGCAGGAGGCCAATATCTTCAGTCCAATGTGATACTGCAATGGAGAAAGAGGCAAAGGCAATTGGTAGAGCCAAGGATTAAACAAAGTTTTCTGTAGGGATTTTGAGCTATGATGCAGAAATATATCTTCTTTGCCTGAGAAAGTGTGAAACAGGGATGGGCAGGGTGCTGACGAGAATATGAAGTGCTATATCCCTTCCAAATGCCTCAGCTCTGCTCACACATCTGGCTCAATTCGAAGGAAAGGCCTTGGGTAGAAGCCTTAGCCATGGTTGGAGGGCAAGTTGTATGCCTTGCCTGCCCATCCAAGGATTGTGGTATCCCATTAAAGTGTCAAGGACGGGAGTTCCCCTCTCCCTTGAGCTTGTTTGGAGGTTCTAGCAGGGGAGCGCAGCTATCGTATACCCTTGACCGAAGAACGGTACACTCCTTCTATCTGGGATGGTCGTCCTCTTCCACCGAGCGCGCAGCTTCGGGAGGGACGCACATGGAGCGGTGAGGGAGGAAGGGGACACCCGCCTAGCCAGCCAGATCAGCCGAATCAACCCTGGCGATCAATGGGGTGACAGATGTCGCAGCCAGATCGCCCTCATATCCTGAATGTTTTAACTTCTTAAACAAAAAGACAATGGGGTCTGGTCACATTCCCCTCTATTTTCATTATATTCTTGGTGCACCCTATATACTCTGTACATAACAGGTCAACTAGGTCAGACAACTGAGGATCTCTGAGAGCTTTTGTATATCCATTAAGCCCAAAAAAAATAAAGTTCCATCTCCACGAGTGACTTAAAGGGGAAAGAGACGGCGGATGAAGACTGGAAGAAATTTAAAATTTATCTTAAGAAATATTATAAAATTAATGAATGCTAAAATGTTGAGGTTCTTAGTAAGAAAAGGAGATTACAGCGACAAAAGATTAAGTAAAAGAAAAGAACAAATAAGGAACAAAATTTGACAAAATTTAATTTAGGACTTGCTGAAACAATTTTGGGAATTGGGATGTAGAAAGGGGAGGTTTGGGGGAGTCAGAGAAATGAGGCTTATGAAAAAAGGAGATGAAATTATACATGTTTGTTTTGTCTTTTTATTTGTTTGTATTGTTTATAAAAATTTTGTAAAATCAATAAAAAAATTTATTTAAAAAAAAGGGAGTTCCCCTCTCCCTTCTGGTAACTCAGCGATAAGAATTAAGGAGCATTTGGTAGACTTATAGTCCTTCTATTACAGCATTATGTTGCCAGCACAAACAAGCAACCCTCTGCAAGGATATCAGTTGCCTACTCTGCCTCCTCCCCACTTCCAAAACAACAGGAAGTGCGGCAACAGGAAGTTCTCTCCCCCCCCCCCGCATCTCCTTTGTTCTCTGACATATTCAGATCTCCGAGTTCGGGGGGAGGTTCTCCCCCACTCTTGATTGATGTATCACCCAGCTGCTCCCTCCCTTCTGGTTGCTTAACTACTATCTCATACTTGGGTAGCTCTACTCTCAACTGAGCAGCTTCTGTGTCAGCCTGTCTCTCTGCTTCTGGAAATGCTGGAAGTGGGGGGAGGGGATATTTCCCCTCCTCTTCTGTTAGGAGCTGATCTCCCTGTGATTGCATTCCCGAATCTTCCGATTCAGATCAGCCCCTGACATAAAGGCATTGTGGAGGAGGTGCTTCTGTCAATGCCCAGGCAGGGGCTAGGGCCATAGCACACCTCAAGGCAATCTGTACGTCCTATTTGACCTATCTCATAGGACTGCCTCAATATGGGTTCGACCACTGACGGGATTCAGTCTGCAAGCAGGTTGGTTGATAATGGTTATACACAATGCCTATGCCTAAGTCACTTACATCTCTAGTTGTGGCCTAATTTATAAGAGAGAGCATTATAAGATAGGGATAAAAGCTTTGCTCGATCCACTTTCGCCATGCCAGGCCAGGCCTAATTCTATGCACTTCCATCATGTCACCTCTAATTCTAAACTTTTCTGTAAGCCCTAAATGTTGTAACCTTTCCTTGCTCCATCCCCTTGATCATTTCGCTTGCCCTTTTCTAAACCATTTCCAACTCTACTATATTCTTTTTGAGGCGAGGCAACCAAAAATGTTGGACTTGACATATAAACACAGCTGAGGACCTGGATACTTGATGAATAATCTGCTACAATATACACCTGTATTTTATTGTTGCAAGCCATTTTGAGTTTCTTCAGGGGTGGGCGGGATATAAGTTTTATAATAAAGATAAATAGAAATAAATTCCAGTGACGGAACCTCATCCACTTCTGAGAAGCTCTCTGGATTCTGCCAGGTATCCACATTCTAAACCTTCCATCACCACAGATCTCTAGTCCTAGAATTCCTACTAAGCAGGAACATTTTAATAGATGTTGTCTGTTTCAAGATAGAGATGTTCTCCAAAACTCCAGGCTTCCACTTTCTGAAACAAATCACTTTGTTACTGTGCGTGCCTCATTTTCTGAATGACATTTAATAAGCACATAGTATCTAAGCTCAATTAGATAATAGCCCCCCACCCTTTCGATATGTAATTTCACTAATAGAATTCTGGATATTAATTCTCTTTAACCTTTAAAAATGACAAACCTGATCAAATACTTGAACATTCACATTTATTATTATTATTATTTTAAAAACGAAAAAACCTGAACCAAAAAGGCTCCTGCTGCATTCTTTAATGGGCATGAGATTGCAGCATTAAGTATCTGAAATAATTACACCCTTTAAAACAAGAGTGTGTGGTGTTTGATAATCATGCCTGAATAATGGCGTTTCTTCTAAGTTTCCATTCTCTAATTGAGTAGCCTGGAGGTTGCTATGGTAAGCACCATAGCTTACTCACACAGCACTGACTGTGTGGCGCACTTAGACACGAACAGGAAGGCTACTGCTGGTAAAATGCCTCCTGATTTATTATCCTGCTTTGCGGTGCATGGTAATTGACAGACACCAGCGAGCGAATTGAGACAATGAAAAGAAAGAAAGTAATGTCCCTGGTGCCATGTGAGAGCAAGAGATAATAGACCCAAATCCGTCTCCTAACGTTACAGAGGTTGCTCAACTTTGAGATGCATATGTAGTTGTTATTATTACTAATTATTGAGACATTAAACATACCTGCCTCTTGACTGGCTTCAAGCTCCCTGTTATGTGATTCCACACAGCATTAATTATATCAAGGTAAATCTGTGGATGACTCACTCTGGCTTTGTGAAAGTTTGAGAAGGAATGGATCCTGCTGGGATGATTTACAAGCCATCGTACTCTTATCTATTTTATTTTATTTTTAAATGATATTTATTGAAAGTTTAAAATTACAGAAAAAAGTGTAAAAAAAGGAGAAAAAGAGATCAAACAATACAAGTCAATACATATAAAAAAGAAAAAAGAAAAAGAAAAAAGAACAAAACACACAATACATCAAGACCAAAAACAAAAGCAAAAAAGTTAAAAATAGATCCAATATTTCCATATCTTTGTTTTTCATTAACTTGTTTCATCGACCTCCTCACACCTCCCTTTTTTGTATTCTAGCTATTCATTATTTCAGCAAATCCTTTCCATCTTTCACTATTTTCTGTCATTTAATTGTCTTAATTTATTTTAACCTTATCTTACCATAAAAAACCTTAAAACTTAAAACTTATTTATACATAACTCCTTATAACATTTCTACTAAAGCCATATAGTTTCATTCCAACATTTTTCTAACACTCATAAATTTTACAATATTTCTCTAAATAATTTTTTTAAACTTTCTTCCAATCTTCATCCACCGTCTCTTCACCCTGGTCTCGGGTTCTGTCAGTCTTTTCTATCCATTCCATCTAGTCCATCAACCTGGTGATCTCTTGTCCGAGGCTCTTAACTCTTTTCCATGTCCCTTCTGCAGATCTTCTTCATATTTATACCTACACTTTACTTTGTTTTCTGCTGATCTTGTTCTTAATTCCTTCCTTTGTCACTGAGGAGTAAATCTCGGGAAGGCTCCAACCTAACAATGTCTTTATCCCTTCTCAACAGGTCAGCCCATTCTCCATAGACAGGGCCAAAATCCAAGAAATAATTCAAAGCATGTTTCAAAGTCCCTCCAAAGTTAAAGGCCCTCGCCACTCCAATCTCCCCCTGGCCCAAAACCAGATCCCAAAGACCGGAACATCCCTGCATAAGGGGATCTCTCCAACTCTCCTCCTCCAATCCAAGCGGGACTCCATCTCTCCAAATCTGGCTTTCTCCAGATTCGGTCTTCAAAAGCAACAGCTTATGCTCATACAAGGCCGGGGCTCTCTCCACTCGTATTACTTGAGGTTCAACAACATCCTCCTCCTTTGTCTTCTCCACAGCTTGCCATATCAAAGCAGATTCCTGGGTCGGTTCCTGGGTAGTTTCTTTATAAGTATTCACTTTTTGCCCCAAATCAATCCTTTTTTGTCCAAAATTGTCAATGCTAGTAGTCATCGCATCCATCTTCTCATGAAGCTGTTCCAATAAGGCACTTGTTTTGCAAAAAGCAATCACTAAGGCTTCTTCTGCCCACATTCTTGTCCAAGGTCAATGTCTAATTCTCACGGTCTTTAATCTCTACAGCTGGAGAATTCCCCAGATCCACTCCTGCAACAGTTTCAAGAGCTCCCTCTAGGGGAAACAGTTTCTATTTGTATCCGTCTTTTTAAAAGCAGGTCCAGCAACAAAGTTAACAAAGTTAATTTCGATTTTCAGATATTTTGCTCCTTTCAAGTGCAAAAGGAAACATTGGAATCAATATGTTTCTCTTGTTTAACTATCTGTCAACATACGTTTTATTCTCAGTCAATGAACTTTCCCAATACGTCGCTCCCTGGCAGCCCGTTCCCAGGTTCAAAACAGTGGTAATTTATCTTTCTTCACTCTCTCTCCTGCAGGCTTAAACAATCTAAACTTTCCCCCTCTTCTCCTGCTTCCAAGAGGGGTTTAGTAATTTTAGCCTATGGAGATTTAATCCTTTACAAAAGACTTTCCAGACTTTAGCTTGCAATGTCTTTGCTTCAATCTATTTACAAAAGCAGAAGGTGGACTTCCTGTTTGGAACCTTCCCACTTCGGTGCCAAATTAAAGATGTTTAGTAATCCAATTTTCCGTTCTACTCACGGGTAGTTGTTTAAAGTCCAATTGTCCACAGGAAAAAGTCAGCGCTCTCCGGCAACAGCAATGCGGCTTCACTTCGTGAAAAAAGCAATCGATTCGAAGCACCGCGCCGCTCACCCCACGTTGCTCCGGATCCCCGAAACCGGGTTTCCCCGCGAGTAGGGGAGGCACAAAAGGTGCCAGCCGAATCCCACGTCCACAGGCTTCTCCCGCCTGTGGTTTTTAATGGGTCTCCGCCTCGCCGTGGCGGTCCAGACCCTGATTTCCACGAAGCGGATTCCTCCCGGTCAGAGGAAATCCGCCATTGTCGGAGGCACTAACCCGGAAGTCCCATCGTACTCTTATCTAGATGCCAGCCTGCCTAGAGTGATGAGAATGCTGTATGGATTCAAATCTAGTCATTTGCCTACGTATCTTCAACATTCTCAGACCCAGGACCCACTTTTAACTCAAATATGCATTTGTGGACCCAGTACCCTACTTGGCTTTGGGGCTCTTGTGTCAGGTGACATTAAAGGGCCTTCTTCGACTGTTCCCATGCATACTTGAAGGTAATGAATATGGAATGCATAACAAAAAAACAATGAAAATATTAAACAGGCTTATATAAAGCCATGTGTCCTACTTTATGAATGAATTTCTTTGTTTGTAGGGCTGCCAAGGTAGCCTGTTATTTGAAGAGGTCCTCTTTGAAGGACTATCTTGTCCAAACATAATTTAAAGATGTTGCCCACCCACTGTTAGCACCTAACAAGTGCACTGGTTCCAATGGTTCCTGGCATGGAAGAAGCAATTGGATCTGCCTTCCATTTTTCTCCTGAGGAGTAGAAAGCAAAATATGTATCCTGAAAGCTCAAAGCCTGTACACCCTTTCTACACCGAAGTCACTGAAATAAATCTACCCTTCAGCATACTTTTAGTAAGAGAACTTCAATAGATGCCAATGTTTATTGAATAAATATAACTTTTTGCCATAGGCCAGGTCATGATGCAGGGGCCAAGAACCTCAAGACTGGGAGAGGATTTACTTTACCACCTGGGATTGACAAAAGTTGGCATGCAATCCTGTAGCACAGAGGTTTTCAACCTTTTTTGAGTCCACAACTCCCTTGACCAACTACATTCTTTTTGCTGCTCCCCTGTGGGGAAACACACTCTCAGCCCCAGAAGCCCAATTATGCCACCCATTGCCTGCAGAGCTGGCAGCCCCTCAGCCCTTTTTGAACACCCTCCCCTGTGGAGTGTTTCTCAGCCTCCTCTCTTCTCCCCTCTCTTCTCCTTGGGAGTCCTCCAGGTAGCTGCTGCAGCCACCCTGGTCTCTGAACAGCCCTCTCCCCCCAAGAGAGGTGCCTTCCTCACACTGCCCCACAGGGGCCTGGGAAGAGGATGCCCCCAGCCTTAGCAGCCTGACAGAGACTGGCCAAAGCACTTTACCTTATGAGCCAGCAGTGAGGCCAGCACCTTACCTTATGAGGCAGCATGGCAGCAGGTCTGCTGCTGGAGCTGCATGAGGAAAAGGCTCCCATTCAGCACCACGTACACAGCAAGCACAAGAAAGGCCTGGCTGGCTTGCCTCCCACTTGTCTGTCCAAGGGCTCCCTTGCCCACCTGCTTGCTTACTCCGAGGCCACCTCAGCTCCTGGCAACCAGCACCCCCTGGCCTGCAGAGCTTGTAGACAGGGCTGCTGCAACAGTCACACAAGAGTTTGGGAGACATGAGAGGGCATCAGAGGAGGGAGGGAAGGAAAGAGGGACAGAGGCCAGTGTTGCCCGCGGCAACCCTGACCATCATTCAAGGTATCCCAGGGTGCCATGGCACCCTGGTTAAAAACCACTGCTGTCGCGTGATTGGCTGGTAAAACTTGCTGGTTAAGAACCCAGACTTCTAAGTAGAAAAGCTAAGTGGTTTATCCCATTTGTCTGTGTTAACACACACACACTATGTTATTCAATTGCCCAAGTGTCTGCCTGGATGAAACAGATTGAGATGATTCCCTTTAATCAATCAGATCCCTGTTTTCAGGAATGTGTGGGCTCGGTATACATGCCTCTCGTGCGGTGACTGATAGGAGACAAAAGGAGCAATTTTATACCGTGTTGATAATAACAGATGCACCTCTCAGAATTCATATTAGAAACTGGGTTTGCTGCCTTCTGTTCCACTTCATCAGAAATCATTGTGCTCTCATCAGTCCTGTGCCTGCGTGTGGAACTAGAGCTTTGCATTTTATGAGCAGTTACAAACGAAGACAGATGTTGCACTGTCAGTAGCCATGGATTTAATTCCCTTTTACACTATTTATGCTGTTTCTTCACCAACCGTGTTCACTTTTCCTGGTCCTCCCTGAAAAGGCCTTCATTTGCTGGCAGCGTGCAATGTTTATCTGTGGCGCCCTGCCATTTAAATATATAATGACTATCGTCACTATGAGAAAAAGGCTTTAAAATAGCCATATTAGCTTTCAAGTAGGAATGGTATATACACTCCTTGCTCCTTGCTTGTCCTTTAACCAGCAGTAAGAGGAGCAACAGTATCTAGTTGCTTAGGATGTTCCCCCTTTCTAAATGCACTGTTTTTGTCTCTTTGTGTGTATACCATGTAACTTGACTTGTTGGTTTGAGCTGTGGGGCCCTGCCCACCTGTCAAACCTAGCTCACAGGGATCGGGGGGGAGATAAGGATCCAGCTCACTGGCCAGATCTAGTTGTTCACCATTGCTCTACTCCTTCTCTTATGCAAGCTTTTGGAACTCCTGATTATCAACAGGGCAACAACTCCTACCAGATAGATCAGTTTCTCATTGGCCTAAAGCTTGTTTTGGAAGACAAAACCCTTGCTGGATTGGGATGAACAACTTGCCACTTCAGTTTGTTTCAAGGTTGAATAGGTTTCTGAAGTGAGCTCTCACAGGGCTAAAGCCAACATTCCCTTCACCGCGATACCACATTGACTCTTAGGAAACCTAGACGACTAGTGCCCCTACCTCTTCATTGGAGACAACTGTCATACTTTCAGTGCTCTGTGTGTCCTCATTTCCTACCATTCCTTACTCTTTACCACCAAACTTCTGAGGAAACTACATCCCCCCCATATGCCACCCAGATCTAAATTATGACATGAAACAATCCACCATAAACTACAAATTAGCCTAAATTATATTACCACAAGCAGAGCCGTCTTACCCAAAGGTGCTAGGGGGGAGGAGCACCTGGGCAACAGGCTCTCAGGGGTGCCAGGCCGAGAGTCTGGGCCCCGAGAAATTAGTCCGGGGAAGAGCCCGCCGTTGGTCGGAGCGCCAAGGCAGGCTCTTCTGCTGCGGGCAGCTCTGCACCGCGAGTTCAGGGGCAACCGAGCCAGCAAGACACTGAGGCAGCCAGCTGGCTCCACCCTCCTGCATGCTTGAGACTGTGCAACCAGGGGGGCACTGGGTGGATCTTTGCACCCTGGCGCTGCATATGCTTAAGACAGCCCTGACCACAAGCCATAGACTTGATAGGCTGCATCTAGAGGCTTCACTTCCTTTGTAGGAATTTGTCATTCCTCTGGACTCCTTCCTCCAGAAGAATCTGGAGGCAAGCCAAAATTTATTAGCATAAACCGCGGAAACAATGTCGAACATATGCTCTTATCCACTAAGGGAGATCTATACAGGGAAACAGCCTGCCATATGCGTAGTTCATGCAAATGTATGTCTTGATGCCTATCCCCATCTGCACTATGATGCCCAGTTGATGTGTCATTTGATGCGAAGGGGATGTACATCTCCAAACCTGTTGTTGTGCACTGTGTGGAACTAAGCCAAGGCCCTAAATTATAGCATTAATATACATTTAATTTGCAAACTTTATTCCAAGTTCAGATTTATTTCTCTCTGCTGTTTGTTATACACTGGTTTGATTATGGTGGAGTGCTAATATGCATTTCCCCCTCTTCTTGTAATTCTAATGCTATTACAAATGAACGGAAGAAGAAGAATTACCTTGATATAAAAACTTAATATAAACATTACCAGCCAAGGTTGAAATAAGGACAGAAAGATTACCCCAGATAATGTGGATAATAAACATATCCGTCTTGGATTGGTATTATAAATATAAAGGTTGTTAATTTTAACAATAGCTATATATAGATGTAGGGAATGTCAACACCTATACTCTGCCTGCCTTTCTATCAGCATTTATATGGGCTCCCATAAAGAAACCAAACATTTGCTGTTAACTTTGAAGCCAAATAATAGAGTGAACACCAACAGAAAGAAGGCTGCACGGTATAAATCAGGTCTGTAATATATAAAATGCCGAAGAGATTTATACATCAAAATGGGAACCTAAATAGCTCGGCGGGTAGGTAATATAATTAATGGTAATGAAAAACACCATATATGGCACCATTATATGAAATGCACCGAATCTGCGGAGGCACACGGTGCTACGGTGGAGGTTATAAAAACAAATGGGGAACATTTATCTTCAACATTGACCAACTTCTTTACAGACATTTAATAATTACATATGCTCCGACTGTCCCCTGTTTATCAGGCGGGTGCCTGGTCCTAATAAATCATTGTCCCTACTTGTGCCTTTTGGATATGCCTTTTATTATGAGTCACCAGATTTGCCATCACTCACGTTTCATATTAGAGGAGGGCAGTTTCAGGTAAATTGAGCAGCACCCATTTGCCAGTGCGGCTCCCAATCCAGCAGGGGAATAATGTGCAGCACTGACGCATATATAGCACCCTTGCTGGACTAGGGCAAATGTGGATATCCCTGAACAGCACATTCAGGGCCCCTCCAGGTGTCCTGTTTATGGAACACTCATACCGATTTGCTTACACAAAACTTACACGGATGTCTGGCTATGTCTGGTCTCCAATGAGCATTCATCCTGATTTGCTTTCAGGGTGTTTTATGCACCTTCCCATTAATCATTTATCCACCCCACATTTTCCAATGCATTTCCTCATCACTCTCCTAACTTCAGAAAGTCTGTTTCTTTTTAAAAGTGGATTTGTTGCACCAGGGCAATGGAGCACTTTAATCTACTTTGACTGAGCAAACCTAAATTTATGGTATGTGTTTGAATACCCTCTGCAAAATACTGACAGTCTGGAGGTACTCTCTGTTATTTTCTTCACAGTAGCCTGCTGTGATATTTGCTTTCCAGTAGGTTTTTTTTAATAACAAGATGTTAACCATTCATATTCTGCAGTCTTGAGCAGCTGATGCTATTTAACAGGTATAAGATATGTTGGATGGATAGGCAAGAAGAAATTGGAGATTTGTGTCCTTGCATGCCTATTTTATTTTCTTTCAGCTCTTCTAGTATCTTGACTCCTTCACAATAGTTGTGTCTTGGAAAGAATAAAATGCTAAAGAATAAAATTTCAGCACTCTTTGCCAAAGAAGTGCCACAGGGAACCTGGGATTTCAAAATAAGTTTCCTTTTCAAGCTTTCAAAAATAAAAGAAAGAGGAATAATTGAACTGAAGTCTCAAAACTTTAATTGAGAACAGGGTTTTATTTTTTCAGGTTGCAAATCTTAATATTTCAAATGCCCAGGGAAGAAGATTCAAGTTATCAGCTTGGCCTTGTGCAGATGTTTTCTCCCACCCACTGGACCTACATGTGAAGGAGGATGGAGACCATGCCTGCCAGTTATCCTTTCAATATCACAGGTACCCCCAAACTCAGCCCTCCAGATGTTGTCAGACTACAACTCCCATCATCCCTAGATAACAGGACCAGTGGTCAGGGATGATGGGAATTGTAGTCCCAAAACATCTAGAGGGCTGAGTTTGGGGATGCCTGCAATATCACATGCTCCACCTGTCCGATTCCCTGATGTTCAGTGAAGCATCTCTAAAGCATGCCTACACATGTACATCATGCAAATGCAATACAAATGACTCTCATGCTCCCTGTTGCATGCATACAGCTTTGTATGTAGCTCTTCCCCTGGCCCTATGCTGATTGTGGGGGAAGGGGCAGCAAAGCACATAACACTGAGGTAGCCAGAGGTTGTGGCCCCACTCCCTCCTGTCAGCCCACAGAAGAAAATATCTTCACATTGGGTGCCATAGGTGTGTACTCAACATAAGAAGAGTTCTGCTGGCTCAGGCCTGTCTTGTCCCATGGTAGCCAGTCAGATGCCTACAGAAAGCCCACATTACAACCCTGCCCTTCCCAGTTGTGATTCTGTTCAGAAGCATCATGCTGCCTCCAGTGGCGGACATAGAACATAGCAACTGTAGCTGGTAGCCAAACATGGATATAGACTTCTCTGACATAAATGTGCCTAATACACTGTGTTAGGTAGTGATCATTGGTTGCCAACCTGTGGCTTCTGGAAGGAGGGGGGAATTGACTGTGGAAACAACATGAAAGAGGAGAATATCCACAGATCTGTTAAGAAGAAATGCACCCAACTGGTGCAGCTCCCCCCTCCCCCACCCTTCACCTGGAACAGACGGCAGACTAAAGAAAAACTTGCTCAAAAATGTGCACAGTAATACAAAGGGGGATCTAGGAGCCTTGTTAATTTAATAGAACAGCTGAAATCGGGATGGTACTAAGGGACCTTAACATGCCTTGCATAATTAAAAAAGCTAGCAATTATCAGAAGAGAATAACTAAACAGACAATTAGATGAAAGATGAAAGATATTTCATTCTGCATTCATATTGAAGGTTTGTGGGATTTCCCCCCCCCCCCCGCCATTTGCTTAGAATGTTTTATATGCCCATTTGAATGTCAATAGAAGAGCTGTATCTGAACTTTTGCTTAAAGTGAATTTGGGGCTTAGTTGAAACAACTGAATAATTTTGCAGAAACCTAAAATTTTAATAAAATGATGCATTTTTCTGCATGATTCCAGATGGCCTGGCCAGATTTGCGTCCCTTTTATGCCTTGCATGTTGCAGCATCTGGGCTTGACAAGACATGTGACCCAGACCTTCTCCCCAAGCTAGCGAGCCCCACCTGGACCTGCTCCCTGCCTGGCAGGCCAGCCACTGCTATCTGGCCCGGATGATGGCCCGGAGCATTTTAAACTTAATTGGCCTGGAAGTACCGTAAATGTTGTCATTTCTCAAGTTGGGTTGTAAACACAGTCTGTTGAAACTGCTGAATCTTCTCTCAAGAATGATGCATGATTTTCACAAAGTTAAATTAGCTGCTCTTTTGCTACCCATCTGTGCTTGAATCAGCAACATTTCTATGAAATCCATCCTATTGATCCCATTAATGCATAAGACAACAAACAGTAGAGAAATTATTATGATGATGTTCAGTATTCAACTATTCTTTTGTGCTAGCGCATGGGGATTTCCCTCTCTGCTCCCTTTATGCACTCCCCACACTGTCTCCAAATCTGCTCCAGAGGGTTGGGAGAACCCCCACAGAACACTCACTGTAGCACTATGTTAAATACAACCCCAATATCAGATAGTTTGGGGGCAGTATCTTAGAGCAGCCATGGCAGTGAAAGACAATCTGCAGCTAAAGAATGCAATATATTCTGTTACTAGGGCTGAAATCCTCTGCACACATAGGTGAGAATATATTCCACTGAAATCAATAAGAAGAGATCTGAGCAGACTTGGTCGCACTGCGTAGTACAGTTCTGAATGTTAAATCATTATGGTATGGCACGACTAGAAAACCTGTGGCCTTCCAGGTGTGATTGGATTTGAACTCCCATCAGGCCCAGCCCACATTACCAACGGTCAGGATGGAATGTTGGTTGCTGGAATCCAGCAACATTTGGAAACATAATGGCCAAAGTCTGAGATCACACACATCTCCATTGTTGCCCAGAAGACAAAGAACTGCTTGTGCCTAACTTTTGGATGGATCTTTACATCCATTTCCTTGGCTGACCATGCATGAACTTTGCTTCATGGAGGCAAGTTTCATGCATGCTATTTCAGAGATGCCCGTTGCTGTTGTTAAGCACCTAGCTTCCAACAATTTCACTTCACCCCCAAAGTCACACTCCTCATGCATTGTCTCCCAAGACAGGTGGATCCCAATGGGTTTGGAGGTTGGGGGTATACTTAAGCATAAAAAGTCACTGCTTCTCAACCAAAGTTTGATAGATAAACCTTGGCAATTAATTTCCGGAAACTGGAAACAGCCACCAAGCCAATCATGGTGTTAGGATAACAAGGGGAAATACTTCAGAAGAAGTAGACAGAATGCTACTTGATTCCTAAGGATCCAGGGCATGTGAAAATCAGGCTTAAGGGAACATACATCTGTTTTTGAAAAACGCTACAGTTTTTATGAAAGTGACCTTTTCAAATGCTATCATTGGAATGCCTAGTATACGAAGAAAACCGCAAGCAGTTTTGTGAATGTAAAATATCAATGAATTGACCCCATGGGTGTAAGGGAACTGCCCTGATCATTCCTGCAAAATAATACACTCTGGTTAACTTGATCTTTAAAGTTTGGCAACAGAAAGTATATATTTTAGCAGAGACAGTCTGACTGCATAGCCAACTTTCCTTAGTAATAGAGCTTAAAAGCTTCGGCAGTGATCTGTTATTCTTACAAGAGACAATACAGCTCCCAACAGGCAAAGAACAACGGAATTAATGGATTGGAAAGTCAGAGTCTAATGTATGAGCTCTCAAAAGTCTCCCCAGACTAGCAAACTGATTGTGCATATCCAGTAAGTTACCACTATCAGGTTTTGGGTGTATGTGATACCATCAAGGGAACAGAGAACAAAGGTCAATAAAGCTGCAAACTACCTCCAAGGAATGAAATAACATTTCTATGGGAAGCTTTTTGGGAGGGATTGCAAAGAAACTGACATTATTTATACACAAAGGGGGCCCTTTGCTTTCAAAAGAGAGAATAAGAAATAAGCAAGCAAGCAAAAGTCGACAGAGTTCAACTGTTCTGCTGTTAAATCATTTTTGATTGAATTCAACTTTCATGGATCATTAGAGAGCCAAAAGCAGAATTCCTGGAACTGCTTTAAACTAATGATTCTTCAGTAAATTGTTTTCTTAAGGTTCCCACGTGCTCTTTTCTGGGCCTTTAAAGAAATTCTGATTTATATCATTTTACTTCCTGTCTTCCTTAAAAAAATAAAATAAAATCAAACCACAAACCTTTTAATTGATTGTAATTTATTTCCACTCTTAAAGACCAGTGCAATTCTGAATCCATTTTTACTACAATATAAATGTCACCGAGTCATAGACGGAGTGCTTGCGCCTGCATTTGTTTGCTTTGGGCCAAATTGTGTGCTTTTTATATTCAGTCAGAATTGAGTAAATACACTCAGGCCTTATTAACTTGGTGGGAGAGGTGCTGATTTACACCCCCTGGCAAAGGATAAGCTGGAGGCAAGTTATTGCTGAATCTACTCCTTACGTGCACATTATTGATTTGGGGTGTGCATAGGTAGAAAGCTGGTAACGATTTGACTTTATCCTGCAAATAATTCTTACCTGAGCTAATGCTGAAACACCTATGCATACCAGGGGAGGAGGGATTACAGCAGAACCATTACACTCCTAGCGATTACTTTATGATCCCTATTTCCCTTCATTAAGCAGCACAGGTACAGGCCAGCGCCATTTCCTTCATCGACTTAAAAGAAACTGAACCCTTTTGTGTAGCAGACATGCCTGAAGGAGACTCTGTGATGTTGGGAAAGATGGAGGGCACATGGAGAAGGGGACGACAGAGGACGAGATGGCTGGACAGTGTTCTCGAAGCTACAAACATGAGCTTGACCAAACTGCGGGAGGCAGTGGAAGACAGGAGTGCCTGGCGTGCTCTGGTCCACAGGGTCACAACAAAGAGTTGGACCCCAGAAAAGACGAAGGGAAGATCCTCCAGATATTTGTTCAACTCCAGTTCCCATCAGCCCCAGCAAACCAGGACAGCAGTGAGGGATAGTGGGAGCTGTAGTCCAACAACATCTGAGGAGTTTCAGGTTCCCTACCTTTGTCATACCTGATCTGCTTGGCCATATGTCTTTGGCATCACCCAGCTCCATGCAATAATACATTTTCCCCCTTTGCAACCAACAGCAACCGTAAAACTGAGCATTTATATTGAGCTTTTTCCAAGTGTTCAAAGTACATGACATGAGCTAAGTAATCCTTCAACAGTACAGGCAGCCTCACTGTGCTTTAGAATCTATTACTTCCTCGCTGCCGCCCAAGCTTCTTAGAAAGTACTAAATTAATTAAAATAAAATTGAAATGTTTTGAATGTTTTGCAAGCCTATCATAATTTACAGTCTTCCACCCTTTTCCTAAAGAGGGAGGACATCATGATAAGGAGAGGTAAGTCATGGTGTTAATGGCCTGCAAGAGAGAGAAGCCTTGGCTGCCTTTCCTTAAGTAGAAATTATGCTTGTGGGCATGTCCAGGAGTGCAATTTCTCACCTGGAGAGTATCTGAGGAACAAAATCATGCACTTAGCAGTGTTGTTTCATATTTTAATAAGGTTGTTGTTGTGGTGGTGGTGGTGGTGGTGGTTGTATTCATTACTCACCCTTCACCATAAGGTCCCAAGGAGGGTTACATTATTAAACAACTTTTAAAACAATTTAAAATGACCCACAACCATGAAGTATGTCTTTCTCACTTTCCCCCTTCCCAATGGTGACATCTTTCCCTTGTGATGGGGGGACTAGCATCTGAGCTGAATCTAAATTTGGAAGGGTCTGAATTCAGCTCATATTTGAGGTAGGCATTATAAACTAGGACAGCTCATATTCCAAACTCCCCTAATTCCAAAAAAATACCCATCACTAACAACAAACCTGTTAAAGTGCAACAGAATGATGATCCCCGTATAGCTGACGGAGGCTTAATGCTGACCAATTTTTTTTGTTAATTCTTGAACTGAGTTCTCCTTCTTGTGACCTCTGTGCTGCACTTGCTGGAGACATGTATGCTGGATTAATGGTTTTAGAGATTAAGTAGCAGCTGAAGGAACGTGTGCTTCAAAGTGGAGTAGCAATTTGGGGTTTAGCATTGACAGATGGCTTGGTACTAACAAAGCATCAAATGTTCATCAGCTTTTATTTTTGCTGTAAAAGTTCCTGTTGGAGAGGTTATAAAAGTGTTCAAAAACCCATGGCTTCTATTCTTTTCGCACCTGATCTGCTGGTGGTGGTGCAGCGGGACAAGGAATGTATCCCCATTGCCTAGTTAATAAAGCCAACACACCCCGCCTTGCGATGCTGTGCTGTTGGTTTCATTGCCTTCCAGCAAAACATGGCAAGAAATTCGCACCAATTCAGTTTAGTCATGCATAACGGCACACAACTAGCAGGAGCGTAATGTGAACTGAGATGCACAGTCAAATGCACACCCCATTTGTGCGGTGCAACACCCCCCGTCAGATGCACATCCAGATGCAAACGAATTGACTGCTTCATATATCTACTGCTAAACATATCTACAGGCTTCCACCTTCTGCCCAAAACACACCACAACGTCTGTTGTCTACAGCATGGGTGGCCAACCCAGATAAGGCCCCCTGCCCCAAGCCTCCATAAAAGATGAAACATTTAAAGTAGACATAACATTGTGGCATGTGCAAAGTTTTAAATCTCTCCTCAGCTAGCCAGCATGGATCAGATAAGGAGAGGGGGCTGTGTGTGTGAGAGAAAGGGGGGGTGGCTAGATGCAGTGCTTTTTTCTAAAAAAATGTTTGGGGTACTCTCATTTTGACTCAAGAAAATCACCATTTTATAGTTCTAATCGGGGGAAATAAATACAGTAAATGGAGCAAAAGTACAAAGAACATGCATTACCTCATGATGATGAAAAATAGTAATTTTCCTACTCATATTGAAATACTGCCCCTCAGTGAGGCCAAACTTTCATCAGTAAAATACCACACATCCACATTCCACACTGCTTCACATATTAAATGCTCACTTCCATTTGAGACTCAGGAAACACCGGGAAAGGAAATGAGGCCACCATCGGGGGGTAGCAACAGAACTGACGATTCACTGTGCTATTCAATGGAACTAACAATTCACCATGCTAGAGAAGAAACTATTAAAAAAAAGAGTTTCTTCTCCCATTAGATTCACAAAATACTTAGGGGTACATGTACCCCTGCATCCCCTCCCCCCGGGAAAAAGCACTGGCTACACCAATTGCTGCCGTGCAATCCCCTGAAGGCCGACCAATGGTGACTGTGGCCCTTGCACCAATCAGGGATGGCCACCTCTGATCTATAGCCAAGCCCTGTGATACAGTCACTTCTGTTCTTCTGACCCATTGGATGCACACACACACTGTAAGAGTTTGCACCAATCTTTTCCCTAAACAACCCACCAAGTGAAATGAAAAAGTAGACCAACAAGGCCAGACTGATACCTCGAGAGGTGCTACAAGATAAACACAGGAAATAAAATGGCAGAAACACCTCTAGCTCCTATCAGCAAGAATTTGCAGCCTATTCTGAGCAATGATACTTCCCTGGCCTTGCATGCTAGACTGGTCCCTGCTTTCAGGCAACCCCTAACCCAAAGTAGCCACTTGCAGCAACAACACAACAAAGCCAGAAGCACAGAGGCCAGACAAGCCCAAATATTAAACTTTAGAGTCATCCAGAACAGGGATTTCCACACTGTGGTCTGTGGACCACCAGCAACCCATGAGCTTCATTGGGTGGTGGGTGGTCCTCAGTGTGCCTGTAAAAATGCAATTTAAAAGCATTCAGCATCTACAGCAGCACATCACAAGTGCTACTACAACAGGCATGAAAAAAACCATCAAGTGGTCTTCCAAGACTCTCAGCAATTTTCAAACAGTCCATGGGGCCAGAGCGGGGATTTAAGAAAAATTCACCTAGAACAATTCGCAGTGGGAGCCATTGCCTTGATTGGCATGTTTAGTGTTCCTTGCATGATTTGGGCAGCAATTTTAAATAAATTAAGTAACAGCCATGCATAGAGCATGTTTAGCTGAGATCCTCAATCGCTCTCAAGTGTAGAAATGTTGCAATATTTACTTGTTTCAGCTTATTTGATGTGCTATGGTTTTATTTATTTAGTGGTTGCATTCATAACCCACCTATCCTTCAAGGAGGTTAGTCTAGTGTAGGTCATTCTCTGCCTCTCCATTTTATCTTCACAATAACCCTGTGAGGCAGATTAGGCTGAGAGACTGTGGCTGGCTCAAGGTCACCCAGTGAGTTTCATGGCCGAGTGGGGATTTGAACCCAGGTCCTAGTCTGATACTCTATCCATTATAGATAGGTAGCCGTGTTGGTCTGCCATAGCCAAAATAAAAAAATTCCTTCCAGTAGCACCTTAAAGACCAACTGTGTACCTGAAGAAGTGTGCATGCACACGAAAGCTCATACCAAGAACTAACTTAGTTGGTCTTTAAGGTGCTACTGGAAGGATTTTTTTTATTCTATCCATTATGTTACACTTAAGCATGATGCTTTTTCCACTGCTGTTATCTCGACCTCTTGATAGTCCTATCCCATCTTTCCAAGCTTTCAGTCATAAACTTAGTGTAAAACAGGAGTCTGTAGCAATTGTAATTGTTATGTTTTAGAACTAGAAATCTTTCTTCCCTTTCTGCTGTGATAATTTTCTACCTGGACTCCTCACCAAGGCTTTTATTCCGTTTTTAGTTACACTTTTCTCTAACAGCGTGCCCCACCAAGTCAATGGGAGCATTTACCTGAGCTCAGGCTGAGTTGACCTCTGAGATTTTCAAGTTTAAAATGAAAGGGTTTAAGTGGTTTGGTAGTTTTCAATAGGGATGGCGTACTTTCGCATTTGAAGTTTCCTAAGGAATCAGACAAAATACAAATAAGATTGAGAGGGGGGAAGCATCTTTGCAAAGAAAAAAGAAAAAAGTTTCCATGTAGCAATTGTTTTTCTAAAGCACTTTAGCTTGTGAAAACCTTGCAGAGTCAATACTCTGCTGTTTAACTAGTGAAATCTAATTGGTACATGTCCCTGAACCTCAATCAAATCAAGTGATGTTTGAATTGCAACTTGGTGTGCTAATGACCACTTTGCCCACTTACTTCATTTTCGGCATCAGGTAGTGTAGTTATTCTCTCACCATTAAACCTAAAGCGTTTTCCATCCTGCTGTTAGTCCCCAGAAAAAGGGATAACTAAACCAAAGTCAGTTTGACATGAACAAGGACCCTGGCAGGGGAGTGAGCAAGTCCTGCGAACAAGGCGTCTGAAATTAAGAATTGAGTTGAGTGCTGTATATTAATTGAAAATCAGGGCAATGCAACATTCCCCATGTAGCATCATTAAAGAAAATCAGACTCATTTCATTCTTCAAATCAGTCCCCCACCCACCCCTCTCCATCCGATTATGCATTGTGCCGTGGTTAATGAATAGAGCAAGGAAACAGACATTTGTCAAATTAATCAGAAAAATGGGGAAAGGATTTCAAAGACAGCTCAAGCATATACTTAATCAGAGGCCCTCTGTGTTTATTAATCATTGTTATTTCGCTTATTATTGATAAATGTTAGTGCCGAGCTTCAGTGGTTCATTCAGATTAACTGAAATGCATTTTGCGTGGCAATATGACTCAGTCACCATTTTCAGCAGTAGGCAACTTTTTTGCTATTATTATTTAAGCGGCTGTGAATTATTTTGCCCCTTGCCTTTTTTCAAAAGGAGAAGAGGGTTGGAGTCACAGCTGCACTTTGGCAAACAGAAGCACGTCTTTCATTTGTGGGGGGGGGGATGCTGCTCCAACCAGAGGCTCCTGTAGGAAGAAGAAGAAGAAGAAGAGTTTGGATTTGATATCCCGCTTTATCACTACCCGAAGGAGTCTCAAAGTGGCTAACATTCTCCTTTCCCTTCCTCCCCCACAACAAACACTCTGTGAGGTGAGTGGGGCTGAGGAGACTTCAGAGAAGTGTGACTAGCCCAAGGTCACCCAGCAGCTGCATGTGGAGGAGCAGGGAAGCGAACCTGGTTCACCAGATTACGAATCTACCACTCTTAACCACTACACCACACTGGTGTAGACAACTTGGCACAACACAGGTTCCTATGTGCCATTATAAATCTATGTGTCATTATAAATAATAGACTTAAATCAGATTTATGAAGAATTGTGTAGATGTGGGTTTGTGGAAGCACAGAGCACAGGAAGTGACAATGTTAGGCAAATTAGGACTATAGTGGATGGTCAGGAGGTAGAACTCAGAGCGAGTTGCTAAGGATCTTTCTCTAAACTACAGAAGAAAAAAAAGGAGGAAGGAACGGCAATTTTTGCTTATTCCCCCATCCCCAGGCAGCTCCCATACCATTCTGGAAGGTCCCCCAGCCCTCCAGAGCAGATTTGCGGGTAGCTACAGTGGGCTGCAGGGAGGAGAGGGATCAGCAAAAGTTGCTTCTCCCACTTCCTCAACAGTTCCCTCTCGCAAGGTATAGTGAAGGCCACCAACTTGAACGAGGGTTAGACAAACCCGTGGAGGACTAGGCTACCAATTTGCTCATGGCCATGAAAACTATGCTCTACTTCCAGTCCTTGAAGCAGCATGCCTCTGAATATCAGCTACTAGGGAACACAAGTGGGGAGAGGACTGTTGTCCTCATGTCCTGCTCACAGGCTTCCCATCAGCATCTGCTTGGCCAAAGTGAGAGGAGGATTTTGGATAAGTGTCAGGTGGCAGAGGAACCAACCCCCATGGCAGATTACCAGGAACGGATAAGACAAGGAAAAGTCCTTACCAACTGCTTTTTATTCAATATTCACACAGAGAGGCTTGGGAATGCAGCTTCTTGGAATAATGGTGTTGTCCCGAGTGGATTTCCAACCCCTTCCTCGCTCCCACTTCCTCATGAATCATTCCTACAGGTGCTGAAAAGTGGCCTCTGCCTTTGAGATCTTTGCTCTCCTACTTTCAAGGCCTGCCATGTTCTGGGAGGGCGGGTCTGGAATGCTTTCTAAAGACACTGTCCATCAGCTGTTGCCTCCCTGGTGCTTCTTCTTCCTCCTCCTCCTCTCCCATTATTTCCCAGCTTTTCTCCTCCTCTGCCTCTGAGCTGTGATCTCCCTCAAAGCCCTGTTGTAATTCTGAACTGTCTTCTTCTTCTCTGGAAGGGTCAGGCTGGGGAGGCGGTCTCCACCATTCCTCCTCTGCCCAGTCCCTGACAATAAGATGGACCATCTTCATACTGGTGACACTCCAAATCTCCTGTTAAATATAATTGGGGGGAAAGGGGAAACCCTGAGGGACACTGCAGGACAACACCCATGACACACCTCTATGAGTAGGAGTAGAACTATGAAAGCACATTGTCCTCAACCCACACCTCCCTGAGCTACTCCAGAAGGGTACTGTGGTCAGTGGTGTCGAGAGCTGCCAAGATGTCAAGGAGAAGAAGCAGAAGAAGCAAACACTTCTAGGGCAACCAAGGAAGATTTAGTGTCATAAATGGGCCTGAAGCCAGACTGAAATGGACATTGATATTCAGTCTCTTCCAATAATTTCTGAAGATGGACCACAAGGCCCATTGGCCCAAGAAGAGATATCCGCCACTGGGCATTAGTTGTTTAGCCCTTCTGGGTCCAGGGAGGTCCTCCTGAGGAGGGCGCACACTGCTGCCTCCTACAAGAAGAGACTAGATACAAATTCATCTCACTACTTTTAAGCAGCTGTTGACAAAACTGAAAGCCAAAAGCTGTGGTGTAGACTAATTTGCTTACCTCATGACACAGATGCTACATAGGTTGTATTTGTTTGTGATTTGTTATTTGAGACGTAAGTTAATTTCTGAGTCTGGCCTGGGATAACTTCTCCAGCAACCTGATTTCTAATAGCCATGGCAGTTCATTCTGGTGCATGTAGACATCTTTCATTACACCAGAACAAAGGCAGCAAAACTGTTGGTGTGGGATTAATCTTGGACCAGGATGAACATCTGATGCCACTGGAATATTTGTTGTTCTGAATAGCGTGGAATACCATTCCCTCCTCCTTAGAACAATTGTGCAGGAAAATTCTAGTTGGCCAATAGGAGGCACATTGCATTCCCAACTTTTGTTATTTTCTAAAGTAGATGGGTGGCAATAGTTTCATTGTACAAATGAGAGATTCTAATTCATTTTTAATGGGTATGAGGAAAACGTATGAGGAAAATGTTTAGAACATAGGGGCCAACACCTAGGGGTCGAGGTTCCTTCTCCCCCTGCCAATAAAATATTTGAGGGGGCTGCGTCCCCACCCCAAAAAAGTTGACGTGTATTGTCATTCAAATAGTGTGTCTGCACCATGTCACATGATGGATTATGCAGGGTGGGGCTTACCTGCCCCCCCATATTTTATTCAAGTTGGCACCCCTGCTTTAGAATGTATTTGGGAGTGGGTATCTCTTCTTGTCATTCTGGTTTTGTATCAGTATATATTACCTTGGCAACATACTGTATTTTCTAGGCACTGCAGTCAAATCACCACTGAAGTATGTGACATGACAGGATTACATCTATTGGATGTATTTGCAACATCTCTGGAACTTTGTGGTGGGTGATGTTCTGAGTGGAAGAATTTCTAGGTCAGCACACAAATTTGCTTCTGTCTTTCACAGGAGTGTGTGCCATTTTTCCATTACTCATTGCTTGATTTTTACTCACTGCTTTAACCACACTTAATAAGTCACAAACTACAGATAAAGAAAAAATATTTCATCATTTTCAACGTAATTCTACATGTTTGTTCAGAAATAAGTCCTGCTGAATTTAGTGGGGCTTATTCCCAGGTAAGTGAGGTTAGGATAGCAATCTTAACCTTCAATTATTCAGACTGCAACCCTAGGGAGTAAGTGCCACTGAGTTCTGTGGAAGTTGCTTCTAAAAAAATATTGCACCTGTTAAGTCTACCAGTTCGTCTTAGCAGGGGGTAGTTATTTTTCTAAGATGCATAATAATAAGAAGGCATGCTCCAGACCCCCTGAAGAATAAGACTATAAGAGAGAAAATGGCAAGAACAAATCCCACAAATTTTCCAGAATCTACAGGCTCATTGTATCTCATATGATCTAGAACCAGTGTACTGCATTCCTCACCATTATTCCCCCAATGACAGGCTGAAATATGAAACAATCAAATTTATTTAAAGATCAAATCTAGCACCTTAACTGTTGGTATCAAAATGCAGTCTGATCTACCATCTCCAACTAAAACCATGGCAACCACATTTTGGAGCTTGTGAAGTTTCCAAATGCTTTTCTAAGGTACCCTTTACAGCCTATTACTCTCATCTACCCTGGAGATGACTAGATGTCAGGGACTGGACTGAAGAGGAGGAGGAATGGTGGAGGACTCTCCTTTTCCTGGAGCTACCAGGATGAGGAAGGCAAGCTCAAATTACAGCTGGGTTTTGAGGAAGATAACAGCTCAGAGACAGGTGAGTTATGCTGTGTTAGGAGAAGGAGGAGAGGAAGCAGAGCAGCTAACTAACATGTCAATGGACAGCATAACTGACCCCCCTTCTCCCAAAACACGGCATTAGTTAAGGGTGCAAGAACAAAGAGCCCAGAGACAATTGTCCACAGACAGAAGCCATAGAAGCAGGTTGTCACTGCTGACAGAGGGGGAGAGTGTGGAGAGACAGGAGGAGGTAATTAGGCAGGAATGCGGAATGAGGGAGGAGCAGCCAAGTTGCAGTAGAAGGCTGAGTTTCAAGAAGAAGGAGAAGGAAGGAGGGAGTTCCAGGGAGAAGACACAGACTGACAATTTAAGCTTGGACTCAGAGGGAGGGCAACCAGAATTTGTTAGAATTCCTGCTCCATGATTGCAGTCATGGGATTGTTGTCTTTCACATGACGGTGTATGTTTTGACTCCACAAAGTGGGAAGTGATGGAGACAGGATGTTTGCGTTACTGTGTTCTGTGAAGTGGGACTTTTCTCTTTGCTGTCTGATGCTAGAGACAGAGGGAGCCATGTTGCAGTGCTCCGTGTGTGTTTATATGTAAATAAAGTAGATTAGCCCAAATGCTGAGTTGCTGAGGTCTGTTACGCAAGTTGCAAAGACTCTGAGGATCCCTAAGTGTGCCGGTGTCTGTTGGCATCAGTCGCTGTGATGTTCGGGCAGAAGAAAGCTTTTGAAGCTCCCAAATGAACGACCAGGAGGGAGAGAACATGCCAGTCTCTGCCAGGGTCCTACTCGAGTGTAGGACAAGCTCCTGACAGAAATATCCCATCCCAAGACGCGTAGGCTCGCAAGAATTAATGAGAGGTGTAAACAAGAAAGGATGTGTAAGTGGGGCTTTATAAAGGTGGGAAGAGGAAGCTCCAGAGTGATTTGTGTGTTTTCAGGAATAAACCTGAGTTAATTGCTGCCGGAGTCATCTCGCTTCTGCGGGAAATACCCAACCATTACACAGGTGTTGTTGCTAGAGGGGGAAGGGGGAGAAGCTCAGTGCAAGCAACTCCATTATGGGGAATGACCAGAATTCTTTGTCTTTGACCATAATGACTGAATAAACCATACGTGAGAACTTTCTTGTTTCCTCCCTGCCTCTTGGTGCCATGGGGGGTGGGGGTGGGAGAAGATTCCTCAAGCCTGACACTAGGTCATGAGTGGCTGATGTCAGGTCCATCTTCTCCAGGAAAGGTGAAGCTTGCAGGAAAGCTGAAGCTGTTTAAAAGGTCACCATCAGCACCCGGACTTAGAAGCAAGTCTCACTGAATTAAATGGTTATAAGTATTCCTTAGGATTGTGTGAATAGTAGTAGCAGTAGTAGTAGTAGTGATGATGATGATGATTTATTAAATTTGTGTACCACCCTCCATCCAAAGATCACAGGGTGCTTCACAACATAAAAGAAATGAAAGAAAACAAAACCAGTATCTCCCACCCCACAGACACAATAAAAAGGCCGTGGAATGTTAATCAGCCCAAGACCCAGTTATAGAGAAACATTTTTGCCTGGAGGCTAAAGGTATGTAACAAAGGCACCAGGCGAGCCTCCCTGGGGAAAGCATTCCACAAATGGGGGGCCACCACAGGAAAGGCTCTTCCTTGAGTTACCACCCTCCAGACCTCTTGTGGAGGAGGCACACGAAGAAGGGCTCAGATTATGATATGGGGAGAGGTGGTCCTTGAGGTATTGCAATCCTGAGCCATTTAAGGCTTCATGGGTCAAAATCATCTGATCATACAGATACTTTAAGACAACTGCTGTTATCATACATGTATCACCTCTGTTTTTCAAGTATGTATCAAGTAAGGCTACTGCACATCAATTACTTTGGATGTGTGTTTGACTTCCAGCAATGACCTTGTCATGCTAAATAATTTTATTTCAGTTCTCCAAAGCTTGTCCTTGGCAAGTTTCTTCCATAATTCTGTCATAATTAAGATGGATTCCTAGAGAAAATGCACTTTTTTCCAAATGCAAATGACAATTTGAGAGTTTTGCTTTAATTAAATTTAATGGTTATATGTATAAAACCCATTATTTCTTTTTGGCACTTATTACTGCTTCTGCCCTTCCATTACGATGGCCAATTAAGCATTAAGGTTAGAGTTTGTGGATTAATTTCATTCTTGGCTTGAGTTGTCCACCAGTGTCCCAGGTTCTAAGCAGCTGAACAAGAAACATGATGAAACTTTAAAAGTTAAAATCTTGAGGTGGAGAAAGAATTCAGATTTTAATGCAAATCTACCTAATTTCCCCTTTCTGAAACAATATGTGAGCTGAAACGCAGGCATCCTTTTGAATTTGAACTTCTCTGGAATTTGTGATGCAGTTCTCAAAGCAAATACTGTGTACAAAAATGCTAGGTTAATGCATTATATTAGGGGAAATTGCTTGGGGAAATGTGTATATATCAGGCAAAATTGGATACAAAGGAGTGTACATTAGAAGAAATTTGCATTGAAATGCTAATTATCTTTCATGGGGACTTTAAAAAAAATCAGAAAGTGATGGGAAAATGTGGAAGACTGAACTTAACACTAGAAAAACGAGAAACTGAGAAAAACCAAAATTGGAATTTGACCATCCCAATTAAATCCTACCATGCTCTCTCAACCATTATTCCGCTTTAAAGTAGGGCAAAATTGAATTCTGCATTTCTTTTCATTTATCTTTAGAAATGTGTAACAGTTCTTAATTTTCTGTCTTTCCCTATCCCCTTCATCATTCTTTTGTTTCCCTTAGATCACACACTGCCTTATATGCTGTCAAGATAAATGGCCACAAATGGAAGCAAATTCCTGGTTTATATCACATGTGCTCTGTATTTTGTTAGAATGCGCTTTCACTCGAACATAGAGCAAGCGACTGCCTATTTATCTTTGAAGCCAGTCCTATTATTTATACCGTATTTATCATCCTTTCACCTTGATCTGAAATATGAGGAACTGTTCTGAGAGCATGGGAAATACAGAGACAATAACAACAAAGGTACCCCTGCTACCTATGTGGAAAAGTGTGAGCTAAAGAAACCACATTCTAAGCCCCATCATTATATCAAGGGACATAATGTGAAGACTGGTACATTTTTTATTTTTTATGGTGTGTGTGTGTATACACATCAGATAAAAACAGAAGGCTCCAGGAAGGATTTTGACTGTATAAGTACAAATATCATCGGCATTCTTGGAACTGGGTTAAGTGGTTTGAACATTTTTTACTTGCAGGCAATGAGCATGGGTGATATCCTCCAAGTAAACATTGTGATTGAATCCTAGGTTTCTGGCATATTTATTGAATGAATCAAGAGAAAAGTGAGAAATTATAAGTTGCATTAAAATTAAAGACGTTAAACACTGTTACCTAATTCTTAGGCAGTGGTGGACTTTGGGATTTAAAATTTCACCAGCACCCTGTGCAATGCCAAAATTTGGCACGCCCACACACACTGCCTGTATTTTACATGATATAATGGTTTTATAATACAACCTGGAACTACCCTGTGATTGTTTTTTATGATAAAATGTGGTCTCGATATCCTCTCGATAAACAATAAAACATTAAATTTTCTTACAGGGACTGAAGAATTTGAGCTGGTTTTTCCATAGCATGGCAAATTAATTTCTTGAGAGGGATTTCTTGACTTTTCTTTCCTTGTTCCTAGCAGGTTGAAAAGTAGAGAAAAATAATCAGGCTTGAATAAGCCCTCAGTTCATCCTCTGCCCTCCCCGCATTTCCTCCCTTGCCAGAAACACACAAACCATCCTGTATTTCACTTCCCTGGGAATGACCAAATACGTCTTTTTTATGGTACCATTCAGTGACGATATGATGCATTTCTACCGCAGAGGCAAATGAGGTATGGACACCTCTTCCTTTTATTTCCCCTGGAAAAGAGTTGGTCTATGGCACACACATGCCTGTCAGGGGAGATGAAAAAGAGCGTGTGCAATTGCTTCATCTTTTTGATGCATTGTACTTGTGCAGGTTAAAGAGAGACAGAAAGTGGAGGCAAAGTCGCAAGCGGTTTTAGGTAAATAGGAACACTGATAAGCATGTGGATCCTATGTATCTTTTCTAAAGCGTCCCACCTGGTTCAGCAAGATAATGTCTTCTGAAATATACAGAAGAGCTCTTCACTTGGAGTGGTAGCAATAAATGAACCATGCTCCGTTCTGTAATAATAAATGTCATATTTTTTTTTTATTCTTTCAGTTTCTGACACTGACATCTGTGTTGGGTTTTTTTGTTTTTTGCCTTTAGAATTGCCAGAGAGGGAACAAGAAGTGGCCCCTTCTTGTTGTTCTTCCCAGCATATAATTAAGCTGAAAGAAGCTCTGTACAACAGCATCTTTGCCCCCATTCTCACACGCTTCTCATGCATCACCCAAAGACTGCAATTAACATAATGGTTCCAAAAGGAGTCACTTCTATCGATGGAACACTGTTGCTGTAAACAAATCAAATTTTATCATGGGTACACTTGATCAGGGAGACAGATGGAGGATTAATATCATTTCTATCTGATTGGAGGCGTGACTGGCCATTTTCTCTGCCCTGCTGAAACACTGGAGGAAGCTAGACAGCTTTTCCAGACAGAACAGCAATGAATTTCTTCTCCCCTTGTTCCAGGGTTCCATGAGAACTACCTGTTTACATGAGAAATGTCATGTTTTGAACATGGGGCACAAATGACTTTAATACACCAGGAAGAAAACCCACCCACAACCAGAAGTGTACTGGGTTATGATGTTTATTTGACCCTGTCCACAAAATGGAGTGATATTCCACCAATACTTTAAAGCTTTCAGTGCATTCCTATAAGCCTGGTGAATTGTTGAATAATCTGATCCTGAGTTTTATTGCAAACTATGGATTGCCCAAACCTTAACTTGTGACATTCAGATGAAACAGAAAAACATAGTTTGCCACAAATTAGAAGTGGGAAGTTCTAGTCTCTTTCCCTCATGTTCAGTGAAAGAAAACAGAGAAATTGGAGTCTGCAGACCTGAAGCCCAGAGCAACTACTCTCAAAATAACAATTTGTGGTTTGTTACTGTGTCTGAATGCAGTTGCTGCTGTCCTTCTGAAATGAAAAGCCAGACTGTAGCATTGAGCTGACAACAGCTCTTTCCTTTATCAGTAAACACCAAAAACTAAACCAATGCTATCACATAATCACTTTTAGACTTTATGCATGAAAGCAAATAAAAAAGCAGCATTTGAACTAAGGGAGATGCATTACAATACACCTGGCTATGAGGTTTTCGGAGAAGGACAATAATTTAAAATAAAGGATGCTTCTTAAAATTGGGGACATCTGGTCACTCTGCCCTTGGAAAATCAAAGTTTTACACCCATGTCATTATTCAGTCCAGCTTTGCACCTGCATTTTAAATATTGCCTAGCTGCTTGACCATGAGATTTTGGTTTTCATCCCTTCTGTCTTCCCAACCTATGTCATCAAGATGAATTGATCTAATTATTAGCTTCACTGTTATATAGATCATCTCTCTATATGATTTCCTCCCTATCAAGCATTTCCATATCATTAGACATATCACAGAGCACATGCAATTCAAGAATCATAGTTTACTTTTTCAAAGAGCAAGCAGACCTTGGAATAGCTAATATTTACACTTGTAAGCATTTTTTTAAAAGAGTGGTCAGTCTGTTCTGTCGTACCTTGATTATGCTATTTATTAATTTCCAATCAGTAATTTCATATTTTTCTATAAATGGATCATTAGAGATAGTCATTATGCCTGGGTCATTGCTTATTGTACTCAAGGTTGAAGAGTTTATCCAGGTGGTTAATAATTTTACTCATTCATCTTCTAGTTATATAGGCACTACATTACTGGAGGCCTAAATACTTCTGTAGGTCCAATGTTGTTTCATCAAACCAGGCTTTCTTTCACATTATATGTGGTTCACACCACGTGGCACAGAATGTACATGGGTTTTTCTCTGCAAGACCTGAGACATTTTATTATATCCATAAGCTCAGCCAGTAGAAAACAGGACTCAAAACCAGTCTCGGTTCTATGTTTTATAGCATCTGCGTCTTTAGTTTATGCATTGGATTAGACTATATTAAAACTTGGTGAGTCCTCATAATATTCACACAATTCAGATATAGTTATAACACACATTTTTAAAAATGAACAATTTACCGCCTACATCAGAACTTACACACACACACACATACACACACAGCACTAAAAGCTAATCAATCTTACTGTTGAAAACCCAGTTTTGCCTGTTTCCTCCTACAAAAGAATAGAAGGAAATCAACTCTGCGTGGTGCTGGGCTTCTGTGCTATTTAATTTTGTGATAAAAGGTATCAGACATGATATAAAAGACATCTAAAGGCCATATTCCAAATGCAACACCTTTATCCTCTCCTTTAATCTTTCAAACACTCTGGACGTCATGGATAAAGGCCAAGTAGAGCCTAAGATGTTTCCCCAAATCCTCTTGAAATCTTCTTTTATTAATGAGAGATTCACCCAAGACTTCAAAAAGCTGTCAGTGCAGGTTGAAGGTTAACTAGCCATGCTGAAGATCTTGCCTTATGTCTCCTAATGTCTAATCCAGGAAACCTGCCCTGCTTTCTGTGTGCAAGGCAGGGTGGAGGTGGGAGGCAGTGCCTCTTGCAGAATATCCTAATTATCCAACAATAGCAACATAAATATTTCTCTTTTTTATGCTGAAAATTACCCCTCTACATCATCGTCATCATCATCATCATTATATATTGCTATTATTTCATTAAATTTACACACTGCTTGAGTGTAAAGCACTTTACAAAAATATGAGAAAATGAAATCAAGAAAAAAAATTACAACCCTTAAAACCTACAAAAGTTAAAATACTAAAACAGGTTAAAATTACCTCAACTTTCTAAGCATCTGGGTAGGCTGATCCATGCTTTTCTTCTTTAAAAAAGTGTTTAGGGGTACTCTCATTTTCCTACTCATATTGGAATATTGCCCCTCGATGAGGCCAAACTTAGATTCACAAAATGTTTAGGGGTATGCGCCCCCCTGTGTCCCCCCCAGGAAAAAAGCACTGGGCTGATTTAAACAAGAATGTTTTCAGGAAGTTCCGGAAAGATTAAAATGAGGTGCCTGCTTGATCTCGATAGGCAGAGAGTTCCAGATTATATAAGCATTCCTTATTTTGAAGATCCCTTCACACACACACACAAACACACACAATTTTTGACAGTGTTATCCTCCCAAGTTGATGGGTATTGCCATTCAAATAGTGTCTGTGTGCTGTGTCTTGTGATAGATTATGTGGGGCAGAGCTTACTTGCCCCCCCCCAAAAAAAAATATTCATTTCATTTCTGAATATCTAGTAAAGATGTAACAGGGAACCAGCGAATAACATGAGTCCCTTATAGATATGTTTGGATACATTCTCAGATGGACTGAGATTTAAAAATAAATTGGATCATTATTTATTCTGCTATTAGCAATGCATGTTGAATGTTGAAAGCTAGGAGTTTTAGATAACCAAGGTTTAGATTATAGAGTTCTTTTCGGTATTTGCTTTCTTTATGATTACTTAAATGCAGATTGGTGCCATTTGAGATGTTTGCTCTGCTTAAATCACTTTGAGAGCTTGTGGCTTCTTTTGATCCACTTCAACAACTCTGACTTAAATTGAAGAAAAGTGTTCCCAGGGCTATAGCATATGCTACACACATGGTCACCCATTCATAAAGTCTCATCAGTCTGCATAATGATAAATTTATAAGTGGCAAATTTCATGGGCAACAAAGTGACATGCATCTTTCCCAACTTCAAACACTTCCAGAATGAAAATGGGATTTATACAATTCACATTGAACTTGAACGTTCATCACTACTCTTGATTTAAAAAAGAAAAAGAAAAAAAAATCTACATTGCACTGAGTTTTTATTGGGGAAGACCTGGGCATTGGCACTCATTAACTGAGCTAGTGTGATATCACCAATATTCTAGAAGCTCATTTGATGTTAGTTGTACCATCTTCGTAGATTCTTCCCACATAGCAGTCTAGGCGTTAGATAAGTCTACAATGAAGTCCCTGGAACACACAACCTGGCTTTGAAGTGTGGGGAAGGAATAAGGTTGCCCACACAATTAAATGGAAATTGCTTCCAAGTAAACACATATGAAATCAGGCTGCCAGTAATAAGAAGATTTCTCAAATACTGAGAAGATTTAGAATCCTAATTTAGAATTCCAAAGGATGGTAAACTCACAAGAGCAAGGTTGGTTTTACATTCCAATGCACATTTTGAAAAAAGAACTCCCCCCCAAAAAAAAACACTATAGAAGTTCACAGAATATTTCATATAAACAGGGTGAATCCACTTATTCACTTACAATGGCATATGCAGAGAGCAGAGTTTATTATGTGATTAGATGTTGCTCTTTCTGAGTAATCTCTGACTTTCAGAGCATGGTTTATGTACATTGTAATTAGGCTGTCCAAGTTTTCATCCATGTCACCAGGTGTGAGAAGTAGGTATGACCAGATTAAGACATGCCTGCAGTCTTCTGCATTGTTCTTCCCAGCTTTTCTGGTCCATTTTTTTTTCACTAGGAGGAGCAGCTCACAGTGGATTCACTCTGAAATAAGCAGAGTTATATTTTTCTTTAAAAAAACCACCCTTATTTCCAAGACAATCCAAATTTGGTGTGTGCCTTTACACTAGAGATATAAGAAGCCAGCAACTTCCATTGTGCCTCATATTTGCCACACACAACACTGTTTCCATCTCACTGCAGTTTGGCTTATGATAAGAAAAACTGTTATTCAGCTCACCATGGGCACAGCCAGGATTTTTGTTAGGGGGAGCAGGGCTTTGTTAGGGGGGCAGAACCGACATGATTGGTCAGTTAGTTAAGAATTTCTATCTTTTTGCTTGATTGGGGGGGCGGGCACCTGTCCCCCTGCCCCCCCCCAGCTATGCCCATGCAGCTTACTGTCCACTATTTACATGACTAATTATGTTAGCATTTCATTATTTCACAGCATTCATTTCAATGTAAGTAAACAGAATGCATATTGGGAGAAAAGCCATCAGCAGTTATGTATCATTGCATATCATTTGCAAACTGAAAACCATAACAACAGTAAATATCTATTGTTTTTGCTAGATCAATTTCTGTTATGGATATGGGATGATTAAGTGAACATCAGCAATTTCTGCTCCTGTTTCTATTCGAATTCTCAGATATCCCTACCAGTCACTCTCAGATGCACCAATGGAGGGAAGTAGAAAGGGTCTGTATTCAGAGCTGTGCCTTTTTTCACTTGTTTATAAATGATCTACAGTTCGGAGTGAGCAGTGTGATGGCCAAGTTTGCTGATGACTAAATTGTTCAGAGTTGTTAAAACAAGGTTGTGAAGAGCTGCCAAAGGACTTCTCCAAACTGAGTGAATGGGTGGTAAAATGGCAAATGCAATTCATTGTAAACAACTGTAAAGTGATGCATGTCAGGGCAAAAAAAAATTTATTAATTTCACATATATGCTCATGTTCTGCTATGATTCACATGGCTTTATGCCAGAATACCACTCAAAATTTCATTATGTGAGCATAACACCTGTGATATTATGGTTTTCCAGGTTTGCAAGGTGGATCTTTTCTGGAAACAATTGATGCAAAGATAAGTGCTAAACTTTCACTAGATTCTGCTAGATTTCCAGAAGCTAATTTTGCATTGCGTGAAAGATCATATAAAATACAAAAAAAAAAAAACCAAACAGGTAAAGCAACATCAGGCAGATGGAATAAAACGTCAACTGAATGCAGCCTGGATTAAGTCCACCTATCAGAGGTATTGTGGTGCTGGATTTTCTGCATCAGCCTCAGATTGAACTAGAGGAAAAATAAGGTTCCTTCCATCTGTATGGTTCTACATCCTCCTAGCCTTTCAGAGCTGTGTGAGTAAAATCTTTGTTATTAGAACCTTTGCTCAACAGGGAGCATACTGGATTTCTAAAGCAGCTCCATTTTTATGGACCAAGAGTAAACAATCAGACAATTGGCATCAGTCTGTGCAGACCTGTAGTTGAAAGCTATGGCTTGAACAGGGACTATAGCAAAAGTACTTTCTTCCCCATCACTAACGATTTTAAAAGCAAGGGGGAAATCTTTGAAAAGAGAACGTTTACCATGGCATGCTGGTCCAGCAGTGGGGAGCAGAGTTGGAAGGAACACGTGACAGCACAGAGCAGGACAACAGCGTGAACTAGTTTCTATGCTTCTCTAATTCATTACCTTAATGATACATTAACATGAATTGTTTGCCTGCAGTGCTAAATTGTTGGTAAAGTGCTTAAGACTTGAAAAAATTGATAATTGGCTTTACATTATTATTGTTGTTGCTGTGATGATGATTCAGTAAGGCATCTAGTATGAAGGAGTAAGGGTAAATTGTAAGCATTTCTCTTTTCACTTTCGTTGGTAAAGTGGAATATTTCCTTCATAAACTGTAACTTTGAAATGTGCAGGTAAGTTGTTTCTCTGTTCAGAATACAACTTCCAGTGCTCACTAGAGAGGCTTAACAGCCAATCTCTCTGCATGGGAAACTCTGGAGATTGTAGCTGTGCAAGGAAAACAAAAGGATCTAACAACTCTCAGTACAGTGGTACCTTGGGTTAAGAACTCAATTTGTTCTGGAGGTCTGTTCTTAACCTGAAACTGTTCTTAAGCTGAGGTACCACTTTAGCTAATGGGGCCTCCCGCTGCTGCTATGCCACCGCCGCGCGATTTCTGTTCTCATCCTGAAGCAAAGTTCTTAACCCGAGGTACTATTTCTGGGTTAGTGGAGTCTGTAACCTGAAGCGTCTGTAACCCGAGGTACCACTGTACCTTTAATTAACTATATTCCCTAGGATTCTTGGGGGGAAATCATGGCTGTTTTAAGTGCTACGAAGTTGCTTTAAATGCACAGCGCAGATGAGTCCTAAGACAGAGGTGGCTATTTCCTTGGTTATATAGTGCCCTGCGAAAGGCCAACATTTGACACCCATCCCCAGCCCTCATGGTGCCTTCCCAAAGTTGGGTAAGGGTCCGAGAGCCCTCCCACGTCCTGGGAAAGCTTTGGGAAAGATGCGGGAAGCCTTTAGGACCCCATCAGAGCCCTCATGCCACCTTTCCAAAGCAAGCGCTTATTAGGCTTCGGGAAGGAGGCAAGAAAGCGCCCCCTTGGCCCCTGTGTCACATGTGGGGAGGGGACTGGTCATGCTCCTCTAAATCTACCCCTGCTTCATGCCACATTTGGTGATAATATCTCACGAGGAGTCCAAACACATAGAGAACAAATGGACAAACTATTTCCCAAGATATATAGTAGATAGAAACCATTTCAAATCCATTCTGAATATTAAATAAAAAACCGCCACTTAAATGTCTTCCTGAAAAAAAGAAGGTATTTGATAGGTACAGAAAGGACGATAGAGAAAGTGCCTGTCTGAGATGTACTGGGAGGCAGTTCCAATTACACTACCAGGTTCCCATCTCTCCATCTCCTTCAGTGTTTGCAAATGCTGGTTGCCTTGACTGACTGGAGAGCCCAAAGCTTCAAAGATAAGAAGAAACAGAGCACAGCTTGACAATCCAAAAGGCTGTCACGGGCAGGTCCCCTCTGAAATTAAGTGCATGCCATTTACTTCTTTTCAGTACTGCGGAAACAACAAATTATCATTTGCTTCCAACTGGCAGACTTCAGCCAAATGACTGTCAGGTCCTGTTATTATTGATTTGGCTTGACAGGGCTGAACTCTGCCTGATGTTTCTTAGCCCTTTCATCCAAGTGTATGCAGCAATTACACCTGAGTTTTTGTAACTCCACATTGTGCCAGAATAAAAAAAAGGAAGGCCAACTCACTTTTAAAAGAAAATCCACCAAGAATCGTAAATCACTTCCAAACTTTTTCCTAATGGTGTTTAATATTGACATCAGAGGATTGATGTATCAGGGGCATTTCCCAATAGTAGCTTAGCCAATGTTTGATGGTCAGGACTAGGGATGGTAGAGAAATTCAACTGAGTTCTCATTTAAAGCTGAATTTATCGAATTTGTACTTCAGAAAATTGTATGAACTGAAATTCACACTTAATCCAAATTTTGCAATGCAGTTCTCCAACCAAACAATGTTTACAAAAATGCATCAAGTTTGCATAAAGTGAATATATAATTGAAAATGGGACATTAAATCCATTATAGTAGGAGAAATTGCCTGCAAAAAACCAAACTGTGTGCATTAGTCAAAACTGTGTACAAAAATGCACCTATTAAGGAACATTTGCACTAATACGCTAAAAAAAATTCATGAGAATTTTTAAAAAGGAAATACACAAAATGCTGGCCAGTCCAAGATCCATTGGCACTTGAGGTGAACCACGTAAACACATCACCTCCCAGCAAGGAAGAAGAGGTGATTGAATATCTACATCAGGAACAAGAGGGGGAATAAAGATCTACATTGGGAATGAGGGGTGAATAAAGATCTAAATCAGGAACAAGGGTGGGAGGAGACTAGCAGGACCTCCCTTAATGTACCAGCAAACTCACTTAATGTACATGATTGCTGTTATATTGAATGAATAGAAGTATCTCTGGTAACTATGCTTGAACAGACCTCTGCCTGGCACCCTAGAAAGCTGCTGTCAATCAGAATAGAGCGTACAAGGCTAGATGAGCGTATGATCTGGATCCATATTAAATGCATGTATTTATTAAAGATAAAGGGCATAGGTACAAGGCAAGCTGGCCAAACACACAAACCCCATTGCTTGTCTGTAATGTTTCATGTTAGCCTTCAATGCAACTGCACAGTTACATTGTGGCAGTTAAAATGCACGACCTTTGCGCAAATGATTCCTGAAGATATTCAAGACTGGGCCTTTGGATGTTCAAGAGTGGGCCTTACAGAATCTCACTAACAACCTTTTGCCTCCATCCCTTCCTGAAAAAGTGTCATGTTGAAGAGCCTTGCGCCAGCATTATAGACCGTACCCAATTATCCCCATTTCAGATCTATAGCATATGGTCAAACAGAACCTACAGCTTCAAAATGTCCATAGATATAAATAAGCAAGTCCTCTATTATCAAAGTCACTAACCACAATCCACAGGTATTTTTTGCTTTGGATTTCAACCACTCTCTGTGAATGTAAAATCACATTTACTTGACAGCCAAAAGAAATGCTTTCCGACAGCAGGCCGCTGGGTTGAAATGAGTGCCTGAGAAACGTTGTCACCCAAGGAAATCTTGCAGAGAAGTGAAAGGATGAAAATAGCACAAGGAAATAAATTGTAAGACAACAGCAAGGAAGAGTCAGTGATTAGATACGATGTAAGGTTTGGTCTGGAGGGAGTCCCATCTGGTAAAGGTACAGGTTTCATTTGACTTCTGAACTCCTGAAGGCGAAATGGTAGAACTTCCAGTGACAGGATGTTGTCTTTGAGATCTCTAGACAAGGATTATAACATGCCAGGGCCACAGAAGTCATTAATCCCTTTACATAGGACAGTGTGATAGGAATGCACTAGGAATTCAAAAGAAGAAGAATAAAACCCCCTGCTTTTGAAATCTTGTGTATGTTTCGCCATTGGAGAGACTGGACCACTTGGGGGAACTGCTGTTCACTCATGTCCAAGAATATTTATAATATATGAATTATCTGTGTGGTTGCAAGCCAATGCATTCTTACGTAGGTGTAATGCCCATTGAATACAGTGGGGATTACTTCTGATGAAGCACACTGAAGGCTGCATTGCATGTGTTGTGATGAGCAATGGGGTGTTTATTGTGGAGACTGGTGTCACATCCACATTTAAAGCATAGGCTTCTTCCAAATAAACCTGGGGACTGTCGTTTGCTAAGGGTGCTGGGAATTGCAGCTCCATGAGGGGTAAACTACTATTCCCAAGATTCATTGGAGGAAGCTATGTGCTTTAAGACCCTGATGTTGGGAAAGATGGAGGGCACAAGGATAAGGGGACGATAGAGGACGAGATGGTTGGATAGTGTTCTCGAAGCTACCAGCATGAATTTGACCAAACTGCAGGAGGCAGTGGAGGACAGGAGTGCCTGGCGTGCTCTGGTCCATGGAGTCACGAAGAGTCGGACACGACTAAATGACTAAACAACAACAACATGTGCTTAAAATGTCAGGTGTGGATTGGACCTGAGAATTGGGAAAGGGGCAGGGAATGAGAATCAGTGGTACAGTTAGGCAGTTTTATACTTCGGATTTAATGGATTTATAAGAGGCTCTATTTGATGGTAACATGTCTTACTTCACGTACTGAAGCCTTGTTTGTTTGTTTGTTTGTGAAGACTTTCCCTGCAGGGTGACCAAGTCATTTGTGTAATAGGAATAGCACATCAGCAGAAATGATTTTATTGCTTTCTAGAATTTGTACAGCTGCTTTTATGTTTTTTGTTGAAATGGACTGCACACACCCCATACATTTAAAGGGCAGCCTCCCTCCAAAGGAATACTGGGGGCTGTAATTTACCCCTCACAGAGCAACAGTTCACTGCACCCTAAAAAAGTTCCCATCGGGATGAAAATGTGCTTTGAATATAGAATGTGTATGCAGTCATGGTTGTTGTTATTATTTTTTAGAACTTGTGTTTTTGTATCTTATTCTATTTTTATCTTGCCTACTGTTTTGATGGCTTCATGCTATGAAGCAGTTTATAAATTGGTTAAATATATCAGATATAAATACTTTAAACTGTTGCACAAGAGCCCTGCTGAGTTTTTGGACCCTCCTGTTCATTCTGCTGAGCAGGGAGCCCAGCCTCCTGCCTCAACATCCTGCCTTGCAGGCTCCACTGCAGACCCCCCAAAAAACTGGCCAGGAAGCCAGGAGAGACTGGCAGTTGCAATTGATACAGTTCATAACTAGAGGTAATAGTGCTCTGGGTTGTACCTGTGAACAACTGTGCAAATCTAAATTAAAAATGTGTCCCCCTTACCGGGTAAGTTTGGCAGAGGATTACCCAGTGCATACTCCACAGTCTTCCCTATTCCAGTCCAATAAAAATCTAAGTAGGCACTGCTGGGAGTATGGATGCAAATATGCATTTGAACCCAGGTGCCGGATTGAATCAGGCTAACAGCAGGCGTCTGGTCCAGATAATCAAAGATAACCTATCAAGCTGCCTTAAAGCTGGCAGACTGTGACAGAAATAGCAATACAAAAAGGCAGTTGACTGGGAAGAAATTTCTTCAGCAGTGGCCTGGCCAGTCAAACGAAGGGAAAAAAGGTTGCTAGGGTCTGACAAGACGGAGAGACTGTCTTGAGCAGTCATCGTGAGCTGCAACTGAGCTGATGGAAAGGGGAAAAACTGTTTGCCACCTGGCTAAATGTAAATGGGTTTGGACAGGATTTTCAGACACCTGATTTCATCACTACAGAGCAAAAGGTAGCTTTTTTTAATTGAATGTGGATTTAAATCAATTGGCATATTAAATCTTAAACTACTGGGACTCAATCCATGCAATCAGGTCAGGTTTTCTCTTCAAACCCAGTTTAGGAAAGGATTTTCTTCTCATCCTTTGACATGGCTACCTGAAATCCAGCAGAACATTCAATAAATAGGTTTCAACAACAACAACAACAAAATGTTGAATGTCTGTTCCAAATGTAACAGAGAGGATCTGTAAACAATGGGTCTCACAAAATGATTGTATTGCGAACCATGAAGTTATACACGTGCCTATTCAAACATAAATTCAGCAGTTTCCAAAAAATATGTGTCAAATAAACTAAAACTAAAACAAATTGAACCTTGCTTTTTTATTGTTTTCAGTTATTTCTAGGCTGCTGTTCTTTTAGTGGTCTACAAATGCAACAACAAAATCCAAACAAACAAGCAATGCATAATTCTATAAAATAATTGAAAACAAGAATACAAACTGTCAGACACTAAAACACAAACATCAGCAGTACTTAGCACATAAGTTATCAAATTTCTGAATGTTTTCTGAAAAGGGAAGTTTTTATTAACCTCCTGAGAAGAGTTAAACAGTCTACCTCAGAAGGAAGCTCCAGAGCACTGGGGCTGCTACAGAGAAGACTCTGCTCCTATTGGGACCAACCTGTCCTTTTAGCCAACTCCTAGTATCTATATCATGAGATGCTGGAGAATATTAATCAGGGCAATCGCAGCCTCAGAGCCTCAGAGCTCCACTTGTGGCAGGATATGACATTTGTGCTGAGATTTTTGTTGCTATTGCTGTTGTATTGCATTTATGGGGTATTGTTTTTGTTAGTTTACTTTTATAAATCACCACTTGAGCGATGGGACTTTCCCCTTTCTCCTGCTCTTACACTCCCTGCACCCCCCCCAATGCATTCCTGAGGGCTGGGGTAAGCCCTAAAACTGAACCAGGGAGCACATGGGGAGGGGGGAGAACATTCAATTGTGCAAGGGGAAATCCTTCTGTTCATGACTCATTTGCCTTTGCTCACCACCACAGGATTATTATCCAGCAGAAAAAAGACATCAGGTAGCTCATTTATGAGAAACAGCATATTTATTCATTATTCATACATACATGTATATTTTTATTTATATGCCTCCTTTTCATAGTAAAAACCATGCTCGAGGCATCTTGCAACATGAAAAGAATTACAGAATCACAAAAGTAACAACTGTAGTTGTGAACAACAAACAAAACATCAAAAAGTATATAGCCAAATTAAATCATTTCTAGGTTTGAAATAAATATGCAAAATATTAATATCAAAAATTATTAATATCAAAATATGAATATAAAAAATACCAACCACCCCTAGCAAAATAAATATGCAAAATATTAATATAAAAAATGCCAACAACCTCTAGCAAAAAAACCTAAACAATACCCCCACCCAATAGTCTGTTCATTAGCTTCAGCTTTTGTAGCTGGAGTCAGTCAGGGCCCTGCTCTCCCAGGCAAGGTGGAAAAGGCAGCAAGGCAGGGAGCAGGTCTTCCAGGACTCCCAGGTCTTACATGACATATGAATATACAATGAGTACAATGATAATATGAAGATATTGCTATCTCCATGGTGTCTTTTAATTATTGTGGCTGTAATTATTACTGATATTGTTGTTGTTTAGTCGTTTAGTCGTTCCCGACTCTTCGTGACCCCATGGACCAGAGAACGCCAGGCACTTCTGTCTTCCACTGCCTCCCGCAGTTTGGTCAAACTCATGCTGGTAGCTTCGAGAACACCATCCAACCATCTCATCCTCTGTCATCCCCTTCTCCTTGTGCCCTCCATCTTTCCCAACATCAGGGTCTTTCCCAGGGAGTCTTCTCTTCTCATCAGGTGGCCAAAGTATTGGAGCCTCAGCTTCACGATCTGTCCTTCCAGTGAGCACTCAGAGCTGATTTCCTTAAGAATGGATAGGTTTGATCTTCTTGCAGTCCATGGGACTCTCATAGAATCATAGAGTTGGAAGAGACCACAAGGGCCATCGAGTCCAACCCCCTGCTCAAGAGTCTCCTCCAACACCATAATTCAAAAGCATCAATTCTTCGGCGATCAGCCTTCTTTATGGTCCAGCTTTCACTTCCATACATCACTACTGGGAAAACCATAGCTTTTACTATACGGACCTTTGTTGGCAAGGTGATGTCTCTACTTTTTAAGATGCTATCTAGGTTTGTCATTGCTTTTCTCCCAAGAAGCAGGCATCTTTTAATTTCGTGGCTGCTGTCACCATACTTCGTATCAAATCAGTAGATTAGTTATACCAATAAAAGAAAAAACATGATTTGATCCTTTCTGCAAAAGCTTAGCTACTTGTAAAATACCAAGTGTTGTGGAGAAAATGAGTAACTTTTTTGTGAAGTGCTCAAAGTTGCTCATTATTCACTGGTAATAAAAAAATAAAATCATTGAATTCTCAAGGTTTTTGCACCTCTTACTATCTTGGCTTCAAATGAGAGGAGAACTTCCAAGTCTGTATTTCACAGGAGCACTGGAATTTAAAATAAGTTTTCCCCTAGGTACTAGAAGAGGCACTCTTACAGATACAGATTTATTTCCACCTAATAAAGTTTTAATTAGCACTTACATTTTTTGCATTCCTGGAGGTTGTAACAGACATAAAATTATAATATTGAGACCTGGACTACTGCTGAGTCATTAAATATTCCTCAGTACTTTTTCTGCTTATCAGAAAAATATTCCTGGTATACTTTTCTATATCTGGTCATCTGTTCGTACTTTCAATGCTTTTAAAATAGGAACATGTAAAATGCCTGTATCAAAGTTGGCCACTGGTCCACCTCACTCAATATTGGCCACACTGACTAGCAGCAGGAGTCCAGTCCAGATAATAGTGCTTCCTAGCCTTACCTGGAAAAGAACCTGGGACTTTTCAGCTGCAGAGCATGTGCTCTACCACTGAGCAGTGGTGAGATCTCACCATGAAAGGCTGAACATTTGTATCAACAAAAATAATGTGATGGTTTGGTGGCAACAAAAGGTTTGTTCATCACTAAGATAAGTCTTAATAAAGCTGTTGGAAATAAAGAGATGTTTTCTTATTTACTACGCCTTCCCAAGTACAATGGTACCTTGTTTGTCAAACTTAATTCATTCCCGGAATCCGTTTGACTCCTGAAACCGTTCAAAAACCAAAGCACGGCTTCCAATTGGCTGCAGGAGCTTCCTGCAGTGAAGTGGAAGCCACGTTGGACATTCGGCTTCTGAAAAGCGTTCGCAAACTGGAACACTTACTTTCAGGTTTGCAGTGTTTGGGAGCCAATTTGTTCGGGAGCCAAGCCGTTAGAGTCCCAAGGTACCGCTGTATTGCTCCAAATCAGATCCCAATCGAAGAGCGTAACAACCTTGAATGAATCAGACCACAGACCTGTCCAGTCAACATCCTGTCACCCACAATAGCCAATTAGATACTTGAGAAAAGCCAAAAAAGACCATTCCCTGCTTAAAACGGGGGGTGCCCTTTGCGTGGACGCGCACAGCCCCTGGATCTAGAGTGGCTCCATCAGCATAGGCTTGGCTTTGCTTTCCCTCAGGTGGGATACCTGGAGGTCTCCGCCTACCTCAGTCAGTTGTCCAATCCCACCTGGGGGAAGCGTTGCCAAGGAGACCAGGCCAGGTAGGGGAGGGATTACCTGCCCACACAATAGAGGGAGGATCTTACCTGGGAATCCTCAAACAGCCCTATCTTGCTATTCCCCAGTGACTACCTCTGATCAAGTGGTTCAGGGTCTCTCTCATTTTATCTCAATGCTGCTCATGCCCCTTGCTCAAAACAGAACCAAATCACACAGTCTTGGGCCACATGCAGAGTGCTGGTTGAACCAAGCTTCCCAGCCAACTCACTTACAGCTATTCCTTACTAGAGGAAAGCAATTATCTGGAAACACTTTCTGGGGGAGGAGAAATGTAATAAATTATAAGTGCTATTCTGGAAAGAACTAATCAATATACATAGTTCTTCTTGATGTTTAGCTGTAATACACACTTGCACATGAACTTTATTAGGCCTTGGCAATTTGCAATTAGTTGTGAGCATTCTGAATTGTACCTGCACTGATACTTGACTCAGTCTCACAATTAAAAATGATTTGAACAACAAGGGTTGAGAGGCATTTAATCATTTCAATGCCCAATTAATGTGTGATTAAGTTTGAGCGCAACTGGACAGGCTGGGTATTTTGGAGCCAAACTTCCAGCATACAAGTGCAGTAACTGCAATCAACTTAGTCCACTTTGAGACAGTCAAGAACTTTTAAATTGTATGAGTGACTTTTTATCTACATGTGCACAGCTTTGAGTCCTGATTTTATAATGCATGGCACACCTGTCCAGCTCTTCCATACAAGAATAGTTCCTTCTTAATTTGCCCTTCTGCCTACTATGGATACTGTTGATTGTAGATTTACATTATTTCTAGAATAACCATCCTTTCCACCAGCAGTTCTTCTCCTGAAGCATCTAACTTTAAATCATCTAACTACTGTAATACAAAATTTCCAGGCTCAATGCACACACATGCACACGCACACACATTATTGGAGAAGCATGAATCTTAATGATGGACACATTACATCTTCCCAGGTGTTGCCATGGAAGCAGCAATATGGGCACTACTGCAAAAGCAACAGTTTTTGATACAGTGGACCCAGAGTATATCAGTGTGTGACACTGGCACCATATTAAATTTAACTAGCACACACCTGAAGCAGGTTTAATGAGATAACAATGGAAGAACATCAGTCGTTAAAGCTGCACTTTTGAGTGTCTGGACAGTTATCCACTTCTACAGAGACCATTCAAATAATGATTCCTAGAACTCTATATTTGTTCATCCTACTCAGGCAGCAGAAGAAAGAAAGAAAGAAAGAAAGAAAGAAAGAAAGAAAGAAAGAAAGGAAGGAAGGGAGGAAGGAAGGAAGGAAGGAAGACATGAATGCATTGAACAGTCAATACAAAGAGTTAATAGCCAAGATCCAAAGAAATTATATGAGAGAGAGAGAGAGAGAGAGAGAGAGAGAGAGAGAGAGAGAGAGAGAGAGGAGTGTCCAATCTAAACATTCTTTTATTTTCACAAAATCCAACTGAAGCAGCTGGAAGTTCCACAAGTATTGAAACAACAACAACTCCTTAGCCATTTCTTCTCCCAAAGATATCCCACAAGGCAGTGGAGGTTTAGGATCAGAGTTTTCCTTCTCCTAGACGTACTACCTTCCCAGGATGACAAGCCCCACCAGCCCTGCACTTCCCTCTACAGTGCATGCAGAAACCGCCTTCTTGACCATTGGACCCACTATTGGTCTCATCTGCTTAATCCACCAGAGCCTGTCTTTGCATGCAGGGGAGGTCCCTAACGCACTGAAGATTTGAGATCCTTTGGCTACCTTCACCTGCTTTAGCCAGCCAGTCAGGTGTCGTCACTGTCACATGTTGACAGATTCTAGAGGCCAGAGGTGAGAGCTGAGTGCAGAGTGGGGACCACCAAAGGTGGTCAAACAACCCGAGAAGGAGCACAGTATGTCCCCCACCAGAAGTACTGCCCCTCCTCTAGCACCTCATACACCACTCCCAAAACAGCAGATTGGTAGCATCATGAATGGACAGCAAAATACTAGTTATTAAGTTTATTGTTAGTGTTTGATTGATCCCTCAACTGATTGAATGATGTATTTCTGTTACAAGAGAATATAAGAAGCAGGGCTTCTCATCCCCAGGTGCCAAATAACTCGACCAATTCAAGGTCTTTTGCATCAAATTGAATGGGGATAGAGGCATGTTTAATTGCTTTTCCTCAGATAGCAAAGTATATTGGGCCAGCTGTAGCTGTGTACACATTATATATTTAAAGCAATTTAAAGCATGCACACAGAGAGAGAGAATGAATGAATGAATGAATCCTGAAAACTGCCATTTGCTGCTCACAGAGCTACACTTCCCAGCACCCTTACAAAACTACATTTCGTAGGATTCTGGGGTAGGTGGGGTAGAATGTGCTTTAAATGTTCCTTGAGTGTATTGTGTGTATGCACTCTGAGCTCATCAGTGCTCCCAACTCATTGTTAGAGTTGCTTTCCATCCTAAGATTTTCCATGGTATAGGAGAGTGGCATGAAGGGTTTCTAGTACCTTGCTGCTAAATCTTCATAGCGGTCTCTGAAGCACCCATTTTCCTTCCCTCAAATTAATATTTCTAAGCAGTGTGCATTTCATGGAGAATTTGTCCAAAAGGTTCTGCACAGGGAGCCAAAGCCCTTCATTTCCTGTGGCCGCGTGGAAAATTGTTGCTTAAAAAAGATAATCTACGCCATTATGAAAATCCTCTATTTGCATAAAATTAACTGCCTAAAGAGACTACCATAGCAGTTCATGAATATTTCATAATTAACTGTTTCAAACCTGCCACCTTGCAGTGTCAGAGCTGTATTGGGCTGAAAGGAAATGATCACAAGGCAGAAGTGTGCTATCATTGCTGAAGAAATGTGTTAATTAGATGTTAATTAACCAATACCAGGATGTTTGGGTTACCACCATCTCTGCCTTCTTAATTGGTTATTGTAACTATTTTGCTGTCAGGTAGTCTTCACCATCTGTTCTTTTCTGCATTTCATTTCTCATTGAACTCACTCCTCTATATTTCCCACCCACATGTGCATGCACATCCCATGTATATATGTGCTTGCCAAGTCAGCACTGCACTTCATGCATTTGATGCAGCAGATTGCAGTCCATTATTAGGCCACCATACAGTGGTTAGTCTTTAAAGGTGCCACAAAACTCTCCGTTCTTTTTGCTGCAACAAACTAACCTGACGATCTTTCTGGAACTCATTTTCCTTCTTTGCTTCCTCCCCATGAGCTCACTTTCATGTTTAATGGGGGAACGATTTGTGTCACTATATTCCCAGTGCAAAAATGGTGTTTCCGCGGCTAGCTAAGTGAGCCTGGTAAGTTGGCTGCCTGGTGAACCTGTTTAGAAATAAAAGATTCATGTTACCTTCATATGCTTGAATAGCTACAGGTCAGCTACATGTGCCTATATAAGCAGTCAATTAAGAAAAAGAGTTGGGCGGGGAAGAGATTACGATAATTTAGTTCTCTGTCTTCATTAATACAAAGAGTGGAGGAAAGACATTACGTAGTTCAGTAGATTTTAGCAACTGCCTAACCTCTGTACTATTTTCTTTTTATAGACAAAAGTAGATTTTCTAAATGTCCCCTCTCCAGCAACAACACACAGGAGTATTCCAGTTGTCAGTCATCACATATACCCTAAAAACAATGATTAAAATAGCTTCTTAACATTGGGGGAAAGCCAGCTCTGATAACATTCTCCCCAGTGTGAGATTATGCATTCCTAATCTGTAAAAGATGCTCTTCATTTTCAAAGTGCTTTCTGGATTTTGTACCAGGAACTTTGAAGTCTATGATGAGTACCTAGCTAGGTGAGCTACCATATACAATCAGATGCAAAAGTAAATGGATTAACACAACATCAGCATCAGTAGCCTGTGTGATAGGGAGATAGGATGGTGTCTCTGGAGTCATGTCTGACCTTCTGAAAGAATGGCTCAGTCAGTAGAGCATGAAACTCTTAATCTCAGGGTTGTGGGTTCAAGCCCCACATTGGGAAAGATTCTGCAAACTCTACAATTCTGTGATTTTGCTTGGTCAGCAGAGAAGCACCATCTGTTTGGCATGCATTCACTTTGACTTTAGGCCACTGACCTTAGGAATCCTGAAGCTAGATCTCAGTTCTTGATTCATGTGTGGCTCACCCATGGCCCTGCCCTGGCCTTGATTGGCATTTCTCTGGACAGTGCCTAACAATGTTCCAATCCAAATAACTTTGATTAGGTTTTTTTGGGGGGTATAGAGTTTTATAGAGAATTCTGCATATCTCTAGGCAGTCAGTCACTGGATTTCATCTACAGGAAAATGGATTTGAAGATTCTTCTTTAACCAATACATCTCAAGAACTTCAGTGAAAGCCAGACCTTGAAAAGACTAATGAAATGTTCAACTGTAAAACTGAGATCCTTTCTACCATTGCTACTTAGGTGGTAATATAAGGTTTTAAAAAAGGTTAAAAGGTAAAGGACTCATAGACGGTTAAGTCCAGTCAAAGGTGACTCTGGGGTTGTGGCACTCATCTTGCTTTCAGGCTGAGGAAGCTGGCGTTTGTCCACCGGCAGCTTTCCGGGACATGTGGCCAACATGACTAAACCGCTTCTGGCGCAACGGAACACCATGATGGAAACCAGAGCTCACAGAAATGCTGTTTACCTTCCCGCCACAGCAGTACCTATTTATCTACTTGCACTAATGTGCTTTTGAACTGCTGGGACAGCACAACAGAAGCTCACTCCATTGCGTGGATTCGAACCGCTGACCTTCCAATCAGCAAGCCCAAGAAGCTGAGTGGTTTAGACCACAGCACCACCTGCTCCTCCCATATAAGAAGCCCCATGGCTGAACACAGTTGGGATCTGGTGTACTTTATACAGATTTAACTTAGGGCATACTTGGGATTGCTTCCTTAGTTCCTACTAATTTCAGCAAGTGTGAAATGATTTTACATTTTATAGAATTTTTGTTTTGGTTGTAGTTATTTTGTTAAATTGTTGTTGCCCACAACGGAAAGAGTCAAGACAGAAAATGAACTACATAAAAAATGTACATGAGGAATCATATATATATATATTAATATCTCTTTTTGTTACAATTGGCAAAGAAAAGCAGAACCAGAATGCTTACTTACCCTCGAGAACGTGGCAAATGAGACAGGCGCTGGAATCAGAATCAATAAGATAGGACATGCCTGCAAAACATGATTGATTCACACCAATCAATAGGTGAAAAGGAAACAGCTCAGAACATATGCTATGAATAATGCAGGGGGATAGTAGTTGCTCAGCTGAAGAGGACATTTTGTCCAGTGCAAAGATCTCTGTTTTGAAGCAGTAACATTCTTAGATTTGGTCATAGAAGCCAAGATTAGAATTCAAAATGATGATTTTAATTGGAAGGTGGACTTAAAATCAAATAAAGCAATGTTCAAAGGAAAGGTATAAAATACTACAGATCTAAGACAAGTGTAGCCAATATAGTGCCCTCCAGCTAATGTAGTTTCACAGCTCCTATCCTCTACGGCCATTGCCTTGTTGGCTGAGGCTAACGCGATTTATAACCCAGTAACATCTGCAGTGCAACCTGTTGGCTGACCCTGATCCAATATGGTGAAAAAATGCAGAGATGCAAAATATATGGGACTTGCAATAAGAAACTAATGTGGTGGATGTAATATAATGAGCATGACTCAGTGTTTTAAGGTTATTTATTTAAAATACCATTTTAGTTGCACTGGTAGTACAGTATCCAAGATTATAACATGACAATTTTTGTGTGTTCATGGAAGCTAAGGCCCCGTTCACACATACCTCTAGCAGTATGGGAGCCACCATACTGTACCACAATTCCACATTAGCTCCACCCAAGCAATGGGTGGGAATGACATTCCTGCTCTCCGAGGAGGTGAATTTGCCTTACTGCCATCCTTGCTTTGACTTGAAAGAGAATCAAGTTGGTTTGCCCCACAAGGAGAATTGTCAGACGGGCAGGATTACCCGGGGGGGGGGGAGGTCTAGCTCAACATTTAGGGTTGTGCGACCCTCTCTTCTCTCTCTTTTTGTCTTGCAGCACCCACCCTCCATAGTATAATTGACTACCTGCCTTTTCTGGAACTGAGTAGGAACTGGGGGGAAGCCCCTGATCAGCACTTAGAACTCCTTGTTTTTGCCTATGTCACACGCTAAGGCATCTTGTATCGATTTGGTTAATTTGGCTGTTTGGCATTCAGTGCGGGCAGGTAAGAAAAAACAAGACCTTCTACCACTGCCACCCAGAGTCATTATGGGTGTAAGGGGCACCCTGAAGTCATAGCCTGGGGGCTGAGGGTGCCCTTAGGGCCTAGATAGCTGAATGCTGGTCAGTGGGGCCCAAGAGTGCAGGCTGTGCTTCACTTACACAAGGCTCACTTCGCAAAGAGGGAGAATCTTCTCCCAGTCCTTGGCTGGGGAGCTAACAGTGCAGTGGTTTTCATGCCCAGGGACTGGGGGAATGCTTTCCTCCTACACCTTCATTGATTTCATCTGCCCACACTTAATTATTTGATTAGTTGGCAGGTTGCATTTTAATAAAGATAACCCTCATACCATCTAATAAGTTGAGTGTCATTTCAGATTGAGGGGGCAATTATTGCAGTGGAATGAAATCATACCACTCAAGTTGTGCATGAATCCAGGACAGTAGACATGGCTAATAATTCCTTATTTTTTGCAAAACAATTATTCATATTTACAGTGACTCCAGTTGCCATTTTGGGATGTTTCTTAAAGTACTTTCTGCCAAAATAGCATCCTTGGGGAGTCATCTTACAAAGAACATAGAACAGGGAGCATCTGAAGCATGGTAGGTAGCCTTTTCAGTGGTGGCTCCTTTCTTCTGGAATCCACTCTTCAGGGAGATCTGCCTGGAGACCCCCTCAATATCATTTAGGTGCTAGACAAAAAGGCCATTTCCCAGGCTTTTAAGAATATTAGCAGCTTTAATTAGAACAATTCTGATTTTGCCATCTTGGATTTACTGCTGAGCAAACTGTGTCTACTCTGTACATTTTATCTTATTATTTTCAGAGTGGTTATTTTTTAATGTACCGTTGTTATTTCTTACTACTTTTCAGGCCACTCTGGAAATATATCTTGAAGGCATGGGAGATATCTTAAGTAAATAAATAAATAAAAGTACCTTTTCATCTTTTCAGTGGAGTCATCTTTTAGTTTAGTGAAACAAGCTGCTGTCAGATTTCCCAAATAATATTATGTTTTCCTTGGCTTGAAATATGTGAACTATTTGGAATCGCTGCAGGTCTGTTGTTATTTACTACTAAATTCATTGTCAGTCCCATTGCCTAGAGGTTAAGCAGTGAATGTTATAGTGCACATCTAACTGAATTTAACTTTTTCTAGTGTGCCATTTATGTTCTGAGTATCAAATGTAATGTGTGTAAGTATGAATCATAGACAAATACTATGAAGGGCAAATGAGAATACAGTGGTACCTCGGGTTAAGTACTTAATTCGTTCCGGAGGTCCGTACTTAACCTGAAACTGTTCTTAACCTGAAGCACCACTTTAGCTAATAGGGCCTCCCACTGCTGCCGCGCTGCTGGAGCACAATTTCTGTTCTCATCCTGAAGCAAAGTTCTTAACCTGAAGCACTATTTCTGGGTTAGTGGAGTCTGTAACCTGAAGCATATATAACCTGAAGCGTATGTAACCCGAGGTACCACTGTATATATACCACCAGCATATCTGACATTGACAAGAGCCTTATCAGACTCATAAGTGTTAATGTCTAATAGTAATGACTAATTGTGATGGATTGCAGTTCCCAACACCCATTACAATTAGTCATAGGTGATGAAGACGCTGTGCAATGAAAGCTGGAAAAAAAATTCAACTAATGTATGAATTGCCTAATCATCTGAACCCAAAAACAATACATTAATGTAAAAGGAACATCATAACCACATGATGCTTTTCCTGCACAAGTTATGCATTGATGTAGGGAGAAACATGTATAGATCCATTATCAATATCCCATTCTGATGGTTTGTTTATTTATTTATGTATTGCATTTATATTCTGCCCTTTCTCCCTTATGTCTCCAATGGAAGTTCCTGCTTTGGATGTTCCTAATTTGAGCATTCCGAGTTCCTGTAGAGTCCTGCTGGCTCAGTCGAGAACATAGTAATTAAGCTTGCTGAGGTCCATGCTCAAGTCAGTCCTCTACTGGAATTAACAGGTCTGCAGCATTCCTGCATCCCTTAAATTGGAGATGGGAAGCAGGATCCAAACCAGGTCTAATGTTATGGCTTAAAGCAGCTGAGAATAAGAATGGCAGCCACTTGCTATTGATACAGGCAGGTGATGCTCAGAAAGCGGGGACCTTTTTTGTGATGGCATCCAAATTATGGAATTATCATCCTTGACATATTCACTGGCACCATCTCTGTTAGCTTCCAGCCAGCAAGCAACATCCATCCTGATCTGTCATGCCTAGTTAAGTTATAGAGCATTACATAAATTCATGAAGGATAAGCTTATCAGTGGCTTCCAACAGTAGTGGACTTTGGACTTTAAAATTTCAGCGGCGCCCTGTGTGAAGCCAAAATTCAGCACCCACACCTGCTGTTCTACTCAATTCACTATATTATAATTACAGAACCCTCTGGTGCTGGTGCCCAGTGCAGCAGAACTGGTCACATTGACCCAAATCCACCTCTGCTTCCAATTGTCATGGCTGTGCACTTACTACCTCTCATATCTGAGGTGCTACACCTCTGAGTGCCAGTTGTTGGGGATCACAAGCAGGAGAGGGCTATTTTGATGATTTCCTGCTTGTGGGCTTCCCAGATGCATCTGATTGGTCATTGAACTAGGTGGTTCTTTGGTATAATCTGGCATGTCTCTTCTTATTCCTCTAAAGACTATTTGAAGCAGTTCCATGGTTTTAGCTGTTGTTTTTACTTGCTGGACTGATGTTCTTAACTCTTCGCATTTGACACCATAATGTACTATTACTTTTGAGAAGGCCCCCTCGTTTGCAAGGAAAGGTGAGGTATTAATGCCATTAATTAATCACTCAGGGGGGGGGAGTGAGTAGGTTAAAGTTGCCCATCAAAAGTTGCCAATTTCCTGAACATGTTACGTTGAGCACTATCAGTTTAAATTAGATGTCTTCTAAAAGTCAGATACAGTGGTACCTCAGGTTACAAACGCTTCAGGTTACAAACACTTCAGGTTACAAATTCCGCTAACTCAGAAGTAGTACCTCGGGTTGAGAACTTGTGTGCCGGTGGCGCGGCAGCAGCAGGAGGCCCTATTAGCAAAAGCGTTCCTCAGGTTAAGAACGGTTTCAGGTTAAGAACGGACCTCCAGAACAAATTAAGTTCCTCACCCGAGGTACCACTGTAGTTGTTTATTTCATTGACATCTGCCAGGAGGGAGTTCCACAAGGTGGGTATGACTACCAAGAAGGCCCTCTGCCTGCTTCTCAGTAACTTCACTTCTTGCAATGAGGGAACTGCCAAAAGGCCTTCAGAGCTGGCTGGTGGAGACGCTCCTTCAGGTATACAGGGCTGAAGCTTAATAAAGTGTCCTAATGTGACCTGAACTCATTTTCCTCTTTAGTGATGAAATTCACCTTAGGCTAGTTGATGGTGTGAACCTAACCTACCTCAGAAGGTTGTTGAGAGGAAAAAAGGGGGGGTGAGAATCACCTTGAGCTCCATGGAGAAACAGTGGGGTACAACTGCCATAAATAAATGCCCAAGAAGCATATGTTCAAAGGGCTCCTAATCATTTCCAAATACCCTGATAATCCTAGGTGTGAGAAGTGCAAATTTGAATTTGAAAAGCACCATGCAAATTGCCAAATATTTTCATTTGTGCAAGACTAGGCTGTGATAGGGAAAGTATTGTGCCTGACTTTTACCATATGTGGGGGGATGCTATCCAAGCTGGTCTTCCTACATTCTTGGATAGCTTACTCAGGGGCCATTATTCTATCCTGATATGTATGCTGACACTTTGGCATCCTATTCTTCATGCTCATCTGTCTGGGCAGCAAAACGGCAGCTCTCAGCTCGTGTCAATTTCAGATGCTCTGTAAAATCAAAACAGATAACAGACCACATACCACTGTGCCACCCCCACCCCCATATGTTCCATCTTTGAGTTGGCTTTCTCCTCATTAGAGAAGAGTTGAACTGCAAAGGTATTATGAGCCTTCTGCAAGGAACGTGTGCGTGTGTTGCCATTTTTAAAATATCGCTTCTTCTGTGTGCCCACTGACTCCACCTTTACATTCATAATCTGCATATGTAAGGTGCATTTTCCTATTATTTCATAATATCAGTCATAATATCATGAATTCAATAGTGGCCAATGTGGTGGGGCAGAATAGTGAAGCTACCATCCTGACACCAGTGGAGCCATTCTGGCGTATCCACTGATACATCCAATCTTGCTGCCAGCCTGCTCCACCTCAGCACCATCTAGGTCAGCTGCAGCAACAGCAGTGTGGAAAGTGTGGCTCTGCCCCGCCACATTGACTACCATTGCACCAATCCTAAAAACAAACGTGCAAAAGAAGGAGATTCTCTGCAGAAAAGAGCTCAGGCCTCCAGAATTGAAATGTTAAGTTCTAGCTGAAGCTTAGAATACGTAAGAAAATACAGTGGTACCTTGGTTTAAGAACAGCTTAGTTTATGAACAACTTGGATTAAGATCATTGCAAACCCGGAAGTAGGTGTTTTGATTTGTGAACTTTGCCTTGGAAACAGAACATGTTTCACTTCCTGTTGAGTGTGTTCCATTTGTAAATTAAGTCCCCCGCTGCTATGGGAAAGCACACCTTGGTTTAAGAACACTTTGGTTTAAGAACGCACTTCCAGAATGAATTAAGTTTGTAAACCAAGGTGCCACTGTAATGAGGTTGAGTGAGTTCCATTAGTCACAGCTAGCAAATACCCATGAGCAAACTCCCCAAATGTGCATTATCAAAGCCTTTAAGAGGTCCCTCCAAGTCCCCACACAACATCTTCAACTTTGGTTTCATACTGACCCTGTGCCTTTTGTCAAGTTCAATAAGTAATCTTATAACTAATTGCTGGTTTTCCACAAGCATCGGGTTGGCCGCTGTGAGAACAGAAGGCTGGACTAGATGGGCAATTGGCCTGACCCAGCAGGCTTATATTCATATGTTCTTATGTTTTGTTCCTCCCAAACAATATAACCAGCAGTTCCAAATACAGTACTGGTTCCTGAAGCTATTCTGCCACTACAGACAGCCTGAGGCTTTGAAAAGCTCTGCCAACATTATGGCTAGACTCAAGTACAGGAGAACCTTTTCATGATGGACCGTTTCTTGGTCAACTTCCATGATAACATAAGGACAATCAGCAACATCTACAAAGAGGACAGGACAGATGCATTCCAGCACCTGACTGCAGGTCAGCAGTAAAAGAGAGGAACAAGACTGTCTCCTCCATCTCCCATGCAGGGGACCAAACTTGGGCCCAGATTATGGGTGCCAAGTGTGCGTGACGTCATGACATCATGTTGCGACGTGATGTCATGACATCACACATGCACCCCTACCTCGGAACCTGACTTCTGGTAGCACTAGAAGTCAATTTCCAAGATCTCATCAGACCTTGAAAAGCATCTCTGAGGTCTCGCAATGCCCTGGAAGTCAGGTTCCGAGGTCTTGCAAGGCCTAGGACAGCATCTCTGAGGATTCCCGAGGCCTCAAACGTGACTTTCAGTGCTCTGTGAGGCACTAGAAATTGCACCAGGGGCTATGTGGTGTGGGTGCTGAGCACCCACAACAGAATTTTTGTGGGTGCTTGGGCACCCAGAGCCCCCTATAGTTGGCACCCCGCTCCCATGTGAGCTGGATAGACACAGCTCCAACCACACAGAAGTTATAGTTGTACAATCTATCCACTTCAAAGAAGGGATAAGGAGAGACACAAAGCATGGCCTTTCAAGTGGAGGCCTTGTTCACGTGCAGAACTTGGGTCACATGGGATGCTATGAGTGAAGTGGAGGAAAGGAGCTCTGTGAACTGGATCTGTCCCTCTAGAATCTGACACATTAGTCAGAGAGCCTCTCAACTATGCCTGCAATTACTGGCAATACCTTGAAAAACCAACAGAAAACTGAAAATCCAACCTGGCAGCCGACTTTGGGCCCTGATAACTAATATTCAGAAGGGAGGCATTATTGTAGTTTTTGCCATTCACTTTTAATTTTCTGCCTTCTTTTCAGCTCCAGCATTTACTCATTGGCCCACAATTCTTGCCCCAGATTTAGATGTCTAATTGACAATCTACAGAGTGCACAGAATTAATCTGGGACAAAGATTTAATATCAGCTCAGCCTGATCCCAGATGATATTAATCACTAATTAATACTTCTTTGTTTTTCACTCATGCAAAAAGAATCGATACTCTAATTACAAGCTGTTTAATAATGTGCCTTTATCTTTTCTTTCATGGGACTGCCAGTTTATTTAGATGCAAACATCTAAAGATTTTTTTGAAAAAAATATCCCCCTGGGACTGTTTCTCTTTTAAATACTTTCATTGACACTGTTGCCTTAAAGCAATAAGAGCTACAAGCAGAGCAAGCATGAAATTACATTTTATCTCTAGAGCTTTGCAGTTAAATAAGAACTCTTTAGCCCTGTTAGTTAATTAAGAGGACACTTTTACTGTGCATTTCTGAAGATGAAATGAATAATGATGAACACGACATGACAATGATGATGGCAATAACTGAGTCTCAGAAACCTGAGGCAATAGGTTTGTGGTACAATGCTGATTTCAGCTCAGATGGATGAATTTTGCGTCTGTCCTGCAAAGTTTCAGAGGGGACTTCTGAAGTGCTGGTTTGGAGCCTGACAGGGCTTTTCCTGAGCTTAACCTCAGAGAGGGAGCATAACTAAGTGGAAGAACATATCTTTTGCATGCAGAAGGTCCTCAACTTCAATCTCATCACTGCTACACTTGAACTTAGCCAAAAGGGGCCAGCAAGTAACTACCATCATTGCCTATGCTCAGTCTTCAATTGCAGTCATTAACCAACATGCCCTCACCTATTCAGAATGAAGAAATGAGGCTTATACTGAACCAGAACGCTGGTCCCTCCAACCCACCAGAATTGTCTTCTCTGATTGGGAGCAGTATCAAACAGATGTCTTTCCACACTTGGGGGGTCACGCTAACCAGTTTTACTTATAAAATATTTTTTAAAACACATTCACATTGCAATCTTAGTTTTGTAAAGGACTACAATGTTAAAGTGTTTCCAAACTTTACATTCTAGAGAAACAAACAAAAAGTGAAATACAGTGTAAGGGTTTTTCTCCCCTGTATTCCTGATTTTCCCTTAGTATTGCATACCAGTTCATAAGTTTTGCTTCATGATCTTGAATAGCAAGTAATAGGCAAAAACCAGCTAATTGTCTTCAAAGGTGCTTATGACTGATGGGTAATTAAATGGCAATTTCACATGGAAGTGGGGGCAGAAAATAAACCAATCTACTCCCATTCCACATCAGTTTCACATGTATTTAGTCTGAATTTCTTTAAGTGCCTGAGACGGAATCATATTTAAGCTGCATGTCCTTTTGTCTAAAAAATACATTTTGTATGCATTTCCTTCTAAACTATAAATTTTGTGTGCTTTTCCATGAATCCTACCTTTTAAAAAAAGCAAGTTCATTTGCATTTTCTCCATAAAATATATGCATCATTTTAACAGAAACTACATCACAAAATCCAAATTGATTGCTGCATTCTTATCCACGTACAAGTATGGGACAAGCAAATAAGGCCAGTTCATTTTAAAATGTGGGCTGTGCAAATATCACCTCTGCAGATAGGTTTAGTTCCAGAAGAGGTACTTCTCCCAATAAGTGAGCCATTTGTCCAAAGCAATTATTTGCAGCTCATGACAGGTAAGTTGAACTACACATTACAAATAACCTGGGGACATAATGGAGTATCCCGCTCAAACTGTCCCTACCTCCTCCAAAATGTTGAGCTTTACTACCATGTCCTGATACCATTATCATATCTCCTTCACCATCCATCAATGGCTGTTGCCATTAGGATGTGGAAAACATACATCATACTGGCATCAAGATTTGGGGAATACTATTCGTTACAGAGACTCCAATACTTTGGCCACCTCATGAGAAGAGAAGACTCCCTGGAAAAGACCCTGATGTTGAGAAAGATGGAGGGCACAAGGAGAAGGGGACGACAGAGGACGAGATGGTTGGATAGTGTTCTTGAAGCTACCAGCAGGAGTTTGACCAAACTGTGGGAGGCAGTGGAAGACAGAAGTGCCTGGCGTGCTCTGGTCCATGGGGTCATGAAGAGTCGGACATGACTAAACGACTAAACAACAACAACAATTCATTACAGAGGGAGAGGAATTAAACTCACTCTGAAAGCCAATTGTTGAGCTAATCAAGCAGGGTAGAAATCCTGTAATAGATAAATATAAATGCAATTCAGTTATTCAAAGTCTTTTGGCAGCTGGTACAAGAATGGTGAGAATAGCAATTGACTTTCCCCATATAAAACATAGAAGATTGATTGATTAATTAATGCTCGGGATGCTCTCTTTGATGAAGTGATAATGAGGTGTAAACATTTCACATTTCATTATAGGCTTTCTCATTAACAGCTTTCTAAAGCAAAAACCTATGTATGCCCCAAAATAACAAAATATATGGCTTAGTGTGAAAAGCATCTTTTGACATTAGCAGAATATATCCATGCCAAAATGAAGCACTCTATTTCCCACTGATTTAAGGACTGGCACCTGCCTCTATCATTTCATTACCCTACAAACCCATATAATGTTTTAAGGGCACAATTTGGATCAGGGCTAAGAATAACACCCATCCCCAGAATGCCACCTCCTTGAATTTCAGAGCCATCACCTGGGACTGCTAATTAGTAAAAATGAAAAGGCAGGAGATTCTACTGATGGGTCTTTCATGTCATATCTACTAGTTGGGTCTTTGGGGAAACAGGACTGGATGATAAATTCTAATAGCCATTCATCAGAAGCTATTGGTTAGGTCTAGATAGCCTCCCATTGCATAGATTTGAAGGTGCTACACTGTTCCTCTTCAGCTGCCAGGAAAGTTGCATGAAAAATCCAAAGCGAGTGGCAGTGGAGGAGAAAGGACATGTGAAGTAAAAATAAAATAAAAGTGAGTCCCAGGTCTGAAGAGGCTGAAGAATACTAGGATAGATGATCCTCAACAACTTTTTATTTTTTTGTGATTATATATATATATATATATATGCAGGTTTTGGTGTCTTCGGGTGTCTTCCCGTGTAAGAGTTGGGGTGTCTGGGCGACGTTTCGACGAGGTCTCACTCGTCATCTTCAGGCTGGTGCTTTCGGCTTCTTGTTACTGGAACAGAGCAGGGTCTTAGTGTTTGAGTTCCTATAAATACTGTTGAGGGGGTGTGGTGTATAGCCTCCAACGTTCTGGGCAGAGAGGAAGTTCCTAGATTAGTGTGCCTTTTCTTCTTTTGTTCCTTAATTACTTGAGGGATATCTTGAGTGATTTCATGAGTGATATTCTGAATACCACTTAGGTGGGTCATTAAGTGTGGATTAGTTGCTAAAGCTTTCGTGTCTTGACCTCTTGAGCTTGTGAAGAGTTTTTCGAAGATGGCTGTGCTGCATTTAGTTGTGCTCTGGCTTGGCTTCGTGTATAGGGGCGAGCTGTGGTTTTGTGCCCTGTGCCAGCCAGATCTGTGTAGGGATTGCAGGGGGGTGCAGCATCCGGAGGTGCCACTATAGTTTGGCTACTGGATGGAGTTTGTAATTTATCTGTGGAGAGGGTCTGGGTTTGGGTCTGGTGTGGTTGATTGGTGACGGCGTTCTGTGTGCCTCTGGTTCTGGTGTCGGTTTTTGTGGGGAGGGCTAATTTCCAGATGTCTGGCAGGCGGGACGTGTCGTCACGCTTGTTCATGTTGTGAGGGTGTTTCTCTATCTCGATGGCTTCCATGATTATTCTCTTGTGGTGATGTTCCATGTTAAAGAGCAATTTGGAATCTGCAAAATTAATTTCGTGTCCTGTTTCTTTCATGTGTTGGAAAAGAGAGGAAGTTTTTTCTTCTTTTTTGACGGCATTCTTGTGTTCTGCGATACGTGCATTTATTCGTCTGTTTGTTTGTCCAATGTACGTGGCTGGGCAGACTTTGCAGGGTATTTCATAGACCCCTTGGTTTTCCAACTGGATTTTGTCTTTGGGGTTTCTGAGGATATTGGCTATTTTTTGGTTGGTGCAGAAGGCTTCACAAGCTCAAGAGGTCAAGACACGAAAGCTTTAGCAACTAATCCACACTTAATGACCCACCTAAGTGGTATTCAGAATATCACTCATGAAATCACTCAAGATATCCCTCAAGTAATTAAGGAACAAAAGAAGAAAAGGCACACTAATCTAGGAACTTCCTCTCTGCCCAGAACGTTGGAGGCTATACACCACACCCCCTCAACAGTATTTATAGGAACTCAAACACTAAGACCCTGCTCTGTTCCAGTAACAAGAAGCCGAAAGCACCAGCCTGAAGATGACGAGTGAGACCTCGTCGAAACGTCGCCCAGACACCCCAACTCTTACACGGGAAGACACCCGAAGACACCAAAACCTGCATTCCTGTACCCGTGAAAATCTACGAAAGCATATATATATATATATATATATATATATATATATATATATATATATATATATGCAGGTTTTGGTGTCTTCGGGTGTCTTCCCGTGTAAGAGTCGGGGTGTCTGTGCGACGTTTCGACGAGGTCTCACTCGTCATCTTCAGGCTGGTGCTTTCGGCTTCTTGTTACTGGAACAGAGCTCTGTTCCAGTAACAAGAAGCCGAAAGCACCAGCCTGAAGATGACGAGTGAGACCTCGTCGAAACGTCGCACAGACACCCCGACTCTTACACGGGAAGACACCCGAAGACACCAAAACCTGCATTCCTATACCCGTGAAAATCTACGAAAGCAAATATATATATATATATATATATATTTGGGGGGGTTATTATAGAATATTCCAGAACATTATATTTCAGAATATATTTGCTTTAGTGAAAAGTTTCATAATACAAAATTCTGTAAAACAATAACACCCTTTTTGTGAAACGGAAGAATCTGGTGTTATTAACCAATCTTGAATTCAATAGATCTCAGTTCCCCATGAACCATGTATTCATTTCAGACCTGTAAGTATCACTTTCATGTGCTGCCTAAAAGGGTGTTATTTTAAACACCTTTCCACTAATTATTCTAATAGGCACATATTTTTGACATTCATCCCATTGGCTCAGTTTCCTCCCAACATATTCAATGTGACCTGTGCACTCTGGAAATTACAAGATTAGAAGTCTGTGTCATTGTAAGATTCGCCCCCCCCCATGCGACAGGCGTTGCATCCTATTAAAGAAACAAAGAGCATGCATTCTTTTATCTGTGTTATGAAACTGAAATACAGAAACATGGGGTGATCCATGCACTGAAAACAGCAGTCTCCTGCCAATTCCACTTCTATTGAATCACATCCATTTTCTTATGTCTAATTAGAGACCTGGAGCTCATTGCAGCTTAGGGCAGCTTTTTTCCTTACATGCTTCTCTGCCTGCGATTGATAGGGCATCTTTTGTGTGTACCATCTCTGGATGAGTGGTTTTCAAAGCAACTTCCAGGGGCAGGTTGCTCTCTGCTGGCTGGCTACTGTCCATCTCACGCTTGTGGAAAATTAGGGTGCCTTCTTGCACAAAGGATGCTACAATGTTGTTACAAAGTTGCTAAAATAAATCATGTGCACGAAACTTAAATGCTGGTGGAAGGAAAGAGTATGGGCAAGAGCTGTACTTGTCTTCCATCAAATGTACATAGAGTAGGTTACTGTAAAACTAAGACCTGATATGGTATAGTGCCAGGATTTATTACATATTATTTTACCCTTCATCCTCATGGGGAACCCAGTGTAACTTGTGGACATCTAGATGTTGCTGGACTCCAATTCCCCTATTGGCCAATAGTGGGGGGGGGTGAGAATTGTAGTTGAACAGCATCTGGAGGGCCACGAGGTTCCCCATCTCTGGTGTGGATAGAAAATGGGCTGTAGATCAGAAGGACCAAGATCATCCTTGAGCCATGAAGATCACCGGGTGTTCTTGGCCTATATTACTGTCTCTCACTCTAACCTGGCTCACAACATTGTTGAAATAAGATGCGGACTGTCCTAAACTATTAAAACTAGCAAAATGCAAGGGTGGAGCTTAAGTATCATTTTCAGCATTGTTAGCTGAGCTTCAGAATGGAATTGGTATTCAGAGCCAGGGTTCAATTTAGTTATATAATTTAAAAGACCTTTTAAGCATGTGCATAGTGGTTTTCCTTCGTTGTGTACTAAAAACAGGTCATCTTCACAATTTGGAATTACAGCACAGTATTCTTGAGACAAGAAATCACTCCAGATGGCAACATTTCAGCACATCTAAGAACATTCAGTACAGTACATTTCACTTTTCTCAAAATGGTTCCATAACATTACACAGAGAGTCATGGTGGTGTTCTGAAACAAATGCTGGACTATGCTCCACTCATCTATGAACTAGACTAGTCATCTCCTCTCTGCCTAACAAACTTCTGAAGGGTTGTAAATACTGTACGCATGTGTACATGCCTGGGTGCTTAATGAGCACAACAACCAACTATTCACCAGGCTTCCTGTACAATGTGCACACCATCCATCCATGAAGAGGGAATTGTACACATTTCCCAATCATTATACATAATCTACAACAGGCCTTCAGAAATACACACATTTCAACTGCATTTTGTACATTCTCTGGCTATTAGGCATAAACTCCAACAGGCCTTGGGGAATATGGATATCTCAACTGAATGTTGTATATCCTCCAGTCATTATGTATAGTCTTCAACAGCCCTTATAGAAATGAGCATATATCAACTGCATTTCTCACCTTCTATGAGCAATATGCACATTCTCTGGTCAGTATGATAATCTCCAAGAAACATTACCTTTTTTCCTATCTCTAGTTCAGAAATGTCCATTGTCGGAAATGTCAGAAATGCACAAACAACATGCAGACACAGGCACACAAAAACACACAGAGACTGCTTCTGACTTACAGCCTAATCTTATGTGGCCCACAACATATCATCCTACTGACCAAGCTAGTAGTGAGAAGAAGATGTGGAGCTACTGATAAAGATTAACTTTCTTTTCTTTTCTCTCTGCTCTCAGCTGTTCTTCAGTCAGCTAAACAGCACAGGGTACGGGGATAGAAAAAGAAAACAAGGACATGTTTCTTGGAGCTCATTAGAGTAAGTGGTGAAGTGGCAAATACAAATGTGATAAAACAGAATAAGGTCAAGGCTATGTGTTGTTTGGAACCAGGACAAAATCCTGTTCAGCTGGTTTAGAATACTGGCAATAAGTGCTATAGTTGATACAACCCCTCAGGTCCTTCACTCCATCTGCGGCAGGTCAGCCATCTCCAAAAGCAAAATTGTGCCTTTAGTGCCCTAAAAACACACACACAACAGTTGCTATTTGTTCTGTGCATCTGTTTTTAAACTTGGCTGACAGCTTTGCACATTTCACCAAGCTGAACCGCTCTACATATTAGGACGAACCCGCCCTCTCTAGCATTTGTTCTGGTTCAGTGTTTGTGTCTTGTAACATTTTGTTACTATTTTATTTAACCCTGGGGATCATTTTAAGGGGCCTCTTCTCACCACTGGGCCTTCTGAGACCATCATTATCTAGCAATTAACTTTTGTTGTTAAGTGTTAAATGCACAGTTGACTTTAAAAGCAAGATGCTTGAACAGGCGGTATCATTCCTAGCATCAGCTCTGGCGTTAAAGCAAAGGATGCTCATGAAATAGAAGTCCCTTTCTTTAGAACAATCTCTCTATTTTGCTACAATCCTGAATTAAAGAAATATGACAGTCATAACTTGTTACCTGTTTGGGGCAATGGAAATAGTTTGTGCATAATCACGGGAAAACAAAAGGTTGCTAGCTTTTGCTTGGTCCTCTAAAACTCTCTTCACCCTTCTCCTTGCAGGCAGACACATCATCACATGTATTTTTATAACTCTGGTTCTAAATAACCCACTTGCTTGAAGGAAACTACAAGTACCAGCACTTCCTCCTGGATCCATGGTACAACCTTCTCCATCCTGATATCTCCATATGATGCTAAGTACAACTCTAATCTTCCTGGACTGTTGACCATGCTAGTTGGGGTTGATGAGAGTTGTGGTCCAAAATATCTGGAAGGCACCAGTTTGGAGGAGGCTGCCATAACAGAGGGATTCCCAGTAAATATAGGCTCCTTTGACCAGTTTGGATGTCTTTGATAACTGGAAACCCGGAGAAAACAGGCAGGAGGCCATGAAGTGTAGTGGAGGTTCTATAGGGCTGGCCCTTTAAGAGACTCTGGTTCTCAAAAGGCAGGGCAGGGGCTAGCAGAGTTTCAAAGTACCTCCCTTTTGATCCTTGCTAAAGCAAATTGCCCACTGGGAGTTATCCATGGTGCTGCAACAGTCAATTTGCCTTGCTGCCTTGCTGCACAGGCTCCTCCACAGGATAAAGAAAGTCTGAGAGTATCCTAAACAGGATGCTCTGTCATTTGAATCTCCAAATGAAGAGTAATGATTGTTCTGTAAACCCTGCTTCTTACATTCATCATGGAATGCATACATTTCCTGCTAAGAAGAGGACCAAGCCTACCAAATTTATGCAATGTGAGGTTTAATAAATACAGTGGTTTGAAAGAACCTGTATAGCAAAACCTAATTAATATCTGTTATGCTTCACAGCCAATACAATTCTTTATATTCCCATTGCAGTGAAAAGATAAGGTTCTTTTACCATAACTTTCCCCTTGGTTCCCATATATCAGTATGGAGCAGGAAAGAAATGTATCCACTGGCAGAAAGCTCTGTCCTATGGAAAGGGTGATAAACCTCTCAGAAGGTGTTTACAAATGCAGGCAGCAGAACAGAATTTTAATGAATTGTGACTCATAATCTCACAATTAATGAGCTGTAAAACGTGTTTTCAATTGCAGTGGCTGGGAACTAACTCTTTTTGGTTTCTTGCGTAATAATGGTACTCTTGTCTGAACCAAAGTTTTGTTTTGTTTTTTATGTCAGGAATCAGGTGGGAAGAAAGATGAAAATGTATCATTCTAAAAAGTTAACTCAGAATTGCAGGAGAACCATCACTGTGTTCTTAATGTCCAACTCGGATGTTTCTTTGACAAAGGAGTAAAACAAAAACAAAAACACCTTTCAGAATACACTAGCACACACACTGCAGCAACTGTTTTAAACAAATCAACAACAGATGGGATTTAATCCTTTGGTCCTCATCAGTAAAACTGGCGGGGGGGGGGGACCACCCAACTGGTTTTTCCCCTTTATGGCATAGACTATTTTTCTCTTTCTCTTTGCGCCTGCCTTGCCTTCACCATCACTTCTTTGAACATCCAATAGACAAGGTACCACATAAAAAGCAATTTCAGCAGGACAAAAAACAAACAAAAAAACCCCACTTATAAAACGTGGAAAAATTAAAGGAGCATTCAGATCTCCATTAAGAAAAGAAATTGCCTACAGGCATCCACTAAATATGCAACATCCATTTCTGCTGCAACACTCGAGAGTTTATTCCTCAGTCACAAATGCAATTTCACAGCAGAAGTGGAGAGCTTAAACAAAGTGGGGAAAACTTCCTCCCTTATGAGAGCTGCATGAGTCTGCTTGTTTTCTGTGTACAAATTTGCAAGTGAACCATGTGATAGATCAAGATGATTTGTAGATCTGTTCCGCAGCTAGGAGCTTTTGTAAAAAAAAATCCTGTTTGCGCTTGCAAATATTGTATGCTATGAAATCTGGCTCCCTGTGAATTGGCTGTGCTTGTTTTAAGGAATGTCACTAGATGCTAAAACAGAAGGCTGCTGTTTCAGGTCCTGCTCATCAGCTTTTCCTACTTGCTACTGTGTAAAATAGGTATTTACAGTCCACTAAGTTAGATGGATTTATAGCTAGTTGACTGATTGAACCTAAAGAGCGTTCACTAACAGTTCCTCGTCTTCTTGGAAAAATGTGACAAGCAGTGTTCTGTCCTGGGCCTGTTGTTGTTCAACATCTTTATAAAACAACCTGGATGAAGGTATTGAGGGGAGGCTCATCAAATTTGTAGATGACATCAAACTGGGAGAGGTAGCCAGTGCCAATGAAATACAAGATGACTTTAACAGATTGGAGAATTGGGCCAAGGCTAACAAAATGAATTTCAAAAGAAACGAATGTAAGGTTCTACCCTTAGGTAGGAAGAGCCAGCTGCCCAAATATGAAATGGGGGCAGTGCCAGATTTCTGTATAGGCTAAGTAGGCTGAAGCCTAGGGCCTCTAAATTTAGGGGGCCTCGCCAGCCTGCCATCTCCCCAATGCCACAGTCTCTCCTCTCCCAAAATTGCAAACCCAAGACTTCATGCAAGGCAAGGGCAGGGCAACTCAGGCCCAGCAACTATGAGACACAGGGCTAGCTAGTGGGGCCCAATTTGAAGAAGTGGGCCCCAATTTTAGGGTTTTTTTGTAGGGCCCAGTTCATAGCCAAAGTCTGCAAAATCTTATAAATAAAATCCATCTAGATTGCCCTGGTGCAGGGCCCCCTTAGGAGCAGCCCACAGGGCCCAAATTGGCCAAATTGTTCCAATTGCCTTGAGGTCAGTCTTGATGAGACTGTGCAGGGGTTGGACTGACAAGCCCTGTACCTTCTAGGTCCCTGGTGTCACTATTCAGAGTATAGACTCAAGGACTTATTATGGAAATAAAGGGGGAACACTTATTGGAAATCAGTTTTGTCACCTCTCCCCCCCCCCCAAACTCCAGGACGATGAGCCTAGCCACCTTTTATTCACAGTCGCATAAGCACTACACTACAGCATGGCCATAAACCTGTACGTTCAACTGCTAAAATACACACCCGATATGTAGCAATGGAGATTTATGTTACTGCTTTATAAATGGACACTGTGTTTGATTAATGGACTCTGTATTTTTGGAATTACTTAAGAGCCACCAATAGGGAGCTCTAGAATCTGACAGCTAACCAATCAGATACTACCAAACAGCGAACCCTATTGCTGAAAGCAAGTAACCAGCAGGAAACGCTTCAGCTCAACCTTTGCACTGTTTACTGAACACCCCCTGCTGTGCAGATAATGGAGAAAGCTCGTAAGTTGTATCCCTTCTGGCGTCCTGGCCAACTCTATTACTCTGGTGTAAACCCTGCTGCACCAGGAGCCCAGAATAGCAGCAAATTAAATCAGCTCATACGTCAGCGACTGATAAGACTTGTCAACCAGTTCTTCCAAAGTCTTCCTAAACGATAAAGCTCCAAAATACAGGCCAAAAGAGAGCAGGTTTGGGAAGAGCGAACCATACAATGGGCACCACCAGTGAAAAGACCCTGCTCCGTGTAGCTCCTGCCCTGTCGTTTGATAGGGTGCCCACTTGCCCTCCTTCTTGACATGGGATCCTCTCTATTGGAGTCTCCAGGTCCAATATAAAGACCATAAGAAGGGAGAGCAGGGACTTTGAAGTTCCCAACAGCTGTTTATCAAGCAAGCAAGCAAGCACACAGGTCACCTTTGTCACAGTCAGGACGCCTATGTCCTGGCCAGGCCTGCACCCAATCTTGTTTTTGTACAATCTTGTTTGTTCTCAGTGATCAAAATATATTATCAACATATACAAGCAGAAAAGTTGTTTTCCTTTATTTGCAAGGAATCGTACAAAACAAAGTGGCACTAATAAAGAAAAGTTCCTGGGTGGCAACAGAAAGCAAACTAAAAATGCTTTTGCAGTTCATCAGAACTATCCAGCAATATAAAGTTATAGGAAAACTGGTGCTATTAACAGTAACCCTTCTAGCTGGTTAATTGATTTGGCAACTTCCATGTACATTACATCTGATGCTAATTCCCCCACAAAAAGTTAAATGATAACTCATCAGAGGCAGCTACAGTTGCAAATGGAAACAAAATATCTGTGAAAGGAAGATGAGCAGGTTTGCTCAAGTGTGTTGCAGGTAGAAATACTGTTTGTAATGAAGTGAGAGCAGTAGTTGCTCAAATTAACAAATAAGAAATTTTGGGGAATTTACATGCTAGATTAAAATTGATTAATTCATTGAGAAGGGGATTGTAAGATAATCACTGGAGCCTAATTTGAATGGTAGAGTGCCTGGTATCTGGTGGATAATCTCCTCCTTTATTTCCACACTGTGGCTACAAACCAAATCACCTGTCAGGAGATATATGAGATTCAGGTGAGGGTCATATGTCTTGCCAATCCCAGCAGGTATATAACAGAAAGATCCGGCCTGCCCACCCTTCTGAGAAAAACCCACCCCACTCTCCCTCTCTATATAAGGGTCTGGTAACTTCTGTTTCAGTGTTTCTGAAGAAGTGTGCATGCACACAAAAGCTTATACTGAGAACAAACTTAGTTGGTCTCTAAGGTGCTACTGGACAATTTTCTTATTTTTTTGACTGTGTCAGACCAACACGGCTACCTACCTGAATCTAGAACCTATCTAGAACCATTAGTGTTGTTCTACCCAGTGTGCAACATGCAACCCATGGGCTAGGATCATTGCTTCAGGTCTCCATGAAGCCCTTTCCAGAAAGCAGGAAACTAGCATCTTTGTTGATTAATTGTTGGAAACATGCTTTAATTGACAATAGCTAATTTCAGCTGGAGAAGCTGTGAGTTAAAGGCATATGGGTTAAAAATAAAATGAAATGTGCCTATCTGTGTCCTGTTTCTGTATTCAGAATCTGGGGATAATGAACACATAGAGCAGATTGCAGCAGCTGTCCTTCCCTTCAATCTCCACACATTCATCTGAATCTCACTGCAAGAGCTGTAGGCGTGTAAATCCATTTTATTCTTATCTAAAACATATAGTTGAGACACGGTACACGAGCCTGATGAACAGCCAAAGCACACCAAAGTTTACTGATTTATTCTGCATTCTGTTACAAAGCCCACTAATATCGCCTTGGCTACAAAGCACCGCTTTTTAAACAAAGCATTGCTAGACCTTTCTCCACTAGGAGGGGAATGCACACATATCTAGATGGTGCAAAGTACCCTTTTAAATTGTGCGTGTTACTTTTTTTGTAACATGAAGATAGCTATTGTCCAACCATCTTTTATTTTAGTCTTAGCTAGGATTCAGCTTTATACTAAGTCAGACCCTTGCTTCACTTAGCTCCACATTGTCTGCATGAACCACCAGCAGCTCTCACTGCCGACCTTTTGTTGCATCATAGCTGCTGTTTCTTTCCATATTTCTGCACGTTTCCACATGGCATTGTTATAATTCCACCACTTTCCCAAAATATTGTAGTCACCACACCTCTTATTCCTCTGTTGCAATCATTCTGACAATTGGGGGAGTTCCACAATATTTTAAATGTGCAGAAAATGTTTTGCACAGTTTCCTAATTTTATGTGTGGTGGGGGTAGTTTGAGCAACTTCTGGTTTGTTCTTTACCATTTTTGTTTTGTTTTATAGGAGGCCTATCACAACAGCTTCTGAAATAGTGTGAATGGCTCGGTCTGACACATTGAACCTAAGTAGCTCCTGCCATCTATTTTCCTAATCTCCTACAGGGTCAGAATTCCATAATTCCAGAACACCAGGTTTTATATCCACCCCCTCCCCCAAAAAACCTGCAAAAGTGTTGTCAGTATCCTGCATCCATGCTCATAACTCTAAAATATTTCAAAACAAGGGAACGTGTGAGACTACAGCTACAGGACATTTCTCTCTCTTTTAAAAAAATATTTTTATTAAGTTTTACAATTTTATATTCTTCACGATAACATTATTTCAAAAAACAAAACAAAGAAATACAATTCCCACACATACCCCACATGACTTCCCTCAACTTCCTTCTTTAGTTCTTTACACATTAACTTCTCCTGCTTGTTTTGTTATACCTTAATATTGCAATCTTTAAATTAAATATTGTTATATTCTCATCCTTTTTTATACCATAATTGTTTTCAAATTACCTCTTACATTTTATTGTTTCCCTATTATTACATCATAATCTCTCTGTTCATTTTGTTGGTTGTAAGTGTTCACTCAAACCCTGCTAGTGAGTCCACGTCTTTGCAATGTTTCTGTAAATACAACATAAATGGTTCCCAATCTTTTATAAAGTCTCTATTGTCCTTATCAGGATGCGGGTGGTGCTGTGGTCTAAACCACCGAGCCTAGGGCTTGCTGATTGGATGGTCGGTGGTTCAAATCCCCGCGACTGGGTGAGCTCCCATTGTTCGGTCCCTGCTCCTGTCAACCTAGCAGTTTGAAAGCACATCAAGTGCAAGTAGATAAATAGGTACTGCTCCGGTGGGAAGGTAAACGGCATTTCCGTGTGCTGCTCTGGTTTCGCAAAAAGTGGCTTATTCATGCTGGCCACATGACCCAGAAAAACTGTCTGCGGACAACATCAGCTCCCTTGGGCAGTAAAGCGAGATGAGCGCCACAACCCCATAGTCGTTCACAACTGGACTTAACTGTCCTTTACCTTTTTTATTGTCCTTATCTCTTAGTTTTCCAGTTAACTTCGCCATTTCAGCATACTGCATCACTTTTTCTTGCCATTCTTCTTTAGTTGGTATCTTGTCATCCTTCCATTTTGGGGCTAGTAATATCCTAGCCACTGTTGTAGCATACATGAATAGTTTTCTATGCTTTTTTTGGCAAGTTTTGACCTGTAATTCCTAACAAGAAGTCTTCTGGTCTTTTCACAAAGGTTATCTTAAACATTCTTTTCATTATCATTTCATTATAAATCATTTCCCAATGTTCTATACATTTTTGCCATTGTTACAGGCGTAATATACCATCAGTACATCACTTTCATATAGTTCTCTTTCAATATTATACAGTCGGTAAATTTTAAATTCACTTTCCATAGTTTTTCAAAGTCTTCCATTTGTATGTTATGTCCTAAATCTTGTGCCCACTTAATCATTGCACACTTAGCCTCTTCTTCTTTGGTTTCCCACTCTAACAGCAAGTTATAAATCTTCTTCAGCAATTTGGTATCATTGTCTATAATTTCTCTTTGGAATCTGGATATGGTATAACTAAATCCTTTCTTTTTATCTTCTTTAAATACCTCATTTAACTGATGATATTGCAACCAGTCATATACGTATTCTCTAATCTCTTCAAGTTCCTTAAGTTTTAATTTTCCTTCTGTTTCTATTAATAAATCTCTATATGTAGGCCATTTTTCTTCCCTATTTAATTTTTTAATTGAAATTACTTCTGTTGGAGACAACCACCATGGAGTCTTTTGTTCTAATAAATCTTTATGTTTCCCCCATGCTTTTAAAAGCGATCTCCTAATTATATGATTATGGAATCCTTTATGTACTTTCCCTTTATTATACCACAGGTACGCATGCCATCCAAATCTGTTACCGTGTCCTTCTAGATCTAACAAATACAGAACATTTCTCACTTTGAATACATCCCATCTCTAGTGTGGATGGTCAATAGTGCAATAGCCTACCAAAATACTGGTGCTGTGGACAGTCTACTGCAATGTCACTCCCAAAAACATTGGAACAAATGGTAGCTATAGTGTTAGAAACATTACACTTGGAAGTGCCCATAGGAGAGTTCTCCCCAGTTGTATCTATCTATGGAAGCAAGGAATTGAACCCAGTACCTTTTATCTGCACTGAACTGTCTCCTTTTTTGTAAACCTCTTGCTTCAGCGGTGAATATTAAATAATAATAAATTTTATTTATATCCCGCCCTCCCCAGCTGAAGCCGGGCTCAGGGCGGCTAACAATAATCAAAGTGAAGTTTTTCCTATTTAAATTAGCATGTCTGAGTTAATGGCTGACAGCAGGGATGCCGAACATCAGATAAATGGATCCAGGATGGCTCCTTGTCTTTTAATGCCTCGCTTGCTATTTAATATGTAGCCTGCTAGGGAACATATTGCTTCGTGGGAAGAGTTCTCAGGCTATATGAAGATTTGACTAGAGCCTATATGTGCAAATGTTGTGTGCTATAGGCTTTCTATGGATGCTCAGGACACCTGCAAAAGGAAAGGCCCCAATCATGCATCATAAAATAAATCTATGTTTTTATTTTTTAAAAAACAGAGTTTGATATGTTTCAACCTTCCTCAGGGACACTCTTGAAGAACCAATTTTAACCCCAGCATTTTTAGACCATCATCCCTTTCTTTCTGGCAGAAAGAGGAAGGTTTCATTTATTAAATGAATAAGGAGTAGCCAACTGGAAGTAGGGCCCTCCAGTGTTGTGGATTACAGCTCCAATCAACCCCAGTCATGAAGAAGGGACAGATAGGGGAGTTGAAATCCACAATACCTGGAGAATACCCTACTGGCTGCCTTTGAAATAAATAATGAGTTATCTTACAATGACTTCAGTATTATTATTATTTTTTAAAAAAGGCTCTTACCTGTATGTCTGGCAGAATGCAATTTTTTTTCGTTTAGATCAGTTGATTAAAAAGAAGAAGAAGAATTAGACCAGTGGTTCCAGTATCTTAATGAGAGCAGCCCTGCTTATTTGCAATAATGCAGCACTGGAGCAGGACTGCACTGGAGCAAGAAGTTATTTTGTATATAGGGCAGTTCTGTATCCACAAAAGAAAAAGAAAACCACACCACCCTCTTTCTTAACTAGAAGATCACAGCCATTTCGTCTTGCTAGGTAGATATTTATTTCTTGTTTGCTCTGCTCTTTCGGTGGATATCTAACAAAATGATGTGTCCGCTGTCGGTATGAGCTATAACATTCCCACATTACTGAAAGCAATATATCAGTTGTCTGGAAGTCAGTCCCAGAAGCAAAACGTAGCAGGGAGGGATGTAAGTGACACAGCAGCTTGTAACAGGTGGCGGGGGTGGACGGCCCCAGAAAGCCTAGTAGGAAGACTTGATTGATGGGTAAATATCAAATACTGGTTTATGGAGAAAGCTGTATAATGGACCTGTTGGATCTTGAAGGAAGGGCCTAGAGGCCATTTAGTCCAGTGCTCTGCTGTAGGATAGAACCATTGGAGTTGACTGTAAATCACTTTGTGCCATAGCCAGGTAGTAGGTGAGCCACAAAGTTTCTATCAGCAGTACAAAGAGTTCCAGATTTCTTGGAGGAGAAAGCTATAATTGGCTTCTAGCCAATATGGCTATGCTCTATCACAGTCAGTAATGCTTCATAATACTATTGCTGGAAACCACAGGAGTGGATAGTGCCATTAACATTTTCTGTAAAGCAGTTCAGCCCATGTCAAACATGTTGATTCTGTTGCCTGCCACAAAAGGTTTGTATTTGAATGCAGAGTGTTCCATACATGCATATTGCATTGGATCCAAAGGGCATGCAAGTGTTTCCACAAGTTCTTTCCTTCTTCAAGATACTCATTTTCAGAGGCCTTCTCCATTCAAAGCTGCTGATTGTGAGGATTTTGGCAGGAAAAGCCATGTTGGAAGCATAATGAAACTGTCTCTTCACTGTACACATTTCATATGGGGGCTATTGGTTCTTACCAGGGGTAGCCTGTCCTATTTTACCACCTAAGCCAAAACTTCTGTGCCTCTACCTCACTCTCCCACCCAAGTCTCACTTATGGGGTTGCATGATGGCGGCAGCTTCTGGTGAGATCTTGAGAGGTCTGGCTGGAAACTGCTGCTTCTTCTCACTTCTCCTGTGGGGGTGCTGACCCATGAGACTCCACCACCTGAGGCGGCTGCCTCAGCCTGCCTCATGGGCAGGCTGGCCTTGGCTCCTACTAGAGGGTTAGTGGAGACAGCATGTTTCAGCCCATGGTGATTCTGTGTCAGTCCAATGTCCAGCCCACAGTCTGATTAACCCAGCAGAATCAATCCAACACAACCAGAAGGATGAACATGGTGGGAGAAGGAACTTGCAATGGGTTCAGTGTGTTCATGTTATTTACCAGTTCTTTGTGTATGAAATAGTGCTGTGCTGAAACCTGCCATCCATTTTTTCAATATATATATATATAACAATATAGAACATCTATAAGACTGAAATACCATGTCCTTCACTACAGACCCCTGAGATGGGCAGAGGGGGGCTTTTAGTAGTGTATCCACCCTCAAAGGCTTGGGACAGGGCATTCTCTGTGGTGGCCCTTCAAGCTGTGGAACTTCATTCCTCTGGTACCTACATTGTACAGCTTCCAGCAAATGCTGAAGACACACCCTTTTACCCTGGTTTTTGACACTTGAGGTGCATGTTTTTAAGACCCACTTTATTCTTGTGATTGCATGTTGTTTGAAACTGTTTTTAATATTGTGTTTTAATCTGCCCTGAGAGTTTAGGCTGAAGGGTGGGTAACTACTACAACTACTACTGAGCAGTGTTTATGTTCCCACCTGTACACACACACACACACACACACACACACACTTGCTGGGAAGTCTGAAGAGGCGGAAATGACATATCTTTAGACCTAACACAGAAAATAAGATGATATGCCTGGTTATGATTTATAGGCACCTAGCAATGCTCTCTATTGCATTAGAATATGCCTATAACAAATGACCTCGGGGATTGATTAAAGCTCCCCACTCCAGATTTTAGTCAATTTCAGCAACTCTCTTCTTATTTTATGAACAGGAAAGTTAATACAGGCTGTTCATTAAGGAATAGCCATACTACGTATCCATCTCTAGCAGCAGAAATGGCACTTGGTGCTACACACGTGCCTGTGGTCTCTAATACTATACATTTATTATAGAGGTTATCCACAATCAATAAAAGGCCAAAGTCAGATACAGATACACCCTCCTGCCTCCCTACTGCATGGCAGTTTCAGAAGAAACATTGCTAGCCTTTAAAGCATAATCAATTTAAAATGCATGAATTTTTTTTAATCCCACAGTGAAGTCCCTCTCCTATGCATTCCTTTATTTTTATAGATGAGACTCAATAATATATTGAATCCCCCAAACATGAGGTTTTTCAAGATTATGTTAAGAAGATTTCCACTCTTTCCCCAGTTTTCAGACAGAATCTTCCCCGATTCTCCACCTCAACACACCCTAACGTTGGATAAACAAGTGCAATAGGCTGGAAATTGCTGCTTTCTGACTTGGTGTTAATGCCACATATTGCCTCATGTTTCCACCAATATTAGCACTATTTGTTTGCTTGCTTGCTTGCTTGCTTACAGGACTCTTGCACTTTCTTTCTTTGGTAGAGCAATTGCATGCTGAAGGTCCAAGGTTCAGTCCCTGACATCTCCACAAGGAGCTGTGAGAGAACCCTGCCTGAACTAACAGAGAGTTACTGACAGTCAGCATAGATGGTGCTGAGCTAGATGGTCTGACTCAGTATGAGGCAGTTTCCTATTGCCCTAAGCCTAGCATTCAATCCAAGAGACTGATGCCCATTATACATTCAGGCGAAAAAGGAAGAGCCTTCTAGGAGAGCAACCACGTGGCTGCCTGCTGTAAATGTTCACTCTGGCGGGAAATGCACAAAGGGCAGGATGCCAAATATGGGGCTCAAGACTGATGCTGTCTGTCTTTGTGAATTAGTGTGTGTGGGGAAGGTATTTATATAAGAAAATGGTTACATTTCTAAGCACATGGGATGGCAAAAATATACGGCTATGTCCACAGAAAATGGAAGTTGTCTGCTAGCATCAGTGTAGCTGAAAATCAGCTGTAAAATAATTCCTCTCCAGTACCCTACTCCATGGAAAATTGAAGCTGATGTTTGCAGAGGTAAACAGGAAGCGCTGGAGTTATGGCCACTTAAAAACAAGCAGGTGTATTTTTTGTGCCATTTACCCAAGATCCATAAAGCTTGGAATAAAGTGATGAAACTTTATTAACAGAGTAATGTATTATTCTATATCTCTATAGTTATTGTGACTGTTTTGATTGGTCATTGGAAAGAGCCAGGAAACAGGGCTCAGATTATGGTTCTGGTTCTAGAATTAGTGTTCAAATTCAGAAAATTATTGATAGCCAAGAATTGGTTGCCTTGCTTATGGGTGAAAAGATCACTCACTCACTCTCTCCCACATGGGTTGTTATCATTATTAGGTGGCATTTTCATTTTCTTTCTGTTCATGTTTCTTGCCCATTATTTTGTTCATTATCTTGTTCATGTTAAGTTATGAATTATGTTAGAAAAGAGGTGGGATGTGTCAGGGACTGGCAGGACACTGACAAGTGTGCACCAGGGGAAGAAGGGCTGGAGTCTGACTCGGGAGATGGGAGCAGTGTTCTGTGTGAACCTGTAGCAACCAGGAGGCAATAATCAGAGGCAGGGGAAGCTTCAGAGCTGAAGAGGAAGAAGAGGCAGGCTAGGCCAGGCCAATGAAAGGCTGGGAGCTTTCCAACCCTTCCCTGCACCACCCTCAGTGTTTCCCAGAACCAGGAGAAAATTGAAGTGGGAAGAGCAGAAGCAGCTTCTATGCAGGCTTAGTCTCTAGCTACGCGGGCGCAACCCATCAGGGGAAGGTGCATAAACTGGAGAAGGGGGAGTGGTCCTCAGTACTGCAACTGCTCCATAGACTGTGGACCTGGGAATAGCTGCCTAGGTGCTAGATGGACATGTGTAGGCTTCCACAGCTGTAGAAGGGACTGTACGTGTTATCTTTGACAATAAAGAATTAACTCTCTGCTGTGCGCATCCCTTCTGGGGAAGTGCCCTTGGCAGGGTGGTAAAGAAGAGGAGGCTTACAAATGACATGTGCCACACACACAAAAATTCAGAAGTTAGCTCTAAATATTGAATCTTAGCTTTATAAATATAGATATAAACACCCAGGAGGTACTTCTGGGTTCTGAGGAGACAATGAAGCTGCACTCTGGGCCAGACAAAGAAGGTTAAGAGTGTATCCACAGCAATACTATTCCTGACTACTTAATAGATGACTTCCAGACAAGAAGCAGCCTAGACAACTAAACCAGTCTATGTTGCTAGAACATTGAAGTGGCATGAAATAGTCTGGGTGTCCTGGATGAATTGTGACTAAATCCCTGAACCAAATAATCCAAAAGGCTCTTTCCATTGAGCCTGTATAGCCCCCGCCCTTGCACTCCCCTGCTCTGCCTCCCTGACTTGTCCTATCCTGGTAAGTGGCAGCAATGCCGTGTGAGGGCAGCTCCGCCACAGCGCTCCCCTTGGCAGACCAGCCGCTCCTGGACTGCTGCAAAGTGGAACAGATTGTGTGGTTGAGAGAGGAAAATCCACATGATGTCGCATGTCTCTGTACAGGAAAATTAAAGCACAGCACACCATCCTCTCTATTTATTTGTATTTCTTAACTAGCATTCATCAAAATATTCAAGGCCACCTGTTGTACAAAAAGTGTGAATAAAAATGAATGCAAGAAATATGCTAGAGAAGGGTGCTGTCGCTTCTTCAGTAGTTGCATGTTTCCTAGCAAATATGTAACCATGAAAAATCAGAAGAGTTAATAAAATTTGGTGCAGCAAGGAATGTCCGCTTACATAGTCTGTGTCCAATATTATCTAATTACGACAAGCTGGAAACCCTCCTTTCCATTACTGTGAAGAAACCTGCGGCTGCGTTGCTTATGATGTTGGAGCCTTCTCTGCCATTGGCATCTTTGCCTGACTGAAATTGGCCTGTCACCTTGCACACAGGCAGCATGCCACATGAACAGATGGACCAGAGTTAGAAAACATGCATGCCGACAGGCCTTTTCTCTCCACCGCAATATGGTTTCTGCAGAGCTCTGTCCTCTACAATGTGAATGACGATGGTTAAAGATGCTTTTCATTCATAAGTTCAGATTTCAAAGTTTTTTGCTTTCCTAAACAAGCCCCCCCCACACCACCACCACACAATGGATCATTATGGACCACCTTTAAAACAAGGCTTCACCGCATGCTTGTAGAGGGCATTGCTGAAAGCCAGTGTGGTTTCATGTGCATTTCAATTAACATTTCAAACAGATTCTCTTGGCATCTTGCTTGTTTGCTTAAATTCCCATGTGAAGGAGTCCTGCTGGATTCTGAAATTTGAGGGGTTGGCATGTGATTGAATACAAGCTTCACAATAGCTCGAAGCTTGTTCTTGTGAACTGTTGTTTCTGACATAAAAGTGTGTGTGTGTGTGTGAGAGAGAGAGAGAGAGAGAGAGAGAGAGAGAGGGAGGGAGAGTGACTTCCAAGTAAAGGCACAGTCTAGCTGAAGTTAAACATTTCAGTGCTTCACTAATCACAGTGTGATTTTTTAAAAGACCTAATGAAAATTCATCAGCATTTTAGTGTGATTTTCTCCTAATACATGGGTTTGCATGCATTTTTGTCCACTATGCAAATTTTTGCAAGCCAATTTCTCCCAAAATAATGCATTTGTGTATGTCATCTTCACTAACACATGCATGTTTATGCACACCTTGCCCCAATATATGCCTTTTGTACTCATTCATTGGCTGGAGAGCTGCATTGCAAAATTCAGAGAAGTGTAGATTTGGAAGAGTGGCTGTGTTCTGGTTTGTGAATTGTTTTGGAGCGTGTGAATTAGGTGGGGTTGCAAACTGACTCAAGATTTTCCCCCATAACTACTTAATACAAACCAGGAATTGTGCTGTTCAAGTCCCACTGATTTCAGCTTAAAAAAGTGATATGGTATGATGGTTGTCTAATAGTCAAATAACCATTATCATATAAAGCACTGATACTGCTAGCCCTGGGTCTGTGGTTAAAACAATTCCACTCTGACTATCATTGGTCAGTGACATTCTTTTTCTGCCTTGGCTACCTGCTTTGCTTCAATTGTCTTCCTTCATCCTATGAGGAATGTTTCAGAGTACTGATTCTTATGTCAGAGTGTGTGTTTCCTGCCCATGCTGGTGACAACATCTATGGATACCAGGAAGCATAGGAACTGACATCCATATCCAGACCTTGAGGGCCTATACAGTTGTTGTCAAGCCCTACCATCACTCCCCCTTGCCTTTTACATTTAGGAATTGAGATGGTGGAAATTGGGGAGACTTGAGATGGACGTTCACCCCAAACAGCCTCATTCTGTAAGATCTGGAATGGTTTTAGGGGGAGCAATCTGAAAAATCCAGTGCCTAAACTCTTCCTCTCACCCGAGCTTCGGTGGACTGGTGTTGTCTCCAAAGCCTTGCTTCAGTCAAGGCCAGACTGTGGCGATTGTGTAACATTCACTTAAGCTTGCATTAGCCAACGCTTACATGTTTCGCCAGAGGCTGCTTGAGCTCTGCAATCAAGAAGACACAGCAGGCAAGGGACATGGAATGTGGCACCTTCCACTGGTATCATGTGTGCTGTTGTGATTGGTGCTCCTAAGCATCCGTGCTGAAGCTTTTACTGCAAGCTGAAAAGTGCTCTAGCCATCTGTCTCACTTTCACCTTATCAATAAGAGAGCCCTGTTGGAAACACATATGTTTCTTTGTGCTCCCCTAGCGGGAGTGTGATTTATATAATAATTGCACTTGTCAGCAGCCGGTGGATTTATTTCAGCAGTTGGAGCTCTGCTTGCGAGCTTGCACAGCCATTGTCTGGGCTCTGCTGGGCTGGGGGATTGCCACGACAGGAATTCCTTTCTCCAGAGCTCACATTTCCTTACCCTTTCTAACTCACCAGTGTGTATATGTTTAAACCTATCGCTTCCCCCCCCCCATCTAGGGACCTCAAAGTGATTGGCAAGCAAAGCCAGATTGGGGTTGGGGGGGGGAGTGGGCGACCCTCACAAGATAACAAAATGAGCATGGTAGGCCGCTGGAAAACCCAGATTTGCAAGATGCAAAATAAGGAATCTTTGCTTAGGTGTGCTTAATAATGTGCACATTTATTTTGATCCGGAGCAAAGTGCTTTGGAACATTTTAAAATTACGCTTTTGGAGCTGCCCTGGACGAAAAGGACACCAACTGGGGAGGTACGTTCAGTCCATCATTCCTCCACGCTAAAATAGTAATTGAAGGATGGGGTTGGAAGTGGAATTTAGGAAGCAACCTTATAGCGATGTGGACCATTGGTTCATCAATCTCAGCATTGCCTACACTGACTTAGCTCCAGCTTCCTAAGATTTCAGGAAGGGAGTGTCTCCCAGTCCTATCTAGAGATGTTAGGAATGGAATCTGGGACCTTCTGCATTCAAGGCAGAGGCTGTACCACTGAGCTAGAACACTTCAGCTTGTACTTAAGCAAACAGTTCTTGCTAACCATAGAATGGGTTTTAGGCTTCAATCCTGAACACACTTTATATATTTTATTTTATTACTTTTATTAAAACACTAATATCCCAGCCTTTTAGTGTAAAAATGCCTCACAGGGCAGGCTACCACAGGAAGTATATATAGCGCTGCAATTTCACAAAACAATATAAAAGGGACAGCAGTTGAAAGAAAATATAAAATATCATTAAAATGCTGCAAGTCTTCAGTAAAAGGTTTTAAAAAGTCTTACTTATATACCACTTTTAGTTAAAAGTAATGCCTAGGTGGTTAGGTCCTAGCTCTTTAGTCTTAATTGTACAAGATTAGGCATATTCTACTTTAGTAATTTTAACAAGGCTCATGGAAGGAAAGCCCTATCTTATCCCTTGAATTCTTAAATGTCTGAAATAAGGATTTATTGTTTAAATCATCCTGCCAGGAGGCTTGCCATTCCATAGAAAGCCAGTGTTTCACCCACAGATGCGCTTCATCCAGATTCAGTTATGGAGCAACAAGCCTGTCATTTTCCATAATTTTTTCATTGCATGCTTAGGAGCATGCAAATGAGCATGCTGTAACTTAATGCCATGTGTCATGAAATGAGCTGGTATAATATGGATGGGTGAAAATGCCACCTTTGCACATCTCAACTGAGATAATTCCAATTATCGTTGAAGACCTGTGGCTGTTGTCTCGCATCCCTACCTCCCCACCATCCTCTCCTCTGTGCATGGATGAACGAAACTGGTGGTTAAAGTCAAAGTTAAATGCTACACTGAGCATTTCACAGTCCTAAAAATACCCTCCTAATGCAAGTCAGGAGATAAATATGAGGACTGGAGTCAGCAGAGAATTGGAGCCAAGGGAAGTAATCTGCCAATCATGTAAACCAGCTTACACATAATTAGCTGTCGTGTACATAGAGCCCTTCATAGAGTGCAAAGTGCTTTGCCAACCTTACGTCATTCACCCAGCAGCTACTGAGCTAGTAGCTGTTGAGTTAAGGAGATTATAAATTCCTGAAATGGTTTCTTTTGGGTATTTCTTTGAAAATTTCATTCTGAGAAACAGGCTCCAAAAGCACCTTATCAAAAAAGTTAAAACACAACCGAAGTTCATGTAGGGCCAAAACAGTGAGCTAGAGCATGGTGCTCAAAACACCAAGGTTGCAAGCTCCGTCCCCATAAGGGGCAGCTACATATTCCTGCATTGCAGAGGATCGGGCTGGCCGATCCTTAGGGTCCTTTCCAACTCTATGAGTCTATAATTCTATGAAATCAGAAAACTCCGAGTTCAAATCTCGCCTTAGCTGTGAACTCACTAGGGAAGCCCTTCTCTCTCAGCCTCGCTCTCCATATCTGAAACATGAGGGACTACATGGACCTATAGTCATTAGATAATGCACATGAAGTGTTCTGGATGCTGGAAAGCACTACACAAAGATTAGTATTGTTAGCTATACTTTGACTTTCGTAGAATTATAGAATTATAGAATTGTGGGGTTGGAAGGGACACCGTGGTTAATCTAGTTGAACCCCCTGCAATGCAAGAATCTCAACTAAAGCATCCATTGGGCCCTCATAAAACATCCTGCCAACCTAGCAGTTCAAAAGCACATCAGTGCAAGTAGATAAATAGGTACTGCTGCAGCAGGAAGGTAAACGGTGTTTCTATGCACTCTGATTTCTGTCATAGTTTTTCCATTGCACCAGAAGCGGTTTAGTCATGCTGGCCACATGATCCAGAAAGCTGTCTGTGGACCAATGCCACCTCCCTCAGCCTGAAAGCAAGATGAGTGTCTCAACCCCATGGTCACCTTTGACTGGACTTAACTGTCCAGGGGTCCTTTACCTTTACCTTTTAACATTTAACATGGTCCCAGAAGACTAGCAATGAGTGAATGTGGCTCTCAGGCTCCAAAAGATTCCTTTCCCCATGCCAGCAGACTTCCAGGGTCTCAAGAAGAGGTTGTCTTATGAGCTTATGGTGTGCAGCAAAAACAGGCCAGAAGCTTCTCTGCCAAGCTGCCACAATGGAACAGAAGGCCAGGTGTATCTGCCAGGGTCCTTGGTTCAGGATGAAGTGCATTACAACCGCATATATTTCTAAGATTTCTGATAAGAGGAGGGCAGTGCATTGCAAATGCATCAGTGAGGCCAGTTCAGTGCACCTACTGGTGTGCCACTGCTGCCCAGAGATTTGTATGCTTAAAATGCATTGATAATAGAAAGAAGACGGCAAGTTGTTTCTTCCTGCTTCTTTTGCCTTTTTGGAAGACTGTGCAGAAAACCCAATGAGAGGCTCTGTGAAGGCCTGTGGCATGCAGAGTCATTAAAGGAAATGAGATAGGAATATCACTGCAGCGTAGTTTGCAGAGTGCTTCAGTGACATCTCTGCGCAAATTGGCAAAAAGTTCTTGTAAATGCAAGAAGTTCCTTCCAGATTCTTTCCCAATTAAGAATAAGTTAACTCTAATAGGTCCCAGTGGGTAGATTCATTGCCATATGACTAGGAAGCTGTGTTGTTTTTGAAGCTTGATGGTCTGCAAGATTTGTGGCAGGCTGATTGCACTGTGCTTTCTTTAAATAGGCTTTATGCACCTCAACTTGGACCTTCATATAACATGGCTGATCCATTGCTAACATTTTGAGTTTTTATATCAATGAGAATGATTTCTAAAGTAGCAGATGTCTACTCTGTTTGAATTACAGTGCCCAATAAGGACCACTCATTTTGACTCTGAATATCAAACCGCTCAGTAGATGATGGCGTTGCTGGGAAAGGGGGTGCCCTTTCAGATTTTTCTAACTATGCCAATTTTGCCATCAGCAATAACAATTGCTGCTCTGTTGGATGTGATCTGGATGTCCCCAAAGCGGTGTATGACATACAGGCATAAGGCAACCATAATGCTTTTGTCATGGAAATTCATAAGGCTTTCTGTAACACTGTTATGTCTGGCAGCTGATATTTGCTGCACCAAACTGGCATGTGGACCTTGGAAGGCCAGCCAAACAATACATCCATTTGACAAACTCCAACTGCAGTCTTCCTTCCTTCCTTCCTTCCTTCCTTCCTTCCTTCCTTCCTTCTTTCCTTCCTTCTTAGAACTCATAGAATCATAGAATCATAGAATCATAGAGTTGGAAGAGACCACAAGGGCCATCGAGTCCAACCCCCTGCCAAGCAGGAAACACCATCAGAGCACTCCTGACATATGGTTGTCAAGCCTCTGCTTAAAGACCTCCAAAGTAGGAGACTCCACCACACTCCTTGGCAGCAAATTCCACTGTCAAACAGCTTCTTACTGTCAGGAAGTTCTTCCTAATGTTTAGGTGGAATCTTCTTTCTTGTAGTTTGGATCCATTGCTCCGTGTCCACTTCTCTGGAGCAGCAGAAAACAACCTTACTCCCTCCTCTATGTGACATCCTTTTATATATTTGAACATGGCTATCATATCACCCCTTAACCTCCTCTTCTCCAGGCTAAACATGCCCAGCTCCCTTAGCCGTTCCTCGTAAGGCATCGTTTCCAGGCCTTTGACCATTTTGGTTGCCCTCCTCTGGACACGTTCTCCTGTCAGTGTCCTTCTTGAATTGTGGTGCCCAGAACTGGACACAGTACTCCAGGTGAGGTCTGACCAGAGCAGAATACAGTGGCACTATTACTTCCCTTGATCTAGATGCTATACTCCTATTGATGCAGCCCAGAATTGCATTGGCTTTTTTAGCTGCCGCGTCACACTGTTGGCTCATGTCAAGTTTGTGGTCAACCAAGACTCCTAGATCCTTTTCACATGTACTGCTCTCAAGCCAGGTGTCACCCATCTTGTACTTGTGCCTCTCATTTTTTTTGCCCAAGTGCAATACTTTAGATTTCTCCCTGTTAAAATTCATCTTGTTTGTTTTTGCCCAGTTCTCTAATCTGTCAAGGTCGTTTTGAAGTGTGATCCTGTCCTCTGGGGTGTTAGCCACCCCTCCCAGTTTGGTGTCATCTGTAAATTTGATCAGGATGCCCTTGAGTCCATCATCCAAGTCGTTGATAAAGATGTTGAATAAGACCGGGCCCAAGACAGAACCCTGTGGCACCCCACTAGTCACTCTTCTCCAGGATGAAGAGGAACCTTCAGTGTGAAGGCAGTATTTCCAATGAAACAAAGATTATCACTGAACATAGTCACATCACTTGCCATAATAGATTCCAGTTGAGTCTGTCATGCTTGCTTGCTGCTAATGACTGCTCAGTTGAGTCTGTCATGCTTGCTTGCTGCTAATGACTGCTCTGAAGGGCCATGAGGATGATTAAATTGTGTTCCTCTCTTACTTTGGGAAGCAAGGCTGATAATGGCTCCTCTAGTTTATCTCTTTATTCAACGTCCATCCTGATTTGCTTTCACAAAGCTTATGTGGAAGTTAGACTATGTATGCCTGGTCTTTATTTAGGGTTTCCATATTTAAAAAAAAAAAGCTATTTTTAATGAAATTCATGAAAATCTACACTCCTGCCATGGGCTGCAGGACATTTCAGTGATTTTTGCCTGGATGCAGAATACCGACTATGTCTGGGAAATTTTGGACGTATGGCAACCCTAACTGTTTTGAGCATTTGTTCTGATACATTTATGGGGCAGTTTATATGACAGTGAACATTTATGCTGATTTTCTTTCCATTAATCATTGTCCACCCCACAGTTCTCAGTGCATTTCCCTGTCACTTTCCAAACAGTAAAGATGGGTGTATGCGTTGTGCTAGGGTGGCAGAGACCTTTAATCCATTTTAATTGCACAAAACTAAAGTTCAGGCATGCACTTGAATTCTTCCCATGAAATACTGGAGATACCTATAAACAATTGATCCCATTGCAACGTGTGTGTGTGTGTGTGTGTGTGTGTGTATGTATGACAGAGAGAGAGAGATGGATTGAACTGTCACCAGGGAAGGATTGAGATGTGGAATTGACACAAAAAAGGCAAATGAGAGAGTTTGTTGGAGAGTTTGCTAGGCCCTGAAAACTTTCTACAAGCCTCAGTATTGTGGTTCAAATTCTCAATAAAATTTAATGCAAATTCTCAACAAACAAACAAACAAAAACAAACAAACAAAAAATACTTGCAGGCCATAGTGTATGAAATTCTGCTTAGATTTGAAACCGAACTTTTTTCTTTCTTTTTTTGAAACTTTGAAAGGTTAACTTTCCAGATTTCATTTTAAGCTAATGGACACATAGAAGAAACAAATGAAACCTAAACTTAAAGTGTTTCTGGAACGTTTTAGGTAAACATTATTAAATATTAACCTGCCAAATTCAACCTCACTTAAAACCGCTTAAAACATTCCTTTGCATCCTGTATCTGCATGAAACCACAGCACTGAAAATAGTGGACTGGGAAGTGACAGTTGCACAAGGACTCTTGTCATGATGTTTAAACATGTTTTGAACATGGTTGGTTACAGTGCTTTTTCCCTAGAAAAATAGGTGCCCATACTCACCATGAAGTTGTTATAGTAAGTGCCACACTTTTAAACAACAACAAAAAGAGGTGCTGGTACTGAATACCCTTGGGTACCGACCTGAAAAAAAGACCACTGGTTGGTTAAGATATTCCCACTAACAGGGGTTACTCTTTCTCCCTTCAGTTAGCCATAAACAAGTTCAGCAACAATGAATGCCTCCAGTTCATTTCATCCATGAAAGCCTCATGCATTACATTCAGTTTTGTAGAGCTTTGCCAAAGCATCTGTCTTAGGTCAAAATATGACAGAGGCAAAATGAAATGCCAGGCAAAAGCAAACACTGCCCTCCCAGCCAAAAGCCAGTTTGGCAGGTTGGTGTTGGTTTAGATGGGGTAGGGTGGAAGGGGGGTGGGTGAGGAGCAAGATGAGGAAGGCCCATTGTCATGAAACATGGCAACAGAATCTGCTTAGGCTAACAGTTAAAACTGGAAGGCTGTGTCACTATGATGTTGATTCTCATGCTCCAAGAAATAAAAAGAATAGTTTGATTTAAAATTTGGAGAACAGATAGACTTTGACAAGAGTGACCGTGTCGACACCAACTCTGTCTGCAGGCTCACTGAAACCTTGCCACAGTCCAGGGCTGGGAAGTACTTGAGTGATCTGGGCATGACAGTTGTGAGGGAGCGAAATAGATCTTAATGGAAATGACTGTACTTTGTGTCCAAAATAACCATCCTTGCAGGGGCTAGCATGATAAGAGGGTATAGAATCCATGGAGTTCTGTGCTAAAACCTGTCTTCTAGTTTCTTGAAAGTTTTCTTTCCCCATGAAAGAGGCTTTTGTTTGTTTGTTTTTTGCCACAGTTTCGGTGCACTTTAGAATTATTTTAATATAAGTAGTACAGGATTGAGCTTCCCTTATTGTTGTGGGGTATTGCTGTGTTTTCCACCCAGAGCTCCGCAGCCTCCCTGGCTGCCCAGGTTTCCTGATTTAGAAAAGTCCCCAAATAGGACCCGCACCTCTGGATTTGTTGCACAAGTTTGTTGTAACTTGTTCTACACCACTTTTATATTTATATGAGGAGGCATCCTGGAAGCATTGTTATAAATAAAGAATCATAGTTCATGTCCTCAGAGAGATTTTTTTTTAAGTTTTATAATATCACAGTATTTTTTAAATGATTTATTCCATTCCCAAGGCTACACTGGGACTTACCGTATTCCCATATAAGTGAGTATCGGATTACAGCCAGAGCTCCTTAATGGGAGAAAAACAAAAATGAAACCCTGATTCTGAAAAGTTCTTAAAACATTCAAGGCCACCTCTGCATTCAGAGCTACAAAGCAGGATTGGGGAACCTATCATCCTGAGCATGTTATTCCATGTGCTTCCATTAGCACAGATGACCTGGTGGGCTTTGCTGTTGGTGGAGAATTGAAACTTGCTTGTTGAAGAAAATTAGTTCCTTCCCCTGACCTTAGCATTGGTCACTCTCACCCTCCTTGCAATTCTGAGCATAGTGATGTAATCATGAACACACACATTGAAACAGACAAAAGGCGTCTAGAAGTTGCTCTGCTGATACACTCCTTTACCCCAAGTTGGTGACATTAAAGCCATGCTTGGAAACTTGTTTCCGCTTTTCCCATGTGGAACTATTGACTGGAGAAACAAGATGCAGCACAAGAAAAGAAAAGGGTGTTCAGTCAACAGTGCAAAGGCTGAGCTGAAACGTTCCCTGCTGGTTACCTACTTTCAGCAATAGGGGTCACTGTTTGGTAGTACCCGATTGGTTAGCTGTCAGATTCTAGAGCTCCCTATTGGTGGCTCTTAGGTAATTCCAAAAATACGGAGTCCATTCATGAAACACAGCGTTCATTCATAAAACAGTAACATAAATCTCCATTGCTACATATCGGGTGTGTATTTCAGCGGTTGAACATACAGGTTTATGGCCATGCTGTAGTGTAGTGCTTATACGACTGTGAATAAAAGGTGGCTGGGCTCATTGTCCTGGAGTGGGGGGGGGGGAGTGGTGACAAAGCTGATTTCCAATAAGTGCCCCCCCCTCTTTATTTCCATAACAAGTCCTTGAGTCTGTACTCTGGAATAGTGACACCAGGGACCTAGAAGGTGCAGGGCTTGTCAGTCCAACCCCTGCACAGTCTCATCAGGTCTGACCTCAAGGCAATTGGAGCAATTTGGCCAATTTGGGCCCTGTGGGCCGCTCCTAAGGGGGCCCTGCACCAGGGCAATCTAGATGGATTTTATTTATATCTATAAGATTCTGCAGACTTTGGCTGTGAACTGGGGCCCTACAAAAAACCTACAGTTGGGCCCCACTTCTTCAAATTGGGCCCCACTGGCTAGCCCTGAGTCTCATAGTTGCTGGGCCTGAGTTGGCCTGCCCTTGCATGAGGTCTTGGGTTTGCAATTTTGGGAGAGGGGAGGCTGCCTGCTGGGGAGTGGGTAGGCTTGGGTACTGGGAAGATGGCAGGCTGGTGAGGCCCCATTGATTTAGAGGCCCTAGGCTTCAGCCTACTTTGCCTATACATAAATCCGGCACTAGACATTGTGCTATGCCATTCAGTTCTTTGTACTTGCTGTGTGAATAGTGAATATCATACATGCAACTTTGACATGATATATAAAAATACAGTTATATAGAGATGGATCGACATAGTCATGGGTATTTTTGGAGTCTCCTTGAATGTGTGCCTATGGAGGCTATGAGCTATCCTATACCTCTTATCTGGAACTTACTTCTAGGTAGACATACACTTGATTGCACTGTAAGTGTAATTAAAAGCAGTTTTTGAAATGGTGGAAATATTTCAAACTATCTCAGTTAAGTTATTTGCTTCTAATGGAAAGATCAACTTTAAAATTATCAGAATTAAATTGCTGGTTGTTAATTTGCTAAATTTGCTTAACAATGTGAATATCTGACTTCCATTAATGCAATTAGAAGTGATCTTATTGAGCTAACCAAAGCTAAATTCAAGCTAACCTTTACAATTAAAGCGAACTTTGAGTGATTTAAGGTAAAATTGCATTATTCCTGCACACGTGGGAAGAATTTAAATACTCACAAAACTGATCCACAAAGCATGACGTTCTACTCAAGTTTATAGTATTCAAAAGAAAGCAATGCATCATATAAGAACATATTCATGATATCTAGCCACTTACATCAAACTGAGTGATTTAAAAACAAAGAAAAGTGTGTGATCAACAGCAGAGGCAACCACTGCCCAGTTCAAGGGCTGATTATTCACCAATCATCAGTCTCACAAATGTGGTATAGTTAAGAGATGCAGATTCAAAATTGTTATTTCTCTTGGAAATGTATAGACTGCATTTGAAACAAAGGGTGTTTTCAACTAAATAATGGCACTAGCGCAAGGATTGTCAGTAGTGAAGATAGTCTGGCAAGACTGCTGGTTAAAAGAATACAAAAGAAATAAGGCTTATTAATCCTGGCAAACAATGGCATTCAATTTCTGAGTACCAGCGTACATGTGGCTATCAAGGCGCAACACTAACACATACAAAGAATATCTGACTTGAAAAGAAGGAAGGAAGGCAAGCCTGAAAATGCAATCTACATGACAACAAGTAGTTATTCAAGATGGAATCTGCAAGGGGATAATAGGTTGCCTATCACCACCCCAATTCAGGTAACTTGTTACAGACATTGTCTCTTTACTCCCGACAATTTAACATCAAATCTTCCAACAGCAGGACTGCTATGAATTTGCCATTTTCCTCCAGTTTCAAAATGATGGCCCTGATAAAGAGGAAAAGAGGAAAAGCCCTCCTTCTCCCCCCCAACCTCAACCTCAGCCTTAGATAAAATGTCACATAAAATACAGGCACTGCAAAAGAGGCAAGGAGGAGGTCCCCTCTGAATATGTAAGCAATCACTGAGTAGAAATGTATTATTCAGCCCATGCCTGAAAGTTTTCACTCTCTGCTTCTTGCCTAATGCTTTCAGGGAAAGGATATATTTTCATTCCAAAATCATTTCATAACTGCTAAGTCATTGGATCCATTTTAGTTAATTAAACTTAAGGAACATGGAAGTGGATAAAAGTTCATTAAACAGGTACCGGCTGACAGCGAGTCAGAATGCTAATTGAGCTTTTATGTGCAACAAAAGAGGTACAAATGGAAATTCAGTTGTTATTCTAGCAAGAGCTGCACATAAAAGGCCCCAGTGGAGCGGAGGATGCGGAGAGAAAATCGGATTGTAAAAATCTCAGAGATAAAAATCACCTCTATCAAACTTGAAGCCCCATTGCTTTCTGTTCTATTTTGAGAGGTTCCATTTAATAATGCCAACCAGTGATGCAAGGATTGCCAAAGACACATCTGAAGGTATCCTGACTTCGATTCCTGGCCAACAGAAGGCACTTTTGTACTGGCTTTGTAGAGCAAGCAATGGATTTTTTAGTACCTTGGAGCTTTCTCTCTCTCTCTCTCTCTCTCTCTCTCTCTCTCTCACACACACACACACACACACACACACACACACTTCCTACACCCAGCTAGTGGAAACCAAGCTGCCTCCATGCTAACACCACCACAAACAACTCCACACTTTCACTTGACCCCTACTTTGATTGTAATGTGTACTGATTAATTTCCCCCAGGTCTGAGAGCTTTTCTTGCTGTTCTGCGGCTGTGCCTTGCAAAAATCCAATCTTACACACTGAATCGGATCTTAGCAATGCATAGAAAATGCAAAGAGAGCTTTTGCTTAGCCAAGCTTCAATTCAGCAGGTATTATATGTATTATCTTATCTTATCTTATTATATATTATAATTTTTTATTTATTATGTATATTTCATCTTTTGCCCTTAAGGAAAGGGACTCAAGGCAGCTTGCAGTTAAAGTAAGGACAGCTAGAAATGTAGGAAGAAACAAAACACAATTTAACATTAACAAAATTCCCCTGCAAATAAATCAGGATGAATGCTCAATAAACGGCTTGTCTAGAAGTGCCCTTTCTCTCAAGCACTCTTTTTCTGGAAAAGAAACCTTTCTTTCATTTGAACTTTGTTTATGCTCAGTATAATAACTATCCATGTTTTCCTCCCATTTTTGAACCTTCCCTACTTTGGAGTGCTCCAGTATCACTGAATGTGGGCGTCCTTGGAACTTCCACAAGCTCATTTAAATAACATCAACCTGCTTGTTTTAGTTGTCATCTCTCTCCATCCAGCTATAAAGTAGCAGATGGTGAGGTGGGTTGGGGCAGTGGTGCTCTAGTTGCCCACATCACTGCTGGATACCAGAATGGAAAGGGCAAGGTGGTTGTGAGATCATTCTGGTGCAAACACACTAGCAGAGCCCAGCTAGTGTCCCTGTTGGTTTATTTGCACCACACCATCCTCACCATTGCTTCAGCCCTCTCCATTCTGATATGGAGCAACAACGCAGGAGTTCTGAGTTCAAGAGAGCACCACCACTGCACCTCACGACCCTCTGCTCATGATGCCATTAACTAGGTGATCAACTCATAATTCATTTCCTCTTGATTCTCCCCTCACTGTATATTTTAATCATATTTAACAGGATCAACTCACTTCGTTCTACCCTCTGAAACTTTTCCCTCAAAAAGAAAAATCCATTTAAAACCTGAGCAGACACTTCCCTTCTTAATTGTTTCATATGCAGGCCATGATGTATTTATTTATTTTCACAAGGGTGGCTGTTTTGTTTTTTGGTGATGGAACAGTTCTATGCTGTGACATGCCACAGACACATGAAGGGATTGCAGTTGCTTACCCCTCACTTCAATCAAAGTTTTATATGTTTTCCAGGAGAGCATAAGCTGAATTGCGCCACCTGTTTTGATCTATTAGAACATTCAAATGATTGATCACCACATAGTAAATCACCCCGAAAGGTGGCTTCACAACTTCACACACTACCTCTTCTTTCTTCTTGACTCCATGGAATAATCTTCATCAAGAATTGACCGAAATGGGGCCTTTCAGACTCGAGCAACAGTTTCAGTTTGATGATTATTCCATTTGTTGTCAATCCCTTTGAAAACTCCAACTCCGCTTAATTTGTTTTGGAATTGTTAACTTTGAAACTTCTGCCTTGCAGTCATTGCGAGCTTTTTAATTAGTTATGACAACCTCAGCCTTGTTTATTTTATGCTAAGCTCTTTAAACCAATTTAATTTGCTTTGATGTCCATTAGGTGGTGTGATTTGTCTTGTGACTAATCTGTAACCTAATATCAAACAGAAGTGACAGCTCCAGAACTGCAGTACACGTGATACCCTATGCCACCAACATGTTACATCACTCCATGTCTACAATAACCAAAGTGTAACATGTAGACTTCCAAAGCACAGTTGACACTTTTCAATTCCTACGTAACCAGCAAATGAACCACCAGTGAGTGCCTGATAATGATAATAAAAACTTAGAGTGGAAGAGAACATTGTGCTCTTCCATTCGTTCGGTCTACACAAGCACCCCAGCTTGCCAAACTGAACGATCCCGTCTCTCATCCCTCTGCGCAATGTTTTGGGAGTTTTCCCACCTACCCAAGCCAAGTCAGGGGGGTTGTGGGGCATGCAGGGGCTGGAGAGTGGGGAACCTCACTGAGCAACTGGAAGTCATTGTGCAGGACTTCTGTTGACAGGGCTACTTAGGTGAATTCTGCCCTTAGCTAAGTAGTTTAGATATATTCAAGAGGATAAGGCTATTGGTGATTATTAGTCATGATGGCTATATACTTGCCCCAGTGCTTCTGAAAATCATAAACTGGGGGACAACAGCTGGAGGGAGCTATTGCCTGCATTTCTTGCTCATGGGCTTCCCAAGAGCCTCTGGTCACTGGAAACCAGGATGCTGGACTAGAAATGTCTTTGGTCTGCTCCAACAAGTCTCTTCTGGTGTTCTTAAACCTTGACTTTTATCGTGGTCTGTACCCCCAGCTAAACAACAGTAGGGGGGGAAAGATGTGATCAATAGTTAGGGTATTATTCAAATACATTTTACTCATAGTAGACTGAAATGAATGAACATGAGTAGATAGAGTAGACTGAAATGAATGACTAAGTTAGGTCCATCAATTATACTGGGTCCATTCTAAAACTTAGTTGAATGCCACCCTTTGTCTTCCATTTCTAACATCTGCACTACATCTCCATTTCATCTCATCAGTTAATTCCTGGAGCCACTTAATTACAGCAGCATGGAAGGTAAAGAGAGTGAGGGGGTTATCTAAGTGCCCTTTGCCCTGTCTCTTCCACCCACTTCAAATTACTACGATTCTCCACTTGCTGTTGCTGTTAATGTATGTAAGTACATTTTACAAAGTAGCAATAGCCAAGAAACTGTTTCTGCCTCACTGTGCAATTAGAGGTGGATTCAGAAATTTTGGTACTGGTGCCACAGAATGGCAAGTAATTATCACTGTGTATTGTTAGGGAAGGAATCAGATTGTACGTTAAATGAAAGCAATAAATCATTTGGTTTTGACTTGCATTCAGGACCTGAAGATTACATTTCATATTGAAGGGAAAGAAAATATAGTCATTAATACTGTCTTTGACTGCAACACATGCAGATGGGGAACAGCAAACACGGCCTTCAGACACAATATGTTAATGTTGTCCATTCATACTGCGCAAGAGCTAGGCACATAGAGAGGCAGCATGTGCTTGCTGGTGATAATGTACATACACATTTGTCTCAAATGTGCACAGTGGTATTCAGCACCAACCCAAACATGTGGAATATGGCTCTCTTGGTAGGTAAAGGCAACGGTAAAGGACCCCTGGATGGTTAGGTCCAGTCAAAGGCGACTATGGGGTTGCGGAATTCATCTCGCTTTCAGAATTTGTCCACAGGCAGCTTTCCGGGTCATGTGGCTAGCATGACTAAATCACTTCTGGCGCAATGGAACACCGTGAGGGAAGCCAGAGCACATGGAAACACTGTTTACCTTCCCAGTGCAGCAGTACCTATTTATCTACTTGCACTGGTGTGCTTTCAAACTGCTAGGTTGGCAGGAGCTGGGACAGAGCAACAGGAGCTCACCCCATTGCGAGGATTCGAAGCGCCAACCTTCCGGTGGGCAAGTTCAAGAGGCTTGGTGGTTTAGACCACAACGCCACTCATGTCCCATGAAACAATAGCGGAATCCTATGTGTGTTATGTCTGCATGCCCTGAGCAGCTGTTCCACCTGGGCAAGATCTCTGGTATGCACATAGAATGATCTCTGTATGGCAACAACTTTTCAGATCTATGCTTTTCCTCAAATGATCCTGGACTTAAGCATCTACGTATATGAAGTGGCCCTCATGCCATTTACTCAGGAATAGACCCTGCTCTAGAGTGGCACATTTGCATGAAATTTAAGTACAGTGGTACCTCGGGTTAAGTACTTAATTCGTTCTGCAGGTCAGTTCTTAACCTGAAACTGTTCTTAACCTGAAGCACCACTTTAGCTAATGGGGTCTCCTGCCGCTGCCGCGCTGCCTGAGCACGATTTCTGTTCTCATCCTGAAGCAAAGTTCTTAACCCAAGGTAATATTTCTGGGTTAGCGGAGGCTGTAACCTGAAGCGTATGTAACTGGAAGCGTATGTAACCTGAGGTACCACTGTATACCTAGACTTCTCCGTGTTTCAGCTCTCCTCACAATCAAGAATATCACATGCACTCTAACATTCTGCCTGAGCTTCGTTGAGAGAGAGAAATCTCCATGACAGCAAAGGAAAGCATTCTGTCTTCTAATCAATAAATTGAATTAATTGAACATGTGGTGGATATGCACCCGCTACCTTCAGCTTGCAAGGTTTCAGGTGAAATCCTTGCCTTGACCCACAACATCAAATACAATTTCATGCCCTGCTGCTATTTCCTTCTAAATTCCTATTGGTAATAAATGATTCCAAAGCTAGGCCTACACAAATAAAATGCATCCATCTGTACAACTCATCCTGTGATTTACAGCATTTGTTTTCCCCCTCTTCTTTGTCTACAATGGATATGCCCATTCCTTGGATGGGTAGCTCCAGTAATTCAAATATATTTTAGTGCTGCTGTTCTCTGCATCTCTCAATAATGGCACACACTTAACGAGAATTAATCTACCTGTAATAACAGTTTACACAGGCATGCAGTGAAGGGAAAGAAAGAATATATATCAATACAACATGGCATTGCTAATGTCTGCCAGTCAGTTAAAAAAAAAAAAGAAGCTTCTAAAAGCAGAGTGTGAAGCAACTCAGGATATTATTTTATTTGCTCTTACTTTGATGCTATTGTACCATCTGTTGCCCTGATAAGAATATTAAAGGAAACCTTAACCCTTACTGAATTGTCCCCTGGTATCCTAGCATTCCCATTATGTATCCCTTAAACAAGATGCTTATTTCTTATTATTGAACCTGACCTCTTCTTCTTATTATGATGATTTTGTTAATTTACTGAAGCAATATTTAATTTTATCTGACAAGATATAGGCATTATAACTACAATTTAAACTAAGAAGGCTACCCCACCAACTTATTATGTCATCGGTTGCACTGGAAACAGGGTACAAGTTGAAAAGGACTGCTGGTATAGTCACACAGGGAACCTCTCTCACACTGAAGAATAGTGGTTGAATGATTATAATAATTACCCGACCAAATTTTCTAAAATTCAGTGCTGCATTTTTAGTGTGGATTTCTCCAGCCATGAATCCAATGTTGCTGTGATTTTGGGTTGTTTCTGGCCATAGAAATAACCCAACTCCAATATATTTTAGGAAGGGCTAATCCAAAATTATGTTCAAGATGTTTGGGGTTTTTTTTCTGGAAAAGATCACACACCTCTGTAGAGGCTACAGCTAAGGAAATATATAATTGTTTTGTTTTGATTTTTGGCAACAGAATGGAGTTCATCGACCACTGCCCCCTTGTAGGCTAGAAAATTGTCACTGGATTTTACAGGCAAAGTCAGAGATATGCTTAATTCTGCCTGCCTCACACAAGTGCCATGATCAGTGTTGCAATTTGCAAGACAACTTTCAGCTTGTATTTCAAATGCAACAGGAGAGAACCTTTCCATCATAGTCTAATTTCTCAAAATATACTTTAGATGTGAAGCTGGACACCGTCTTCCTCATTATGCTCAGGTCAAGCCAGGGTTGCAAATTGTTAAGCCATAAACTGAACACCTCCAAAGCTGCAGAAAAATCATGAGCGACTAGCTCATGAGACATTAAAATGGATTATCTCAAGTGACAGGGGAACCTTGCAGTGAATTGCACTCACCTGCCACCTGACCTCCTGACCTTGCTTTGGTTCTGCAAGGATGCCACCTCTCCTTTTGCCTCTCCTATCTCAAGTACAAATCAGATGGCTAAGCAAGCATCTCATGGTATTACTTCAGGACTGTGCAATCCAGCTCACGGCTACATTTCTTCTCTTCCTCTTACAGCATATCACTTGCTTTGCCTGCCACTGACCCCTCTTTGGCAACTGGGGAGCAGATCACAGTGGTATTAGCAAATGTAATCACTTTGCCTCTGAGTGTTAGATCCCATTAAGGAGCTTAGGAATAGCTGGCGTGGACATATTAATGATTAGAGCTTATCAGTACCAAAGCTTATTAATGTCTCATAGAAGCTATTCAAGAAAGGGGGTGTCCAGGGAGCCGTTTAATCTTCATTTTTCCTTGTAGCACTACTGTCGCAGCTTCTTAAACAACACATTGACCCTCTGGGCAAGAAGCCATCGCTTGGTTTCACCACACCACCTTAAATATGTGGGATATGGTTCTTTGCAGGTGAAATATGCCAGAAGATTCATTGTAGTCTTGGTCAAGTTCTCAAAAGGGAAAAGCTCATTTACTTCTGAAGTCAATTTCGTTGTGAAGAAAGTTGGTAGAATAGATGGGTATCCTAAGAAACGGCAAACTTTTCCAGAACATACATTTTGACCCACAACCCAATAAGGCCAAAGTTCATTAGGAAACACAATGTATCAAGCTCTGTTCCTGTCCCACTTCCAGGGAGACACATGGAAGGAGGTTTGCACCAAGTAGGAACTAGTAGATCACTTCCTTTGTCCCACTGAAGTCAGCAAGGGAATAAATTTAAATGATTTAAGTGGACTGTAAAAATGGGCTGTCCATTATATTGTGTCAGTATTAGATATAGAAAATGAATTTGTTTGGTCAGCTTTTTGCAGCACACTTAGCTGGTCCACCACACCTGAATTTGCTTATGGGTCAGAATGCAACCCCCATTCAGATTACACATTTTTGGTGCATGAAAAGTGTGCAAAGGACTTTGACTGCAGCTCTTGACCACAGGCTAATGAAGCGCAAAAATTTCAGTCAGTTTTGATTAGCGCTGAGGTGAACAGTTATGGGTTTTGACTTTTGTGTGACACTGGCGAGGGATTTGGATGGTTGTCAAGCAAGCACACAAATTATACAAAACTGAAAACTGTAATTGTAACACTATTTCCCCTCACATACAAAATGCAGGGGTCAGAAGAAGCTGTGCAGGACCCTCCTGTGTGGTGTGTGGCTTGTTGCTGGGGTTTTTTTTGCAAGACTCTGGGGAACTATGAACTCTCTGAACACAGCAGTCCAGTGCTTGGGGTTAGGCCCAATCTGCATGTGTGATTCTTTACTGTCGTTATCTGTCTGAACCTGTTCTTTAAACTTTCCAATACAAGTAACAGGAAACAAGAGCCAGCCTGACTCACCACACATTAACTGTCACTGTCATGTGACTGCTGTGGCTATGACAAATAGCTCCTTCCGTTACCTCACTATCACTCCCAATTAAGCTCGCTATCATAGAATTGATCTTCCAGCTGAAAACCGCAAGTGGGAAACAAGAAATCATCAAGATGACAAAAGATGTAAGTCTGAAAAATATATCTCAAGCTCCTGGTTGCTTTGAGAGCCTTCGCCCATGGAGGCTGTGAGTAGCTTAACAAAACAGGATGGATCAAGGCTGCTGGCTTGGATGCTCATCATCTTTCGCAGCGGGCAAAAATATAGCAACTCTTTCCTAAAATCCAGACACAAGCACATTAACCCTGAAAATTAAGATTTAACTTATTTCTCCCACTATGCTATATATGTGCAATAGCTCGTAGCTGGCTGCACTAAAAGGCCATCTATCACTAATGTGAGATGAAGGGCCCAAAGTGCCTTGTATGAATCTTCTTTGCTCATTTATATATCCTTAAGTTATCGTTATTCTTTTAACCAACCCTATCCCAAGGATTCAGGGCTGATAGCAAAGCTCACCACCTTCTTTTTGCTAAAATGCAAAACATGATACTAAAATCCATCACGCATCCTCTTGCAGGAGCTCCCTTGAATTTCATGCCATCCATCAAAAATCAGCAAAAATTAAAACGTTTATCCAGGTGTATCAATAGTTCAAGGTACAAGCTTTGAAGAGTCTTCGAGGGGGAAAAGAATGTTATAATTGTGAATGTGGAGCTGAGAATTATTACCTTTCCTGGTGATGCAGCTTTGCTGCATGTACTGTACATTCAGGAGAATGCTCTCTTGATTAATATTAGGGCCCTCGCAAGGAAGCAAATGCAGGCTTATGCCCAGGTGAACTCTGAAAAGCAAGCAGCAACCATCACAGCTACCTCATTAGTGTACCATTATGATTCATGCATCCAAAATCATCCCTTTATTAACTAGTCTTTCTGTCCCTTTAACCCTCTCTTTCCCAAACTCCAGTAGTGAGTGGCATTGTGGGCTGCAGGCGCTTACTTGATTTCCTGGCAAGTGTGTCACTGATGCTTGTCAGGAGAGCCAAGGGGGCTAGGAGAGAAGCGCAGTGCAAACGCATCAGCTGAGCCAATACAGCACTCCTACCAGTGCACTTGCACCGCATCACCCGCCCTGCCATAGTCCTCCTCCTGGTAAAGACTCTCTTGCAGACAGGTCAAGGAAGCATCTTCACTCCACCCCACCATCTGCTACTGCTCCAGCTTCACTCGCTGCAATCTAGCAAACTCGCAGTAGTACACTGTACATCAGGGATGAGCCTGTGGCCTTCCAGGTGGTCTTAGACTCCAGATCCCATTAGCCCCAGCCAACATAGCTAATTTCCTTCCTGTTACTCTGAAACAACGAAGAAGAAGAAGAAGAAGAAGAAGAAGAAGAAGAAGAAGAAGAAGAAGAAGTTGTTGTTGTTACTTATACCCCACCCATCTGGCTGGGCCTCCCATCAAACATTAAAAACTTCCCTAAACAAGGCTGCCTTCAGATGTCTTCTAAAAGTCAGATAGTTTGTTTCCTTGTCTTTCCATGAACTTGTCTTCATGAAATTCTGAGGAGGGGATTCATAGATCAGATTCTCAATGGGGTCTATGACAGACACACACACACACACCTCAAAAAGGTTAAGAACAAATCTTTTAAATGCTCTTATGCACTTTGAATGCTTTCAGTGCTACATGCTAGAGAATGCTGATAAATTCTGATACAGAATTCTGAGACAAGAAATGAATAAGCAGCAATCCAGACAATGAGTTCAAGGCCACAGACCTCCCTTTTCCAGCGTAGGCAAGGTTGTCAAAAGGATTTGACCCCCTGTAGGTGATAATGTACTTGTAGTTTAAGAACAGAATATATTCCATGAACTCCTGGGCGGGTATATGTATGGGAGTCATCTCCCCAAATACCCTTTCCCCCCTTCCTTTAATAAGAATATTAACTTGTCTCATAAGACAGTAACAGGTTTTATTCTATCTGGGACAGGAATGAGCGAAATTATGGATTTAATTCAAAACACATCTACATCAAAATAACTGATGAATTGCCTTTCTATCCTACATCTATAAAATGCTTGCTAAATGCCAGCTCTGTACATGCAACATTGTCATTTTCCTTTTAGCCTTGCCATGCTGACTTCAAAAAAAGTTCTGTTCCTATGACTGAAGTGATCTAAGAAATCTATAGGCCAAGTTGCATTCGCAATCTGTAACATTTTACTTCCCCCCTTCCATATATTAATGTTTGGGCCCTGGCCTTCATTCAAAACCATTTTTGTTTCCTCGATTTCAACTTTAGCCCATTTCATTTCACAGTAACATAAAAGGTTCCCCTCCCCTTTCCCATGAGCCATCAATGAAAAGAAGTCACAGGCTTCACATACTGGACACAAGCTTTACAAACAGATGAGTAAAGAGGGGGGTGATGAGGTGGAAGACTGACTGAAATCCTTTTGTAATATAACGGCTAGGAAAAGTAAGCCTGCAAAAATCAAATGGAACAGAAAGGCTTAAATTGTTTATTTAATCTGCTATGTTCCTCACAACTGTTGATCCTTTGTCCTACTCCTTTGAATTTCCTTTCCATCTTTCTTATTTTGCTTTTGCTTTTTTTCTTCTTTTCTTTTTGATGTCGGCAATTCAGATTTGAAAGGACCTTCCAAAAATTGCTCCTGGGAAAAGAAAAACAGAGAATCAATTCTTTCCTCACCCCCCTCTCTCTCATCTTTCCCTCTGCCTCTTATGCACATTTATTAGCAAGCATCATGGCCCAAAATGAGCCAACCTGTATTAACACCTGTGAATTTTTCATTCTTATTAGAAAACAGAAGCTTCTGTGAACATTCACCTTAGCGGTAGGGTAGAAGCCAGTTAAGTGGTATCCAAACTCATAAGAAGAAAAATATGTTGCATCCACAGAAAGCTAGCTGAAAGAAGAGGGGGGATGCATGGACAGATGTGAGTAATTTCTCACATTTTGGCTTGCTTTTATAAATGAACAGGATGCCCCATGGAATGTTTTGACAGAAGGACCCCTGCTTTTTACACAGCCATCATATCACTGTGATAATTAGCTTTTCATAAAGAAAGTACAAGAACATGTGTCATCTCTTTTTGCTTAAATAATCACCTTGTGGCAAGAACATTTCCGCTAAGGTTGGAGGCGATTTTGTTTTCCAGAAACTATACAAACACAGAGCAAAAATATAGAGGCTGTCAAAGAAAGTCCTCATTGTGGGTCAGATCCAAAGCTCCATGCAGTGATGCAAGAGGGCTTTCCTCTCTTTCCCCCATGTGCCCCCAAATCTTCTCCAGAGGGCCTCTCAACCCTCTACAGCTGATTTTGAGGGCATGCAGGGGGGTGACAGGAGAGGGAGGGGAGCACTGCTGTACACAAAGGATTGAAAAACCAAAACAGGCCTTCCCCTGGAAAAAGCGAATCCAGGGAACCATTATCTGAACCTGTAGCCACCTGCTGAAGATTCATGTGTACCTAGCCTCTAGACAGTGAGCAGGGTGACTTGACTGGGCTGATCAAGGGACAAAACAAAGAATTATTCTCACACACAAACAATCCCCTGAAGTCAGCCTGATCAAGCCATGGCTGTTAAGTATAATTGCTTAATTCGCACTGAAATGGAGGATGGCTGTGTGTATTGCTGAAAGGGTTTAACTGGGAGATTCCACCTAAGCTAAAGAAGACCAATAAAAGCTTTCTAAGCTCTGAAATGGGTTGATAATTAACTGTTGTTCTCTGCTAGCTAACATGTGTGTGTTTAACCTTAGATCCCATTAGAGGTATTGAATTGCAAATTGCCATCTTGGGGAGTTCATCTTTGGTTTTTTGTTCCCAGCCAGATTGGGAGTAGGATGTGATCAGATGCCTCCCCAGGAGCTCAAAAAACTTGGGGATTGAAATGCAGGTTAATGGAGCCTGAGAGAGAGCGAGAGAGCGCTATGATTGTCAGCTCTGATTATAAGTTATTTTATTTCCAAGAAGCTGAGTCTGTGCTGGACATGCACATGATCTTATGGAACTGTTTGGATGTATCACTTACTTTTGTTTTGTTTTATTTAAAAGAAAGTTCTGCAAGTAAAGATTTGAATAATATCTCATGGGTCTGGGCAATGTTTTATTCCAAAAGGAGTCTATTTTAATGCATCCGGTTGCTTTAAGCTGTGCAATAATGACCACCTCGGGTTGAATGTGCTTCGGGATGAGCGCGTTCGAGTTGCACTCCACAGCAACCCAGAAGTAACGGAGCATGTTACTTCCGGGTTTCACCGCTTGTGCATGCGCATGCGCTCAAAATGACATCACACGCATGCGCAGAAGTGCCGAAACGTGACCCATGCACACGCAGATGCGCGGACACGGGTTACGTTTGCTTCTAGATGCGAACATTTCCAAATCAGCAGAGTTCCTAATATTTCTCTCTGTGTGTCGTGACACTGGTGGTAGCCCAACAACATCCACATTTCTTAAGTCACTGTTCCTCACCACATGCAGATGTCTTTGGTGAAATAAGCAGTTCAATGATTATTTAGTCTCATTTATTAGTATAATGTTCCAGAGACCTCACAGCCATTCCAGATTCTGTTTGAGACAATGGGTAGAATCTAATTGTTCTGTTCCACAATTGAAGACTATGGGGTGCAACTGAAAACAAACCAATGGCTCCATTTTTGTGGTCCTCGGTTTATTTCTTGAGCTCCTCATTTTGCATTTTATAGTATTCCACATCTAATGCCCAACTTTTAAAATACTCTTCATCTAGTAAAACTGATCTCTTAGTACACACCCTTAAAGCTGCAAGCCCATGGCAGAGACAAATGCTGTGTCTTGGAAGCAGACTGCAAAACAGAACAACACAGACAACAGATAATAATCAATCAATACTGTATTAAAAGCATTCTTTACTCGAAAATTCTGTAGACAGCCTAAATGTGAACCAACGGAAACACTTTCGTATGGGATGCATGTGTGAGCAGGCAGGCCACTGCATTCTGAGATTCAATTATATCCCTTGCCATTCAATGAAAGGGATTAGTCTCCCATCCCCATGAAGGTTGGAGGAGGAGAAGGCAAATTTCACCCCGAGCTGCCAAAAACCTTGGATGACAAATGGTGATTTAAACAGTCTCTCCAGAACTTTTAAAGAGAGTTTAATTCAAATGAAAAGACCCAATAAATAATCTCCCACTGCTGACTTTCAAATCTTCACACTAGAGCTGCTGAATTTTTCAGCGGGAAGTTTCCATTACTGTTAGAAATTACATGTTTTACATTTAACATCCATCTGTTTCTGCTGATTTCCAGGAAAATACCCATTCTTTAATAAGCCCTTTAGGAAGATGGGCCTACGGTCCCTGGGTGGCTGTCCCAGAGCCACTTGGAGCACTGGAACATCTTCTGTGAAAGCAGCAAGAGAGAGCGCTCAAACTCTGGAGATGGAGATCCAACAGGGACTCAGCTGTGAGATGCTGGACTAGACGGACCACAGGCCTGATTCAGCAGGCTCTTCCTACATTCTTATGTAGGAATGCAAGGTAGCGTGCATGCTCCTCTGCCTCTCTTTTTTATCTTCACAACAACCCTGTGATACCTCACTAAGGGTTAGCCTGGGAGATGTGACTGGCCCACATTCACCCCACAGGCTTCAGAGCTAAATGGGGATTTGAACCCTGGTCTTCCAGGTCCTAATCCAGCACTCTAACCACTACACTCTCCCTGGTCTCTCCAATTAGATAGCTTATGATATCAGGGCTATAGGGTAAGACCCCTATCTGAGACCCTGGAGAACCAATGTTGGCTAGAACAGGTGGTGCTCAGGCCTCAACACACACTAGGCTGCCTGTTTATCAGGGCTGACCCAAAATGAAAAGAAGCAATTCTGTGTACACATAAAGCCCATTTAAAGTGCATTACGTCCCCCAAAGAATCCCGGAGGTTCAATTCTCAACACCCTTCACAAACTACAGTTCCCTTGATTCTATATGTTTAAAATACACGGTACAGAGATGCCTGGTCATTTCACCAAAATGTTTAGCCTCAAATTACTGGCTCGATTTCACAAAATTTAGTAGAATCGTTTTTTTCTTGCCAGCCCTAATGACTTTCCACTCAGCTAAACTCACATCTGATCCAGACCGTTGGTATAAATCAATCTTGTAACTTCATTGATAGCACAACTTGAACAGTCAACAACTAACAAGTGCAGAGGATCAAACATTGTAGAAGAAAGATGAACAGACACTGAATCAGACTGAGCTAGAAGAGGTGGGATGGAAGAGATGAAAGGACAACACAGGGCTAGCCCCTCCAGGCCACTACAGAAAAATTGTAGGGAGAACAAAGTCACTAGGGAAGCTTTTCTCATTCTGAGAAGAACTGGTCTAAAACAGTATTAGAAATATTAAAAGTAAAGGTACCCCTGCCCGTACGGGCCAGTCGTGACCGACTCTGGGATTGCGTGCTCATCTCGCTTAAGAGGCCGGGAGCCAGTGCTGTCCGAAGACACTTCCGGGTCACATGGCCAGCGTGACAAAGCTGCTCTGGCGAGCCAGCACCAATGCAGCGCACGGAAACGCCGTTTACCTTCCCGCTATAAAGCGGTACCTATTTATCTACTTGCACTTAGGGGTGCTTTCGAACTGCTAGGTGGGCAGGAGCTGGGACCGAAAGACGGGAGCTCACCCCGCCACGGGGATTCGAACCGCCGACCATACGATCAGCAAGTCCTAGGCACTGAGGTTTTACCCACAGCGCCACCCACGTCCCCTATTAGAAATATTAGGCAGCAGCAAACCAATCAACATATGATAGCAGGGGAAAAAAGGCCTATCCAAACTTCGCTTGGATTTAATTTGTGTGATTTCAGCCAACCTGCCTTCAACCACACTTGGTTGAATTTATAAGAGAACAAGGGAGGCATTCATGATGAGTTCTGGCACCTCTTTTTCTCAAAAAAACGCACTGCGCTTGTGGCTTTTTTTCTCTTACTGAATCTTCTAGTGGATGAGCATGATCAATGAAAGTAATTTCATGGAGAATCCCATGGGAACACATTTGGAAGGGGCCAGTATGCCTCTGAATACCTGTTGCTAGGAATCACAGGTGAGGCATGTGGTGATGCCCTCAGGTTCTGCTTGCTTGCTTTCCATAGGAATCTGGTTGACCACTGTGTGAACAGAATGCTGGAAAAGACAGGCCTTTGGCCTAATCCAGCAGGGTTCATCTTGTGTTCATTAAGGAAATTTTAGCCCTGGGGGCACAGAACCATCCAGGTAAAGCACATTTCTTCCTCTCCATCCTGGAATTATGATTCCTTCTTGAAAGATGACCACTGTAAGGTAGGAAGAAGGCAGCATCTGATCAGAGTGAACCAAGGACACAGAGATCTAGACGATCCCATGAGAATCAGTGATCCACCCTACCTTTCTGCCTTTTTCAGGAATCTATTCCCTGCCATCTCTCCTGCATTATGATCACAGGGGTGAAGGGGTGAGCAGAGGATTGTTGTATCCTATGTGTTGCAGTTCATCTGCTTAAAGAGGAGCTTGAAAAAGACATGGAGAGGAACATTTCTCAGAAAATAGCTGGGCACTTTGACTAAGGAGATGAAGCTCCAAGAATAGATGGAGATTGTTATAACATCATCAAAATAGGCAGTAGATGCTGCAGTGAGGAATGCATTCAGTAGGCATCAGGCTTCAAAATCCTGAACAGAGGATCACAGGTACCAGCACCCTGGAAAATTGGGATAACAAGAATTGTGGCAGGGAAAAGGTTTCTGTGATTTCCTGAGTTTCAGCTCCTTGCTCCTGCTCTGTTCACTTATAGAACAAGGAAAAGGGGGTACAGCTGTTATTAAAAAGCCCCCCTATGAATGCCACAGATGTGGTGCAAGGACAGAAAAACCTTTTTTTTTTTTTTTTTGCCCAGAACAACAAGGTAGCTTGAGCTGGCCCCAATTGTTAATTCCACTGTTGCCTTTTTGGACAGACCCTGCTAGTGCTGTTTAAGTAAAAGAAGAATTTGATCCTAGTGAAAATAGCTATAAACATGTCCTGCACATTAAAAAATATCGGGGAGGAAGGCACCCAAACTAGGTGACACCAAGGGCCATGCTGACAATGTACCAGGAGATCAAGAGCCACACCTCATTTACATATAAATTGCAAGCATGTTTTATCAAGTATAAATGCACGCAATCATAATGCACCATTTCCTCGACCCTGGTTCTCCATTCTGTGATGAATGCAAATTGTTTGCATTTTAATTTTGCATCTGCCCAGCTCTTGTCTTCCTGGTGCCTCTGCTGGAAGCATGGGGGTGGGAGGGAAGAGTTTGGGGTGAAATATTCAGGTAAGCTTGCACACAGAAGTAAGTTCACAAACTCTTTCAAAAAAGATCTGGTGCCTGGGCAAGATCAAGGGGGGGCAAAGGGGTCCCTAAAAAAATCTCTTATTATCTTACAATTATTGCTAAGTGGCTACAGCTTCCCTGCAACAAACCAATACCATCCAAACATGGAATCAGGCCACTGCAGAACCACATACGGCAATCTATGGCTGTCTCAGGAACTTAGAAGACATCATTAAAAGCTTCTATCCATTTCAAAGATAGGGAAAGCATAGATTGGGACTGGTTTCAAGAGCAATAATGTTCAAGTGAATCATTTATTAAGAACTCAAAACATATGTCTGACAGATCACTCACGGAATGTTAGTTCACCCACCCACCATAGTTCAAGTGTCACATATTATGAGGAAGGCATTGCAGAAAACAATGACATAGTATACTGAGCAGAACACCAAGGCTAAGACTAGACACTTGGTGAGACCATGGCAAAAAATAGATGCAAAGCAATTGCAGTGCAGGTAATCTGAGAATTACCTGTAGTGCTGGCTACAGGAACCAGTCACAGGTATGCATTATATAAAGTCAAGGACTAGAACCAAACATACACACACGTCACACACTCTCTCAAGCAGAGATGTGTAGATTTATATGGCCTATACACAACACACTCTCACAGGACAAAATTAAGAAACAACACAGACACTCATACTCTTGCATACACTTTCATGGGCAGCAGATAAGGGATTCTGACTCAGCCTTACAACCCAGGAAGCTGTGGTCCTCTGCATTCTGCTGATTCAGTGCCCACCTGCCTATATCAAACTAGACAGCTGCCTCAACAACCAGAAGCAGGTATAGGACACAAAGTAACCCTGACCCTGTTCAGGGTTTCACTGCCAATGGCACCACAGAACTCTCCCAAAGAACTACCTTGGGTTAACTGACCCAGGTGGGAACTTGAAAGGGAGCTTGGGGTTAAGTGAAGCTCAAAACACCATTCCAGGATAGATATGTGAATTTCAGCACAGAAACCTGATGGATAGCCGCAGAGTTCTCACCCAGAAGGAGTCGTGTTCCAAAATGGCCTCCTACCAGCAACTTTGAAGTTTACGCTGGAGTCACTTGACGGTTTATATACATCAAGTTCCCAGATGTTTCGACTGGGCCCTGCTTATGTAGTTTCTCCACATGTGGCTTAAGGAGCAAATATACAACAAAGGAGTTTGACAAATGGCACCTAACACTATGTTACAAAATTGAAAACTGGATAAATGGGATAGCACGCCCAGGCAAAACAGAGACAGAAAACCTGGAATTAAATGAATGCATAAATAAATTTGGTTGGGGGAACATGACATAGCTTGGAATGCGCTAGAGAGATTAAGACTGGTTCTTTTATATGTTGTTGTTTCAAACAGCCCTTTTAGTATGCAAATACTTGTCTCAGTCACTTTTGCAATTACCTAGAATATTGGCAATTCCTTATAACTGTTGTCCTTACTAGCATTTTTAAAAGAGGAATGAAGGTTGAAAGGTCCTGACTTTCCCAAGGCTGCTTAGCCAGTCTTTGCAGATGGAATCCAGGGCTGCCCCTTGTGGGAGTTCATTTTGAAAGGTCGGGTATGAGTTGTATGAAAAAATGAATATGAACATGAACCCACATTTCCAGGTCCAAACTCAAGGCTGTATTTACTGTAGATGCTCAGAGAGGGAAGATGAACAGGCCCAGGGAAGGAGGAGGAGAATGAAAGTCAAGGCTCTCCGGTTATCAGCAATGTACCCCCTGCTGGTGTGGCTGTCTTAGTAGATGCCTAACAATGGTAATCCCCTGATGGTGGCCAATGACTTACTTGAGGTTCAGATTAACAAGGAATCTTTTTCTCCTTCATATAAAACACTTCCGTATTTGACAGCTTTCAGATATGCTTAATGGAACCAATGTAAGCTGGTAAATAAGGAGTGTGGGCGCCATTAAGAGTCTTCCCAAAGCTGTCAAATGCAGAAGTGTGCTATATGACGGAGAAAAACTGAGCCTTTTTTTAATATGGCACAAAAATAAGCCCAGAGTCATCATGGCCATAGTTCAATGGAAGAGTGCATGCTTTGCGTGAAGAAGGTTCCAGGTTTAATCCCCAGCATTTCCAGGCAAATAAAGATTTTTGTCTCAAACCCTGGATATCTAAAGCCAATCAGCATCAACAATAATGAGCTACATGAACCAATGGTCTGACTCAGTATAAGGCAGCTTCCTATGTTCTCTCATATGTGTTTGTCTGCCTCCCTGAACTCTATGGCCTTGTTCCTCCTCTTCCTCCTTCTCTCCTGTTTGTTTACCTGCCTTTAAAACATGCAGGCCACAACAAGAGTGAAAAGAGTAAGAAGCTACCAGATGTCTTGCTGCCTCCTCCTTCTCAGTAGTGGCACAGCTTGGACCCAAAGAAAGAGACAGTGAGTGGGCAGCAGCAACAATAGTGAGGGGGAGGTGGGCACTCTCAAGGTGCCAAGTCCCAGGGTTGTATTAAAATAAGTTCTGCTTAGAACTTGAAATGAATGGACCTAGGTTAGTCACATAAATAGATTTCAACAGTGAGTAAGCCTAGCATTGGCTAGAACCCCAAGTGCTTGAAGACCTGGACCTGACTCTGCATTCTGCAATAAGGAAAACTGTTATGTACTGAGCTTGGATCCTAGAACAATAGACAGGTAGGATCCTAGAAGGCAGCAACCTGATTGGTCTGCAGGAGCAGCCCAAGCCAGCTCCAGGAGGAAGTGAATCAGCAGCCTGATTGGCCTGCAGGAACAGTCCAATCAGGCTCCAGGAGGGGAGATGAATCAGCCAACCACAAGGGACCCATTGTGTAAATAATGTATATATAGCCAGAGGTTTGGGGAGAAAGCACTCACTCACTGTTTACCATGAGCTGAAATGAAGTGCATGAAATCAACACTCAACTCCGAGTATATTTCAAAAACATACCTCAGATTCTTCCATAATATTTTGCTAGCATTTATCTCATACAATCCTGTATTATCTTGGCCTGCTAAGATGCATGCAGCTCATCAGCAATGCATTGTAACCTGCCAGAAACTTAATATACCTCCTGGTTGTTGCAGTCCCCAGTCAACAAAAACAAGATACAGTAGTGCCTTGGTTCTCGAACTTAATCCATTCTGGGAGTCCATTTGGCTTCCAAAAAACGTTTGCAAACTGGAAGACTTACTTCAGGGTTTGTGGCGTTCGGGAGCTGATTTGTTCGACAACTAAGCCGTTTGAGAACCATGGTGCCACTGTGCATATTTCAGCTCCTGGTAGGCCACTCTACATACTAGTAGAGTGCTTTTGGGTTGATGGGTCATAAGCTATTAAGATAAGCCTATCTTAATGTTTCTCATGTTCTCATAGAATTTGAATCAGAAGGAGACTCTAGGGCAGGGGTCTGCAACCTGCGGCTCCGGAGCCGCATGCGGCTCTTTTACACCTTTGCCGCGGCTCTGGGGCAGATACTAGCGAGGGGACGAGGCGCATTGTGTGCCCCGACACTCTCCACTGTGGCGGGCGCTGTACTGGCTGTGATGTCGCATGGGGGCGGTGCGTGCGTTAGTCACGCACCATCCCAACGTCACCTTCCTGCCCACTGTCAGATCAGAGGGCAGCGGCGCGCATGCTTTAAATGTCACAATGGTTTTGCGGCTCCCAGGTTATTGTTTTTCTTCGGAAACGGGTCCAAGTGGCTCTTTTTGTCTTAAAGGTTGCAGACCCCTGCTCTAGGGGAAGAGTCTTGAAATCCACTGAAGTCATGCACGCATCGTCTTTTCATTGCTCATCATATAGTTAGATCCTAAATTGTAATCAATCTTCCAAACACTGAGAAATGTTATATCCTTTTCCAGGTTCTAATTTCCTCAATATTATTTTGCACATGTTCTCTTTTCCACTGCCACTTGAGAATTGTGGCATGGAGGCAGGGCAAGTGAGCCTGTTGTCTAGGTAACCACACAAGACTCGCTTTCATGCTGCATACCTAATGCCAGGAGGACAGGTTTAGTAGCAGACATTGTCCATCCCCTACCACCACTGCTGCACATGTCTCTGCTGCTTTACTCCTCTGTCAGCCAGCCCAGGCTGCTTGGTTTGGCCAGGGGGGTCAGATCAGTGGGAACCGTCTGATCCTACACCACCAAGACCAGAGAATCCACCCCCAGTAAAGGCAGGCAAGACATGAGTCTGACTAAAATCACACATGACCCAAAAACCCAAAGGAATCATAGAATCATAGATTTGGAAGAGACCACAAGGGCCATCGAGTCCAACCCCCTGCCAAGCAGGAAACACCATCAGAGCACTCCTGACATATGGTTGTCAAGCCTCTGCTTAAAGACCTCCAAAGTAGGAGACTCCACCACACTCCTTGGCAGCAAATTCCACTGTCAAACAGCTCTTACTGTCAGGAAGTTCTTCCTAAGGAGCAGGGGAATACATAGATGCCTTGGAAAGGATGCAACTTTAATAAATTGTTGTCATCTAGGAGTTGCATTCCCCAAACATTGGCATTTGCTTTTGTAAAGGACATCCCATTTACATGACACAGAACACAAGCCCTACCCTTGGGCAGTACATCAGTTTCTCAAGCTTCCATGCAAAGCAAAGGGTGCCATGTCTGATGAATGTGGGTTGCACAGGTATAGAAGTGGGGGGGAGGGTCCATTTCCTAAAAGTTCATAAAGAATTGTGAGTAGGTCACTGATATAATGGGGCAGAGACTCCTGTCCCTCAATAAAACACCCCGTGAGCAGCTAAAGTTTGCATTGCAATTGCATTACAGTGGTACCTTGGTTTATGAACTTAATCTGTTCTGGAAGTCTGTTCTTAAACCAAAACCATTCTTAAACCGAGGCGCGCTTTCCCTAATGAGGCCTCCCGCGCCTGTGCCTTTTCACTGTTCAGATTCCATTCTTAGACTGAGGTAAAGTTCTCAAACCAAGACACTATTTCGGGTTTTGCAGAGCTTGTAAACCAAATCATTCTTAAACTGGACTGTTCTTCAACTGAGGTACCACTGTATTTGCAATCCTTAACAACATTCCTGATTGAGGTGGTGGAGAAACTGGGGCCTGCAGTGCAGAAAGGTTTGTTGAAATAACCCTAGCCAGAGGCAACTGACAAATCCTAGTGCTGGACAGTCTAAATATCAGCGAGTCTTTGTGGGAGTTCCTTTTTTTATTTTTTAAGGTCTCACTGTTTCTGCTGATTAACAGATGCCCCATTCTGCTTATAGAACCTGCATGCTCATGGGTAAGAGTGTTCAGCACAAACAAAAACCTCCCCCTTCCCCTTTTCTCTCTTTCTTGCCCTTTTTTCTTTCTCTTTTGTCCCTCCACTCTTTTCTTCTTCCTTCTTTAAAAGAATCTGCTGACCCATTTCAATCTACATTTCTCCTTTCCTACAAACACAGCTCTTTCCTTTCTCTTTGGCAGGCATGGTCTACCATGTGCATCGAGAGATGAAACATTGGCTCTTGGCGTTGTTTTCCGAGCCTGGCTTTGGATCCTCACTTAATAGCTTCCCAGTTTTTGTAGAAAACTTGTTGTGTGGAACTGTTGGCAAGAATGGATGAAATAACATCCAAAGAACAATCCAAACACAAAGCAATGAATAAAATGGCATCTATTGGAAGAGCAGACGATGCACAACAGCCTGTATGTCAACAGTTAAGGGCTTCTCCAGAGTGTTCAGGGCTGCTGAGCAGGGAAGGTAAAACAGCCTTTTCCAGTACTTCCAGTATGCTTTCTGCAGACCTGTAGAACTATGGCAGTTCCCAGTGCTCTACATACTCATTATTGGTGGAACTAAGGGAAAGTGCCTACGGATGGTCCGATAGATAAAGAGAAGCATGGCACTCCCAGGACTCACAAAAACTAATAGCTGGAAATATCCATAGGTAAGGGTTGCATTTGCGCATGAGCTGGGAAATGGTTTAGGGATATTCTGGGCAATTCTGGCTAATAAGAATTTGCCCTTAAACTGACTTAAATGAGGCTACATAGATTAATATGGCCTCAGCCCAGTCTACCTGAAGGATCATCTCCACCCCCATGGTTCAGCCTGGACACTGAAGTCCTCCTCTGAGGGTCTTCTGCTGGTTTCTTCACTGTGAGAAGTGAAGTTACAGGGGACCAGGCAGAGGGCCTTCTTGGTAGTGGCGTCCTCCCTGTGGAACTCCCTCCCTTCGGATGTCAAGGAGATAAAGAACTACATAACTTTTAGAAGGCATCTGAAGGCAATCCTGTTTCAGAAAATTTTTAATGTTTGATGTTTTACTATGTTTTTATATATGCTGTAAGCCACCCAAAGTGGCTGGGGTATAAATATTAGTAGTAGTAGTAGTAGTAGTAGTAGTAGTAGTAGTTTGCGAACAGGTTCTATTTATGCAACAAAGTTCTAAAAAAAGGTCAAGAAAGAGGGGAAGAAACACCATACAAATAAAAATAGTACAGGATCCATCCTCACATTGCACATTGAAATAGCCCATATGTTCTACAAGGATTCACAAATTTATTCCTTCTTAAGAAAAAATAGGGTATGTCTGTATGCTCCATAAATGTAATATAAAGTGTTAATTTTGTCATGATTGTATAGTCCCATTGTTATTATGCCATTTTTTTCATAGGACTATAGCTGTTCTCCTCTTCCCTGCAGTGAAGACTAATTAAGGCTCAGTATACACATGGAGCAGGATGAGGTGGAAGACTCCAAAGGTGATAGATTGCGCCACTTTGGCATAAAGGCAGGGCACTAGATTTCTGAATGCTGCCTAATGTTAGGGGAGAAATATCTACAAGTAGACACTGGGTAGGCCCGGATGCTTTCTGCCTAAAGTACTGCTTTTCTGCTTCCAGGAAGCTGAGCTTTGTTTTGTTGTTAAGTAGGGGAGCATTCTGCCTGCTGTCTGAAGTGATATGTTGCATCCCACCACCTCATTCTACTGCACAGGTAAACCAGGAGTAAGCTAATATAGACCTAAACTGACCTGATTCCAAATATCCCAGTTTGTGTTGTCTGGTTTATGGACTGGGCAAGTGGTTAAAAAAGAAGCTGTATCTATCCTGACCTGGATTGGGTTCAATCTGTAATGTGGAAATGCAGTTGCGTAGCTGTGTACTGGCTGGCCCTCATGCAAGCATAGTCTTATGGGCGGGGGGGTGGGAGGCGACTTGAGTACTTAACAAAAAGCATCCATGAGTATCTGAGGATACAGGAAAGGACCAAGACCCAGAATACCATTGGGAGCTTTTATGTGTCTGCTCCCCTATAATTTCTGAAAAACAGTCTAGTAAATACCAATTCCCTGGTAATGACTCCCCCAACCATCAAATTTAGGATGACCCTTCTGACATAACCCCCTCCCCAACAGAATTTCCCCCCAGCCACATCTGTTGCCTAGCCAGACCTTTCATGTAGTCTAATCATGAGTCCCCTGCATGATGTGGTTATTGCCCAGGTTGACCCTCCCTCTGAGAAGTCCAGATCAGTGTATGACACCTAGACTATCTGAGCACTTCTTGTCAATGACAGCAGCCCCTGGTCCTGCACAAACAGTACTCAACATGGATCTGCCATTGACTAATTATGGCTCAATACTGACAATGCAATAGGGTCGTGTAATTCGTGTTCTTAGACATTCTGACCCAGGACAGGCTATTTGTGGTACCTGGGAGATGAAGAAAATATCAGCAGATCGCGCTACTAACACATCCAGTTGTTGAACATATTTTGTAATTAAAGATTCTGTTTCCTCTTGCGAAGACTCCCAGCTCAGTTCTCCACTTAGGCATTTTGTATAATTAATGTTCTTGGATTTCTGTTCTTTTTGTTTTCTTTTTTGCTGCGGGGCTTGTTTAAAAAATTTAATAGGCCTCTAACTGTTGACATAATTGTATGAAATAAATTGTCCTAAATCAGATTTACATGCTATTCAGACTCCTTTTAAACAGTGAGCTTTCTTCGGTAAATAACTATAGAAACTCACATAAATCATAATCTCTTCTTCAGAATCAATCCTGGGTTCAGAGATCTCCCCATGACGCAGATCAAATTAGGCAGTTCTGCCAGAACGCAAATAGGGTGTTCTGTGATCTGTGGCCTGATGACCCCCATCTGAACCACTAAACAGAACTTTCCCTCTGGACCCTTTTACCAACAAATTCTGAATTTTGATCCTAATCTGTGGGTGGGTGGGGCTCCACCCCATCCATCACCCCAGCACTTAGCTTATGAATCCAACCCAATGCATTTTCCCACCAAAGTTGTGACAATTGCTATGAGGAAGGCAAAACCCACAGACAGGTCCAATATGTCTGAAAGCAAATTCCTTCCTGGCCCCAAATGTGGCGACTGATGAAGGCCCAAAAAACTTTAAAGGACTATTTTGAGATTAACATGAACACTACGGTGGAAAAAAGAACTATCTGGGATGCAAGTAAGGCCGTGATGAGGGGGTTCTTGATACAACAGAATACTATAAAGAAAAGGAAACAAAATGAAAGGAAGGACAAAATTTTGGAAAGAATTAAAGAGCTAGAGAAGAAGCTAAGATCTAACCCGAAGTCTCAGCCGACTCTCCGAGAAATTAAACTTCATCAAGCGCAATACTCCAAATTGATAAACCAGGAAATAGAATGGAAGATCAAAATAATGAAACAAAAAACTTTTGAATCGGCTAATAAATGTGGAAAACTGCTAGCTTGGCAGTTGAAGAGGAGACAAAAATTAAACACAATAACAAGTTTAGAGATTGAAGGAAGAAGTATTCAGAACCCCGGAGAGATCAGAAAGAGTTTCCAGAGATATTTCAAAAAATTATATACTCAAGGGCCACAAAACGAAACAGAGATGAAACGATTTTTGGAGAAAAATGGACTAATAAAGTTGTCAGAAGAAAACAGAACAATCCTGAATGGCAAAATAACACGACAAGAGATTGAGCAGGCCATCCAGAACATGAAACAGGGCAAATCGCCAGGGCCGGATGGGCTGACCTCCAAGTACTACAAGATACTGAAAGACTATCTGATACAGCCATTGTTGGAGGTCAGCAATGAAATTATGGAGGGGAAGAAGGCGCCGGAGTCGTGGAAGGAAGCTTTTATTACGTTGATACCAAAATCGGAAATTGAAAAGACACAGCTCAAGAACTACCGTCCCATCTCCCTTTTAAATGTGGATTACAAAATATTTGCAGATGTTTTGGCAAGTAGATTCAAGAAGGTTTTAAACGAAGTAATTCATAAAGACCAGGCAGGCTTTCTCCCAGGCAGACATATGTCTGCTAACACAAGGAACATTATAGACATATTGGAACTTTTGCAAACAGACATAAACACTAAAGCAGTTTTAATTTTTATAGATGCGGAGAAGGCCTTTGACAACATATCCTGGAAGTTTATGAAGGGGAATTTAAAGGAAATGGGGGTGGGTCCGGGGTTCGAGAATGGGATTGATGCGATATACTCGGAACAAAAGGCCAAATTGATAGTTAACAATGTGGTTACAGAAGAGTTTAAAATTGAAAAAGGTACACGACAAGGCTGCCCGATTTCCCCGCTATTATTTATCTCGGTTCTGGAAGTGCTCCTGAATATGATTAGAGGGGACAGGCTGGTGGAAGGGATCCGGGTTGGAGGGAAACAATATAAACTTAAAGCGTTTGCAGATGACCTAGTTCTGACACTACAGGAGCCAGAATCTAGTACGAAAAGAGTACTACAGCTGATTCAGGATTTTGGTCGACTGGCGGGATTTAAATTAAATAAACAAAAAACTAAAGTCTTGGGGAAAAATCTGACAGATACCGAGTCGGGACGGTTTCAGAGAGAGACAGAATTAACTGTGGTTAAGAAAGTGAAATACCTAGGGGTAAACATAACAGCAAAAAATTTGAGTCTATTTAAAGATAATTATGAGAAATGTTGGTTGGAAATTAAGAGAGACCTGGACAGTTGGTCAAAACTAAAACTTTCATTGTTAGGCCGAATAGCCGCCATCAAGATGAATGTATTGCCAAAAATGTTATTTTTGTTCCAGACTTTGCAGATCGTAGACAAAACGGAGTGCTTCCGGAAGTGGCAGAAAGATATTTCAAAATTTGTCTGGCAGGGCAAAAAGCCCAGAATTAAGTTCAAGATACTAACGGATGCGAAAGAAAGAGGGGGCTTTGCCCTGCCAGACTTAAAATTGTACTACGAAGCCGCAGCGTTCTGCTGGCTAAAAGACTGGCTACTTCTTGAGGACACGGATGTACTGGATCTGGAAGGTTTTAACAATGCATTTGGATGGCATGCATATTTATGGTATGATAGGGTTAAGACCATTAAGGCCTTTAAGAACCATATTGTCAGGAAAGCAGTATTTAATGTCTGGATAAGATACAAAGACTTACTGGAGAAAAAAACTCCGAGGTGGCTGTCACCCATGGAGGCTAAGGCCCTAAAAAAAGTCAATATGGAGGCCAATTGGCCAAAATATTGGGAGATATTAGAAAGAGATGGAGAAAATTGGAAATTGCAGAGTCTAGAGAAAATAAAAGATAAAGTGCGAGACTGGCTACACTATGCTCAGATTAAGGAAGTATTCAAGAATGATAAAAAGTTAGGATTCCAGGCGGAGAAATCGAAGTTGGAAACAGAACTGTTAGAACCTAAGACTAAAGTACTTTCAAAAATGTATAATTTGCTGCAGAAATGGAACACACAAGACGAAATGGTTAAACCGGCAATGATAAAGTGGGCACAGGATATTGGGCATAATATCACGTTTGAAGATTGGAAAAGGTTGTGGACCACTGGGCTGAACTTCACTGCATGTAATGCTCTGAAGGAAAATGTAATGAAAATGATATACAGATGGTACATGACCCCAGTTAAACTGGCTAAGATATACCATTCGTCTGATAATAAATGTTGGAAATGTAAGGAAAATGAAGGAACATTCTTTCACCTCTGGTGGACTTGCCCTAAAGTGAAGGCCTTCTGGGAGATGATATATAATGAGCTGAAAAAGGTGTTTAAGTATACCTTTACCAAGAAACCAGAGGCCTTCCTCCTGGGCATCGTCGGCCAGAATGTGTTAAAGAAGGATAGAACTTTTTTTATGTATGCAACAACGGCAGCAAGGATATTGATCGCTAAGAATTGGAAGACGCAAGAATTACCCACCCTGGAAGAATGGCAGATGCAGCTGATGGACTATATGCAGCTGGCTGAGATGACCGGCAGAATCCGAGATCTGGGAGAAGAGAGAGTTGAAGAAGACTGGAAGAAATTTAAGATTTATTTACAAAAATATTGTAATTTGGCGGAATGTTGATTGGGATGCCAGAATAGAAATAATTGTCTATCACTAAACTAGATTTAAGTTTAATTATATTTTAATGACTGAACCTAAAGACTTATTTACAAAATGATAATTTGCTTGGAAATATCTTTAAAACGATGCAAGTGTGTGGGGGAGGTGTGGGGGAGTCCAAAGTTATGATGAAAAGATGTTAAATAATTAATGTTATTTTACTGAATATGTCTTCTTGTATTGGAAAACCTTAATAAATATATATATATATATATATAAAATGTGGCGACTGATGTATGGCAAAGCCATACATGCGCGCTGCCTGCTTGCAGCCCAAACTTGTGAAGGGGGTGTTGTTCGCCAGCCAACCATGCTGCCCACACCAAGCACAAGCAGCATATAAACTGGGTTGGCTCTTCCTTCCAAAGGCCATGATTGGCCAGTTCAAACCAAAATTGAGCAGGCAATCCTTAGAGCCCCCTTGGCTGGCCAAGGTCAAAGATGAGCTGCCCGCATGAGCAATGGATCACCCTCCTTCCTTCACTCGGCTCACTGATGTCGCTCAAGCCTCAACTTCCATTGTACCTGAAGGAGGTAAGCAGTCTTTACCTGTAGGCCTGTGCCCTTCTTTAATAGCTGTGAACCTGTGCTATTCATTTGAACCTGAGTTAGCGGAGTGGGCATGGTGAGAGCATAGTTAAACATTACATCCAGGGATCTAAGGTATCATGTGTGGGTCAAGTCTCCAGACTCCTCCACCTCCTTGGTCTGAGAGAAATCCTGCCAAGGAGCTGTATTCAAAGAGTGTTAATACCAATTATCAATACGTGTATGGAGCCTGATTTTAGTTACTAACAGTTCAGCCACACTTCAGCTTGCCCCATCACTTACTCCTGGGGAAATGAGCAAACGTCAAAGGTTTTCTCCAGATTGACACTGGCTGTGATTTAGCACTAAAAAGTGGGCTTTTCAGGGGAAAGCAGTGGGGAAAAGGCAAAAGGCTCGGATCCATGTTTTCTAGGCATGGGGAAAGCGGAAGTCTGGACAAGCCCTAAGGTATAACAGACAACACAGAAGGTAGAGGGCAGTTAGAGGTAGAAAAAGCAAGTTCAGAAAGTTTGAGAAACTCAGATCGTAAAGAATTATTATTGACCAAAAGTTGAGGTAGCCTCAAATTACCTTGTAGGCTTGATATTTGCTAGTGGAACATTTTCATCTTGTACTTTGCTTTAGGGATTGATGGGGAAGAAATCATATCACTTCCCCATTTTTTAAAATGAAAATGTCTTTATCCTATGAGCATGAAGATTTTTCTCTTTTTGCTTTTCTGGGATGCATTAATATTTTAGATGGATAGACTGGGACATATCTTACAAGCATCAGTGAAAAGTCCCTTCAAATTTCCAGATTCTTCCCCCAACTTCTAATATCACAGCGAGCAGTAACAATTAATAAACTAAGTTTTTTCAGCCCTTATGAAAACTCCAACATCCCCTCCCTGATGAGGAGAGCTCAAATTCATAACTTCACTTTAAAAAAAATAACATGTTTTTTTAATGGAACTGGAGTATTTCAAATGATGTTCTTGGGAGTGAAGGGCAGCTTGTTTTTCTATTATTAAAATAAATTATTAAACATGTGGTATTAAATGCAAGGAATGATCTAACAAAATCAAAGCATTTCTTATTGCATTTTGCCATGTGCTGTGTAAAGAATTCAGCTCATTCTTTACAGAGCATTGCATAATGCTAGTTGACATAAAGCTGGTTTCAAAACACGTGATGGCTATCTTACATGTGCCCTTAAATAATTGATTAACTGGGGTTTTTTTGTTTTTTAGAAAAATGTCACCTATTTCTCCACAGAGATTCAACCTGGCTAACAAAACTGAACAGAACAAACCTAATCTCCTTTAAAAAAGCAACAACAACCAATATGCATTCAAGTTTATAAATGGACCCATTTCCAATTCTGCTTAACAAACGTAACACAGAACTGATCCAGCAAAATAAAAAGAGAAAATATGCAATTAACCAAATTCCATTTTTAAAAGCCAGATCTTCAGCAACTGCTTGAAGCAGTATAGTTATAGTGCCTAATGGACCTCGCCTGGGAAGGCATACCATAGGAACCACTGCCAGAAACTAACAGGAAGAAGTCATGCAGCAATAATGATGAGAACTAGAGAGTCTACATCAGGTACAAGGTGGATGTTTTTAGACGCCAACTCCCATCTGTGTCCATTGGCTATGCTGGCTGGGACTGATGGGAATTGGAGACCAACTTCAGAAGGACCAGCAGGTGTGCATCCCTGGAACAATCTAGATGACTGCATTGTAGCAGCCTGACATATGTATCCACCCAGAAACAAACCAGGAAACATTATAGCTTAGTATGAATCTGAGCATAAGATTTCAATTGTGCCCTGAGGCCCCCAAGCCCTTCCCCAAGTAAATAACTTCACACTGACGCGTAATTTTGGTTTAACTTTATTGATTACAGCAAAGTGAGTGGTATTGGCTTTGGCACTGGCAACAGACTATAACTGACTCCTGCCTCTCTGGCTGGTAGTCTGAAAGGGTAAACACCAAACGAGAGAGCAACATCAATGAAGATCAAACGAAGCTCACCCCGGGGTTCCTGTGGTCCTAGACCTAGCCCCATGTCGCACTGCCACTTTTATAGGCCGCCACCAATCATGCCACCTGCACTGATTGGCTCAAACGGCTTGGTGTGATTGTGGGGTCATACAAACAAGGCCTGGGCCACGCCCAGCACCTTCAACCTGGTGGGGGGTTGTCTCAGGGGCCTGTGCACAACCAGTACCCTCGTTAAAGAGGATCCCATTTGATTTAAAAAGTCAGGCCTATACAAAACAGAGCTGACACCGTAAGCTAAACCAAAACTAGGAATTGGCATATTTAGTGATTTGGATATAATTTCATTTGGCATAGGGTGGATTAGCATGTACACAGAAACCCTCTTCAGACATTCTACTTATATGTAATGTTAGACTTGTTAAGAATATTTCCAATTAAAGCTAGAATTTTAGAAAATGTTTGCTTATTAAGGCTATACACTAGAGGCGGTGAACTTTTTTAGCCAGCTCTGTCTGACAGGTGGGCAGGGTAACTGACACCATAAGCTGGACACTTGTTCCAAAGAACAGCAGAAATGCTTATCAGGCACAAACAGCTCCATCTGAGAGGACACCAGTCATAAACATGCTGAATGCACAGACAACAAAGATTGCATGCCATGTTTCAGTCTTGACTGAGGGATGAGAGGGAGGTGCAATATTTGGATGTCAATGCCCAGGACAGTGTTTGACGTCAACACTCTTCCGATGGCCCAGGAAGGAATTGGGACAGAGTTTTGGAATGCAGAAGGCACTGTCTGAGGAAGTGGTCTTAGAGAAGCCTCCATCAGCAAACAGCACACTCTCAAGCAATTGGTCACCCCTTGCCTGAAAGTGACCGTGACAATGAATGAATGAATGAATGAATGAATGAATGAATGAAACTTTATTTGTGTCAGGCATCGGCCATAGCAACAAAAGAACATTGTGGTATACACAGAACAAAATAAGAAGTTGATTATATAAAACACAGGTTAGAGTCCTACATCAGCAGTCAAATAGTGGACCTTATTCTTATATGACTATGAATGTTTAGGACAGCTTATTATACACATATAACTAGCTATGCATGTGCTTTAATAAATGTTATAGAAATGGTGCCTAATTGCAATTAGTTGACCTGTCTCTCATTACATGAGTTAGAACCCTAGAAGATCAGGATCTAAACTACAAAGGAGGCTTCCTGCTTCAGACATTCTCTCAACAACTCATGCACAGGAAACAGCATAGGGTGTTCATCCCTGCTCAGATGTTGTTTTTACACATGAGTAGAATGCCTAAATATTTCTCTTACAAACAGCACAATCTTATGTGTAGTTACTCTGCAGTATGTTCCCCTGTGTTCAGAGGAGCTTACTAGCATATACGTGCTTACAGAATTGTAGCCTAAATATATTTTTCTTTTAAAGAGAGAGAGAAAAACTAGATTGTGAATTAGGGCTGTGCACTATACTCCAGAGACAGCTGATGTGATTTTAGTTTTAGTTCTTAAAAAATTTAGACAGAGCCCAAAAAGGAAAGAGCTCCAGTATGGCCTTTACACTGCACTCCAATTTTCTCTAAAATGTCATACTGGTTATTATTTTATTTATGCCATTTTGTGTTGAAAATTGAAAGGGAACCCCATCCCAACTATAAAAGCATCCAGAGCTGCTTAAAAATTTCTTTTTAATGTTTTATGATCTAACTTTCTAACTAGTTCCTACTTAAAGTTCCGAACAGGTAAGCTCAGGCCATTGCATTTAGTTATTAGAACTTCTTTCCCTCTTCACACAAGAAAGGCAGAATCTAGAGGAAGAGTCTTAATATTGCCAGATGTTCATGAAGACAGAAATCCTCTTGTCTGAAAAAGTTCACGGAGAGGAGAAATACAGCTCAAGTGCAACCATAATCATCTTTCTGCTGTTTACACCTACCTTTACCTTGCAGAATGTGGTGCTCTTCTAGAGACATTGTCTATATGACTAGGGTGACCAGATTCAAAGGAAGACATTTACACCTGCACCGTTGCTCATTGTGCAGAAGAAGCAATATCATCAGGCCCAGGTTTTTCCTCTAACACTACACAACAATCCCTTCTCTCTCTACACAACTATGACAAAACACTCCATTATGCTGAATTAGAAGAGGTTCCATTGCTCATTGGAGGTTTTAAAGAAGACATTGCATGGCCATCTGCCACAAATGCTTTGGTTGTGATTCCTGCATTGCAGGGCATTGCATTAGATGATGCTTGGGGTCCCTTCCAACTCTACAATTCTATTGTTTTATGATGGGTTTTGGTCCTACCCTGTGGAACAGGAGAGAAGAGAGATGCTAAGATCTAAATTCTGCTCTGAATGGGTGGGTTGGGATGATGAGCAGCCGCAAGAAGCAAGAGAATGAAACTGAATTTCTCTTGGGGGATTGGAGTTACTCCCTGTCGTAAACTCCTTGAGCAATCAGGAAGCCTGTCAGCACAGCATCAGCTGGTTTAAATAGAATCTGAGATAATGTCCTGGTCCTTCGCAGGCTCATAAGTAGAGAGGAGTGGACTGTGAAATGGAAACAGCATCCAATAAACTTCCACACAGAAACAGACATGCACAAATTTATGAAGTGTGGCTAGGCAAAGGGAAGAAATGCGGTTCTGTTTGCCTTAGAATGCAAACTTCTTTAACTTGCCCTTCCCAAATCAATCTGTGGACTAAAACACAGCTATCATTTGACATTCACACATTTTGTAATGCAGTTCTCCAACAAACAGTGTGTACAAAAATGCATAAATGAAGGGGAAAGGTGTGTACATTGATAAAAATACAAAAATGCATCATATTTTGATAAATTGCTTGCAAAATAGGTGCATTAGCCAAAACTGCATACCAAAATTCTGACAAATTTTCATGGCCATTTTTTTTAAAAAAAGAAAGAAAGAAATTACCAGAAATGGGGTGAAATGATCAGAAAAAATAAAAACTGAAGATATTCCCCCAATTTTAAGAGTCTGTGTTCCAGTGCACTCTTCTTTGCTTATAATTTCTCCTGAAGTTCATGAAACATTTCCCCAAGGAATTTATGACTGTGATGATATTATTATCATTTTCATCCTTATTGAAGATGTTGCCTTGGTTTTCCTCCAATAAAAAAAATAATCAATGTTCAAGGGTTCTCACATACTAATGTACATACAATGTGATAAAAATAAACAGGAGATTAAGAAGCTGCATAAAATAACCTAACAGCAAACAGTAGGATTCAGCCAAATGCTGGGAAAGCTGTCAGCAGATAAAAATCATGAAGATGTTCTTAGCCAATTTCCCCAGGCAGACATTCTATAAAGTGGGCACCACTGCAGAAATTGCCCTGCTTAGACAGATGATATGTTATTGTTCTGCTTTGTAAAGAACACTTTGTTATTCAATGGTCACATATTCTTATTGAAAATTGTAAGACGTGGGAGTGTTCTTTGAATATATTATAAAAGTATGCTAATGCTCATTGTTCCCCATTATGTTGTCCAAACGCCATGTCACTGTTCCCACTGTGAACCATCCACTCTCCATATTCTCTCTCCTTCCTCTTCCCATATTTCCGTGTGTGTTTAGGTATGAATATGTAAATGGTCCCTTTCTGATAATTAGGCTGCAACAACCCTATGGACAGTAAGCCCAGATGAACACAGTGGGATTTAACTTCTGAGTACGCTTGCAGAGGACTGCACTGCGTAACAGATAACATTGAGTTTGCGGCGTTAGTACTTAGTTCTTAGTGAAACGAAGCACATTTCTGTGGAAATAATCTCCATTCAATTTTTCCTTGAAGGAAAAGCCACAGTGTATGGTCAGATGCAGTGCTATATTCCAAGTCTAGATTCTGGTCTTGCACCATTTTCCCATCCAAAACCCTCCTCTCTGAGTTTTATGTTACATAACTTGGAGAGTATGGGGATAGGTCATGATTTTATAAACGATATTAAAGCGATCTATCAAGAACAAAAAGCTAAAATTATTGTAAAAAATGTGGTTTCAGAGGAAATTAGAATTGGGAAGGGAACCAGGCAAGGGTGTCCACTGTCCCCTCTGCTGTTTATCTCGGTTCTGGAGGTCTTGCTAAGTATGATTAGAAAAGACAAACATGTTAAAGGTATTACAGTAGGTTCGAAACAATACAAATTAAAAGCCTTTGCTGATGATTTAGTTCTGACATTACAAGATCCAGACTCCAGTGCAGTTAAAGCACTGGAGCTAATACATGAGTTTGGTCAGGTAGCAGGATTTAAATTAAACAAGAGCAAGACCAAAGTAATAGAGAAAAATCTGGATAATGAAGAAAGGAAAATATTACAAGAAAAAAACGGGCCTAGATTTTGTGAAAAAAGTTAAATACTTGGGGGTGAACCTGTCTGGGAAAAATTTGAATTTGTATAAGGATAACTATGAGAAAATATGGAATGAAATTAAAATAGATTTAGAGGTGTAGTCTAACTTAAAATTGTCATTAATGGACCAGATTTCTGTGATTAAGATGAATGTGCTGCCAAATATGCTTTTTTTGTTTCAAGCCCTCCCAATTATAGACAATGTAAAATGTTTTAAAGAATGGCAAAAAGCTCTTTCTAGATTTATCTGGCAGGGGAGGAAACCCAGAATTAAATACAAATTACTTACGGATTCTAAAGAAAGAGGGGGATTCTCTCTGCCAGATTTAAAAATCTATTTTGAAGCCGCTGCACTTTGTTGGATTAAAGAATGGATGAAATTGGAAGATACAGATTACTAGATTTGGAAGGATTTGATAATGTATTTGGTTGGCATGCATATTTGTGGTATGATAAAGTAAAAGCCCATAAAGCATTTAAAAATCATATAATTAGGAAATCGTTGTATAATGTTTGGATAAAATACAAAGACCTTTTAGAAAGAAAGACGCCCAGATGGCTTTCACCAATGGAGGCAAAGGCCCAGAAAAAATTAAATATGGATGCCATATGGATGGCGGCTAACAGATTGAGGTTGAATCCTGACAAGACAGAAGTACTGTTTTTGGGGGACAGGGGGCGGGCGGGTGTGGGGGATTCCCTGGTCCTGAATGGGGTAACTGTGCCCCTGAAGGAACAGGTGCGCAGCCTGGGAGTCATTTTGGACTCACAGCTGTCCATGGAGGCACAGGTTAATTCTGTGTCCAGGGCAGCTGTCTACCAGCTCCACCTGGTACGCAGGCTAAGACCCTACCTGCCCGCGGACTGTCTTGCCAGAGTGGTGCATGCTCTAGTTATCTCCCGCTTGGACTACTGCAACGCGCTCTACGTGGGGCTACCTTTGAAGGTGACCCGGAAACTGCAATTAATCCAGAATGCGGCAGCTAGACTGGTGACTGGGAGTGGCCGCCGGGATCACATAACACCAGTTCTGAGAGATCTGCATTGGCTCCCAGTACGTTTCCGAGCACAATTCAAAGTGTTGGTGCTGACCTTTAAAGCCCTAAATGGCCTCGGTCCAGTATACCTGAAGGAGCGTCTCCATCCCCATCATTCAGCCCGGACACTGAGATCCAGCACCGAGGGCCTTCTGGCGGTTCCCTCATTGCGAGAAGTAAGGTTACAGGGAACCAGGCAGAGGGCCTTCTCGGTAGTGGCGCCTGCCCTGTGGAACGCCCTCCCACCAGATGTCAAAGAGAACAACTACCAGACTTTTAGAAGACATCTGAAGGCAGCCCTGTTTAGGGAAGTTTTTAATGTTTGAAGCTGTACTGTTTTTAATATTCAGTTGGAAGCCGCCCAGAGTGGCTGGGGAAACCCAGCCAGATGGGCGGGGTATAAATAATAAATTATTATTATTATTATTACCAAATGGTTGAAATATTATGACTTATTAATAGAGGAAGAGGAAGGTTATAAATTAAGACCATTTGAGCAAATTAAAGATAAGTTAAATTGGCTACATTACCACCAGATTAACAAATTGTATAAACTGGATAAGAAAAATGGTTTTGCCTTGGAAAAATCCAAGTTGGAGATGGAGTTGTTAGATACTGAAGGTAAAAACTTATCTAAAATGTACAAGCTTTTGCTGGAGTGGCATACGAAAGATGAACAAGTTAAATCGGTGATGATAGATTGGGCAAGAGATTTAGGACATAATATAATGTTTGAGGACTGGGAAAGATTGTGGAAGAAAGGGGTGAAGTTCACCGCATGTACTTTGTTAAAGGAAAATATTATGAAGATGATGTATAGATGGTATTTGACTCCTGCAAAATTCACAAAGATGTATCATAACTGTGATAATACATGTTGGAAATGTAAAGAAAAGAAAGGAACATTCTTTCATATGTGGTGGATCTGCCCCAAGGTGAAAGACTTCTGGGAAAAGATTTATAATGAATTGAAAAAAATGTTGAAATATACATTTACAAAGAAACCAGAGGCCTTTCTTCTTGGAATAATAGGTTCGGAATTGCCCAAGAAAGATGTTAATCTATTTTTGTATGCCACAACTGCGGCTCGTATTATGTTAGCTAAAAAGTGGAAAACTCAAGAATTACCAACGGTAGAAGAATGGCAGATGAAGATGATGGATTTTATGGAGCTAGCCGATCTAATCGGAAGAGTCCGCAACCAGAAGGAGGAGGAACACCATGAAGAATGGAAGAAATTTAATGATTATTTAGCTAAATTTGTTAAGGTAAAATAACTGGAAATAGCGTCCAGATACTCAATGGGTTTAGGATTGCACTTATGTTAACTGACAAAATAATATGTTTAATACAAGAAGGAAAAGATTTAAAGATGTTAACATTTAATTTAAAGGGTATTAAAATTGGGATTTGGAAAAGCGTTATAAGGATATGCAATTAAATTCAGCTAAGGGGAAACGAGGAAGTCGTTTTACAAAGTAAATAACTGTTATTTTCAATAAGGTTAGGATTTATGTTTGTTATGTTTTGTTTGTTTTATGTTTTTGTTTGTCGTTGATATTGTAAAAACTAATAAAATGTTTGCAAAAAACAACAACAAAACCCTCCTCTCCAATTACACTTTGCCTTTGTGTTCAATGCAACTAACCTTTGGGTAGGTGTCTAAAGGATTGCATTGTCACTGATTTTTCTAAACATCACCTTGGAAATCCTGGCTGAAAGGCAGCCTAGAAATATTTTAAAATAAACTAGGGCTATACCCCCTGCTCACAGAGCTCACCAAGCCCCCTTACCTGCCACTCGCTCCCTTTACATCTTGCTCAACCCCCTTCCATTACACCTCACCAAACTCCCCCAGCCCCTCCCCTTACACCCCTCGACCCCCTCCCCTTACACATCACCCAAACTGCACTCCCCATTCTCTTGCAAATTGGCCAAACCATGCCCCACTTCCCATGCAAATCTGCCAGTTCTCTCTATTGCCCCTCCTGAAGAGCTCATCAAGGAAGGGGTAAGGCTTTGAGCACCCTGTGGGACCGGCCGAGCAGGAGAAGGCGAAGCTGGCGTCAGTGAGGCAAGACACAGCCTTGCCATCAAGAACCAGGCACCACTTCCTTAGGTGGGATCAGAGACACCAGCTCAGGTGTGTTTCAACATGTGGTGGTCCCATCGGGTAAGAGAGTCTTGGAAATAAACTTGCCCTGCCTCATCTTTAACAGCTTGGCCCCCACAAAGTTGATGGGCATTCCCATTCAAATAGTGTGTGTGCACTGCGTCATGCGAACAGTTATGTAGAGTGAGGCTTACCTGGACTTCCACAAGTTGGCTTATCCAAGTTGGCACCCCTGTCTGCATCTACTGCTTTCCTTGCATACCTAGGAATCATGATTTCTGGACCCAGTGCTTCCTGCTGAGCTTATACTGTTAGTAGCCTGAATAAAAACCTTTGCCTTACTATCAAGTATGAGCAGCTGTCATTATGTTTTGGGTTGGGAGCATGACAAGAACAACTGCACGGTAAAAGCAATAAATCCCACCACACCAAAAAAAAAATTACAGTGTAAAAGAAAACAGAAATGGTGGTGTTTTCTTCAGTTGATGTTCAATTGAAGTTTCTGCAAGGAGATGTGATGCCAGGAAGCCGCAGGACACCTGCAGCTTTAGCAATAGGGGCCACTGTAATTAGGTAACACTGACCCTGGGTAACAGGCACTGCTGGGGAGGAAATAACTGCATAGCATGAGCTCGGGGCCTGAGAGACAACCTAAGGACTTGCGCTTGTCATTAACCCCTCGTAATTGCTCTGTGCCCAGTGGGATTGTAAAAAGAAAATGAACCGCTGATAGAATGCGTGACAGTGAAAAGTTTTTTTTAAGGGCGGTGACTTTCACCTGCTACCTGCACTAGCATGAATGGTTAGATCCTCTCCATTCAGTTTCTAATAGCTGGTATGAAAATTTTATCTGATTTTCTACTTCACTCTTTTGAAATATTGAAGGTTGATAAATTATTAAACCAAATGTAAAATGTTACAAATGTGCGTACGTTTCGTAAAGAAGCCTGCTCAGGCAGGCTGCATAATGGGCCTGTTTCTGCCGTGCAAATAAGCTCAAATCAAGCTTCCTTTCTTTTCTCCATCTGTCTCAAGGTCTGACTACTTATTCATGAGACATCCAAGTGCTGTATATTTCCTAAGCTTTCTGCTCCACCTCATTTGATCTTGTTCTCTACAGCTCTCCAATACTTTTAATGAACTTTCAGGTACTCTGATTTTTTACTCCTTTTTGAAGCACTTGGAAATCAAGCACCAGTTGACTTTGGGAGGACTATCAGCATGTTCCTGTGTAATGCAGAAATGTAATATAAATATTGTGTTATGTTTTATTAGATCTTATTTTTTGTGGTTGTAAGTTTTTAAGAATTGTTTTTAGTGTGTTGTATTTTAAATTGTTGCAACCTGCCTTGGGACCTTAGCGGGAAAGGCAAATAATAAATGATGATGGTGATACCACTGTGCTGTTTTGCTAATGTTGGAGAGCTGGCAGTCAACGATACCTTTCTGTTATATCCTTTGGTCCATGGAAGACTCATAAAATTTACATGCATGTGGATGGAGCTTTGCATCCATATTGGGACACTACTGTCCTATTTTATCCGGCCTCGGTCCTGTATACGTGAAGGAGCGTCTCCACCCCCATTGTTCAACCCGGACACTGAGATCCAGCGCCGAGGGCCTTCTGGCGGTTCCCTCATTGCGAGAAGTGAGGCTACAGGGAACCAGACAGAGGGCCTTCTCGGTAGTGGCGCCCGCCCTGTGGAACGCCCTCCCATCAGATGTCAAAGAGATAAATAGTTACCTGACATTCAGAAGACATCTTCAGAAGGCAGCCCTGTTCAGGGAAGTTTTTAATATGTAACGCTGTACTGTTTTTAACACTGATTGGGAGCCGCCCAGAGTGGCTGGGGAAACTCAGCCAGAGGGGCGGGGTATAAATAATAAATTATTATTATTATTATTATGAGCTGTTCGACAGTGGAATTTGCTGCCAAGGAGTGTGGTGGAGTCTCCTACTTTGGAGGTCTTTAAGCAGAGGCTTGACAACCATATGTCAGGAGTGCTCTGATGGTGTTTCCTGCTTGGCAGGGGGTTGGACTCGATGGCCCTTGTGGTCTCTTTCAACTCTATGATTCTATGATTCTATTATTATTATTATTATTATTATTATTATTATTATTATTATTATTATCCTTCCTCCACAATAATACTACTTAGTTCCAGGTAAAACCATGATCTGATCTGAATCATATGATTCGGACACACATTCCTCCAATGGCAGAAAAGGAAAATCACCCCAACTTACTGGAGCAGGTTACCTACTCCCACTTCTTCATCTGCCATTGCAGCAGAATAGGAAGCAGAATAAGGCTGCAATTCTAGGCACATTTACCTGAAATTAAATCCCATTGAGCTCAGGGTGCCTTACATCCAGATAGACATACATAGGAATGTGTTGTGAAGGAGCAGGCTGGTGAGGCAAATGGATTGTTGTAGTTGTTGTTGCTGCTGCTGTAAGGGCCAGCAAAAGAAATTCTGCAGCGCGGGGGGACCACTGCTGTGAGCCATCACAGCAGAACAAGAAATAGCTTAAAGGCTCAGTTCAAGAATGGTTCGTTGGTTTGTTCTTTCACTGCTGAAGCCAGCCAATGAAAGGGTATTGGGGGCAGACTGCTTCAGCAGCACATATACTAATATTGTAATGATATAGGGAAGATTAGCACAAAATACCTGGAGGCATATTGGTGATGGGAAATACCCCTTTCCCAGAGTTCCTTTCTCCCTTCTGCATTGCCCTCTCCTTGTTAATAATAATAATAATAATAATAATAATAATAATAATAATAACAACAACAACAACAATAACAATAACAATAACAATTTATTATTTGTACCACTCTGGGGAATTAAAAATACATTAAAACACCAGTCATTAAAAACTTCCCTAAACAGTGCTGCCTTCAGATGTCTTCTAAATGTCAGGTAGTTGTTTATCTCTTTGACATCTGATGGGAGCGCGTTCCATGGGGTGGGTGCCACTACCAAGAAGGCCCTCTGCCTGGTTCCCTGTAACTTGGCTTCTCACAGTGAGGGAACCGCCAGGCCCTCGGTGCTGGATCGCAGTGTCCGGGCAGAATGATGGGGGTGGAACACTCCTTCAAGTATACTGGGCCAAGGCCATTTAGGGCTTTAAAGGTCAACACCAACACTTTGAATTGTGCTCAGAAACGTACTGGGAGCCAATGTAGGTCTTTCAAGAGCAGTGTTATGTGGTCTCGGTGGCCACTCCCAGTCACCAGTCTGGCTGCCACATTGTGGATTAGTTGTAGTTTCCAGGTCGCCTTCAAAGGTAGCCCCACATAAAGCGTGTTGCAGTAGTCCAAGTGGGAGATAACTAGAGCATGCACCACTCTGGCGAGACAGTCTGCGGGCAGGTAGGGTCTCAGCCTGCATACAAGATGGAGATGATAAACAGCTGCCCTGGACACAGAGTTAACCTGCACCTCCATGGACAGCTGTGAGTCCAAAATGACTCCCAGGCTGTGCACCTACTCCTTTAGGGGCACAGTTGCCCCATTCAGGACCAGAGAGTTCCCCACACCTGCCTGTCCCCCAAAAAGAGTACTTCTGTCTTGTCAGGATTCAACCTCAATGTACAAAGACTCTCTTTCTTTCTTTCTTTCTTTCTTTCTTTCTCTCGCTCTCTCCCTCCCTCTCCCTCTCCCCCTCTCTCATACACGCATACACATTCTTCAGGCAAAGCAATTAAAATTATATTATAAATATAATGAGAAGTTGCATCTTTGTTCTCCCTCTCTAATAAAGTACATGTGGGTGGGTGCTCTCTGAAGAGAAAGCAAAGATTGGGAAATGTTGCAACTGGGTTGGTTTTATTAGGACTGTTCTATCTGTTTGCTGATTGTTGTGTTCTGAATGGCCCCTTGTTGGCTACAGGTTAACAACCTGAGAGAAGGAAGAGCTAATGGAGGAGTGTTCAGTCTTGATGCTCTAACTTTTCAATGGGCATGAGGAGACATTGCTTTAAAAATGGTTTCCCTCTAGAAACGGGGCAGGGGGTGGCTACTGATTGGATTCATGTGTGTGCAGGCTTATAACTGATTGGCCAGCAGGGAAATGTACTGAAAATGGACACCAGAGAAACTGACTAAATGATCTAATTGATTACTATATTGCATAGATATAGATGATATAGGTGTCTTTTTCTGGGCAAATTCAGCCCTGTGTCTTTTTCTGGGCAAATTCAGCCCTACCTGACCAAGCTGAAAAACCATCTCTGCAGTGGATATGTCCAGTAGCCTCATTGCAACCATAGAAGTCAGGCATCAAAGTAACGGCCGAAATGTAGACAAGAGAAAGGATATTAATTTCTCATTCCCCCCACACATCTCAGTCTCTCAGGGTTAGTATTTAAATTCTTAGAACACGGTGTCAGAGTGATTCATTGCTAGTAAAGATCAGTGCATTGCTATAAGGAAATATTGCATAAATTCATATCAATGGGGAGCAACATTCCACTCAAGCCAATTTCTTTGATGGAGAAGAATATCTGGAATTAGTAGAGACTGTCTTGTGTGATGGATAACTTATCAGTGCCACTAGTTGATTTCTTGGAAGGCCTTACAATGTGACAAAAGAAGAGATCAGTTAGGGATATAAGAAGAAAGCATTGCTTTCCATTCTGCCCTGAATTTGCTGCATGCACCTCTGTTTCTGTTCTACTGCAGTTCATTTTCCACCAAAAACTACATTTTTGTCTTTGTGGCAAAATTGTGTAATTAATTATGTAAATTACATAGTTTATGTTGTCATCACATTATTCCACATTATTCATTTCAATGCAATGGAAACACAATGGGTGGGGGTATAATCAACTGCATATCATTTGCAGACTGAAAACAGTAACAGCAGTCAATAGCAATTGTACTTGCTGGATGGATTTCTGTTCCAGACATGGAATGAATAAGCAATCGTTGGTAGTTTCCGATCCCATTTCCATTGGAATTATCCGGCCTCCCTTTCACCAATCCATCTTTAAGCTGTGAATGGGGAAACTGGTCAAAATGTTTGTGGCCATTTCTTGCAATAAATGGCTGATATTTCCTACCTATGCTGTAATATTGTGCTCTTTGTCATTTGCAAAGATGGGGATATATCAGATAAAAAGAGAAAAGGTTAGCAAAGCACTTAAGTCAATAGTCTTCACATTTGACATCAGTTGCTTGTCAAGACTTTCAGCATATTTGTCCAGTGATGAAATTTTCTTCCAAAAGAATCCCATAAAATCTTGTTTCCATGGAGCCACCTTTCATTTCCCTTTTTTCCAGCTCTTGCATTCCCAATCCTATTCATGCTTACACAGGAGCATGTTTTTGTGTGTTGTTGTTGTTGTTTTTTGTATTCAACAGGACGTCTGATACATTTGCATGGGATTTTAGCCCAAGTGGGACTTAAATTTAACGTACATAGGATTGTGCTGTGGAATGATTAACATTTCCTATATACCAGTGATTCCCACTATATTGCTGTAAGGAAGTGGCATTTTAAGAGAATAGATATATTACCCAATATTGATAAGATACCACTTTCTCAGAATACTATAAGGGGATTGTAGACAGAATTTTAACACACCTATAGCAGAAGAGAGTGAGAGATGCCTATGCTACACCTATATTTTCTCCCCAGTGAGGTTAAGGGCAGTTTCAGGTGGAGGGTTTTAGAATGTGACAGCGATAAATGTCTTCTCCCATGGCACCCATTAAAATCAAAGGTTCGCACAAGTGGTTTAAAGTGCTGGTTGGGGGCACCATCTGTTTTAGGTCATAGATAGTCAGCAACTATCTTCAACAGCCAGTTTCGAAAAGAAGAAGGTTTCATTTAATGAATGTGAACAAAATATAATTAGGAATTCTGTTTTGGGTTCATCAGTAGCATGTGCACATTTCAAACACCAGCACCTTGGTGTCACTGCAAATCCTGTTCTGCAATAATGTTAGATACAATGCACCATGAAGTTTCTGCAAGGTTACAGGTGCCGCTATTAATACCTTGATGACTGTCAGTTCTTTTGTGCCTCCTTCACCTTTTCTCTGTCATAATTATGTCTCTAACAGAGATACCAGAATAGAGACTCAGTAGCGGGAGATTAATAGTACTACTACTGGGAAAGTTGTATTCAGTCTGAAACATCCAGCAGTTTTGAAATTCTATTAGAACATCTCTCTGGTTAGAATGCATTCAAGGACCCCAGGGGTGTTGAATGTAGGCAGTGTGGCCTCTACTGAGAGCTAGAAAAAAGGTACCTCCTCATTTTCAAGAGGCTCCTTAAACAGGGTGGGGCTAAGCACAAGTGTTATTTCAATAAAGACAACTTGCAAATCTGTCCTTACAGTTGGGAGCACCCAAATGGCTAGGGCCTGGGCATGCCCAGTTAAGATTTTGGATTTCTTCCCTCAAAATAAGAGGCATTCAGGTCATACCACAAACAGCTTTTGAAACAGCCTTCGCATGCCCCTCAGCTGCCCTCATTAAATCAGGACATCCCACTTTGGGGCAGCACAGCACCCAAAAATGCAGCACGTTGTGCTGTGGCCCTGAAGGACATTCATAGCGCGATCTTCCATGAGATCAAGGAGCCCAAAACCACACATTTTGGAGCACTGAAATCTCACGTAGATCATGTGACTCATGTGGGAGCGTGTCACAGAAGACATGTCTCCTGGTTTTCTGTGGCGAGATGTTGGAGGCTACACTCTCGGTTTCAAAAGGGGTGCGTGCTTAGAGTTGCAGAGCTTTTCCACTCAAAAATGGTGGCCCAAGCTATTCCTTGTTTTTCTCCACCACTACCTGCTTCATGGCCCAAGCAGGTAACCACACACCCAGCTACTGGCAGACACCATGTTTTCTCAGACTGTGGCAATTCACAGTCTTGTCTGGATGGGATTTCCACCCAGCAAAAGTAGTAAGCAAGTAGTGAACACAGATGAGCCTAGCATCCTATGGGATAAACTTTCCCTGACAGCCAAACTAATGATATTAAGCAGCAGCGTTTTCTGCTGTGCACATCTCTGCCTGACCTTATACCAGGATGCTTCCCCCTTTTGACTTTCTTCCTTAAAAAGCCTAATAGATTTTCTTTAGCTTGAGGCAGAGTAAACCTCTACTGGATTGAAGTAATGTAGAAATATTAGAAAAGATTGGGGCTGGGAATTCTTCCCTTCCTCCCCATTCTCCTTGCAGGGTGATTGGAGGAAAAATGTCTGACCTAAATCTGCCAGACACCTTCAAAAGCAGAAGGATGAAAACGTGTGAGGGGAGCGGTATAATCTGCAAGCCACCCAGCACCAGTGAATAATTGTTATTGGAATGCAAATGCCACGAGATTAATCTGAAGGGGAAACAAAATCTGAGCAAGTGTTAAATGATGATAGTTTTACTCTCATATTTCTTCTTTTTTTGTCTAGATAGATATTCTGCACTATAAATAAATATTTTCAGATGTAAGCATGCGCCTCATGCACATTCATTTGTTTTAATTTTATTTGAAATTTAAGCCAGAGAGGGAAGGCTAGACTTGAGGGAGAGCTAAATTTCAAACTGGAGCACCACCTACAGCTTATTTGGTCAAATTGCAATGTGGGGGGGGGAATCCTTTTTGAAAAAGAAAACAAGCAGGTCTAAACATCACCATTTTATTTTATTTTATTTGTTTTTTTAAATTTTTTATTAATAGTGCATAAAAAGAATACAAAAAGACACAGAGAAAATACATGAGTACACAAAGACAAACTGCCATTTACACATACAAAAAGTACCTTCCCACCCCCATGATATCCTCTCACCACACCTAGCGACTTCCCTCCACTACAGCTTGACTTCCATAGGTTTTGAATTCAGTACCCAACATTGCAATCTTTTAGGTTTTTTATTTTAAGCTTTGTTTAGACTATCTTATTATTATTACTCCCCCCACCCCCGTTCCTTGAGTCTAGGCATATCAGCATGTTCTTCTCTGAACAGTGCTTGTCCGTATATTCTTCAAAACATTGCCATTCTTGTCTTAGTTTTTGATTTGACTGCATTCTTATATATGCAGTTAGCTTTGCCATTTTGATAAATCTTTGGTGGGTATTGACTCATTCTTCCATTTGCTGGCAAACGCTATCCTGGCGGCGGCTGTGGCATAAAGAAAAAATCCTTTCTTTTTTGTGGTGTATCTTTCCCCAGTGGGCCTAATAAGAATGCCTCTGATTTCTTTTGGATAGGTATTTTAAACTTTTTTTTGAGTTCTTCATGTATCATGCCCCAATATGTCTTAGCTTTTTCGCAGCTCCACCAGGTATGGAACATTGTTCCCTCCACTTTTCCACATTTCCAGCATAGGTTTGACTTTTATTTATAAATTTTGGCAAGCTTAGATGGTGTTAGGTACCACCTGAAAAACATTTTCTTGAAATTTTCTTTTATAGTCTAGCACACGGTGAACCTAATGTCAATGCGCCAAAGTCTTTACCACTGGTCCAAATAAATCATGTGGCCAATGACTTGTGCCCATTTTACCATCACCTCTTTTACTTCTTCTTCTTCGAGGTCCCACTCTAATAAAAGGTTATAAACTTTATATAGTATTTGCTTATTATTTTTCAATAGTACTTTATGTAATTTTGATTCTTCTGTGTCAAATCCTCTTTTTATATCTGTTTTAAAGACACTTTTTAATTGATTATATTGGAGCCAATCTGATAAATAATGCCTTATTTCATCAAATTGTTTGAACTTTGGTTGACCTTGTTCTTCTGTCAGGAATTGTCTATAGGTGGCCCATCCACTTTGCATAAACACCACCATTTATATGGCCGCATTTTGGTGGTTTTGCTTATTGCAATAAATATTCATCCCAGCAATGGATTTCCTCTCCTGGTTCCTTAAGGGTGGTCAGAGCTTATTTGGCCTGGTGCTGCCATTAGAAAGCTGGTTTGGAATGTCATGGAGGAGCAATAGACTGTCGTGTGTGTGTGTAATATTTTTACCCAAGGAAAACACACCTTTTGAATTTTCTTCCTCATGAAGAAATAGCACATCAAAATAGCCTTAAGAAATCTACATTTTGACTTAAAGAGTGGAGTGCCATTGCTGTTCTGCATTATGCAGTGAAATGTCTTGGGCCAATACTGGATGGAATAGGTAGATGAAGCAAGACTGTAGAAATCCTGAAGTGACCACTTAGCAATCTAGAGTAGGGCTCAGCAATTGGAGGTCTTGGGTAAAATATGGCCCGTGACCAGTATCATTTTGTCTCACCAAAGGCAGGCATAGGTCATGCATGGGCTAAGAAAATTGGATTTGCTGACAGGGCACTTTGAGGTATTTCATTTGTGATCTCCACTAACTACTCTCTTCTCAAAGTGGCCCTCCAGCAAAATCATTTGCCACCCAATAATCTAGGCCACTTCAGGACCTTGGAATCCATTCCTGCTCCATTTTAAATAAACATCCACGGTAAGAGGTGTATCCAAAGCATCCAGCATGAGGTGTATTTTCAAAGCCATATTTCCATGTTTTTCACAGCAAGATAAGGAAAGAAGTAGTGGGTCAACTATTTTCATATTCCAGTGATCATATGAGGCACTGCTTTAAAAAATGTGAACACTACATGAGAGCAGCGCATGAGAGGACTATCTGGTACCAGACAGCACAGAATAGGGGAGCGTTATCAGGATCTAAGCAAAACTTTTCAGAAGCAGATTTTTGAAGAGAGGGCTTTGTGAGGGAAATGAATTGCCTTGAATACAGTTCTGCTGAAAGTGAATTCCACAGGCTTGAGAGAATGTCACTATATGAAGGAATAGATATGGCCATTTAGCAAGCAGTAACTTATTACAGCATGCATATAACTAGTGCCAAGGACTGTATAGACCCGCCAAGTCAGCGAGAAGAATTTTAGCACACTTCTGCATCTAATCAGAACTCTAATAAAGTGGGAACAGTGATAAAAAACTCCCCTCAGCACTTGAAAGGGTGACTCAGAACACCCGTCAACCAAGGAGTTGCATGATCAATAACCAAATGTCAAAAGGCTGTATGTTTTCAGCCTGAGGTCCTATGCTAGCCCCATAAGTCTAGAATGCAAAGAAAGAAGTTGCTATGGTTATAGGAAGCAACTTTCCTTAGTCAGGCTAAAGAAAGAAAAACAACAGAAACTGCAATGCTAATGTGGTTTGGGCATCAAACCAGAACGTCAAACACAGAAAGAGTCGGCCTTGTAATTAGGCACATGCAAAGTGTCCCTGAATCATATTCTGTGACTCTTATTGACAGCCATTTGATTTCACTTGAGGAAGTGCCTCAGCACTCATGCAAGTTTGGTGAGTTCTGGCAAGAGTGCATCCTGAGACTTTTGCTTTCTTCAATGAGCCTTGGATGGTCTACCTCAGAAAGAGCATGCGGATTCACCCTGACTTAAAATAGTCCCTGCCAGGGGCAGCTTTATCTCTGAATCTTACTTTTTTCACTTAAAAGCTACAAATAAAAATGCTTGGATTCTTAGAAGGCAATCTTCAGTTTCTTCATAATGACCGAAGATAAAAGAACTGACAGGTAATCTATAAATCTACTTCTGGCTAAGGAATGAAGAGATATTAAACCATGAAAGATCAATTATTTCACTGCTATTTCTCTCACACACATTCACATGCTTTCACTAGAGGCTTGCTATATTTTAGAACTGCATCCCAGAATCAGGGGTACTAAACCCCTGTGTTTCTCTGGCTGTAAGATTGTCATGGCAATTCAGGCTTATTCATCTAATGCGTATGATGCAGCAGTGGAACACTTTGCATGCAATGTGGCTTTTTCCTCAGATTTATGGATATTTTACATGCACAGACTCCAAAATGTGCAGTTTTTGGGGTGCTCGCCAAAGGGTGCATATACAATTAAAAATAGATCCTGAGTACCCAGAAAAGCATGTAGCCCAGGGCTGGGGAACCTATGACTCTTCAGAAGTTATTGGACCAAAGTTCCCATTGGCTCCGGCTGCCATGGACTGTAGTCAGCAGGGGTTGAACTTTGGTCTTTCAGATTTCAGTGGTGCCCTGCGTGAGGCCAAAATTTGATATCTCCCTGCCTCTTGTTTTCTGTTCTACTCAATTCATTACATCAAAGTTGTGACACCCTACGGCACCCTCTAAGCTCAGTGCCTAGTGTGGCAGAACCAGTTGCACTGCCCTAAATTGTTGAACTATGGAAACCATTGTCCAACAACACCTGGAGGACCATGGGTTCTTCATCCCTTCAGGGTGTTATGCCATGAACCTGCTCACCTGAGGACATTGGACATAGTAGGGGGGGGGGTTGAATTTAAACTTTTATTGTGGGATCTACCAGAGAGATTGGACTTATTCTCCAGTGCAGAGGTCTCTGGGAGAAACGACCCAGGAAGATGTAACCTAAGTGAGACATTACTTCCACACACTGTACTTAAGAGTCTTTCCAATCATCCTGACCTCCTTCAAGTTTCTAATATTACTCAGGCATCTAAGCAATGTGGAGAAACATAATGAGCCCACTTTTTATTGGTAAAAACACAAAGGAAGATGCATCAACAAAATGTCGGCAACATGAAAAGGGAACGAATAGATCATCCAATTTCTCTATTCATTCTCTAACATTTAAAATGCTACTAGGCTGAAAGCAGGCATCCATAGACTCACAACCTGATTGTAGCCTTGAGAGAGAACATTTTCCTGGGTGGCTGCCTTCCCCTCACCCTCTCCTTTCCAATGCTTATTAACAAAAGCACTGCTCTAACTGTGATAATGAGGAGAGAGGAAAAGTCCATCTTTCAAGAAGGAAATTCTATTTTTTTCCAAACTTAACTTCAGTTGTCCACTTTTCTGCAGCAATTTTCAAGAATTAAAAAATCCTCATGAAAACTTGTCAGCATTATAGTATGAATTTCTCACAATCAACACATTTTTCTATACTGTTCTGACTGATTTACACATTTTTACAAGCCATTTCTCTTTATATAATGCATTTGTGTATGTTACTCACACCAATATTTTTGTTTCATGCACACTTTTACCTAACATGTGCATGTTTCTAAGTGCTGTTTGATTGGAGAGCTCTATCCCAAAATTCAGATAAGTGCAGATTAAGAAGGATGGCTATGTTTCGGTTTTCATATTGTTTCAGAAAGTGTGGATTGGATAGATTCACCTTTAAATATGAATCTAATTTCTCCCCAACTTTATTTAAGAGGCAAATATTTTGCTCTGAGACTCTTAGCCAAGCAAAGGTCTTGCTAAATGAGCCCATAATAGTGAGTTTAGCTTCAAAGTTGGATCTTCCAGATCTAACCATTTTGCTCTCAATCACACAATGTCACACAACCATCAGAAGACTTGTTAGCAATCTTGCAGAACCAGCCTTTCCAAACTCCAGCTCATCTGTAGAGAGAACATTTTTGCTTAAATTTTACTTACATATTCTTACAAACATGATGAGATTTAGCTCCCCCCCCCCCAATTTGGTTAGTGTGAAGTGTTAAACCATTGCTGCCTTTCAATTGTGGATAATATAATCCAGTATATTGCTTGGGGAGAGCTTTGGCCTCTTGGGATGAAAAAAGACCCCATAAATGTACTGCAAGCTGTTATCTAGTTTTCTAAAATGATTCACTTCAGGGATAAGATCTTTTATGCCAACTTTTAGCTCAGGGGAAACTTTTATGACCAGGATATAAACTTCTGAATAGAGAGGGTTTATAATGGAAAACCACAGTGTATCTATGGGATCAGCTGGAGCAATGCTATTATACAATTTACAGCCGCCTTTGCTTTAGAGTCCCTAGAACAATGATCTCTCACAAAGTCCAATATTAGAGGGCTGTTTCTAAGATGGCAGGAGTGGGAAAAGAGGGAGTCCTGCATTGCTGGGAGTTCTACCCCCTGTTCAAAGAATCACAGCTAACTGACGATGATTTCCACATATAAATGGGGAGAGATTCTGAACTTCTTCAATATATAGGTCAAACATCTGAGCATATGGCCCTTGGGGTGTCAGTTTAATTGAGGATTTCCAGTACACTTTTCAGCTCATATGAGATCCCAAAGCAAAGAACATTACACATATACAATAAAACAGCAGTGTTATCAGCACAGAGAATAATATAAATCCAACCAAACTATCACAACAGGAGATTAACAGCTTGCTTTAAAAGAAATGTGTTAAGCTCTTGAATTTGGCAAATGTTGAGAGTTAAAGGAATCCCATAAGGAATACAGAGTGAGAAGGCTCTGTTAATTATCACAACAACCTAGCCTCAGCCAGAGGGAATACCTGAGGCAGAAATTCATTACTAGGCCTCTGTGATTGAAGAAAGTCCTAACACCTTTAGGCCAGAGGTCTTTTAGGTTTGCTATTTGGCTCCTGAGACCAGATTGGCCAAGCCAAACCTTTCCATCACCTGATGACATATTATGGCAGGCATGGGTTGGCTAAAGCCAGCAGGGGCGGGCTTTCTAATTTCATTGTCACCCTGTGCAGGGCCAAAAATTGGCATGTCCCCTATACCTCTCGCCTTCTGTCCTGCTCAATTGACTGTGTCATAGTTCCTAAACATTTTTATTCACAGACCACATTAAAATTGCTCAGGATCTTGGCAGACCACTTAATCGTGTTTCTACCCATTGTAGCAACTATAATCCCATTCATGGATGCAGTAATCAGACTCTCGGCTCAGTTATTCACCAATGGCTTTATTCCAAAAGTCACGGTAATGTTCAAACATAGATCAAGCTACATGGTTCAGAAGTTTGTCACAGACTTATAAGGTATATTGTAAGGTGTAAGCTAAGAAGTTGTCCCTCACACTTGACACAGGACAGGGGGCACAGTCATTTGTGCAGTTGTCATCCAGAGCCCTGGAACTAGGCAAGCAAGCATGCACTCATGCAAGTAGGCTGGGTCTGCTCATGCCAATGCAGTCATTGCCTTGACCTTGGTGACAGAGGCGGAGGCAACATGGCTGACTCACTAGCTGATCTGGTCTCAGGCACCTCCCCAGTGGCACCACCTGAATGAAACTTGCTGGTGGTCCACGGATAACAGTTTGGGAACCCCAATCTATACAATAAAACTCATCATGATATGTATAACTATTTCAGAATTACTTTCCCTTCATTTCCTATTCTGGCCCTCAGCATGTCTCTTTCCTCCCTTGCCCCCCAATCACTGCTGAGTACCATCAATCAGCAGCAGCAAAACCAAAGCAGAATCACCTGCATACAATCTGTTTGCTGCAGTTTTATGTTCTAGTGAAAAGGGACAACCCACAATATTACAGTCTATGAGAAGATCAATAGATTCCTGACAAATTGCATGACTGCACAGCTAATTTAAAACATATCTAAAAGCTAGATCATGATAATTATAACAATAATAATAATAATAAGCTGCAGAATGTGAAGTTGAATGTTTAGGATGAATTGGTAGCTCACCATTAGATATAGAAGGAATGCAATATTTTTAGGGAGGTTTTACAGACACCTTTATGGTGTGAAATGCACACTAGCCTGAGAAATACCGTATTTTTCGCCCTGTAGGACGCAATTTTTCCCCTCCAAAAATGAAGGGGAAATGTGTGTGCATCCTATGGGGTGAATGCAGGCTTTCGCTGAAGCCTGGAGAGCGAGAGGCATCGGTGCGCACTGACCCCTCTTGGTCTCCGGGCTTCAGGAAGCTGTCCGCAAGCCTTGCGCGCCCGGCGGGAGTTCCCGCCGGGCGCGCAAGGCTTGCGGGCAGCAGCCTGCAGCCCGAAGCACGGGGCACGCTCCAGAGCTCGCCCCGTGCTTCGGGCAGATGTCCGCAAGCCTTGCGCGCCCGGCGGGAGTTCCCGCGGGCTTTCAAGGCTTGCGGATAGCAGCCTGTTCTGGGGGCTGGGGGGGAATAATTCCCCCCCAAAAAAAGACGAGGTGCGCCCTATGGGCCAGTGCACCCTATAGGGCGAAAAATACGGTAGTCTTGTGCTACACCAATAATTTCTGAAACCTTGATTGGCTAGATGAAGCCAGATTTGGGTAATTCTTTAGGGCACTTCGCTTATTTGTCTCCCTACTGCCATGCTATCAAATAAAATCAAAGAGCACACTGATTTTGTGTGTGTATGTTAGTTAGTCAGTTTTTACTCCACAAATCAAATAAGCTCAACAACAACAAACTAAGTGGCATACTCTTAGATCTAGTATTGTCGCTGGAGGCACAAGGACAACGTCAATCATCTTGATCAGTGGGTAGTTGTGTGCAGCTATCCATGATAATACCTTTACTGTATTTGTCAATTATCTTAAAGCTCTTTACATATGTTATCTAACTCAATAATCCTTAAAGCAATCACGTAAGGGAGGCCATTCCTACTTGTTGTGAATTACCAATGTGAATTGGGGGCAGAAACTAAGAGATGATAGTTTGCTTCAGTTCATGAGCTCTGCATTAGTAACAAATCATGGACTTTCAGATTTATCAGTACTGGGAAGTGGGTTTCATGGCTGAGTCGGAATCTGCATTGGGAACATCTCATCATACCTGTAACCACTATGCGGCACCTCTCAGTTTCTTATGATGAGTGGTATACAACTAAAACATACTCAGAGTAGACTCACTGAAATAAATGGACATGGCTATTCTAAGTCCATTGGTTTCAGTGGGTTTACTCTGCACATGACTTAGCTGGGTACAAACCTAAAGCATGTACCTTTGTAGCTTCTGTGTGTATATTGAATGCAACCACCGGGAACAATTTAAGCACAGTTAAAACACAAATAGAGGCTTCAAACATGATGGTAGCAAAGCACTTCCCTTTGATGAATATTCATAGCAAATTGATGGGTTTTGTTTTTGCAGTAGTCACTTCATTAGCCAACATCATTAACAATGCAAAAGTATTTGTGTAAATAAGTGACTGAAGGGTGATGACACTAGAGGCAAGGGATTAACAAATTACCTCAATTGGGTAAACAGATGAGGTAGAGTCACTTTGGAAGGAAGGGGTCCTCTCTGCCTATGCTGCTGTTTATACTAGACCATCTTGACTGTGAGTCCTGGAAGACCTGCTCTCTGCCTTGCAGGCCTTTTTCCACCTGGCCTGGGTGGCTAGGTCCCTGACTGACTCCAGCTGCAAAAACTGAGGCTTCTGAACAGATTATTGGGCTGGGGTATTGTTTAGGGAGTTTTGCTGCAGGAGGTGTGTGTTGCTTGTTGCTGTTATTTTTTGTATATTTATTTTATATCTTCTTGTGATGTATGCCCTGCTTCTCTCCACCTGGCTTGGGGCGGGGCCTGACAGGCTCCATAAAGGAGTGCTGCTGCTGTTGCTGGGCAGAGAGGGCTCCGTTTTTGTTTTTAAACTTGCTTTTATTTTTTATCTATGTCATTTTAGATTTTATGATTTATGTGGACATTGTTTTCCATTTGGTTGTGTACTTTTTGATGTGTTTTCTTTATTGTTTATGATTTTGTTATGTTGGTAATTATGTAAATCTTGTCATGTTGTAAGCCACCTTGAGCATTGTTTTAACTATGGAAAGGCAGCATACAAAGAAAATGATGATTATTATTATTTATGTGGAAATTATTCAATTTGGTTGTGTATTTTTAATGTTTTATATTTTTGCATATGTTGCAGATATGTATTATTTTCATGTTGTAAGCTGCCTCAAGAGTGATTTGAATTGTAGGAAGGTGGCATACAAATAAAATTATGCATGTATGTTCTCTTGCCTAGCGAATAAAAACAGTTTTGGGGCAAGGAACAGTGTCTGTGCTAGCTGTGTTGATCATTTCATGGAGTTCCACAAAACTGGGGTTCTAAAAGTCCAACAAGCCCTCGCTAATTTGGGCAAAAGTACTGAGCACAATCCAGCCAGGTTTAAGCACCTCTGTGGCCCAGTTCAAACCAGCAAATGTGTTTCGTTGAACAGTGGCAGTGCCTCGCCCTCACGACACAGCTAAAGGAATGTGTGGTACATGGACTCCACCAAGTGGCCCATACACATAATGGCTCTTTTGTACAGTGGTGTCTGGTGCCCATTGGGACTGAGAGGGCGGAAGAGAAAGAAGACCACCATTAGGTGGAGGCAGAGCCAATGACTGGTGGAGCTAACTCATTCTAGTCTTGTTCCCATCCTCCCAGCTCAGTTTTACGAGGGCAACATTGAGGCTAAGGAAGAAGTTGATAGGCAGTGCTCCCCCTGAACTGGGTGCAAGTAAGAAGCCAAGCAGGTAGAGATGACATCAGATGTGGCACGGGCGGGCATGGTTTGGGAGAAACAACCTTGCAGGTGAAATTGGGATCCCTAGCAGCCAACTTTGGCCCTTCTTGTAATGATCTCAGGCAGGCAAGCAAGCTCCAATAAGGAAGAATGAGTCTCTGGCAGTTTTATGTATGTTTATTTACAATTTACATCTAGAGAGCGGCTCCGAGCCTGCCGCCATAAGCTACGAGTTGGTTACTCTGAGTCTCCTCCCGCCGCAGCACGAAGAGCGCCAAAGTCCCGTCCTTCCTCTTATGCACTTCCATTGTATTTTAACCCTTTCAGCTCTTCTAGTTCGGGGAGGAGGTGGGTGGAAATCCCCTCCGCTCTCAAATGAAGAGCCCTCTGAACGCTGTTTCTCTACTGGTTGCATAGCAAGCCCCTCAGTGCTATCTCCTTCCCTCTCCCTGCCTGTGAACTGTCCGAGTCTTCTGCTCTATCTGAGTCTGGGAACTCTTGGTGAAGGGGGGCCGAGCTAACCCACTCCTGCTCTGTCTGAATTCTTTCGTCTCAGAGTCAGACTCTGGCTCTCTCTGTACTGACAGTCCTTCATCTCCAGGGCTTGACTCTTCCTAGGTGTTCAATTCAGCGTCATCCCTGACACTGCTGGAAGTTCCCTACCCCTGGTCTAAAGTGGTGTATCTTCTAAGGCTGGCAGAATTTTAGCAGAGAAAGCAGGCTAATATGCTCCACACTGACAACTTGCTTCACACAACCCTATAAGCATGTGGTGGAGGGGTGAAGTGCATGCCCAGCCCTCAGTCCCTCATTGATTCAAACTATTTCACTTGCTCAGTAAGTATATGAAGCAGGCCACAGTTCTATTAATTTCAATCAGAAAGAGTTAGGAATAGGCTTGACTCTCCCACTGAAATAAATGGCCCTTGCAACTGGCCAGATTGCATCCAATGTTAACAGGTACAAATTAATCCATTTGTAGGTCAGTCCGTTGTGGGTCAGTTTGGTGAATAGCACTCACTTTGCGCCAATTTCTACACACAGAATCCAGTTGCCAAGGATCAGAGAATACTGACAGCTACACTTTATTGTGCAATGTGAGCTCCTAGTTATAAGCACAAATTGCTCTTCTGGATGTGCCACTATGTAAACAAATGGCTGTGGAAGGGGGGAACCCACATTCATCATCCAGCCAGTATATGTACAGTGTTTCCTCCTCTGCTTTTCTAAAAATGCAATGAGGGAGATGAAATGGAAGGTTCCTCTTTCCCTGCAAAAGATCTGACCCAACTGGTGACACGAAACATGTCTTAGGAGGAATAGGTGGTGAATTTCATCACATATGACAGTAGGCAAGTGGTCTTTCTAAGGAATCTCTTGGATCAGAGCCTCAGCACTTCAAATTAAAACCTCCCTTCTTCAAAGTTTAGCTTTTGCTAACAGCACTACAAGGCTGGCTTGAAAAGGGGCTTCTTAGGCAGTTCATATGTTGCAACATCAGCACTCCTTACCTGTTTCACATGAAACTGCAAATTACCGATTTTTATCTTTTTAGTTTAGAGGTATTTCTCTTGGGCTAGAACAGTGGGTAGCAGTCAATATGATGCCCTTCAGATACTGTCAGACTCCCATCAGCCACAGCCATTATAGCCAATAGCCAGGAAGGATTGAAGTTATATTCCAACAAGATCTGGAGGACATCACTTTGTTCTAGTCCAAAAGAGCCACAAACTGAGCCGCTGTTTTCTATGTATGAGACAAGGCATATCTTGGCTCAGTAGCTATGAGTTCACTCCTGCCCTGGGCTGCATAAAGGATGCAAAAGCTTGAGTGTGAAGTGAAGTCCTCAGCAGGCAACAGTTTTGAAAGGGTATAAGAAGCATTGGGATCCATACTATTCCTTTATCCTTTTTCAGATTGGGGCTGAAGCACTGACCTAATGTGTTGGTTTCATTTTGTAAAAACCCGTGACTTAGTGCAATTGGCACATAATGAAGAACATTTTTCACAGGTAGTGTTTTGTCTAAAAAGAGAGAGCATAACTAGGCAAAGGTCTCTTGCCCTAAATAACATTTTAAAATGCAAATTTGTCAGTGTCATTCCGAGAATTAATGCACTGGCTGATAAGCCCGTAATGTCCTCAATTTGCAAATTACGGTTCTTGGTAGGTAATATCCCAGGAGATAAATTCTGAATAAAAAAGCTGGATTAAGTTTCTCCTCAACATAGAAGTTTATTTGAAAACAACTACATTCTATCTTAAGCGGGCCACATAAGTGTGTGGCCTTTTGTGTGTGTGCTTTAGATATTAAAACACCAACACTGTAACAATGGTGGGCTTTGTTTTTCCATAAAATTCACATCAGAATGTGTATGAACTGTTGGGACTTTGTTGTCTAGGAGACCTTATATATATGCAGAGCTAATACATTGCTTTGCTCAATTTAAAGCTGTAGATTTCTCAAAGCTAAGCAACTGAGCATTTAACTGCAATTATCAGCACTATCATCCACATTAAAGAGGGCATATTTCCATTTATACTCCTACTGATAGGAATATGAGGGTGTAAGTAGAAATATCTTGAGGTCATTAAGATCATGCCATGTCCTCAGAACTCTGAGATGAATATCAGACACCCAGCTCTTCCTGAACCTGCCAGTGTTTTTCAGGAGTTTGGGGTATGTTGATTTCATAAAAATTAATGGTCTTTTTCAGTGTCATAGCTCAATGCTCCTTTTTTTAGATACATAAAAATTAATCCCAAGTGTTGATACATCTTTCTGCAGAATTAATATCTTAACACACAGGTAATAGGTGGCATGACATTTAATCTCTTTGATTAAATTATATACTAAAAATGTCTTATAAATAAAAGAAACAATAGAGGCAACTTTTAAATTATCTAGATTGTTCTAAAGTGATAGATTTAATGGTTACCAAGGGTGATATTTAGAGCCCATTAGAGCTATAAGAGGGCTCCCTTTTTTAATTCCACAGTTCTGAAAAGACATCATGGCCTAGGGTAGCTTTACCCACATTACTTTCATTTAATCAGATGAAAACTAAAAGAAAGCTGTAGGGTGTTTCTTTTTCTTTTTCAACCGCTACAAATTTCAAACCACCAAAATTACAAGTCTGAAATCTGTTTCAAAGGCAGAGGTGCTGCCTCTTAGGCTTCTACCATCCAAGGCAGCTGCCTCAGCCTGCACTGACTGGCAGAAACATTCATAGGTTAGATTTGCAATCTACAAGCAAAAGAAAACTTAAATTGTTGTCTTTCAGTGCCTACATAAATGCATTGCACCTATAATCATATCTGAGCTCCGAACTAAGGAAGAGATCTAGATGACAGCTCTTATAGGACAGACATATCTATTATTAATTTTATTTGTTTTTCTCTTTAATCTATTCTAAGAACATTTCACTCCACTACCTAATACTTACTATGAATGCAATTCATAATTTCTGCCATATATTCATGCATTTCCATTGTTGTGATGTGATTTTTAAATATCCATATATCGTCTTACTGTATAGAACAGGGTTCTACAACTTACAACCCACCAGGGGTGACTGTACTCTACCATCCATGCATTGTATTGTTTCAGGAGACTAACAAGCATCACACATCCTCTTCTCCCATTTTGCATCCCAATGAGAAGTAACTGGGATATACATGATGTGACAGCTCAGTGCTGTGCATGCTTAGTCCGAAATCAGTCCCAGTATATTCAATGGGGCTTCCTCCCTAGTCAGCATGCCTAGAACTGAGTCTTTGATGGCATTTTGAGATACATTGAAGGAACCCAATGGCAGGTTGATAGTTTTCAAAGGTTGGGAACCTCAGTACTGCAGGGTTGTAGTAACAGGATATGTTATGTCACAGTATCATGTTAAACAAATTGCTTCAGACACTTGAAAGGACACAAAAACAGATCAAGATATCTTGTGAAATACTAGCAAGTGTAGCAACTAATAGTATCTCAGACAAATTATCTAGGAACACAAATGTAAAGAGACTGGGCAGAGATAGCGAAATGGTAAGTTTGTGTTAGCTCTTATTCCACCTTCCCATTTCTCAATAAATCTTCATCTTATAATTGGTTCACCTGAGACTGAGTGGAAATCAGATTTATTATGGTCTTTCATGAACACACACACATGTGCACACGTAGACACTATATAGTAAGCTACTAGGAACTTTGAGTCCTCATATAATCCCTTTTTCACTATATACCATTTCTACACACACACACACACAAACTGTCATGACTGATGTTTACACTTCGAGTTTGGAGAAAGCAAATGAGGGCCAGGAGATTCATGCTGCAGATGATAAGTTCTCTTATCTAGTAAGGCATTATTTTTTTGTCTTCTCGAGAGAAAAGAAAACAGAACAGCACTCACTATCTAGAGATAAAAGTGATGGTTTTATACTTTTAAAAAGAAATTTGAAAACTGGGCCTGCTTGTTATATTGAACATAAGCTCAATAAGCCATGCAGTGGTTGTAGTACTGTAAAACAAAGGGTTCTCTCTCTGCTATTGCGAGCTCTACTTTTTCAGGTTCCAGATAATGGAGTGAGAGTCCTCCATGCATATGGTTACACATGCAAAGAGTATTTCAGATCTTCTAATGAGCACGTAGAGATCAGGCGGTCACAATCTCTCTCCTCAAGTGCATTCAAAAAAGAACATAGAGGGTTCAGATTGTACGTAGGGAGTCTATGCATATCAAGTGCATGCACAAGGTCCATACATTTTGTGTGGGAGGTCCTTTTTTATTTTAAAACAGCAAGATGATAGTTCCCTCGTGTGCCTTGTCATTTTGGTATGCTCTTCAACAGTCACTGCAATTGTCTATTTGGTAAATCACTTTTCCAGGTCTCTCTCTTAGTTTGCTTTCTTAATTCAAGGAAGCCTAAGGCCCAGTTTTATGAGTTGCTTTAAGCAGTAGAAGCACAGTGATATCTTTTTGCAGATATTAAGTATGAATGTTATGTTTTCTATTTTGCTGTAGACCTCCCTGGGGCCTTTGGACCAAGAACAGTATTTCTTAATAGATAGAATAACTAAATAAATGTACTGCTTAAGCTAAAGGTGACCCATGCAGTCCTCAGCAGCTATATGTGCTGCTGAGATTAAATTCCATAGCTAAGGCTGGAAGCCTACACAGATTTGTAAAGCTGACACCTTATTTGTTTCTGAGCCCAATTCAAAGTGCTGGTTTTGACCTATAAAGCCTTAAACTGCCCAAGGCCACAATACCTCAATGACTGCCTCTCTCCATATGAACATAACCAGACTCTGAGACCATCCTCTAAGGCCCTTCTTGTGCCTCCTCCATGAGAGATCCAGAGGGTGGCAACATGAGACCAGGCCTTTTCTGCAGTGGCTCCCTGTTTGTGGAGTGCTCTCCGGGGGGGGCGTTGGCTGGCGCCTTCGTTATACGCCCTTAGGCACCGGGTGAAAACGTTCCTCTTCAACCAGGTCTTTGGGTGATTGACATCCGATGCCCTTTTAAATGCTGTTGGGGGGGTATTGGGTTGTTTCAGTCCTTATTTTCATGTATTTTGTGTTTTTTATAGTGTTATTTTATGTTGTGAACTGTCCTGGGGTCAATGGATAAAGGGCGGTATACAAATTTAATAAACAACAGCAACAACAACAATTTTCATAGAATCATAGAATCATAGAGTTGGAAGAGACCACAAGGGCCATCGAGTCCAACCCCCTGCCAAGCAGGAAACATATATATATATATACATATATGCACAAGGTTATATTTTTTTAAATGCCAACATGTGGAGGGAGGGTAAGCTGGATCAGAGTCATGGTATGGGATAGGAAGGATTTAACCTTTTGCCCTTGCTGTGGCCCTTACTAGAATCCCATCATCCTACCTACCACACCCACTATTCATCATGGAAAGAAAGTTCCCAATGATGGTGGTGGATGCCCTCCAACATTTCTCCAATGAAAACAGGGACATCTCATTCCATAATGATAATTTATACCCCACACATCTTATTCAGCTGCCTGTGCAGTCCCAAAGTGTCTTGGGGTGGTTTTGTTTCTGGCAGGAGCAGACACCATGGCCTACCTGACCTCCTGGAAGGTGAGTTGCTACTGCTTCCAGGAGGGGGAAGTAGCCAATCCAATATGGTGCATATGCTGCCCTCCCTGATACCTTGCCCTTTCCCCTTACCTCCCAGTAAGCATCAATGACTCACCTGATGGGAGGTTAACTACAGGTTAACCAACTCAGGACCGTCTTTACCCGGGGGGGGGCAAGGGGTGTGGGGCATCCAGGCACCAAATTCTGGGGGGCACCCAGCTGTTGGGATACTGCCAGGGAGACAGAGGCATCATCAGGCAGGCCTCCATCGTCGTCTCCGGACGATCTCCCAGTCTCCCGTGGTAATAGTATCAGTCAATTAGCGACATGAGCCTCAGACGCATTCCAAGACTCATGCACGTCCTTTTTGCAGAGTTTTCACAACAGAAGATTCACCCAGAAGAGCATATTTACAGCTTTATTCAACGTTGGTCAGAACAAAGGAAAAACATGACTGCTTGCATCCATGTCGAGGAAACAGCCAGAAACAAAAACTATATACAAAACGGAAACTCCCAGTGAGACAGAAGCACACAGGCATGTGACACACAACTGCCTGTTCCCTTTTTAAGGTGGAACAGAAATATCCGAACACCGGCACCCACTGCTGAAGCCGCCTAAGCTCTTAACCTGTTAAGAAAGAATAAATAATTTTGATCAAGCTAGAAAAACAAAATACATATACGATCTACCTACAGTAGGTATTACCGAAATGTATACCTACAGTTTCACTAAAGGACTTTTGACTTTCTGCAAAATTAACTAAATTTGGGGGCCCTGGGCAGATCTTTGCACCCCGGCAGCACATATGCTAAGGGCTAATCTAAATTTGGGGGCTCTGGGTGGATCTTTGCACCTCAGCAGCGCATATGCTAAAGACGGCCCTGAACCAACTACAGGTTAACCAACAATGAGAGGTGTTCTTAAGTCTTCACAGCTGCAGCAGCTTAATTTTAATATTCTTTTAATAGTATAGTGTTTTGCCACTCTCTTTTGCATGCCATGTAGTGCATATAATAAAACAAACAGCATTAAATTCTTATCACTCAAAGCAGCCCGCAACCCACAGAAGCTAATGGCAGAACTCCCGTGTATTTGAGCGGATGCAGATTACACTCCCATAACATGAGACTATAAATCATTAGTGAAGATGTCTTCTTCTGAATGCACTCCTGACCCCACATGGGCTTTGCGGGTGCAACCTGGAAATTTATATTCAAATTCAATTTTAAAACATTCATCTACACTGCATCAGTTGGAGAATGGCATCACTCTGGTGTGACTTATCAAGCCATTTATAACTAAGAAACAATGCTCTGTTTTTCCATTGTGCCTGTTCAAAAACCATAAAGGAAAACCAATCTGAGCTGAGGTGCCAGGTTCGAATGATGGATGTCCCCAAGGAAGCCTTGCTTTATTTTGTGAATATTCCATGAGCAGCAATAAGGGGCACTCTTAATGGGATACATTATTCATTGTGGTTTACATTTGCAATTCTGTTTATTTTATTTTATGTACTACCCATTTTCCCCAGGAAAAAATAAATAAATGAAACCAGATCATTTGTTTCCTTTCCTCCACTCACTTAAGGGAGGCATTTCCAATGTTTTTTTAATTGCTTTGTGCATATCAAGAGCCATTAGGCATCACCATCGCTTTGCTGCTTGAGAAGCCAGCGGAACATTGTAGCATATAGCAAAGTAAATAAACCTGATTAGTGTCATTATCTCTGACAATTGCAGAGTCAATAACATCAGAATCACCCATAGAGATACACCCAACAACACTTGAACACAGCCAATAGACATTTCAGGCCAAATATGTCCCAAGCGAAATGCCATTACTAGCTTCAATGGAATTACATCAGCCATGAATTTATCACCTGCAGCTGTCAAACCTAATATGAGCAGAGTATATTTCAGGCATACTTAAAAGCTAAATTAAATGGAAATAGGTTTTAGGGGGCATTTAAACACTCTGTGGCAGAGCTGAGAATCTATCCCCTAGAGCTTTTGCAAAGCAAATAAGAAGTGGGCAATGAAACCAGCTGGAAACTGAAAGAGAAGCTGATCAATCTACTTTCATTGTCTTTTCTGGGTGACATGAAACTGGGCAGGGGGGTGTTGTCGTAACAGAACAATATATATGTAGTTTTAAAAGGAAAGGGTAAAAAAACTAACTTGATTTTTGTCTTACAATCTTGGTATTATTAGAGTCGTATAGAACCTGTCTTAAAAAAACAATTTTCTTTGAAGTAATGGTTGTGGGAGAAGAAGCTGAAAAATATCTGATGCAGCTAGCCTCCTTCCTGACAGCACATGGGTCACATTTAGTGTCATTTGCGTGGCAAGTCACCTCCCCCATTGAAATGAAGACACGGACACAATGATGTAAGGTTAATGGGCGTAAATGGCCACAACTTTATTGATTACGAAAATTGAAGGTATTGGCCTTAGGCATTGGCTCCTATCGACTACCCGGCATGGTGACCGGGAAGGGTTGAACAAGAACCGTGGGAGTCCTGTTGAAGTACGGCAACTAGGATCCCACGGGTGTCACCGCTCGGGGGCGTGCCGGGGGCCCAACCTCGCAAGGCTTCGGACAAGGCCACGCCCCCCGGAGTCCTCTACCGGACTACCCATTCACATTGGGGGAAGGTGATGGCGCTCCCTTCCCCCCTCCATTTGTCTAACCATTGCCCCATGCCAATGCCTAACCGCCAATACCGAGAAAGTTGTGACGATTGCTACGAGGTAGGCGAAAAAACCAAAAGGCAAGAAATTGCGCCAACTTGGAAAAATTCCTACCAGGCCCCATGCGGCGACCAACCGGAGTCCATAGCAAGGCCAAGTCTAGCTAAACTAAGGGTGGGAGGGATGGGAAAACCGCTCTGCAGCTGGGGCAAGGGGGGAAAAGAGGGCGGTCCCCGGGCGTACCTGGCCCTAAATAGCCCGGGCCACGCCTCCCCCGCCCGCCGATTGGCGGGCTGGGTGGCAGACACGCCCGGGGATTCCCCCAAGTCTCGCGGGGGCAAGGGAAGCCCCCGCGGAAGTGGGAGGAGGATCCTGCCCGCAACACCCTCTCCGCTGCAGGGGCGGAAAGGGCTTTGCGTGGCAAGTCACCTCCCCCATTGAAATGAAGACACGGACACAATGATGTAAGGTTAATGGGCGTAAATGGCCACAACTTTATTGATTACGAAAATTGAAGGTATTGGCCTTAGGCATTGGCTCCTATCGACTACCCGGCATGGTGACCGGGAAGGGTTGAACAAGAACCGTGGGAGTCCTGTTGAAGTACGGCAACTAGGATCCCACGGGTGTCACCGCTCGGGGGCGTGCCGGGGGCCCAACCTCGCAAGGCTTCGGACAAGGCCACACCCCCCGGAGTCCTCTACCGGACTACCCATTCACATTGGGGGAAGGTGATGGCGCTCCCTTCCCCCCTCCATTTGTCTAACCATTGCCCCATGCCAATGCCTAACCGCCACCCGAGCAAAGCTCGCCGCCAATACCTTCAAACTCGCAACCAATCCCTAATCCCTGCACTGATGTCCCCCAACCACATATCGTTTCCTGCATCTGACAGATGCACGCCATCCCATCTGTAGAGGGCCTCATTGTTGAACTGGATGCCAGGGTGACCTATGACACACCCACCCAGATCCGCCACTCTACGCTCCACAGCCCGCTCCAAGACCTTTCTAGCCTTATTGATTCCCGCGGGGCTCACACAATCCCTCCAAATCCTCCTCTCAAGCAGCGAGGACCATAAGATGGTAATATTTGGGTAAACTGCCTTTAAATGCGCCAAATCATCGAAAATGTGCCATCTCAAATCGATCGCCTTGCGGTATGCCAAGTCATTCTCCCCTAATTGAATTAACAAAGCGTCGGGAGGCCCCTCGGCGGCAGCCCTCGTAAACACCGCCGGTTCAAATTCGCTCCAACGCATCCCTCTACGTGCAATCCAACCCCTCCAACTGATCTTCGGAATCAGACCCTGAAGAGGACGTACCTGAATCATCCTCTGTCTCCGATTGCTTGCTCCGCTTCTTCTTGGCCGACGTATGCTTCTTCTTAGCTTTCCTCTTACCCCCTTGTGCCTCAGCTGTGGGCGAGCCACTGCTGGCCACCGGCTGAGCGCTTGGAGGGTCCGGCTGCTCGCCCTCCGAACCGGAACTCGTGTTGTCCTCTGTTGAGCTGTGCTGCGACTGCTGGTCCTGAAAAACACTAGGAATGTCTGCGGCCTGTGAGCGAGTATTACCTCCGGAGGCCTTGGAAGGCGCCTTCCCCTTACTGGGACCCTTAGCTGGTGCCTTCCCCTTTCCTAAGCTAAGGCTTACCTTCTTAGAGATAACCGTCTGGGCACGCGTATTGGGGCGGGTTGTAACTGAAGGCCCGGGAAGCGCGTCAACCACATCGTTCGGCTCAGACCCTAGCTGTCCCAGGTTATTAGGGGGAGTATCAGGTATCATGTCCTGAGATGGCTCGGGAGCAGGGAGCGCCGGCGCTCCCCTGGACTTGCATTTATTGTAAAATGTTTCGAAAGCCATAAAGAATTGAGCAAAGTCCTGAGGGTCGAATGGCATGGCCGGTAACCGCGCGTTTCCAGCGGTATTGGATGCTGGCTGGGTGCCAGAGGTGGATGGCTGCTGGTCGCCGTTTGAAGCCATCCCCGAAAACCAGTAAGAACCAAAAGTTAAAATAAAGTAAAATATTTTTTTTTATGTATTTATAAAGTTATGTACTTATTTATTTATTTATTTATTATTTTTATTAGTTTTATTTATATATATATATAAATTTTGTAATGTATTATTTATTATTTATTATTGTTACTATTGTTATTATTATTATAATATTATTATACAATCACTGCTCCTCTCATTCACTATTTCGTAATTGCTCCTCTTCTAGCTAGTGAGATTTGCCCAATGTGCCAAATAAATGTCTAATGTATTATTAGTAGTAGTAAACCTGCAATATAAATCCTGTCGCTAGGTGGCAGTGTTCACTGGGGGTTTGCAGAACCCTCAGCCAAGGACAGTAAAAGCAGCTACAAGCACCAGAGCTTGAAGAAAGATCGCAGTCCCACAATAAAGCAAGAAACTAGCCAAACAAATGCGAAGCCAATTAAATTACTACAAGTAACTACGGCCCAAGATTGTTGTTCCACCGTAAAAGCAAAAGCTACAAGGCCAGTATCAGTGCCCACTAATAATTATGCTGTTGACTGAATAATGAGCAGGGGCCAGGCACGCAGGAGCCTGACAAGCCTCACCGGAAAAGGTGTGACGCCTACGCAAATCTCAGCTTGAAGCACAGAGCGATGAAATGCAGGGAAAACAAACAATTGGAGACCTAAAGCAGAGATTTACTTCAGATGACACACTTAAAATGGCCGCCGCGACAGCACCTCGTGGTCCTTACCAAAATGGCGGCAGCTAGCAACCAACCTCCCTCACTATCCTATGCAATGAGGCTTAAGATGACCCACTTAAAATGGCCGCCAGCAGCTCCACGTGGTCCTTTCCAAGATGGCGCCGCTCAAAAACCTACCCCCCTCACAATCTAATGCAATGGCGGCCCACAGCCCTGCCCCAATTGCCCACAAAGATGGCGCTGCGCTCTAGTCTACAGTGTCCCAAAATGATAATGGCGGCCGCAGCTCAAACGCCCTCCCCCAAAGCTGACGTCTGCTGCCCACAGCAGCAATACCGGCAGCGCAAGCACAAAGAAAAGCAAATAGGGGTAAACCAGGGAGAGCTAGTGGCCGGCCACCGAAGGAGGACTCCCAAAAAAGGCTGACGTCTGCAGCCCACTGGCGAGATACCGGCAAAACCAGCGGAGATCGCAAAACTAAAAGGGGGGGGGGAACTGCCGCAGCAGCAGAAACTTAAAACAGAGGGAAGCCACCAGCCGGTTATCCCAGCGCAGCGAAACAGTAAGCCAGGGGATGGTGGGGAACCACACAGACTAAAGATTCAGAAAGGACGGGGAGGGGGAAAGGCAGCGGGAAGGCAGAGGCGGCTCACCGGGGTGCCGTGCTGCGTATACTTTACCAGTCCTGTCCCGAGTGCACCCTCCGGCCGCCCCTAGTTGCAGCTAACTCAGTTCCCGGTCCTGGCTGTTAAAAGCCGCGACGAACCTCCCGCCGAGAAAACCTCCAACAAAACTCTCCATGACGCAAACGCTTCCAGTTCAGGGTGTAAAACGCGCTGCGCCGAAAAAATCTCTCACGAAAAACCTCCGACAAAACCTCAGGAAAAAACCTCCGAAAAAAGAAGAAAAAAACCTTCGACAAAAACCGCTCTGCAGCTGGGGCAAGGGGGGAAAAGAGGGCGGTCCCCGGGCGTACCTGGCCCTAAATAGCCCGGGCCACGCCTCCCCCGCCCGCCGATTGGCGGGCTGGGTGGCAGACACGCCCGGGGATTCCCCCAAGTCTCGCGGGGGCAAGGGAAGCCCCCGCGGAAGTGGGAGGAGGATCCTGCCCGCAACACCCTCTCCGCTGCAGGGGCAGAAAGGGCTTTCTCTGATGGCCAGTATGGGCAGTAGCAGGGTATGGGGGGCAATTACACCCTCCCAACACTGGATTCACTGATGCCTCAGTGGGGATGAAAAGAGTCCACAGCAAAGTGATGACTTTGTGACTGTGCTACTAGTAGCACACTTGCCTAATCATGAGCTCAGTTCAAATCACTGGCTTGAGTCTATGCACCCCACCATTCCTTAATTCTAAATGCTCATTTGCCTCCCACCACCAGGGCTATTTTCTCAGGGTAGCCTAAATTTTGACCCCACTGGTATAAAATATGGGATGAAGAGAAAGTGTAAAGTGGGGTTATTGCCAACCTGACTGCAATGAAAACCATATGTAGTTATTAAAACACGTGAAAGATACATCATCACATGGGTGCAAATCAAATCAGGCAAAGGTAAAAGGTAAAAGGTAAAGGACCCCTGACAGTTAAGTCCAGTCGCAAATGACTCTGGGGTTGCGGTGCTCATCTCGCTTTACTGGCCGAGGGAGCCAACATTTGTCCACAGACAATTTTTTTGGGTCATGTGGCCAGCATGACTAAGCCGCTTCTGGTGAAACCAGAGCAATGCACAGAAATGCCATTTACCTTCCTGCCAGAGCGGTACCTATTTATCTACTTGCACTTTGACATGCTTTCAAACTGCTATGTTGGCAGGAACAGGAACAGAGCAACGGGAGCTCACGCCGTCATGGGGATTCGAACCGCCAACCTTCCGATCGGCAAGCCCAAGGCTCAGTGGTTTAGACCACAGCGCTACCTGCATCCCTATATAGATCAAATCAGGGACTTACACAAAACAACCTCCCCATGCACAGTTAATTAACCTTGGACTTTTCATTCTAAATTTACTCAACTCTGTTTGACATATGCATATTTTCCAAGTAGAAAATATTCAGACTTTCCCAAATCTTTGCTGAAAACTTTCTTTAGTCAGCAGGCCTCCTTTATCAGCATAATTCGTATTAGGCTGTAAATCCTAGACACACCTACTTGGGAGTAAGTGCCATTCAACTCAGTGGGGCATACTTCTGGACATGCATAGATAGGATAATGATTGTGCTGTTAGTAAGTCAGTGGATGTTCTAAGTCAGTTACTGAAGATACTGATGCCTCCAGTTGGAGACCCTGAGGTCATTTCCTCCAAACCTTCCTTTGATAAAAAGATCCTGAAGTATCTCTCCAATGTGGCTGTTAAATTCAGTGAGTGGCAAGTCTTAAAGAGGCCCCTGGTCATGGTGCTTGGTAACCTAACCTCCTTTTGTTCTTATATTAACAGGCTAACCAGTTCAGAAATAAAAAGGAAGACACCACAAGACGAAAATACTTCAGAATTTCTCCTGTGCCCTTCCAGAGATCCAATTTACTTCAAAGGGAGTCGCACATGAAGACTTCTGAGTGGATTGTGCCATAAGGCTTAGAGGCGCAGGAATGTATTGGATTGCATCATCGCCAGTGATGGGTCATAAATTAAGAAACTCCTTGTACTAGGCTCCTGCTGGGTGGATGGAATCCAGGTGCACTCAGCGGAAATGGAGAAAGCTAGCTTTGAAGTTCGTTATTAAGCTCTTTTTAAAAACAATACAATCAAAATATGTCTCTTCTCTCTCCACTTTAAATTATATTAGGAAAGGATGATTGTCAGAAGAAATCACTCGTAACCAAGCAAAAGAGCTATACCTGAAGGTCAGCTGTCAGGGAAAAAAGATCCCTGCTGCAGCTGCCAAAGGGGCGCATCAATTTTGCTAAGCAATGGAGCAATTTCTGTCATGGTAGCACAGAACACTGGCATGGAGTCCTGAGAGAACGGCTTCATTACTTTAGCCATTTTCTTGGCTTTCCGAGGGGTAACTAAGAAGTTCTTTGTGTTGACCTTTGCTGCAATACTAGCTGGAGGCTGGAATATTTATTGTTAATAAGAACCCATCTAATCCAAAGGCATCAAGCGTTCATCTATTTTGGCCATTCTGATGTTAAATTTGAAAGGCTAGGAAGGATTCCTTTAAAAGCAGGTAGGATGTTAGTATCTGCATCACTACTGCTGTTACTATTAGTAGTATTAGTATTTAAGACTGGAGGAGAAAATAAATTTTGTTTGTATTTTAATGAAATATTACCTAATTTAGACTTCTCGGAACAATACATGAACCAAAACCCAGCTATCCTAAATCTGCAATGCTCTGATTTTTGCAGTGTCATTTTCCAGCTAAACAAGGTGTACAAGAAGCATCTATCAGGGGAAAGCATTGAAATGCATTTATTGGAGGAAACTACATATAAACCCAGACAGATGGGCAGGGTACAAACCATTATTATTATTATTATTATTATTATTATTATTATTATTATTGCAAAAGTGTCTCTGTTAGTCAAACTGTATGCAAAAAAAGTGTTTATTGGGAGAAATTTGCATTAAAATGCTAAAGAATTTTCATAAGGATTTTTTTTAGAAAAAGAATAATCCAAAATTATTGCAGAAATGCAGAGAACTGAGTTTAAAACTAGAAGAAGAAGAAAGAAACTGAAATAACTGAACTGAGAGATTCATCCAGCTCTACTAATAACTGTACTGCTACTGGTACTATACTTTCCTTACATAAATTCAACTGAATTTCACAATAAAATCACTAGCCCAAAGAAGAATCAGCTAAAAAAAAACACTTATTCCAGTGAAGTACAATTTTATTTGATAATACTTATGACTTATGACTTTGTTTGACTCATTTATCTGAAACCTGCCTCCTGCAGATTTGCTAAAATTCACTTGAAACTTTAGCCTTAATGGCCAACAATTTTATTATCACATTATCATTTATGGGAAAGAATTGACTTTGTCAGGTTGTTCAGAAAGTCCCACAAAAGTGTAGAATTTACAGCTTCTCGTGATTGGTAACATTATTGTGAGAGGCTATAACTCATTCTCTTTCATATGAAAGAATGCATATCTCAGCCATAAGTTGAAGATGGCACATTTAAATTGTGGCTTGAGCATTCACAACTTACTTGTTAAAAGAATGTTGCTTTTTTTAGCACAGGGAAACATCAAGAGGCCATTGGTGTGAAATGAAAGTCATGGGCATATATGAGGAACAAGACAATATTTACTATTGAAGAAATGCATCAAGCTCTTCTAGAAAGACCCGGGCTGCAGCTACCCTGTAAACCTTTGATCAACATTTGGCTCCCGAAAGGAGAAGACATAGGAATGAAAGGGCTGCTGGCCACTCTCAGAAGCAAAAGTATCAGACAGTAAGAATGGTTGTTGCTGCTGCTCACAGTCTTGTGATTTGCCATGGAGGCCTGTGATTGCCACAGTTCCTTCGCAAAGTGAGGATGCTAACAAATTAGCAGCATGAGGGCCAGCCTGTTTGTGATAAAGCCTTTGCTTCTGCTTCACAGCTGTCTGAAAATAAGTCCTCAACATAACAAGCAAAACAACAACAACCCAAAAACAAAAGACTTACTCCTTTTGGCGGGAGGTTAGCAGCATGAATAATAAAGTCAAGCAATATGGTAAGAAAACCGTAATTAAAATCACAGACCATCACTCAATCAGGGATGAGAAGCAACCAGATCCATGGTGCCACCCCACTAAAAGCCAAATTCATGCCTTGAAAGTGTGGGCAAATATTCATGCCTTTAGCTGTCACTTAACTACTTCTGTTGTGAAGTGTCAGCCAGGTGTCTCCTGGGTGGGAGTTTGATAAACATGGCAATGCCACCAAGGATGCCCCGTCTTATGTCTCTTGCAAACAGGAGTGGGTTGAAACGATCCCTCTTGAGTCCTCAGTTCCCTCAACAGCAACCAGCCCACAGCATTCTGCACCTGCTGCAGTTTCGAGACCATCTTCAACGTTCACTTCTTCCATGTAGTTTTTGAACACAATATGGTGTTGTGCCTTTGATATATAGGTCAAAGCAGTTTGAGCCCCACTTATCTTAGAACCTATCTCCTCATTATCATGGTCCTTCATGATTGGTATCATCAGCTTGGGAATCATTGGGAAAAAGGTACCTTTGGCTCATGATCCAAGTAGACAAGAGGACCAGTTACTTACAGCCAGGGATGGGCAATCTTCACTTGGATTAGCTGAGAATTTGCTCTGTTTATGAACTATCTCAGCAATCATTTAAAAGCATTCAGCATTCGCTTGCTGAGATTGGAATCATCTCAGTGTTTATGAGCTTTCTCAGCAAGCACTCAGAAAAATCCTAGCCTGCTTTTCTCTCGGCTTTATCATAGTGGTGCATGTGTGAGAACAGTTCTGCGCACATCTACATCACTATATCAACCCCTGAAAATTGTAGTTTGGTTTTCTCTGTCCTGCACACAGTCACACCATTGGTAAGTACATAATTACTTGGAAACTAAACCCTTTTCCTCCAGACAAACAGCCAGAAACTAGAGGGGTTTTCAGATGGGGAACAAGAAGGTTGCAGAATGTTTCCAAGTACCCATCAAGAGAATTGCTTCAAAGAGAAAAGACACCCACTCAACAAAAGGTTGTTTCATCAAGTGATCTTATCACATAATTCACACCCATAATGAAGAGTTCACACAGTTTCATAGCAATCAGGAAAGGTGCATTTTGTTTTCTCTCAGTTTCACATTTTTCCAATCTTCAGTTCAATTTGCCACATCTCCACATCAGTTCGTGTTTTTTTTTTAAAAAAAAAGGATCCTCACAAAAATTCATAAGCATTTTGGTGCACATTTCTCACATATGCTTCTATACAATTTCCCCTAATATACTGCATTTTTGTACACCTTTTTGTTGGAGAACTGCATGACAAAATTCAGAGATCAGTAAGGCTGCATTCACATGACAGGGGGTTTTTTTCCTGCTTCCCTGACATTTCCCTAACTTAATTTCCACATTATATTTGAGCTTACACACAAATACTTCCAGAAATCTAGCAAAATACGGCAGAGTTTAGCACTAATTTCTGTCTTTATTACTCCCCCCCCAAAAAAAAAACTTCTTGCAATGCCATTAACACAGCAAAGTGACAAAAGTTGTGGTGTTATACCATCATACAGTTCCTTCCTGCCATTTTCATGGGGGAATCACAGGGGAACAGAAACACACATCTGCAGAAGGGGTGGGTGTGGAAGGGGTAGGGAAGCAGCGATATTGTCCAGAGATATGCATTGTTGTGTCACACCATGCCCACTGCTGCGAATGAAATGCAGCGTAGCATGCCAATATATCAGTCAAAAAGCCACAGTTCCTGCTTCTACCTACAAAGCGGCTGGTCTTATCTACTTCGTCTGTCAAATGCTGACTGCACATGCCCAGAACATTTTGAACCAGAGAAGAATGCCTGGGGGGGAACGATGCTTACTCTAAAATACAGTCAAGCATTATGAGCTGGGCAAACTGTACCTGGTTATTAATTTTATGGCTATTAAAGCTGAGGGAGAAAGCTGCACATTATGCTCCGCTCTGTGATCGTTTCCCCTTGCTTTCATGCAAAGCCACTGCAACAGGTGGCCCTCAAGGATGGCTGGAAGACCAATGGGAGGGAGGGGATGCTTAACGTTTTTCTTGTCCACCGTTTGTCTTCTCAAAAAATTCTCTCTCACACACAGCTGCTTTGCCATCTGTAGAGAAAAGATGTGAGGTGACTGCCTTCAAAGAAAAGGGGAAAATGGAACAGAAGTGAAAAGAGAGGGAAAGGGGAGGTGGTCTCCTCTTTAGCACTCCTCAATGTCAGGTCACTGCTTCGAAGAAAGGCCTGCAGCTCAGTAGCAGAGCACAAGGAAGGTTCAATCTTCGCATCTCTGTTTGAAACCAAGATCAGCTTGCATGTTTTGGGAAAGGTTTCTGCCTCAGATCCTGGATATCTAGAGCCAGTCAGAGTTGACAACGTTCAGTTAGATAGACAAACTGTGTGATGTGGCAGCTTCTTGTGGCTTTTGAGTTCATTGCCTAGGTCAGGTGTGGGGAACCTTTGGCTCTTCAGGTGTTGCTGAACCACAGCTCCCACCAGCCCCACCAAGCATGGCTAATGACCAGGAATGATGAAAGATGAAGTTCAGCAATATCTGGAGGACCAAAGTTCCATACAGCTGGCCTAGGTCATGAAGAGAGATGTGGCAGATCTTTTCAGGCACTCATTACCCAAGCATATGATTACCAAGCATATGGAAGAACCATCTAGAACACACACTCCCTAGATTTCAATGTGTGATCAGTGACAATCCAAAGGGGGCCTGCACATATGCACATATACAAAGCACCTTCTGGGGCGATGATAACTCTGAGCAACCAGAGTTCCCATTCCTGTGTAGGGAGCCTCCTTCAGAATGTCACTGGAGCGCCGGTGGCAGGGTGTATTCCACAAAGTCTCTTCACATATTTGGTACCTGCAGGTACTCACAGGTACCAAATGCCTGAACAGTGCTAAAACCTTCCCCGGCCCCAGCAGCTGTCGAATGATCATCCATAGGTGTAGAAATGAGACCAGGCTGAGGGACTTGGCAGGCAGGCAGGCAGGCAGGCAGGCAGGCAGGCAGAAAACTCCCCCACAACACATCCAAAATAGGATTGTATCACTATATAGACAAGTTTTCATTTTAAAATATATTCTTAAATAACACAAAGGTTACTGTAGCGTTGCTTTAGGTCCTTGTGGTATATGCGTGCATGTATGAGGGGAAAGCTCTGCTCACAAACTATTCATATACTATATAGGCATCATGTCTTCTTCCTCAAGCAACCATGCATTGTCTGTGGTTCTCTGAAATGAAAGGCCATCTGTCCATTGTTTGCAGTTGTCTGAAGTGAAAGGCCAACATGTGAGTTCTAGTACCAGCAGACAGAGCAGGTTGGGGTGGTATTTCTCACCTGGCTTCCTAATGTGGAGGTGTCATGGAGGTTGGTGATCACAGTGCCAGCAGACTCGCTCCAGGCCAACTTTGTGCAGATGTGCCCATCGCTTCTCCCCCTCCTTGGTTACCAGCAAAAACCTCTCTGCACTGGGATGCCAGGTAAGCAACGCCACCCGCCTCCGCCGGCTGCTACTGGTGCACTCCTATGCACTTTACGATTGGGATGCCTAAACATAACCCCTACCTCAGACAACTGTAACCAATGGACAGTGGCAGGACTAAATGTGTAGCTTGTATGACAAGCTACATCGGCTGAAACTTCCTTGAATACTAAACTTTTAAAAGTGCAAGATCCCTGGCCTCTTTTGAATCTGGCCGCCCTAAATGGCGCTGGGATTAAAAAGTACTTTAGCTGTCAGGGTAAAATCAACTAGACCATCCTGTTCATAGCCTATCCCTAAATAAGCATAACAAGAGCATGGCAAAATAAAAAAAATTCCTTCCAGTAGCACCTTAAAGACCAACTAAGTTAGAAGTGTGCATGCACACGAAAGCTCATACCAAGAACTAACTTAGTTGGTCTTTAAGGTGCTACTGGAAGGAATTTTTTTTATTTTGACTATGGCAGACCAACACGGCTACCTATCTGTAACAAGAGCATGGCAGTTACTTTTCTGCCAAGAAGCCTTTCTCTTTCTGTAACTATTACTTGTGGCATGAGTTGTGGCACGCACGCACAATACTCAGTCAACAGTGTTTCCACCAGTTCTTTAGGTTTTCCTAGTACATGTATTCACACAGACAACCACACCTTGACTACCAACTCTTGTGTTTTGTGCCATCTTGTGGGGGAATCCTAAATGTGCAGGGCAGAAAGACAATCTCTGAAATGAGTTCATACCTTCTCTCTTGGTATAAAAAATGGATCAAACAAAAGCTCCTGAAGCTTAAAATGGATGTTTGAACAAATATCTAAATGTCAGAATAGAAAAAAATGAACCATAGATGGTTCAAACATTTATTATGATGGGCCAGAGGAAAGCCTGTAAAATTGTTAGACATCTGATCATCTCCTGCATATTATTGCTCCCGTTCTCTGTAAAATCATTTGTTGTCAGATAATAATGATAATGATGATGATAATAATTTATTTCTACCCCACCCATCTGTGGTCACTAATTAGGATGGCTTAAAAGAGGTTTAAACAAATTGACAGAGGGTAAGGCTATCCGTGGTTACTGGCCACAGTGCCTATATTCTACCTCCCCTGTCGGAAGCACTAAGTCCCTGGATACCAGCTCATATCCTGCCTGCTGGGCCCCCATGGGGATGGGAATCTGGTTGGTTGGACTAGATGGGCCTTTGGCCTGGCACAGCATGGCTCATCTTCTGCTCTTATATGGGCTTTCTAGGTGACAGGCTGCAGGAGCAGGCAGTAGCAGGCAGGAGTGCATTAATGAGCACCTGGCTGAATCTGGGGAATTTGCCATCTTAATTTGCACAGTACTTCTAGCATAGTGTCACTCCAACACATTGTAGGGAATTAACATGGCAGATGTACAGAGATGTGGTGGGGGAGAGGGATTTAAAAGGGTGGACGGGCAGGCAGTGGCGTAGCGTGGGGGGTGCAGGGGGGCCGGCCGCACCGGGCGCAACATCTGGGGGTTAGGGTTAGGGGGTGCAAATCCATGGGTTAGGGGGCGCAAATCCACGGGTTAGGGGGCACAAATTACTTGCCTTGCCCCGGGTGCTGACAACCCACGCTACGCCACTGCGGGCAGGATAGATAGGCCTTGCCTCTTGGGGCCCTGGCAGCTCCCTGAGAATACCACAGGGTGGGTCTGGCTACATAAAAGCAGCCTTTTCCCTGCATAGAATGTTTCTTAAAGGTTTTTTTTCCTCCCCCAGCAGAAAGTGGAAGAGAAGGCAAACATCCATTATGACATGCAAATTTTTGCGTTGACAAAACGATGCATATTTTAAATGGAAATCTTTGAACTTCTACCGTGTCCGCACAAAAACAAACAGCTTTTCAATGGTTGAGGGGAGGGAGGGAGAAAGATAATTTTCATGAGAATTTAAACCGTTTAAATGGGGATGAATATGGATGAGGACATTTGAACAGATTCCACATTGTATGTCTGTTTCACATCTGCCAAGCAATGGCTAATCCCACTGATTAGGAAGTGTAATGACAAAATGTTTGTACCTGACATATCCCTCCCCCCCACTCCTTGGCAGCTCTTCAGTATCAAAGGCCTTGTGTGATGACACCATATGTCACTGCCTGCTCAGGATCCTAAGAAAGCAGAACTCCCTAGGAGGTATCCTTTATTGATGCTTGTAGGAAAAACAATTGACTTGGCATCATCCGGCAGCACAGGAGGATGACAAAAGCTTGTGTGGCAACAGGCAAGGGAAGAATTAATATTTGGGAGAAGGCATCCCTTCGGAAGCATCCTGCAACATTGCACAGAGATGTGAGGTCTTGTGTTTTTGGTCACCACTGTTTACCTTTTGTCTCTGTCTCCATATGAATTTGATGAAGTAACTCTTAGGGTGGATCTACACATACGGAGGGGAAACTGCTATAGATAACTCCAAAATTAGATCATTTTAACAACAACAAAACCTTATGGAAAAACACGTATAAAAATTTCCTGCTCTCTGGTGCCATCTGGTGTTGCATGTTTATAGCATGTTCAAATCATTGTTTCTTTATTAATGTAGCTGAGCCCAGAGTATGCCACAATAAATATGTTAATCTTTAAGGCGCCAGAAGGCAGGAGTGTGTGTGTGTTCAGAAATAAAAGAGATGACAATGCCATCCAGAAAAGAAAAGAAAACCAGATTTTTCCTGGGCTATCTTCAAGAACTTTTGTGATATAATGCATATTTTGTAGTCAAGGCTTTGAGGGTGAACCCTGAGGAAAAATCCATACCTGCTGCCTTGCGGGACATCTTCTGGAGAAGAAAAGTCTGAGTAAACCCTACACAAATCAGGACAGTCCGATGGCGTCTTGTACGCCTCCTTCTGGCAACTCCTGCAGCCCAGCCTGTGCCAAATGTATTGCTCTGCTTCCCTGAGGCTGAGAGGGCAGCCTGGGCAGCCCAGGACCTCCATAAACACTGCCCAGGCTTGCACCCTGGAGATGTCACTTTGGTGTTGCTACCACAGAAAAAACAGCGCAGGAGGCAGCAGTTATGAGTTACTGGTCTCTGCAGCCACAGCAGGCGCTGTGATTCTCCAGCAGTTTGACTTCACCCCAGGAAATGCACTCCATTGACGATTCGAACACGTGGTATGCCATGCTGCAGAAGGTTTGGGTGTAGTGGAGGGGATGTGGATGGAGCACGGGCTATTGGGGGGGGCTCCAGCACCGGTGGGACACTTTACGTTGAATAAAATAAATAATAAAATAAAGTGGAGATTCTTAGAAATCTGTCAAACTGAACAGTGGAGACACATAGCTATTCTGCTGTGCCTCTCCCAAGACCATTTTTCCAAGCCTCTGATTTTTTGCATTCCGTCTGCAAATACTAATTCACCAAGGAAAGCCTTATTAGAGGGAAGAGAACTGTGAAAGAGACAGGGGCATCTATAGGCAGACAGATGGGGCAGAATTTGCATGAAGGAGTTTAGATTCAAACTATTTCAAACTATCCTTTATTCTATTCAGATATTTTGCTCTCCCAAGAAGGCTCTTTCCTTTACTCAAAGAGCATCACTTGTGTTCAATTGCACCCACTATAGTTCTACCCTTAAACACCATTATCATCATTTTGCATCCCATTTCCCCAAGTCAGAAATGAAAAGGTGCTGATTTCCTCCAAGTGTAATTTCAGTCCCATTTTCACTCATTGGGTAAACTAGGAATATCTCTTTGATACTCTTCTGTTCCAAACTCACTTTGATGAGCCACAGAAATAAAATTGACTCACTACGAAGAAAGATCCTTCTTTTCACTCCAATTGCTTATGACTGCTTCCCCCAAAGAAGTTAGAATTGGCAGTCCACTTTGGTAGCATGCTTTCATGGGGATAACGACAGTGGTTTCAGATTATGGTTTAATTATAGCCGTGGAGAATGAGGTTCCTAGCATTATAACCAATCATAAAACTGCATGGGGAAATGGCAATTTTCTTTTTTTAATCTAAGAAACGTATATAAGCCATGGAACAGTTGCAGTGGACATACAAGGTTGGTCAGTTGTTAACTCTAACTTTGTGGGCATTTAAGCCATCTTTAGAAATGATTCCCCTGTATTCAGGGAACACTTTACTCCAAGACCTCAGTCCATTTGGTGACCATCAGAAGGGGAAGCTGCAATCATGCAGAACTCTCAATTGGTGTGGAAGAACTGCACACTGATATACACCCATGGATCCCCTTCCCATGTCAGCAGAAGGGGTCCAGGGATCAGTGCTAGGATTGGTAATGGTTAGGAAAGTTGAACGAATAAATGTTTGCAATTAGAGCCAAAACAAGCTTCCCCCAATTTTCTTCTTTGTGAACATTAATGACAAGTTTTTTTCTGGGTGTGCCTCACATGCTCAGATGTCCTCCAGATCCTTTTGACACCCTATACTGAACTCATCATTAGAGAACTATAACTACATTTAGGATCCTACACAGAGGACTAAATCAAATCCTGATGGGTACGTGGAACAGTGAGGTTTAGCGATAGTATGGCCACTGAATACCAGCTGCTGGAGAAAGTGGAGATCCACCATGGAAGAGGGCTGCTGCTTTTATGACTGCTTGTGGACCTCCTAGAAATATCTTGGCTGGCAGCTGTGAGAAACAGGATGCTGAAAAATGTAGGCCTTTGGTCTAATCCAAAAGAGTTCTTCATATGTTCTTAGTCACCAATGTAGAACCAATAGGCTTTAAACCAGTTAGTCCTAAGGGACGCTTAACCTTTTTCAGCCTTGGGGCTGCATTCCTTAGTTTATGGGAAACCATCTGAGAGCCACATGCCAAGCTGAGGTTCTCCACCCGCATCTTAGAGAATTCTGCAAGTCGCATTTTGTAAATGGGCTATTGATAACTGTAATTCCAGAGTGTGTTTATAGGACGAGTATTATTTACTGTTTGGTAGATGTTAGGTTTCCTGCAATAAATTGCCACATGAAGAAGGTAGATCAATGTTAAATTAAATCAGCCCACTTCCTAATGACTGTTTGCTTTCCTTATCACTAAAACCCAATAACATAGTTTAACTCAGCCAACGTGGCTGTTACTGCTAGAAGTGTTTTTTTAAAAAATAAAAAAAGACCCCAAGAAATATGGGAACACAGGGATTAAGGTCACATTAGAAACACCAGATATTAAATATTTAGGAAAGGGGAGGGGAGAGAAAGTACATGTCTTTGCATATATCATTGCAGAAACTAAATGCTGAAGATTTCCAGTCTGCTAGGCCATAGCAATAAAGACTTCATTTCTTTATATTACGTAATACACTTCTTGTCAAGATTCTGCCCTGCCCAGTCCTAAACTCAGGGGTTTCTTCAGTGGAGGAGCATGGGGACCACATATCCACCCTTCTAGTCACCCTAGCAAGCCAATGGGTCCAGATAACCCTGCATCAGATCTGGAAATTTCATCAGCCGCTGCCAAGATTCCTGGCTGGCTCTCAGACCCAGCCACCCTCATCTCCCCTTGGAACACAGGGGCAGAGAAGATAGGAAACTAAACAGGACCTTCAGAGCCATTGCTGAAATGCCTGGCTAGCTACAGGTGAGACAACTTAGGAGGAGAAGGTGTGACCCAGCCTCAGGGAAAGTCTCAAAGGCCAGAAATTTGCCTGTGCTTGTACCACACTGGTTCTCTGTTGTTCACTGTTAACTGCCCAAGAATTTTGGGATCAGGTAAGCTAAGCATCACTCATTCATTCAGAAATCGGGGGGGGGGGAGGTTTACGGCTCCCAAAGGACCTTCTTTTCAACACCCTCACTCAGCCCATTTACCTTCAAATTAATTTATTTTCCAATAACCCAAGTCGTTTGTAAAGCACAAGACTTTTCCTACCTCTTAATTTCTGCCTAGGAGCCTGTAAAAAGCCGGTATTGGTATCTGCATTTGTCTCAGCAGTCCCTTTGTCATTTTTATAGATCCTCTCCCCTACCCCTCTCTTTTTATATAATGAATGCCAAAATAAATTGAGAGTGTCTGTGATGCATGCAGTAACAAATACAATAGAAGAGGCTCAGGCAGTTTCCATTTCACATCGGTGTACATTCAGTCTTGCATATTATGCACATTAGAAATGCTCCAAACAAGGAAGACGAATGAACACATGATAAACTCCAGGCCATATTGGAGCCTGACTAAGGACGCATTTGTGCATGTGTAACATTAAGCATATTGGTTATTAATTCAGTCTGCCACTCATTTTAATTTGGGTTCATATGTAAAAGACATCACATAGTTGCTTGATAGTTTAATGTCCTGACTTGGGGAAGCATTCAGGCTGTGGCAATCACACTGGAGAATGGTAAGATACTCAAGGAACCATTTTATCTTGGCTAAATATATCAGTCTAGAACAACACACAACTTCTTTATACAGTATTGTTTTTATGCTGGTCTTGTACTGATTTTATGCTAGTTGTTTTGCTTTTGTGCTTTTTTAAAAAAAACACCAGTGTTTTGATGGTATTTTACATTCTGCTGATTTATACATTTTGTAAAAACTGGTCAGAGGACCCCTTTGATGGATGGTGTAAAAATGTAACAAACAAATAAATAAATGTGGTGATACAAGGTGTGGCAGCAACACTGTATTTATGACATTCCACTAAATTGTAACAACCACCCACTCACTCCACTTACACCTCAGAGGTATGAATACTAAATTAAATTAAACATCTATATACTAGCACTGAAATGTGTGGCAATTTGTATTTTTATTCTACTGAATTAGCAGGATCCAGTTTATACCAGCAGCAATGCATGATATCAGGGGACCATTGCACACTGATTTATTTTATTTTATTTGGCTTGATACATTTTTGGACATCTAGTAGATATTGGCTTGCTAATCTTGGGTGGTTGTTCTTCAGACCAGTAGTGACTCTGACCCTCTCTAGGAGGGTCGATTGCCTTGAATGAGAGCCAGTCTTCCCCAGAATTCTGCTAAGCACTGAGACTTGAAAACCAGAAGGTGGCAAGTGGTACACAATTAAGGAAGCCATGAGGAAAATGTAAGTCCACCTTAGAAGTTATATCTTCTAGACAGCAAGATCCAAGGATCACCCAACCAAGACTGTTGCAGTGTGAGGCAAGATGGTGCCCCTTCATTCCACCTGTAGAAGACAACTGGACTAGCAGATGAATCTTACTTCAGCATAGTTATGGCACCACACTTGAGATAGCATGCTATTTTCAGAGATATCAAACAGGCCATGTGACACACACATCTCTCTCTCCTCCAACAGGGGGGGGATGAAAGGGGGGTCCTCAGGAGAAAGGAGTGGGGGCCTCCACCAATGTCTCCTATCACCTTCTGCCTGAGGCAGTTGCCTCACTCTGTCTGAAGCAAGCTGCAGCAAGATGGTTCTGCCAGGAACATGAACCATGAAATTATGGTCATGGAGAAAATATCAGAAAATTGCAAAGTACCTATGGTTTACCCAGAAAATCTGAAATGAATTCAGGAAGCATGCACAGAGAAAAACATGTGAGACTCTGAACGTGACTTTAGCCATTTTGTCTATGTTTCAGTTTAGGATTCTTCTTGCAGGCAGACTCAATTAAAAAATACCCAGTGTGGTCCACTTTGAACCATTAGTTGATGCCTGAACTTCACGTTCCCTCAGCCTAGTTAGGAAGAAGCAGGAAACTTGCTCAATCAGCTCACAAGGCAAGACTTCATTCAAGCTTCAAACCCTTTACTCCCAATTAGTTCTAGTCTCACTCCACTTGAGGCAAGTAGAATCAGCAGGACTCCTTTGCAACGTTCATTAAATTGCCCACCTGGTTTTGTGAAGTTCAGGTTCCCCATTAAATATCTACCTGTTACCTGCCTCTTTTTATTTCTCAAGTAATCATTGGCACTAATAGCAGGCAGGAGATGTATTCTGAAGCTGGTAAAGGAAAATATGAACACAAGATACAAAATGTGCTTCCCATTACAGCAAGGTAAATATATAGGGCACAAGGTCTTACAAGTCCTAAAACAGGACCACAGTATTGTTACACCCGAACCCAATCTCCGAGTGGTGCAAGATTCCAGGGGTTCCAGGCACTTACCCAGGGCCCATGTTTCCTTTGGGGAAGGAGGCACAATGGAGGCTTGGTGTCTTCATGATACATCATTTATTTACACATTTCATATATACAACCAAAAGGGTCTTGTTTCTCCCATAGCCACAGCCTTGGATTCAAACAGTCATCAAACATTGCTCTCTGACCCTCTCTCCAGTTTACTGCTTTTTCCTTCTACAGTAGTACCTCAGGTTAAGTATTTAATTCGTTCCGGAGGTCCGTTCTTAACCTGAAACTGTTCTTAACCTGAAGCACCACTTTAGCTAATGGGGCCTCCTGCTGCTGCCGCGCTGCTGAAGCACGATTTCTGTTCTCATCCTGAAGCAAAGTTCTTAACCTGAAGCACTATTTCTGGGTTAGCGGAGTCTGTAACCTGAAGCGTATGTAACCTGAAGCATATGTAACCCAAGGTACCACTGTATGTCACATCACTGCTCTAAAACTATCTGCTCTAAACTGTGAGAAGTGAGGTTACAAGGCCTTCTAGGTAGTGGCGCCCGCCCTGTGGAACACCCTCCCATCAGACGTCAAGGAAATAAACAACTATCTGACTTTTAGAAGACATCTGAAGGCAGCCCTGGTTAGTATTATGTATGAAGGGATGCATTAAACAGTCTCACCAGCATTGTAGATTTTTGAGGGAATATTTACTGAGAACTTCCACGGAAGTGGGCCCACTGGAACCTGCAGGCACCACACTAATATCCTCTGTGATGCAATATCTATGCACAAAAACCGTGGCCTGTGCTCAATCTGTATAGATGTCTAAGCAAGCCATAGATCACAAGACTCCAGCCATCTCATCCCAACCCAAAGGAAACCAATCCCCTAAGTAGATGCTGCAGCCCTGGTGTTCTCATAGCTCGGAGAACTGGGGTGCAGTCATATAACAGTATTTTAAATGTTGGGAAGTGAGGAGAGGATTCCGGCCCTCTTGGCAATTTTATCAATATACGTATGACTGCTAGCGACTGGTTTTTACCTGACTGAGACTGAAGAGGACAAAGCTGACAGCCAGGGACTGGACTTAAGTTGATGGGGCAGTGCCGATCAGTGATTGGGACAGTGCCCATCAATCAGCTTCCAATGATTAAATCCATCAGAGCTTTGTGCAGGGCTGCACAGACTACTCCCAGCCAATGCCTCCACCAGCCACAGCCACTGTGAAAAAGGCCTACGAGCCTGTGTATACATGGAGCTCCTCCACATGGCAGAAGATCCTATTGGCTCAGGATTTCTATCCACACACACAACATGCATGAAGGGGCTCTATGCATGTACAGTGGTACCTCAGGTTACATACGCTTCAGGTTACAGACTCCGCTAACCCAGAAATAGTGCCTAGGGTTAAGAACTTTGCTTCAGGATGAGAACAGAAATCGTGCTCCAGCGGCATGGCGGCAGTGGGAGGCCCCATTAGCTAAAGTGGTGCTTCAGGTTAAGAACAGTTTCAGGTTAAGAACGAACATGCAGAACAAATTAAGTACGTAACCAGAGGTACCACTGTATATCATGATGTGCCTCAGGCCATTGGACATGCAGCTGGCAGAAGGCATGGCCAACGGTCCATCAGGCAAGGCTATATTCTCATTGCATCTTCTTTTATGTGAGAGAGCATTCATCAGGACCCCTCTCTGTGTTGGGCTGTGGTCCCTGGTCACCTGTCTCTGTGTTTCCCTCTCAATCCTCTTTATGCATACAGCTTACTGTAGCCTTGCATAGAAGGCAGCTCATATGTGCTGGAGAACTGGGGAGGGGAGATCCTTTTCTGCCTCATGTTCCAAGGAATAATGATGTCAAAGGCAGAATATCATTTCAGCTGCAGGCTGGAGGGATGTGAAGCAGCACAAAGGGCACTTATCAAATCTCCCGGGGTTCGTTCAACATGTCAGCACAAATGCTCTTGTCAGTCCTCTGGCTTGTGATGCAGATAACCAGAACTGGCAGCCATCAGTGCAAACTGTTCACTTAAAGGGAAAGGAAGAGCTGTCACTGCTCATTTATTTATCTGCTGTGCTTCGGAGCCATAATACCATAGGAGTATTATTAAATCATCGGAGGCAGCCTTAGGACGGAACGAGAGGTGCATGACCTAAACAGTCAGGGAACCCTCTCACCTCCAGCCACTTATGGCAAGAGAGTATCATGGGGGATGTGCAATCAGAGGCCTTGTGGGAAGGTGGGTGGCATAAATGCCATTCGCTTTCTAGTATAATCAGTGTGAATGCTGGGTAGAGCAAAGGCACTTCCAAACTACTGCTATTTTGGGGTGGGCAGTGGTGCGAGGTAAGTGGACTAGGGGGACTAGGCTAGTCTGAGCACAACCCAAAGTGTTGGTGCTGACCTTTAAAGCCTTAAACGGCCTCAGCCCAGTGTACCTGAAGGAGCGTCTCCACCCCCATCTTTCAGCCCGGACACTGAGGTCCAGCTCCAAGGGCCTTCTGGCAGTTCCCTCACTGTGAGAAGCGAAGTTACAGGGTACCAGGCAGAGGGCCTTCTCGGTGCCTGCCCTGTGGAACGCTCTCCCACCAGATGTCAAGGAAATAAACAACTATCTGACTTTTAGAAGATACCTGAAGGCAGTCCTGTTTAGGGAAGTTTTTAATGTTTGATGTTTTATTGTGTTTTTAATATCCTGATGGAAGCCGCCCAGAGTGGGTGGAGGATAAGTAATAAATTGTTGTTGTTGTTGGCTCCTAAATGTTCCCCTGGCACCTACTTCCCAAAGCCTGAGAAGCTTCTGCCCAGCTTAGGGAGGAAGGCATGAGACTCTGATGGGTCCAAGAGCTGTCCTGCCATCCAGCTTTTGGAAGGAGGCAGAAGGGCACCAGCATCCTGACAGAGCCTTGGTGTCTCCTTCACAAAGCCCAGGAAATGTCTTAGGGAGGTATGATGCTCACACACGCAATATCAGGATGTGAGGACATTGTGCACACAATGTCCCCCCACCCCATTGGTTTCATAAGCTGGTGCCTCTGGCCCTAACTATTCCCTACCCAAAAAAAAAAAATCCTGCACACCACTGGGAGTGGGGTTCAGTTACATACTGGCAAATTCAAGCTTCACAATTAAAGTTAATTTGGGGCTCTTGTTCTGCAAACCAAAATCTTCCACCACCACCTCCCGCCCAAAATTGCACTTTCTGCAATAAGAAAAGTGATGGGGGAAATGTGCTGGAAAAGGTGGGAGAGTATAAGCTCCCCCCACAAACACATTTCTATTTGCTTTTATTTGATTATGCATTTTGTGTTCTCATTCTGTATTTTTATGTTATGAATTGCCCTGTGATCTGCAGATGAAGGGCAGTATAAAAATGTAATAAATAAATAAATATTATAATAATAGGAATGCTCAATAAATAGGTCATCTGGAAGCACTTGTTCTTTCATAGTTTTCTTTCCTGGTAAATGTGTACAAAATGACAGAACTGGGACAAGGTAGCTATGTACATATTCTGATGGTTTCACACATATTTAAGTAAACAATTTGATTATGAAATGGAAACTTTGCCCTTCTCTTAAATGTATGCTGAGTATCTTATAAAATAAAACAAATATTGTATCTAAATTAAGAATTTAAAAGGATATAAACAAAGTGCATTTGATGGGCTGATACTCTTCTTCAAATGCAGAAGCATCATGTTTGAAGAGGAAACAAACTGCTTCTGAGCACGTTGTGTTTTTAATGTTTAAATAATAATAATTAGCCATTATAGTTCACTGTTAAAGAAAGGGCACATTCACACAGTGAAGAAGAAGGGCAGACTAACTTTCGCTATATGACTCTTACATAATTTTATTTGACAAAATTTATACACCAGTTGATTACAAAAAACCCAAAAAAACAACCTTAAAGCGGTTTACAAAAAGATAAAACAATAACATTTTGAAGAATTCACAACCCTACTTTAAAACATACAAAGGTTAAAATACTAAAACAGATTAAAATTACCCAAAATAACTTCTGGGTGAAAGGTAAAGGTAAAGGGACCCCTGACCATTAGGTAGCCGACTCTGGGGTTGCGGCGCTCATCTCGCTTTATTGGCCGAGGGAGCCGGCGTACAGCTTCCGGGTCATGTGGCCAGCGTGATTAAGCCACTTCTGGTGAACCAGAGCAGCACACGGAAACACCATTTACCTTCCCGCCGGAGTGGTACCTATTTATCTACTTGCACTTTGACATGCTTTCGAACTGCTAGGTTGGCAGGAGCAGGGACTGAGCAACGGGAGCTCACCCCGTCGCGGGGATTCAAACCTCTGACCTTCTGATCTGCAAGTCCTAGGCTCTGTGGTTTAACCCACAGCGTCACCCACATCCCAACAACTTCTGGTTAAGTTTGTCTAAGCAAGAATGTTTTTAGCAGGTGCTGAAAAGAGTGAAGTGAAGGCATCTGATTGATCTCAATAGGGAGGGAGTTCCAAAGTGATCTTATCAGTTTGGAATGGGTATTATATGGCACCTGTAGTAGCACCAGTTCTGCCAATTGAAGCAGTCAAGTGTGCATATATGGGTTGAGGCGATCTCTCAGGCGAGCTGGTCCCAAGTTGTTAAGGCCTTTATATGCTAATAGTAACACCTTGAACTTGTCACAGTAGCAAATCAGCAACCAGTGCAGATCTCTGACCGCAGGTGTTATATTCTCACAAAGCTGTCAGAATCAGTCCGTGCAGTGATTTGCAGATGCTGATGAATGAGATGACGCCTTTGCTTCTGTTTCAAACCACAGGCTGCTATGGAAGTCTTTCCCAATCGTTGGCGTGTAATTCCTAAGATCTTCCACTTGGTGTCCTCATTTACTCTCTTTAGAAATGGGGCAATGGGGAATTCTTTTTTTATCTCTATTTAGTTTAAGGAAAGCTGCGTTTGAGCAGCTGGATGCCACAAGTTTGCTCAGGGTGGCCAGATGCACCAGTTTGTGAATCTAGAACACGGTCCAAGAAAGTTAAGCACTTCCAGGTCTGATTGATTTCAATGGGAAAGCTTAAAATATGCTTGCAGTTCCCTTGCTGAAATCACTGGGACTTCGAAGCTGGAATCCTATACACACTTGCCTGGGGGTAGGGCTGGGTGGATTTTGGTTTCACTCATTCCAGCATTCATTTCTTCACAGTTCCACATCATTTTGCAATTACTTTAAAAAATATCCTCCTAGAAATTTAAAAGCAAATAAACAAACCAGTTTTAACAAGGAGGAATAACAGAGATGGGTACAACACAGAAGCTAACACCAAAAATCTAACACAACACAGCCTTTCCAAACTCCTCTCTCACTGCACTCAAACCTTGTTTTAAAATGCCACTTCCCTCCTTCAGCATCACCCCCTCCTCATTCTACTCCAACCTGTTTAAAACAGTCAGTTTCCCCCTCTTATTGTTTCCCCATCCCTCCTTTACTTTGCCCTTGTTTAAAGCCACACATTTCCTCAATGTACCTCCACTCAGCTTTACTTAAACTTCTGCTGTTGTTTGAAACAGCAATTTTTTCCCTTTCATTGTCTCTAGCTTTTTGCCGTACTCAAACATCTCAAGCTTCCATTCTTCATGGGAAAACCTCAAATTTTCCATAGTACCTTCACACAATGGATTTCACTCTTGGTACCATGTGTTGTCCTCAACATAAAACTTCAAGCCAGTGTGGTGTAGTGGTTAAGATTCATAATCTGGGGAACCAGGTTCACGTCTCCGCTCCTCCACATGCAGCTGCTGGGTGACTCTGAAGTCTCTCAGCCCCACTCACCTCACAGAGTGTTTGTTGTGGGGGAGGAAGGGAAAGGAGAATGTTAGCCACTTTGAGACTCCTTTGGGTAGTGATAAAGCAGGATATCAAATCCAAACTCCTCCTCCTCCTCTTCTTCAAATTCAGTGTAGTAATTTAGAATTTATTAAGAAGCTAACATCCAAGTGTGCACAACATCCAGCAACTGGACTTAACCTTATCTGACAGAACAAGCTAACGAGCCTATCCATCTTAAAAAAATACAATGACATGGAATTAGGGACAGCATGAAAATCGGGGTAGTCTATGGGTAAGGGGGCATTGAGAAAAGTAAAGAAATTAGGGAAGGAAATGAAGGCAAACACAGGAGTCAAAGGATGGTTGCACAAAAGGAGGGAGTACAGTGGTACCTCTGGTTGCGAACGGGATCCGTTCCGGAGGCCCATTCACAACATGAAAAGAGCACAACCCGCAGCGGCGTGTCTGCACACATGCGGGTTGCAATCTGCCGCTTCTGCGCATGCACGTGACGTCATTTTCCGCTTCTGCACATGCACGTGGCGAAACCCGGAAGTAACCCTTTCCAGTACTTATGGGTCACCACGGGACATAACCTGAAAGAACGTAACATGAAGCGGACGTAACATGAGGTATGACTGTAGTAAGAATGGGCAAAAGGGATGAAGACGAGAGCAGGGGCATGGAAGGGTGACTTCATAGCCAGGCAAAAGGTTATAAGGATACTTGGTAGTTGCAATGTGAGGGAGGAGGAAGATGCAAGAGGTTACCATGGGGTGGTTTGTGTGCTTGGTGGGGGTCCACAAAATAAGGGGGAAGACATAGTCATCAGGGGGGAGGTGAAAATGGGTGCAAAGTGGGGCTGCAGAACAGAAGAGAGGATTCAGAAATGGAGTTGGGAAGGTGAAAAATGAGGCTAGTAGTTGCATGGGGTTGGAAGGAGACGCTCCAGGGAGTTATTGTAGGGGTAATGGCAGCAGAGTTGGTGAGAGGAGTGAGCAGGGGTGCAGCCCCTAGTCTAATATAAAAGCAGAAGAGCTTTCCCTAAAGATCAGCATTAAAAAAAATTAAGTTTAACCTACGCATTCAGAAGTAGGAGCTTACTCCCTGGAAACGGTGCATAGGATTGCAATCATGCTGATCCTAATCAAGTGGGTATTGTGCAGTATCTTGCTGCTCTTTGGGTTTGTGTATTTTAAGGACTGACAAAGGTGCTCGGCTTTTAAAGACTCGTTAGGGGCATGGCTATGTAGACTGTCATGGCGAGATCCTGAGTTTCAAAACTTGCCACTTGATCCCTGTCTTCTTTTTCACAGCCACCATAACTAGGGAGTATTGCCCTAACTGAACACAGTGGGTCTGAGAAAACAGCCATAGGTTTCTGCTGCATAGCCCTTACATTGGACTGGGCTGTTTCTTCGTAGTAGGGCATACAAGATAACCACAAAGTTTTTGAAACTATTTTTCAGCGGCTTATAATTCAACTGTACATAAAAGCAGTTTTGTAGCATCAGCTTATTTTTAAAATGTGGTTTGTTTTTTATTGAGGGGCTTCTTGCCTCTTTCCGATACATGCTTTCCATAGCTAAAATTAAGATCAAATTACCATTTAATTTTCCATGTGCACATTTTTGAAGCATCCAGCCTCAGAATGAAGCATTCATGACAAAATAGGTTGTGTGTCCGTGCTTGTTGCCTTGCCATGTGTTTGCATCAAGACAATATAAATTCTTCAGCAAGCTCACTGGAGCTAATTGGATTAGAGTTCCGTTACGTTGATCCCATGAAGACATTTGTCCCTGGAGGCCCTTTATGTTAAAAACAAATTATCAGTGGGGCCTTTTTGTAATTAAATTAATGCTTCAACTCACTTCCTCCGTCTTGACACTGAAAGACGGCAGACATGGCTAGATAAACACAGCCGCCTGTCAACACAGCATATACTATTTGCTTTAGGAACAGAAATCTGGAAGCCAAGGCCTACATAACTCAGTGTCTCTCTTTCTCAATTTAGACAAAAGGATGTGCTTGCTGCTTTCTGTTCCCGGTCTGTGGGACCAATGCAACAATTAAGAGTTTGATTTGCTAATATAGATGATGATGCTTACCCATGGTGACACTTCTGCCATTTCAGAGTGACCATGGGCCTGTGCAATAGAACCTTTAGTTGGGTAAGGATTGCAGCCAAGTTTCATGAGCTCATGTGTATGACATTACACTATGTTAGCTAGTCTGATTTGTCCAATATATGTAATCCTTCCTTGCCAAAAAGTGGGGAGCATTGTGCGTGTCTGGCGAGCTGGCATGGGGTGCATATTTGCATCGTGCCAGGATCACACACTCCCAAGGCTAATCCCATTCCCTATTGTGTGGGGGCAGGATCACAAGGGCTGAGGGCTGAACTTAATTGATACCGTGTGGGATTTTCCCCAATCCCCCACTGTCAGGGACTGGACTGAAGAGGAGGACTGGGAATTGCCCCCTCCTCTCCCCCTCTGCTTCCTTCAGAGGGGGAGGGGAGGGGAAGAATCACCCCACCCCACCCCATCCCCAGTAGCTGCAAGAGGAGGAGGAGACAGGATTGAATTACAACAGGATGCTGAACTGCCAAATTATGAGGAATTGGGAGGAGGGGGAGGAGTTGGAGAACTGAGAGCATCCTTGGAGAGTCTGGGAACTCCCTCTCCACAGACTCACCAGTCACTTAGAATTCAAGAGCAAAGAGCGCAACAAGATTTGACTCCTGACCTCCTGTAGGGACAGAGGGTGTTGCTGGGGAATGAAAGGGAGGGGATCAGAGTGAGCAAGGTCACCATGGCGTCCAGAACTAGATTTGTTGCCTTGCTCCACAATTGCTAAATAAAATCATAAATACGAACTTCCTTGTTTCTTCTTTGATCCTGGAGGCTACTGGGGGAGGAGCGAATCCATCAAGTCCAACACCCACATTCAAAATGCAACACCATTGATTCAACATGTGCATACTGCAACATGCCTGCAACCTGTATGATTTTGCATGTGTTTGTCAGGTCTTGGGTCTGGCTTTCATGTTCCCTTCTTCTCCCCTTCTAACAAAGCATTATATTACTATAGCAACACTGAGTATATATAGATGTTACAGTCAGTGTTAAGATGGTGTCAATGTGCCACTTCACTTTACTGCTTACTGTAATGTGTGCACAGACAATCTGTCGGTGCAAAAACAGTCACATCTTCAAGGCGTAACTTCTTCCAGAAGAAGAAGAATGGGGGTGGAGATATATAAACGTGGCACTAGCTTGCAAGTACAGCGCTGGGCTTTGAATTTAATCTGGAAATCAAGAAAGAGTCGTACATCTAAATAATGTATGGCTAATATAATTATTTTGAAAGCTCTGCAAGAGGGGATGTCAGACTCCTGATGGGTTCACATCAGGGTTTCCTTTCATTATTCGCCTCTCGTTCAATATTGCCCCTTCACTATGGATTGCATTGATTTTGTAATCAAGAAAAGTAGTCATATGGTGATTTTTCTTCCTGGAAAAGAGGGGAAAATAACAAGGGTGCCACTCTAGGAGAAACTGTTTGGGGGAATTATCTGTAATCAGATGCTTGAGGATGGAAATTAACATTAAGCTAATTTGTTTCCCGCTATAAGGATCAAAATATTATATTTCCTTCTGCACAATGATCCAAATAGAAACGTTGAGAATTTGGGCACGGTACATAGGAAAAAACCAAGTTTATACTGACATTTCTCAGAAAAAGCAACACAAACCACTACGTATTAGGGGTCGTTCACACTTCCCCTTGTTCCGTGCCTGAAAAGCATGGGTCCAAGAAGTTTGGCCTCTGCCCTGCCACTTCCCCCCAGAAAACATATTTTCCTAAAAACGTTCCATAAAGAAGAACCCACCATTCAATAAGTATCTTGCATAACTCTAGCTTTAAAACCTGCTGGACTTTATTGTGGGAGTTTATAGAAATAGTGGACATTCACAGGGAGTCACTGAGGGAGTGGGGGGGCACAGTTTTGGAGGAGTAAGGCAAATGCCACTAGAAAAACGACTAGTTAACTTGGCTTCTCTGGGACTGCAATCTTTTCTTGGTCTTCTGATCTAGACATTTACCTGCAAAGTTTGGGTAACTGTAACCTTAGCAGAGCTTGCAAGTTATTGGTTGCTGGACAATGCACAAACCTCTTCCTGACAGAAAGCATTCCAGACAGGGATGTACCATGGGGGAGCTGCTGGGGCGATGGCCCTGGGTGTTTCTGGGGGGTGCTGGGAGGGTGGTATGAGGAGGATGCAACAGACATGTGCCCTTCAAATCAGTCTATGAAGACACACTCCCCCAATGGTTCTAGATGACTTGTTTATTGAGCATCCATCCCAATTTGTTTGCACAAACTTTGTGGGAAGGTTAGATGATGCCACACCAAGCAATTGTTATGCCATACTTTCCAGAACATTTCCTCATCACTTTCCTTATTGTAAAAAGCGTGATTTTGCCGTTCAAACTGAAACAGGTTTGTTGCATAAGAGCATCATATCATCTTTAACTGAGCATCCTGAATTTGCCTGCGTGTTACTGAATATCACCTGAAAATAGCAACAGTTTGGAAGCACTCATAAAGTGGTCAGTCATGTGGGAGAGGTGAAGCACTGTGGGGAGCTATCTGCTCTTGCAGTAGTCATGGAAATGGTCACATGACATAGCTGTCAACGTTTCCCTTTTTTTTTAAGGGAAATTCCCTTATTCCGAATAGGATTCCTCGCAAGGAAAGGGAAAAGTTGACAGCTATGTCACATGATCCTTCAGTAATCCAGGCATACCAGTCACCAATTAAACTTCTAAAAGCAACAATTTGAGAATCCTAAAAGCAATTCCCTACTCTCAAACTAATAATTTCAAGGTTGCCAGGCCAGAACTTTCAGCCACTGGATGCCTGGGAAAAGAGGAATGTTTTTAATTCACTCCTGACGTCAATAGGCAGGGAGCTCCATAGTGTAGCTGCTGCTACGCCAAAATATTGATTTATTACTTCATTCCAGTTATACATGGTCACACACATTAGCTGCTGTTGAAAGCAGAGGAACGCTGGCTACTTTGCTTTTAGCACCCAATCCTGTGACTCTTATTTGTAGACTTCATACCTGGTTGTTGCAGCATGTAGAATCTCCTTGCAACAAGTTTCTCCCAGCAACTTCTTCCTCCTACCAGCTTCATCGCCTCTTGATACTGTACTATGCTCCTTCCATTCCTTCAGCTGACTCAGTCAGTGTCTGCATCTTGCGATCAGCCACCTTGGCATCAGCAAAGAAACATTTTCCTTCCATCCATCTAACTAGCTTGTGTAAAGGAGCTGCCTCACAATGCAAAGCAGAACTTGCAAGCCTCCTGTCTTAACTTTGCGCTTGATAGTCCACTGCCCCCCCTCCAAAAAAAACCCACCTGATTTCTGGGTGCTTTCACTCCAGCAGGCAAGCATTCTGCAACAAAAGGCAAACACGATGACAATTTATTTAACCAACATGGCTTTTGACTCCCAGCACTCTCCATATTCCAGAGAAGATGAGCCAAGCTAATGTGACAAGGTCAGTGCTTTCACTTGAACTGTGAGGATCAAAACATTAGTCTTTTGGAAAGCTGCAGAAAATGTCAGAAAGGAGGAGAAAATCACTGCACCCTTTTCCTGACATTTCCATGCCAGATACAGTACAAACTCCATTTGTTTCCTCTACTGGCTAGTGAATATAATGGTTGGGGACTATAATCATTGGAATGAATTATTATATGCCTATGTTGTGTGTGCATCATCACTATGTCTGTTTTGTGGCATGTATTTATTTATTTGTGACATTTAGGGAAGTTTTTAATGTCTGGTGCTGTATTGTTTTTAATATTCAGTTGGAAGCCGCCCAGAGTGGCTGGGGAAACCCAGCCAGATGGGCAGAGTATAAATAATAAATTATTATTATTAATTATTATTATATTATATCTCACCTTTCCTCTAACGAACTCAAGGGGGTATCCAGGGTCTTCCCTCTCCCCATTTTATCCTCACAACAACCCTGTGAGGTAGGGTATGCTGAAAGACAGCAACTGACCCAAGGTCACCCAGTGAGCTTCATGGCTGAGTAGAGACTAGAACCCTGGTCTCCTAGGTCTTAATCCAACACTACACTACTGTGTATGATGGATGGGAGATACTCAGGACATGATACAGTCCACTCAGGGTGCAGGGAATCCTGGGAGAATTCAGTAGGCTTATGTCTCTCCACCCTATTCAGTCTTCCTTCTTGCCTCAAGTTGAAGTAGCTGTTGAAACCATCCAGAATGTGTAGGGCAACCTTTTCCGACCTGATGCATCAACCTCGTGTTTTGGATTTCATCTCCCATTATCCATGGCTATTGGTCATGGTTAGGGTTCCATCCATTACTGGAAGGCAGCAGGTTGGAGAGGATTTGAACAGAAACTCTACTACGTCAAAGCAGTTGGGGGACGGGGATAAGTAGTGTCAAGTTATGTCTGCCTTCACTTTTGACTAAGTTGTAAATTTTGAACAGGTGTTGCTCATTTTTAACGAAACCAGCTATTCTCACTTGACTGTACCTTTGCATATTGGTTTTAGAAAGCTAATTTCAGTCACTGGAGCATAAACTGGGGAGATGGCTTGCCAAGAGTAACCCACAGATGCATCTTGACAGGTCCTTTGCCTGCTGGGGAGGAAATGGACAGGCCTCTCCTCCCTGCATTCGGCCAATGGGCATTTTCAGCCTGTGGATCTTCCAAGTTCTGTCTTGTGTCACAACTTGCCAGAAGCTAGAATGGGGGAGGTCATCTGGTCTGCCTTCTCTCCTGCGATTCTACAGCTCACTCAGCCTCATTCAATCTGGCAGAGCTTCATAATGGCCTTGTTCCAGCTAAAGATAAGCTGTCAAGCGGCCTCCACACTCTCTTGAGCAGATATGGGAGATTCAGGCCCATTGCATTCCATCTCTTCAACCATCCACAACAGTCAAGGAGAGATTCGTATGTTGTTAAGGCCAAAAGTGGGGGCCGCTGAGGTCGGTTATCTTGGTTACTCTTATTCCACATGCTGTGAAATGAAAGTCAGTCTCTTCCACTGTATGCTAGTGGAACTACTAATATCGGAAGAATTGTTTCAAAGATGGTTGGGTCCTACCATAGGCAACCCGATCATAACTGGGCTAGCCATTTGCATACAGAAAACTAAAATTCAAAAGCAAGTGGTTAGAAGTGGCCCAATCTGTACTATGAAATTCTAAAACAGGTTGTCATTTCCAATAATCGACCTCTCCTTTCCTTTCCTACTAGGTGGGTGATGGAGAGGAAAAGCATCATTAGGGCAGCATTTGCCCCAGTATTCAAGACCACTGAACAATGGGGATCATAACCAAGTCCCAAGACACAGAGCCAAAACCTACAAACAAACATAGCTTTAGTCAGGTGGCTAGTCGAAGTATCTAATGAAAAAGAAACAGCATGATCCATGGGCGAAGACATTCGGAACACACTCAGCTTCACAATATGTTTTACAGGCATCAGAGGGCCTATTTATTCATTTAGTTAACAAAACTTGTATACTGCTTAATTGTAAATTAAGTCTCTAAGCCAGGGGCAGGCAACCTAAGGCCTAGAGGCCGGATGTGGCCCAATCGCCCTCTCAATCCAGCCCGCGGACGGTCCAGGAATCAGCGTGTTTTTACATGAGTAGAATGTGTCCTTTTATTTAAAATGCATCTCTGGGTTATTTGTGGGACATAGGAATTCGTTCATCCCCCCCCCCCAATATAATCCAGCCGACCGCACGGTCTGAGGGACGGTGGACCGGCCCCCTACTGAAAAAGGTTGCTGACCCCTGCTCTAAGCAGTTTACAAATAATACAAAACGTACATTAGCATATGGGCCCAAGACCCCTTCCCACCCACCACCAAATCTTCAGTCTACATACCAGGGCGGCGTGTGAATCAGCTTGCAATCTGGAATCCCATGAAAACTGGTTTTTCTGAGAATGAACAAATCACAGAGATATTATATTTACAATACAGTCATACCTCAGGTTGAATGTGCTTCAGGCTGAGCGCTTTCGGGTTGTGGTCCGCGGCAACCCGGAAGTAATGGAGCACATTACTTCCAGGTTTCGCCACTCGCGCAGATGCTCAAAATGACGTCATGCACATGCACGGAAGCAGCAAAACGCGACCCGCACAGACGCACCATCGCATCTTACATTCCATTCAGGATGCGAATGGGGCTCCGGAACGGATCCCGTTCGCATCCCGAGGTACCACTGTATAAACAATACATTATGTTACCATGAAAGATGTTTTCCCCACAGGATTCTCTTCTCTTCCCTGTGCTATGTAGCATCTACACAAAGCCGCTGGCAGAGATCATATGGGCATTCTGTCTGAGATGTCATCAGTATTTGAGTGGCACCCACCTTTTTATCTTATTTCATCAGATACAGGGGAGGCTGCTGATGTCCAGAATCAGTGTTTGTGCACAGTAATAGATGGGGGCGAACAAACTGAGATTCAGTATAGACAAGGCGGAGGTTTATCCACCCAAATGAATGGTGTTCCACTCCTTCTGGATGGGCTTGTGCTACTGGATCAAGTTCACAGTCTGAAGGTGCTTATTCAACCAGGCATTGTCGTCATAGAATTGTAGAGTTGGAAGGGACCATGGGGGATCAATTAGTCCAATCCCATGCAGTGCAGGGATCTTTTGCTCCATGTGGGGCTGGAACCCACAACCCTGAGACTAAGAGTCTCATGCTCTACAAACTGAGCCATCTGCAGAGCTGCCGTTCAAGTGGCCTCCATGACGAAGCACCTTTTTAATCAGCTTTGGCTGATATGCCAGCTGCAGCAGTACCTAGATGGAGATGGAGTGGTGTCATGAAAATCGCTTGGCACGCCCATTAAATCATTTACCCCTCTCTGAAAAATATGGAGGGAAATTTCTGTTGCTTTGGGGGGATGTGGCAAAAAGAAATCCCCAAAGTTTTCCAGAGGTTGTGGCTTACTTTATTTCTAAATTACGTGCCTGAAAGGGAAAGTTTTTGTCAATGCTGTTGTTTTTACTTTGTAAAAAGGGTTGCAGCAAACTTGCCTTTTCAGTGCCAGATATAGAGACCTTCTGTTTTTACATCCTGCGCTTCTCAATTTATGATTCCTACTGTATTTGTACGTCCACATTATTAACTGTCTTATTTATTCCTCTACTGGAAAAAGCCACAAATGTTTGCATTGCTTTCTGCTGCAGTTTATATTATATTTTAATATTGAAATCTATTCTTTCTTCTACTTCTTTGTGATTAGCCCAAAGAACATATGTCATTGGGCAGTGTGGCAGATATAGTTAGCAAATAAGCAAACACCTAAAACCCTATTCAGATTCACCAGTAAGATTTCGCTTAGTCAAAAGGGGAACTCAGAGGCTGCCTTCTACCAAGTCAGACTATTGGTCTATTGGCCTCAGTATTGTCTCCACTGACTGGCAGCATAGGGGTTCAGATACTTTCCCCCCAGCCCTCCTTGAACATGCTGGAGATTGTACCTTGGGCTTTCTGTATGTAAAGCAATTGCACCACCACTGAACTACAGCCCTTGTCCATAAATTATCCCCCAAATCATGGATCCAATTGAGGCTGTGCTTTTGCTCCCATGCTGTGTTTGTCAATTCCTAAAACTAGAAGCTAATGGTTTGCAAAAGAAATAAATAAATAAAATCCCTTAACTTTAGAGGCAGCCAATTTCTATAGCTAGCAAAAACAAATTAAACATTATGGTTTTTGTATGGCATTATTCACTGAGATATTGTTCAAATGTGTCTTGCATCATCTTACAAGATTCTTTCTCAGCCCATGGGGTTTGCTGAACAGAGTGCAAGCAAACTGCATGGCAATTTCATCAGTGGGCTACATTAGATATTATCGCTTTTGTTCTCTCTGGATGATTAATTCCCACATCTCCTTTGTCTTGCTACTCACATCGCAGACTAATATGATTCCCCCACCACGATATAGCACGTGTCAATCTAACTAGGGCTTTCAGAGCTTAATGGCAGAAAACTGAAGCAAATCAAATGTATTAGCACTATTAAGAACCTCTTGGGATGCATCTCATGTGTTTTTAAACCATCACATATTTGGCTGGCTAGAAGCTGAAGCCACCCACCCACCAGGGTGGGGGGTACATGTAAAGTCAAAAACAGAACGGGTTTATATATTGCTATCTGACAATCTTCACCTCTTCCACAGTAGCCCAGTGCAGAACAAGCTGAACACCACCTATCCAGTCTAGGGAATCACCCACTAACAGTGCCTCAGTCTCCTGGATTGAGCTTCAGTTTATTGGTTCTCTGCCAGTCCACCGCCAAGACCAGACACTGGTCTGGCACATCCACTGCCACAGATGCAAAGGAGAAATGGAGCTGTATTTTATCTTTATATTGTTGTACTCCAAATCCCCAGATAACCCATCTCAGTGGTTCCATGTAGATGTTAAACAGCATGGGGAATAAAACTGATTTATGTGGCACCCCACATTGGGGGATCTACAGGACCAAACAGCATCACCCAAGCAACACCTCCCTCCCCGGAGATGGCCATACAAGTAGGACAGCTGCTCCAGAAGATTACTGTGGTCAATGGTATTTTAAGTTTGTTTTGCATGCATTCAAGTTCTAATGGAATTGTCACGTTCTGTTCTTTGTGTGTTTCATTGTCATTTAACTCCGGCCTTTATACTTGTTGTCCCTTACACCCGTGCATTCTGAGCAATGCATCTTCATGCACTGACTCTAGACCTCGAAGGCTTTGGCCACAATAAATTTGTCCGTGTTTATGCTGCCACAAGACAGTTGGTTCTCCTCTTCTACAAGGAGCCTATCTAGGTGACCGACAGACTCTGTATGGACCTGAGAAGAACCTGCTGGATCAGGCTAATGGCCCATCTAGTCCAGAATCCTGTTCTCACAGCAGCCAACCAGATGCCTGTGGGAAACCAGCAAGCAGGATCTGAGCGGAAGAGCACTCTCCCCTCTTGTGGTCCACAGCAGCTGGTGTTCAGAAGCATGACTGCTTCTAACAATGGAGGCAGAACACAGCCATCTTGTCTAGTATGCAAGAAACTCAAGCTCAGCTGCCTAACAGAGTGATGAAATCTGTGTCTTCGCATTGGCCCCTTCATCATCAATGTGTTTCTGGTAGAAGAAAATGAGCCTGTTTGTCTATCATCCACCTTTTCACTTGAAAACACATTTCTGTGCTTAGAACTCCCCTATTGCCACAACAAGGGCTGCTGATGCTCCTGCCCATCCCATAATCCACATTAAAGGCATGTGCTGACCACAATGTTCCAACATTGCTTGAACTCTACAGTGGTACCTCGGATTAACTACTTAATTCGTTCTGGAGGTCCGTTCTTAACCTGAAACTGTTCTTAACCTGAAGCACCACTTTAGCTAATGGGGCTTCCCACTGCTGCCGCGCTGCTGGAGCACGATTTCTGTTCTCATCCTGAAGCAAAGTTCTTAACCTGAAGCACTATTCTGGGTTAGCGGAGTCTGTAACCTGAAGCGTATGTAACCCGAGGTATCACTGTATTTTATTCTTCATATCGCTGCTCCTTGTACAAGGCATTTTCTGTCACATCTGACGGCCACTAGGTGTCGCTGACTTCTTCTCCACTGGCTTTCACGACTCTCGATGGCAACACAAAAGGAGCGTTCGTGCTCGCCTTAATATTTCTATTCCACGTATGACACTGCGTAGGCCACGGTCAAATGCCACATCTGGTTGTTCAGCAACGTGCCAGGCTCAATCGTAAAGGCAAACAGCAGGTTCGCTGTTCGTTTCCCCCTGGGACTGTTTGCGGAGGCATTTTTTCTAAAATGAATCACGACATCGCCTTTTCACATGGGCATCTCTGTGTGTGTGTGACTGCTAATGTGATGCAGAGAAAAGAAAACCAGAAGTATTTGTGCAAAGCCATCCAAAGACAAGCACTGCATAAAAATCGTGACTGTAATGCAGAGCTAAAGGTAAAGGGACCCCCGACCATTAGGTCCAGTCGCTGATGACTCTGGGGTTGCGGCGCTCATCTCGCTTTATTGGACGAGGGAGCCGGCGTACAGCTTCCGGGTCATGTGGCCAGCATGACTAAGCTGCTTCTGGCGAACCAGAGCAGCGCATGAAAACGCCATTTACCTTCCCGCCAGAGCAGTACCTACTTATCTACCTGCACTTTGACATGCTTTTGAACTGCTAGGTTGGCAGGCGCAGGGACCGAGCAATGGGAGCTCACCCCATCACAGGCATTCGAACTGCCAACCTTCTAATTGGCAAGCCCTATGCTCTGTGGTTTAACCCACAGCGCCACCCGCGTCCCCTAATGCAGAGTTACATCGGCGTTAATAATCCTAAGCCAACCACCAGATCTGAGCAGATCTGATCCCTCCCCATGCAAGTACAGAGGGGCATGTGTAAAAGAAGTGATGCGGGGGTCAGAAGAAGCTCCCATTCTTCCCCCAGCACAATCATGGGCTGAAATGTTGCACACATCAAGGTGAATAGGAAGAACAGGACATCAAGTGAACCCTGTGTTGACTCATCCAGAAATGCTCCCAGACAGATTATATGCAAAGCTGAAAGAAATCCAATCAACAGGGCAAGACATTTAGAAAAGTCTAAATATCTAAGCTGTTAAATAAAATATACAGAAGTAAAGCTAGCCAGAATGAAGCAAGAAACTGGAAGAAATCAGCTTCCACTTCTGTTAATGGCCAGTGTGACGCAACGGTTAGAGGGTCAGACTTGGAGTAGAAAACCCCGGGTCCAAATCCCCACTTAGCTGTTAAGTTCACTTGAGCCAGTCACAATCTGTTAGCCTAACGTACCTCCTCACAGGGTTGTTGCAAGGACAAACATGGTGTTATGTACTGAAGTTCTCACCCTGGGCCAGCAGGGGGATACTGTAGATAGTTATGCAAATAAGAGATAGAAAGTGACGTTCAGTGATTGGATAGTTTTACAAAGTTGTTACAGTAACGTTGTACTGGAGCTCTATATAAGCAGGCTGACTGAACCCTTCAGTTCAGTTCTGTCCTGGCCTGTGAATAAACAAGAGCTGTTTGAAGAATTGCTGTGTCGTCTGATATGTTCACCCACAACTTAACACATGGGATGTTGCATTATTCCACCAGTAACAAAGAATTCCCACTTCTGACATGGCTAGACTGAAGTTTTCCAAAATAGGGATTGTGATGGACATGAGCAACCAGCTGCCTGTCGAACATCATGATAAATCAGATATTATTTTGCACCAAAGTTCGGATACGTTTTCTTGATCCCTGTCCTTCTATTCTTCTTACTATTTTTAATGTAATCAATTATGAACTGAAGGAGTGAGTGAATGTTTAAATGGATGTTAGCCATCAATAGCTTTCAGCAGTTTAGCTATCTCAAATAAACAGGACTTTGCCTCTGAGATGAGCTACTTTCCTTGCAAGCTACGAATCAGCAAGGCATGAATTGGCGTCAATCGAGGAAGTCTTACAAAAACATCCTGAGAGGGCCAGAGAGCCCTGTAATCATGATGCCAACTTGTCTCATCAGAGTAAGCAGAGAAAGAGGCTCGGAGCAAATGTGGGGGGGGGGGTTGCTATCCCTGCCAAACATGTATGCATGGATGAGAACTCTTGAACAGATAGAACTAATAAATTATTGAAAACTGGTACCATTGCCTGGGTCCCCTTCCAAACCCAGGCTACATTCATGACATGCCGAGAAGGACAGTGTTTTTGGTTTTTGTATGTGAAAGCACCTTTGCTATGGCTGCAAGTTGGTGTATAAGTCAACAATGGATACAAGCATTGGAGCCCTGAAGGCATATTTACACTGCAAATGTACATCATATTGTACCACCGTAATTGTCATGGCTTCCCTCAAACAATTCCAAGATTGTGTTCCTTAATGATGGTGTTAAGAATTCTCTGTCACCATCCCTCCTGCACACCCGCAGAGAACTACAAGTTCCCAGATATTCCCTGCTGTGCAGATATGCCAAGTGGCAGGAAAGTGAGTTGGCGCAACGTCTAGTCATCCTGATGCCAAAGGCACAAGTTATGCAGCCAAGGAAAAGCATCCCGTTGGGAGGTTCCCATGTTGTGGTCCACAACATGTTTTGGAAAGTTAATTTTGGATAGAACAAGCACAGGATTTTTGCATTTAAATGAGTACAACTCTGTTAGCACATGACATCTCACGTTCCAAAGACTAACTTGACCCAACAATCTCTCCCTCCCCTCTCCATGCAAACAAATCTCACTGCAGCCAACTAAAGACAACCAACCATGCTTTGTCCACCCCGCCCCCGCCAAGGAAATATAATGAATGAATAGAAAGAGAATCTACCCAAGTGACGCTCGCTGACACAAAACCTCACACATACACTATGTAAAAGAATGCAAGTTTGCCATCCACCTCTCTTATCCCCCAACCTTTATACTGTATACAACATCAATGTCTCACATAGGACAAAACTGATTTGTAAAAAAGATACTATGACCTGAAAATAGACAATGCACACACTTTTGTAACCCCAAAAAACTTGAATAAAAATATTGTGTGTGTGTGTGTGTGTGTGTGTGTGTGTGTGTGTGACTGTATTAACACTCCAACAGATCTCACCTCTCAATTAAGTTCCCAGGGTGCCCCACAAACCATAGCTTTGGATTCAGCCCACAAAGAAAGTCAGCTTTGAGCTCCCAGCATCAGCAAAACTCACCCACATACGCTAACCCTCCTGGCTATGGCTCTCCTTCCTAGGGTGGTAAGGCATCCATCCAGGTGAGGTAGGAAAAGGCCCACCCCACTCCTCCTGGGAGCATCTCCTGTTAATCTCTATAACAACATGGTCATACCTCCAGTTACAGAGATAAGGATATTTAACTGGCCATCAATTTGACAAAGAAACTAGCTTAACCAGTTCAGCAGTTCCTCGATCCTATGACAATATTTTCTCATTTAAAGCTGGATTTACTTTTTCCACGGAAAATCTGGTATTTATTTTTTTAATTAAAAAAACCCCCAATAACTAGAAATCGTAAATCCAGATGAAGGATGCAATCCTAACCCTGGTTTCAACTAGCCAACAAGGAGGACATGAGCACAACTGGCTTCTCCATCTTGTGACCCCCAGCAACTGATAATGGTTCTGGAGATACTACATAGCCATCATAACTAGAAGCCACTAATGAGCTGGCCTCTGTGATAGATCTAGTAGTATTAATGCTCTGGGGGGTGGGCGCTGAGGCTGAGAATTCCTGGCCTAGTTAGGTCAACCTAATGATAACGTGGCAGAAACGGTATTTAAACCAGGTACCTTCTCAGTTTATTGTTTCAGTTGCTTTCAGCCAGGGCTGGATTTAGGTTTTATGAGGCCCTAAGGTAATGGGACCCTTTGTATGTCCAGCTGTCCTTTGTCAACAACAAATTGCCACTGTTTTTTTGTGTTGAATATATGATATGTTAACTGATGGACCTAATTGGTATCTAAAGCCATTTGCACATAACAAAATATGTACATCATAGGAGCCTACACAACACAAAACACTGTTGCTGTATGTAGGTTTTATTTGTTTTTTATCTTATATTTTGGAAATGCACATCCAGGTGTTTTTCCCCTCTCTAATGTTTTTGGGGGGAGCCCCAAGAGAGTGGAGCCCTAAGCTATAGCTTGTTTAGCTTATACATAAATCCAGCACTGCTTTCAGCCTATAGCAGAGGCATACTTCTGAACACCAGGTGCTGGGCCCTGCCAAGTGTCTTAGGCTTCCCGGCGGCATCTGGCCGGCCAGGTGTGAGAACAGGATGCTGCACTGACTAGGTGGGACCCGGCACGGCTCTTCTGGCGTCCTGACGCGCAATACTAGCCCGCAACAACGATGCACTAAAGGCAAGAAGCGTAGGTGGGCGAAATGGATCTTTCCCTCCCGTTAAGGAGAAAAAAAAAGATGGAGCGAAGAGTAACCAGGATCAAATAGCAGCGCGTACACAGGGCAGGGATCTGGAATGCGCCGAGCTGGGAGCGGCGCGTGCCGTTCTTTGGCACCGATGATGGCTAGGGCAGCGCTAGCTTGGCTTTATTTGCGGAATAAAACCGCCGTCTCTCCCTTCTCAACCGTTGCTGGACGATCCCTCCAGCAAGCCCACGTGCAAACGGCCAGGGATCCCAAACGACTGAAGGAGCAGCGCGTCTAGTGCTCCCTTAAGGTGCCGCCGCCGCCCCCCCCCCCCAAACGCCTGCACCTTGTAAGTCCACCTTAAAAGCCAATTCATGGAGGGAACTGGGGAAGGACCGAACCATTTTCCTGAAAGAGGTGGGTCCGCTCTTGCTGACCCCGATGCCAAAAAGACCGTCTCCGTCTCTGTCAGTCTTAAACAAACCCGTTCAGAAAAATAAAGCCTGCCAATCGCTTTCTTCCCTCCCCGCCGCCTTCCTGCGCGCGTTTGAGCCGATTGTATTTATAATCGTCCCGGTCGGCCTTTAAAGAACCCCACAGGGAGGTCGCTGTAGCTTTAAGAGGGTAGAGCTGGACTGATTGGACGCGGACGGGGAGGGGGCAGGAGAAGGCGTGACTGACGGGGAGGGGGCGGTTTCATGACCATCTTCTCCTCGGAGTGCTTTTCCAAAGGGATGGATTTACTTTGAAGAGAAAGAAGCGCCAACTGGAGCCAGAGAGCGGCTTGTCCTGGGACGGGCGAGGCTTGGGCCAAGCCGGGTGCTGGCGGTGAGTGACTTCTGGGCTGCATAAAGCGCAATCTTTTTTGTTTTGTTTCCCCCCACCGAGAGGCGATGCATGTGACTCTTGAGCAGAGTTCTGCTGTCAAAGCTTGCGATTGTCAAACGCTGCACACCCTGTAACTTGAAGATCTCTCATTTCCAGAAATGTAGATCTCTCTTCGTATTAACTAGCCTGGCCAGAGTTATAATTCTACCCCTTCGAAGAGGTGCCAGTGAAGAACTTCGCCTGTGTAGCTCGCCTCTTTCCTGCAAACTGTTTTCTGTTCTTTAAATGACTAAATATAGTTCTGTTCGGATGACCTAATTTGTTGGGCGATATAGGGAGAAGCCTCTTTTTTGGTAACTGTTTAGCAGTACAGTTATTCGTGAGCAATAATAATTTATGCAGCATACTTAGGAATGCTCCCCCCCCCCCCGCGTCGGTTCTGTGTTTACTCAGAAGCATGTCCCATTGTACTAAGTGCGGTTTGTTTCCAAGCTAAATTTGTACAGAACTGCAGCCTCCGTTGATCATAGTATATTTCACATGCCTGACCTTTATGCTTGGACTCTTCTCTGGCTGCTTTTGGAGATTCCTTTCAAGAATATACTTTTTTAAAAAAAGAAAAAAGAAAAAGGAAAATGCATACACCTCTCTTTTCTAAAAGATCATTGGCTCAAAAACCGAAAGCCTCAGAACTGAAGCTATTGGCCTGAAAGGTACATAATAAAGAGCTGGAAACAAAAACAAAAAGCTGCTTCACAGCAGGGGAAGATGAAGGAAATGAATGAATAGCAAGCTTATACCACAGTAGCATGCACGTTTACTCAGAAATAAGTCTCACTTTGTTCAATGGGACTTGCTCCCAAGTAAGTGGTTCTAGGGTTGCAGCTTTAACAATTTTTTTTTTTTTGTACACAAAGAACAACTAGCATATGGAATGGAATGTCCTGACTGAAAATCTGGTCTCTAGCTAGGTATGAAACAGATTTCATGTGGAAAAACCCAGTCAGTAGTTAAGCCAATTCATATAAGCAACATAAGGCTGATCTACCAGATTGATTCTGTGTAGTGTTGGGTTTGTCCAGAATCTGGCACTGTGGACTTGGCTAAGTGAAAATATGAATAGTTGGAAAGTGGATTACCCCATCTTTGCCCAATTTATTGTAGGAGTTTACAGCCGAAGCCTCTGTTCTTCTGCTCTTAAAGCAAGCCCCTGTCAGTCTTATTCCCAGGAAAGTATGCATAGGATTGCAGCCTTAAGAAAGTAACTGATACTGGTCAGAAGGTGTATCTGTGCTTGACAATGTCAAAACAAGACAAGAATAGTTTTTCAGTGCATAAGATGGAATGGACTCTCATCCTCAGAAGCTTTTGTCACAGTAAACTTTTCAGCCTTTTTAAGGAGCTACTTCTTTTGTGTCACGCACAAAGTAATAGACTAATATGGTTATCCCTCTGAGGGTCGAAATGTGAAATGGATGAGGTAAAATAACCTTGTGATGAACTGCTTCTCTCAAAAAGTTGCATGTGACTTG